>NC_135717.1:42858786-43488180 GCF_964656455.1 Halichoerus grypus
AAAATGCCCCTTTTCCAAAGGCATGCAAGCTAAAGGGGAAAACGTGATATGCACATATGAACTTAAGGGAAACCACCTTATTCAACAGCTTGCATATGGACCATCTTCATGCCTATTGTATGTACCCACTCAGATCACCAGAGCAATTCAAACTTGAAACCTGGAGAATGTCAGGTTACCACTGCCCACCCTAACTCCACATGCAGGTGCTTCTGACCAACATCTAGGACACTCCATGACTGGCTGCATTCGGGACTCAGAACCTGGGATTATGGTATGTTGTAATCATTATTCATTGTTTTTCTTTTGTTTCCATGTAATGTGATTTATTAGATACCAGATTGCTTGCACAATATAGACCAAACTTGGGAGCCCACCTGCATCTTCACCTCCAGAAGTGAGACCGAACTATCTCAGACGACTTTTGATCAGGACCGTAAGGCTGCTTGTGATGGAGCCATTTGCCAACTGGGCTTCCGGACTAGGACTCTGCTTAGAGAAATTTCACAGGTGGGACTGAGGGGGAGCAGAACACACCACCCCCAGGGGTTCTGTGTTGGCATGTGGATTGGTTTTGAGCCGAACACACTGAAGACCCAGAGGACTCAAGGAAAGGTGTTTACCTGTCCCTTAACTTTCTGAAGGAATTTACAGAGCACCTGTACCAGGGATAAGCCTTTCTGCTCTAGTTCACTACGTGGCAGGGCAAATGTCTGAACACTAAACATCAGCTTTTCCTCCCCTTCCTGAGGATTGTCTCCTCCCCTTAGAAACCTGGATCCCTACTGCTGCTTACCTAAAGGTGGTGGTGTGCAGGGCTCAACTGCCTGAGTGTCGGTGAGTCTATTTTTATAGGCCTCCCTTACACATAAAACTTGTTTTTCTCCTGTCACTCCTGTCAGTCTGTCTTACTGATTAGACCAAAGAACCTAGAAGGGAAGAGGGGAAAATTGCCCACCTGTACAGATTGGTAACCACTCTAAGTCTCCCCACCAGGGACCCCTCTTTCTGGGAGTGTTGCAGGGGGAGATGTTGGGACTTTAGACAGAAACTGGCAGAAAGGAAGAATTCTCACCATGTGGGTCTCTTGGATCTCTGTTGCAGGGTCTGGTGGAAGGCATGGGGTGCTGAGAGTCCCTTTTTGTTTTCCAAATTAGGATTAGCCAGAGGAAATACTTGGGGAACCTAGTGCAGCCGTAGATTGACCCTGGTGTAGATTGACCCTGGTAAAGACTTAAAATGGGTGCTATGGTTTCCTCCCAGAAAGGGAGGCCACTGTGCTCCTTTGCCTTGTGTCATCTGTCACAAGGAGGGAAAACAGGGCAGAAAGCAGGCCCAGCCCCAATTGTCTGCCATTGAACCTGGGCCCCCAGACTGGTGAGTTCATGGTTCTCACCAAATGGGTGTCTGTTTAGACAAACTTTCTATAAAAACCAGATGGCGTTTTCCTTATGTTCTATGTCTGAGAGCTTGGTTCCATGACCAGGGAGAATGTTCCCTTGGGTCCCTCCCATCTGGAGGGTGCACTTAGCAGGGGGACCCTGGTGGCCAGTTGCATAGACTGGGATCCCAAACAGGAAGTCACCATTGGCACTCTGTCTAGACCAGCTGACTTCTCGGGGGTTTGTCCTAAGGGGTTCCGGTCCCTAAGGGCCTTTGTCATCTTGACCCTAACTGTCTGGTCAGTCCAGGAAAGTCCCATTGCAGTAATGCCTGCCCCGTGTCACAGGTTAGCAGGTCTGTGACTGGAAGGGTCTTACATTTGTGGAAAATGGGAGATGCCACTTTGCCGCACCATCCTCACCGCCTGTGCAGCAGGGGTCTTAGCTCCTAGAGCTGATTTGGGGAGTGAGCTTTTGCATCTTGTGAAGGCTGCAGCTTCTGCACCCTTTTTTGGGATGCTTCTTAAGTCCATTGTTCTGCCATGAAAAGGCCTAGTGGTTGAGGTTGCTTTGAGATTAAGAAAATAGTCTACTTTTTAATGGCCAGATGACAGAATCCTTGATTAGGAGAAACCTGTATATTTGAAAACTGTATACAGAGCACTCATATTCAAAAAAAACCTCTTATTGCTACCTATGGAAAGACCAAAATAAAAGACATAAGAGTGTAATCACTAGCCGTAGGGAGTCCCATAATGAGATGACAGGACAGATAATAGATGTAGAGCAAAAATTAAAGTCAACATACAATGTCAATTTCCCTTCTCCAGATCCTGCCCCATGTCCTTAGCAAATTCCCTTAGCCCCTAAAGTCCTCCACCCTACACACAAACTGCCCATTTTACCTTCCCCTTTCCCTACAGGACTTCCAGAGAGCACTCCCTCCTGATCTCCAGGCCCAGGGAAGCAGGTGTTTGTGTAAATGCTGAAAGCCAGGAAGTGCATTGAGCAGAAGCTCCAGGGCATGAATAACTCAAGCCTTCCCATGCAGTGTTGTTCTTTGCTGGCATATCCTGGATCCCCCCACCCTGCCCAGTGCAAAGAATTCACAGCCCTTGGACAGCAGCAGATCTTTTAAATTACTCATTCTCAGAAGATACTTCCCAATTCAGAGAAGAATTAAAATGGCAGGGAAAGGTCTTCTCGGTATTTCCAGCTGCTTAAGGGTGATCTTTCCCACCTTAAGTTAAGACACAAGCCAGAGGTGCCCCCACCCCTCCACCTCACTGAGGAGGCAGATGACCAGAATCTCTCCCAGGCCCTCCTACAAATGTCAGCAAATGGATCATCTTGGAGTCCAGTGTTCAGGGCTGATAGAAGCAATAACAGAGGCTTTTCCCCCTCAGCTGAGTTGCTCAAAGGTTGAATCATACACTCAGAAAAAGGAAAACAATGAGAGGCCATTATTGAATGCTTTATACAGACTTCTAAAGGCCACCTGCCTCAAACCCTGCCTCTCCCAAACTCGGAAATCATTTCACTTCCATCAAACATGGGGGTCTACTCCCTGATCTAAAGAAGCAAAGTGGAGGTAACGGAGGGGCAGATCAACCCTTGGTATTAGTCTGGTGACAACCCAATGATTTTGAGGCATTAAAAGCAACTGTCCTTCTCAGAAAGTCTTACAAAACCTGAAATACAGCTCTAGAAACAGTTCAAAGCTGTTGTTGCCATCCTCAAAACCTCCCCTCTTCATTTCCATGCTTGTAGACCTTGTGAGAGAGGAGGATTTCAGGGACAGACCAGTATTGCTCTTAAGAAAATGAAGGAAAACCTTGGGGCACCTGGGTGGCGCAGTCGTTAAGCGTCTGCCTTCGGCTCCGGTCATGATCCCAGGGTCCTGGGATCGAGCCCCGCGTCGGGCTCCCTGCTCGGCGGGAAGCCTGCTTCTCCCTCTCCCACTCCCCCTGCTTGTGTTCCCTCTCTTGCTGTGTCTCTCTCTGTCAAATAAATAAATAAAATCTTAAAAAAAAAAAAAAAAAAAAAAGAAAATGAAGGAAAACCTTAAATATGAATCCCCCAAGACTTCTCATAATAGAGAACTACACCTCAAAATTCCTAGGAGTGCACTTGCATTCTTTCTCTTTTCCTTGAAGATTTCTAAATCTCACCATGTCTTTGAAATAGAAGCAGCCCAGGAGGTAACTAAAACACGAAGCACATCATCTGCAAGAGATTTTTTTTAAATTTTAGAGTGTGAGCCAAGGGAAGGGTAGAAAGAGGGAGACCAAGCAGACTCCCCAGCCAAGTGGGGAGCTCAACGCAGGGCTCAATCCCAGGACCCTGAGATCATGACGTGAGCCGAAACCAAGAGTTGGACACTCAACCGACTGAGTCACCCAGGTGCCCCAGAAAAGAGCTGCCTTAAAATAAAACCTACCAAGATCTAATCCACAGCCTCCATAAGATTACTGACAAAAGGCAAATACCTATCTTGAAAGTCTTCTCTGTAAATATAAAAACCAAAACGTGAGCCATGTTAAGTTTATGGTTACATCTGCCAGTGGTAAATTTGGATTCAGTTGATATTCATAAACTGGTGTGCTTTATGTGTTGTACCTGCTTCATGGCTGAAGTTTGGGACAGAAGCTAGAGGGTCCTTGAATTTTTAGCTTTGTCTGTGTATGATAAGTAGAGGTATGCCCCTCTGTTGGGTTTTGCTTTATTGTGCTTTACACATTTAGCATTTTTTTTTTTTGAGATATATGGCCAACCAGCATTGAGCAGATATGTCAGCATCATTGTTCCAACAGCATCTGCTCATTATGTCTGTGTCCTATTTTGGTGATTGTCACAGTATTTCAAACTTCCTCCCTCTTGTTATGGTCACCTATGATCGATGATCTTTGATGTTACTATTATAATTATTCTGGGGCACCACGAACTACACCCACTTAATTGATAAACGTGTGTGTTCTGAGTGCTCCACTCACTAGCCATTCCCCTATCACTCCCCTCCCCCTCAGGTCTCCCTCTTTCCTGAGACATAACAATACTGAAATTGGGCCAGTAATAACCCTACAATGGTCTCTGAGTCTTCAAGTGAGAGGAAGAGTCACCTGTCTCTCTTTAAATCAAAAGCTAGAAATGATTGAGCTTGGCAAGGAAGGCATGTCAAAACCTGGGATAGGCCAAAAGCTAAGCCTGTCGCACCAAACAGTAAGCCAAGTTGTGGATGCAAAGGAAAAGTTCTTGAAGGAATTTAAAAGTTCTGCAGTGAACACACCAACGACAAGAAAACAGAACAGCGTTATTGCTGACATGGAGAAAGTTTTAGGGGTCCAGATAGAAGATCCAACCGGCCACAACATTGCCATAAGCCAAAGCCTCTTCCAGAGTGAGGACCTGACTTTCTTCAATTCTGTGAAGGCTGAAAGAGGTGAGGAAGCTCTAGAAGAAATGCTTGAAGTCAGCAGAGGTTGGTTCATGATGTTCAAGAAGAGAAGCTCGCTCTAGAACAGAAGTGCAAGGTGAAGCGGCTAGTTATCCAGAAGATCTAGCTAAGCTAATTAAGGTAGCTATATGAAACAGATTTGCAGTGTAGATGAAACAGCCTTCCAGTGAAAGAGAAGGCCATCTAGGACTTTCACAGCTAGAGAGGCAAAGTCAATGTCTGGCTTCAAACTTCAGTGGACAGGCTGACTCTCTTGTTAGAAGTTAATGACTTTTAAGTTGAAGCCAGTGCTCATCAAAACAAAACCTGGATGACAGCTCCTCTGTTTATAACATGGTTTATTTTGAGTCCACTGCTGAGACCTGTTCAGAAAAAGATTCAAAATAGGACTCCTCATTGACAGTGTACCCAGTCAGCCAAGAGGTCTGATGGAGATGTACAAAGAGATTCATATTTTCATGCCTGCTAGCTCAACATCCATTCTGCAGCCCATGGATCAAGTAGTCATTTCGACTATCAAGTTTTGAGAAAAATATTTTGTAAGGCTGTGGCTGCCAGAGACCGTGATTCCTCTGATGGATCTGAGCAAACTAAATTGAAAACCTTTAGGAAAGGACTGATCCTTCCAGATGCCATTGAGAACATTCATAATTCATGGTAGGAGATCAAATACTGACATGAAACCGGAGTTGGGGAGATAATTCCAAGCCTCACAGACAACTTTGAGGGGCTCAAGACTTGTGTGGAGGAAGTCCTTTCAATGACCCAGAAGTAGAGCCGGAAGATGGAATTGCGGCAATCTCATGATCAGACTTGAACGAATGAGGAGTTGCTTCTTAGGGATAAGCCAAGAAAGTGGTTTCTTGAGATGGAATCTCCTCCTGGTGAAGATGCTGTGAAGATTTGAAATGACAACAAAAGATTTAGAATATTACGTGAACTTAGTTGATAAAGCAGCAGCAGGTTTTGAAAGGCTTGACTCCAATTTTGAAATTTTACTGTGGGTCAGATTCTGTCAAAGAGCATTGCAGGCTACAGAGAAATCCTTCATGAGAGGAAGAGTCCATCAGTGTGGCAAGCTTTGTTTTTAAGAACTTGCCACAGCCACCCCGGCCTTCAGCCACTGTATCCTCTGGTGGTGATCAAGTGATGATCCATCAGCAGCCTTCAACACCCAGGGAAGACCCTCCACCAGCAGAAGTGACAATTCACGGAAAGATCAGATCATGATTAGCAGTTTCTAGTAATGAAAACACTTAAGGTATTTAAGATCTGTTATAGCCGTTAATAGACTACAATAAACTACAGTGGAACGTAAACACAACTTTTATATGCATGAGGAAACAAAAAATCATTGGACTCACTTTATTGCGTAGGCTTTGTGATCTGGAACTGAACCCCCAACATCTCCAAGGTGAGCCTGTGTGTGTTTTCTCCCTCTAGACAGTAATGCCAAAAATTTGTCTTAGGTGGCTTAAAGAAAAATAAGTGCTCGCCAATTTAAATACTTTTAGACTCTCAGAAATATAATAGAAACTAATCCGAATGATTTTTAAGAACATTATTTGGGATAATCCTCAGTAAATCTAGTTTGTTGGCTTAATTAAAACAGGTCTTCAGTGTTACCGAGAGGAGATACAATGCAGACCTACAACTCCTATTCTACCCGGGTTATTAGTCACATAAGCTCATGTAACCTCTGATGCCATATGTGTCTGCAAGAAAAATCACATGATCGGGGCACCTGGGTGGCTCAGTTGTTGGGCGTCTGCCTTCGGCTCAGGTCATGGTCCCAGGGTCCTGGGATCGAGTCCCGCATCGGGCTCCCTGCTCCACGGGAAGCCTGCTTCTCCCTCTCCCACTCCCCCTGCTTGTGTTCCCTCTCTCGCTGTGTCTCTCTCTGTCAAATAAATAAAATCTTTAAAAAAAAAAAAAAAAAATCACATGATCATTTGCTCTTGAAGATTGCATGAACTTTTCATGAGTAAGCGAAATATAACAAGTGAATTATTTAGATGTAAGTGGAATAAAAGCTTATAAATGAACTTTTTAACACTAAATGTATTTTATGGTAGGTCTTAGTTACCCCCACTTTTTTTTGTTTCACCCTTAGAGGACTGCTTGTTGAAGGTAAGTGATGGAAATTCATGGAACATCTAGGTGATATCTAAATAACATAAAATACTAGAGCATTAATACTGGACATAGGCTTATCCACTTCAGGATGCTTATTACAGATCTATGGATCTGAGTAAATAGGTCCTGGGCCATATTTTAAGAATGTCCTGAGAAAGCATATGCCTCTAGAAATTGCGAAATATATTAATTTGGCAATTTAAAGAATGCTGGATTGTACAGTTCAAAATTGCTGACTTCGTTTTCACGAAGTGAAGGTTTCTAAGAGCTAATAATTCTAATAAAAGTAAAACTACTAAAAGCACCAAAAAAAAGTAAAACTACTAGAAATAAGGGAAATTTTTTCCTGAGGAAAGTGGAATGTGTTTTAGAGAACAACGGTTATGAGGTAGGAAGAGGTTTGGTTAAAGAGTAGTACAAGGACTATTTCAGATGAGAAAGGAAAACCGTCTCAATGTGTGTAGAAAGATGGGTAGGCGAGACAATATTTTTCTTGTGTGCTCAGGCCAACTAAAATTCAAGTTTTTTGTTAAAGCTTTAATATCGATAGTGTTTTTAGGTACATAAAAACCAAAAGAGGAAAAAGAATGAAAAGAAAAACAAAATCTGGATGGATAGGCATCTGTGGGAAAGGTCTGTAGAAAGGCGTCTCAAGGCAGGAATTTTATGTGTGGTCGAACTCTAACATTGGAATGGATTTAAGTTTTCAAAGAATGGGTTTTAAAATCAAAAGAACCCTGGTGCAAAATTAGATTTCCTTTTAAAAGGACAGTTTTTTTTAGATTATCGATCTTAAGAAATTATAACCAAGGTTTTTTGTTTTTTTAAGTTCTTTCCCAGGACAGCAAAGATTTTTGTCTTCTCAAAATAACTTGCCATGTTTCACGTTGTCTTTTTCAGTGCTTTGATTTCCTGAGAAAACCCAGTCTCCTCAAAAATAGGGGAGATAAGTAGTTTCACACCTACATAACCTTGTGTGTTTGCCTTACCATGTTGTCACTTGGGTTCAATAACACTATTTCCTAATGACCTGTGACCCTATTTAATCACACGTTCAGACATTTTGACATTTTCCCAAAATCGAATTCTAAGTGGAGTTTTCAACCTCAAACTAACATTGAGATTTTAGATTACTTTTGTTGATTTAGTATGTTAAATTATGTAGGAAGTATTGTCAAATAAGTGATAAACCTCCTTAGGGTTATATATGTGGGTATGTTACTAACACAGGCAGTCTAGAAATTGTTGGGAGTTTATAGAAAACTGTCGATATTTATTGTCCAGTTCCTTAAATGGTTGTATGCCGTAGAAGTACATTTTCTTATAAAACGAATGCTCATCAGAACTTGAACCATGGGCATTTTTTTTTTTTTAAAGATTTTATTTATTTATTTGACAGAGAGAGACACAGCAAGAGAGGGAACACAAGCAGTGGGAGACGGAGAGGGAGAAGCAGGCTTCCCGCTGAGCAGGGAGCCCGATGCGGGGCTCGATCCCAGGACCCTGGGATCATGACCTGAGCCGAAGGCAGACGCTTAACGACTGAGCCACCCAGGCGCCCCAACCATGGGCATTTTTAAAGCCTTACAGTTTGTTTTACTTAGATGCTTTTGTGAAAGGACCCCACCAAAGAGACTTGACCACTGACCCGTCTGCAAAATTACAAAGTATCAAACCTTGGGTGCATATTTCACAACTGATGAAGGCTCCACCTGACAGGCTCAGGGACCTCTGGATATTTTGGAGACCTTGAGAAGACAGGAATTCACCCAAATCCATATGTACTGCAGGTAAAATCTGATGGTAAGTCCCTGGATGGCCTTCCCAGACTTGAGAACATTTTAAAAGTTGAATCTGACTTTTTTTTTTTTTTTAAAGTAGGTTCCATGCCCAAGACAGGGCTTGAACTCCCAACCCTGAGATCAAGACCTGAGCTGAGATCAAGAGTCAGACACTTAACCGACTGAGCCACCCAGGTGCCCCCTAATCTGACGTTTATGAAAAGTTCCAGCAGAACAGACTTAAAAGAACCTGTTTGGCCATTCACTATTCATGCTGTGCTTGTGTGAATAATCAGGCCAAATTTAATGAGACTGGACTGACTTTGCAAAGAAATCAGTCTTACTTTGATTACCTTTGATAGAAATTGGAGTGACTGTAGGGAGATGTTGTTTCAGTTAAACTCCTTATGGGTCTTAGATTCTAGTACTGTTATGTTTGTGAGGTGGTTTTCTAACTGTAACTGGATCCTGAATTCCTCTGGCTTCTCCAGGATTTGGCTATCCATCCCCAAACGAACATTTCCATTTTCTCCAACCCCTTTAGCCAAAGCCCGGCAAGGCTAGATAAAGCTGGCACAAACTGTAGAGAACCCAACACTGTGGCTCCTGTGGGGATAATCCCTGTGCCCATTGCTGTGTGACCACCAGGCCATCAGAGATCTTCAAACTAGAAAGCAAGCAAGCTGTCCTTGCCAGGCTGGCCCCAACGCCATCTGAGGATGGTTTGAGCCTGGCCTCTAAACATGCTTTGGACTGGCAGCCTTTAGAACTCAAACTGGGATTCTAGTCCAGTGTGGGATTTATGGTTCTGAGCATTAATCATTGGCTTTTGGTTTTGTTTTTGTTTTGCTTGTACAATAGAGGAGCCCACCTACGTCAGCACTTCTTGAGAGGAGTTGAACTGGACTGACCTCTTGGCAGGACTAATTCAATGAGATGAAGCAGTCTGCCACCTCAGCTTCTGGACTAGGACTCTTCTTAGAGAATCTTTGATGATGGGACTGAGGGGAGCAGAACACGTCACCCCAAGAGGTTCCACATTGGCATGTGGATAGTTTTGAGCTGAAGGCAAGGAACACCCAGCAGACACAGGAAAAGCATTTACCTCTCTCTCAATTGCCTAAGAGAACTCAGGGGACCCTGTACCAGAAAGAGCGCTATTACCAGTGACGACTTGTTACATCAGGAAGACTTATGTGCATGACAGGATCGTGGGGCTCGATCCCGGGACCCCAAGGTCATGACCTGAGCTGAAGGCAGTGATTTAACCAACCAAGCCACCCAGGTGCCCCTCAGGCAGTGATTTTCTAAGGAAAGGTATTGGAAAGGTACAACCATCTTAGATGACAGTAGAGAGAAACAAGGGCAATAAAGATTAAAAACCTATTTGGAAGAACGGATAAGGAATGGATACACACACACATCATAATGGAATATTATACAAACAAAGGAGATCTTGCCACCTGGAACAAAATGGATGGACCTAGATGACATAATCCTAAGTGAGATGTCTGAAAGACAAATACCATGTGATGTCACTTACCTGTGGAGTCCAAACAAAACAACAAAAAAGCAGAATCAGACCTATAGAGAAGAACAGGTTGCCAGAGGGAAGGGAGATTGGAGGCATGGGGAAAATGGGGGAAGGAGTGTAGGCTTCCAGTTGTTGAGTGAATAAGTCATGGGGATGAAAGGTGCAACTAGACGATGGTATTATGTTAGTGTTGTATGGGGATGGATGGTAGCTATATTTGGGAGCATAGCATAATGCATAGACTTATCACTAGGCTGTACACCTGAAGATAATGTGTCAACTATACTGAAATTTTAAATTCAATATGAGAAAGTCCCACAGTAGAGGCTTATTAGGGCCGAGAATGTACCCCCCTTCAAGTGGCAGGGGTTGCATGCTGGAATCCGTAAATATGGAGATGAAGCAGAGCATCAGGAAACACGCTCCAGGAATAAGTCTTTCCTCCAGGGTGCTCACCGTAGTCCCCCAGTAGCGATGGTGTAATGCCTGGGAATATGGCAAGGACAGGATTGAGCAAAGTCAAAGAGAAAAACCAAGAAATCAATTAAATAGCACATCTTTCCTAGTCTGCAAAACTCTCAAGAGGCCTCTGTAGCAAAATTACCCCAGAAAACCTCAGTGGTTTTCAAGTTCTCTTTTTGCAAGGGATCTCAGGGGACCTGTTCATGTGCTTGGTCCAAAATCTTAATCTATTCATTAGACCAGAAGTAATGTGCCCTCCTTAAGACATTTAGAATCTGGGACCTGAAATGCAAAGCTTTGAGGATGAAAATTGGAGACCCTTTGGGGAACCACATTTAATACTAGCATGGAACTTTTTTAGGTGTTGAATGAACTAGTTAGAGGGGGGGAAAGATGCAATCGGAGTTGACCAAGTGGGAATTGACATGTGTGCTACAAGAATGTCATCAAACCTCACCCCATAGAGTCTGGGCATGTGATTTTGAGGATTCAGATTTAAATGGTAAATAAATCCTTAAAAGTTACTGGATATTTCCTATTCCTGCTTAGACATGACTTTGCAAGATCCCCTCTGTTTCATTTTATAAATTGGGACAAATACCTTCACAAAGTTTGTTGAATCGGACTGCTGTAAGAAAAATTGTTCCAGACACAGGAGGCTCAGTGATTTAGCTCTTGTTACTACTATGAGCCTGAGTTCCAGTGTGATCCCTGGTACATGTGGATACGTGTGTCCTTTGAAGCATACATTAAAGCAAGCTGACACTTCATAATTGATCATTGGGAAAGTAATTGACAGTAGCCCCACTGAAGACAAAAGAGGCATCAGATTTTGTTTCTAGCCAACTTCTCATCCTTTTTTTCCCAAAGCAAATGTTCTCTGGATCCCATCCAGTGACTTAAAATATGGGAGTATGTGGAGGCTTTATGAGGAAATACAGTTAAGTTCTGTTAAGTTCAAGAGCCTGGTGATCCAAGCTGGGGGCTCCTGGGTTCGGCCAAGCACTGGGCTAAATGCCATGGCAGATGACCTGGGCAAACCCAAACCTCAGCCCGTAATGCCTCAAGGCATCCAGAGGGAACCCAAGGATGACCAGGCACAGACAGCGGGCCAGGCTTCCAGCTGAAGCCAGCTGATGATTCCCTTGCTTCGCTCTTGCCTTCTCTCCACCAGAGTCTTCTATTGGTGGGGGCCCCTACCCACCTCTAGCTCCGTGCTGCCTGATGCCAATCGATTTTTGCTCAAACTCAAAAAATTTTTAACATGCCTCAGTTTTTCACAGTAATGCTAACACTTAGGCAATGGCTAATCAATATTTTAATTGCCTCAGGGTCCAAAGCTGCTCTTAGAGATAAGAGAAGTCGAGCATTTCAGGTCAATCAGAAGTAAAGCAAAAAGCTACAAAACTTGTTGGAGTAAAGGGAAACGGACAACATCGCAACCACTACTAATGCAGTGGTTGGATTTGCTTCAGTTTCTTTGGTTCTTCAGTTTTAGAATTACATAAAACCATATCTGAAGGTTAGTCTTTAAATGTCTCTTATTGCTTATATGATCACTGTCAAACATCGTATGACATTTATTAAAAACTCCATTTATATCCCAATGTAAAGTTTTAAAACTCTTTCAATACCTGTCATTGCTGTATTAATGCATTCCCATTGTATTCTTTATCTAATGTCAGTATTTTTAGAAGATAAATGCAGGTCAGTGTTTGGATCTTGTATGGATTTTAAATTCTGTATTACAGCAAAGGAGTAAGGACGACGATGGGTATCCCACAGGAACTGATTTGGGGACATGAACATGGAGGGAGAGGTGGGTGCTCCTTACCCTGCGGCATCCAGGAAAACAGATGAGCATCAGATTGGTCCTGTGGGAGATGGTGGTGGTGACAGGAGAGCTGGCCTAGAAGTCGGGGGCCTCAGGGAAGAGCTTCGCTTGGGACAGTGTGTTCACACTCCGTTCTCTTGAATGGTTGATCTGTGTATTCCTTGTAGAATAGCAAGTCAACAGGGTATAGTTTGGTCTGTTGAAGGTTACAGAGAGGATGTGAACCCTTACCCACAAGCTGGCCCCAGGCAACTAGACGTCCCCCCCACCCCCACCTTCTCCATCCTTGGAATGTAGCTCTGTCCACCATTCCCAGAGTGGAAACCATTCTTGAGAGAGTAAGGTGCCGAGATCATCTGCACAGTATATGGGGCTGAACCCGGGGAAGGTCTCTCTAAACTTAAGGTTTGGGTGGGGTAGGGTGGAGCTACACTCCTCTCGTGGCCACCCAAGACCACCTTGTATGTAAGTTTCCTTGCCTGTTAAACCAGCCACCTACCAATCTGGAGTGGCCTGCCACTTCAGCATCTCCCTGCCTTCCACATGTGGGGGCTAGCATATGAACTAACAATTGGCGAGCAAGCCATGAGACTCAAGGCATGGTTTCAGGAAGGAGACATCTGGATGGGGGCGGGGGGGTGCCTCCTGAGTTGGCCACCCAGCTCTGTGGGGACGGGTGGCTTGTCTGGTAGATGCTTGTGGATCTCCCTGAGGAGGCCAGGTAGTCTCACGTGCTTCCTTGAGAAACTGCAGAGCACACGGCTGCCCAGTGGCCTGGCGTCTGCAGTGGGCATGTGCCCGGCTGCTGATGCCCACCTGGAGGCTGAAAAAGGTGAAGAGCTGAGTTTTGTAGGACATGCAGGTGCCCGCTAGTCTGCTGGCTTCAGGGCTGGCAGACGAGGCGGGCAGGCTTGACAGTGTGCAGAGCTGGGTGGGGCAAGCTGCCTGGCGTTGAGGTCTGGGTGCTTGTGGCAAAGCCTGACAAGGGACACTGGAAGGTGGAATCCCTGGGAGAGGGAGTGGAGGGGGGAGGATTTGCGCAGGCTGAGGAGGAAATGGAAACCGTGCCCCATGCTGTCCCACCCCGATATGAGGGAACGTTTTAATGGTAACTACCCTGAACTTTTTTTTTTTTCCAACTAACATCCTTGTTTAAATTCAAGTTAACATGTATTAGTGTCAGAGGTAGAATTTAGTGACTCATCAGATACAACACCCAGTGCTTACTGCATCATGTGCCCTCCTTCATGTCCATCCCCCAGTTACAGCACCTCCCACCCCCTCCCCTCCAGCAACCCTCGGTTTGTTTCCTAGAGTTCAGCCTCTCTTGTGGTTTGTCTCCTGACAAATAGAGAAATGTGCCTCCAAGCCCCGAGGAGGGAACTTCTGTGCTTTCTAAGTTTTCCGTCTTCTGTCTGAAGTGTAAACGGCCAGGAGGTAATGAAGACCTTGCCCAGGATTGCCGGAGACTGAAGGACAAAGAGACACAGCGGCTTCCCAACACATGGACTGCTGCCGAAGCTCCCCTGCCGCCTCTGGCATGGTCCACCAGCCCCCACAACATCCATGGTAAGGGGCAGATAAAAATCCAAGCGGTCCTCTCCACGATTATGAAGTTTCAGCCATTTGAGTGGGTAACTTGTTCCATCTGCCAGAGATGCAATTAGGAGTCAACTGTTGTTCATAAACGAGTGAGTTTTTTTGTATTGTAGCCGATTCATGGCTAAAATTTGGGATGAAAGCTGTGAAGTCTGTGAAGTACGTCCATGGGTATGTCGCATACATGAGGGTTTCCACCTCCAGGGGGTAGGACCAAAATCCGTTGTTAAAGGGGCTCTATTTAATTGGCTTAAAGAAAAATAAACTTCACTATCAATGCTGTATTTAAAACTAAAAAAGTGTATCTGCTGAAAAGACAAAGTTTTCTTGGACTATTGGTGTATTCTGGAGAAGAAGGTGAACGGTTTTTCTTTACCTTTCAAGTAATCTGCCTAGAGAACAGATCACGTCCTCTGTACCCCCCTGTGTGACATGTTGCCTTGACTGAAAGCCCTAATTACTTAAGAAAACGGTGTTTGTTAAAAGAGGTCTGTTTCTTTTTACCCTAGGTAACTGTATTTGCCTGGAAAGTTTTGTCATTTTGGTTAAACAGATTCTGTTTAATCAAGTGCTTTAAAACATTTTCATATTTTTTACACATTTAAAAAAAATCAAATTCTATATGAGGTCTTGTTGACCTTGAACTAACTTTGGGATTTTTCCACAAGATCCCTGGAACATCCCAAAAGATATATTGTCTCATTATAGGAGAGAGAAAAACTAATTAGGTTTCTTTATTAAATCATATGAGAAGCACTGTCAAATAAGAAATGCTAAACTTTCTTTAGGTTCTACTTGCACGAAATTCCTAAAAATCTATGTCCTGGTATGTTACCAGTCCTCCTTCTCATTCTCTTACTGTGTTGTGTGTCGCAGAAGTAGCCAAGTGTCCGTGTCAATGGCATTATCATGAACTTACCAGATCTTTAATTACGGACATTTTTGAGTTTTGTCCTTTACAGTTACTGTTTTACTCTGATGCTGTTGCTAAAGTGTTCCTGCAGAATAGCTTTGTCTTCAAGGAGATGCATGGTGCCTTCGTGTGGGAGGGACAGCAGTGTACCTTCCAGTGTTCCCCCCACCCCCGGGCTACCTGCAAGTCCCACCGTATGTCATGGGATGGTAGCTCCAGACCTGTCTCTCTTCTCCTTCTGCACGTCGGTGAAATGGGCCCATTACATGATATGTTAACGTGAAGATTTGCCCCTGCTGCAGGACACCCCACGGGCTTTGCTGGAGCATCTGTGAGGGAGAGGATGGGCAGTGAACCTACAGAAAATTCAAGACCCAAATACTACAGTAAGCTTTTGGGTGTCGTCTGGCCAGGTAAGACACCTGTTGTTCCAAAACCTGTGATTGATAAGGTGTGGGTTTATCCAACTCCTAAGAACACGAGAGAAGTGCAAGCCTTTGTTGGGGCTTGGGGGCTCTGGGGGACTTTAATTCCCTACCTGGCACATTGTTCCTGTCCTTATGCTGCCTGGCAGAGAGAGGGCTCGTGTGGGGCTGGGGGTCAGAGTAGCAGGCCACCTTCAGACAGCAAAAGTACTAGTAAAATGATGAAAGCTCTGGGCATCTCCTAAGCAGGGCTGCCATTTGCGTCAGAGGCGTCCATGACTCTGGAAGCTAGGAGTCAGGCACTGGGGCAGAGACAAAAGAAGGAAAGAGTACCCCTGGACTTTGGTCCCAGCTCTGGAAGGGGACAGAAAGCTGATCCACCCCCCTACAGAACACTAGCTCCTAGCAGTGTCCACAGCACTCCCCCAGGTGGACCCTCTCATATGGCAGTCATGCAGCAGCTGGGGGCTGAGTTCAGAGTGGACTGGCTGGTGATCACCCATGAGCCCAGGCTGCTGGCCCCTTGCATGGACAGCAGGCCTGCTCTAAATGGATGAACCCTATGTCTTGGACAATGGGAAGCTGAGGGGTGGATGATCATGAATAAGCCCTTGCAGGACCAGAATGCGTGGAAAGACCTTTGGGTCTATCTGCAAGAGTCTGAGGCATCCTCCCTGCCTTCTACCTTCTGGCTCATAAGGCACTGACCACAGCTTCACCATTGGGGAGCTGAAGCCCTAGCTACTGATCCTTTGGTAGATACAGCGGATCGGGTACATAGAAAGAGCAACCACCATAACACCAAGGTGGGATGGCACATTGCCAAGGATGCCAGATTGCCCTTGAAGTACAGTGACTGGGTTAATGCAGTATCACCATGTCCTGTGTGTTCTCCACAATGTCCTCCCCCCGTGCCCCCCCCTCCCCCCCCCCCGCCCCGGCTACTGCCGGAGGAGTCTAGGACCATCCTCTGGACTTCCTAGCCAGTGAGAGATTGACAAATTGACTGTATTGCCCCACTCCCTCCAAGTGAGGATTCTAAATATGCCTTGAGAACAGGACATTGGATGAGAGTTCCATCTTCCCTATAACTCATGGGGGTAATGGAAAGGAAAAATGAATACTAGGGCAGCAGATCAAATTACTAGTATGCAAAACCATGTTAGTTGAGTGAACTAACCAACCATCTCAGACGTCAATATATTTGAATGATCAAGTACAAGGGCTGTTCCCAGGCCAGACTGGGAACCCTGCTAGGCACCCAGTACTGTAAAGGTACGGAAGTTGCAAGAAACCATGGATTGACCTGCTGTGCTCCTGAGAACAGCAAGCCCCATCCCACCTGGAAAAGGCATCAGCTACTGGAATTTGCAGTGGGAGGTCCCCTGGAATGGGTGAGTTACTTTGCACCCCTAAGTGAGGGAGAACTACTCCATCTCCACTGGGATCTCACTGTCCTGCTGCAAGCTGGACCTGTGGAAATGTACTATGTCTGGAATGGAACATGCACCATCAAAAGAAGGACAAGGGTAGGGGTCCTGGTCTGGAACATCCTGTCCCCAGTCTCCTCACACCTCACAGTGCTGCCTCCCCCAGCCAGCATGTATGATGTGCACAACCTGCTCCAATCCCTAAAGCTGCCAACCTCTCTCTCCACAAGGCCAGGTGAGGACATTTTGCTTCTTCACTCCTACAGTCGCTTGGCCACCATATTTGTTCCCCCATTGGCCTGGAGGACATCATAGCACACATGGAAATGCTTACTAAATTCACTCAGCAAGCCAGAGAGGATAGCTGACAAAGCCTGTCATTTCTGAACACTGAAGTGTCTCTAAGAGAAAAGCTGTCTTCCGAAATAGGATGGGCTTGGACATGATCACTGCCTCATAAAGAGGCACCTGTGCTATTCAGGTAAAATATTGTGTGTTCATACCTGATGGGTCTGATGTATCCTTAGTCAATCACACGAAGGCACAAATGAATACTGTGAACTATCTGACCTCTAGCTCAAGGGACTCAATAAATCCAAGATTTGGATCCTGGGGCTGTTGGTGGGAAAGGAATTCCTTATTTTTGGGAATCACTATCTTGATCTGTATTTTCTCTTGCATGTACCTCTATTTTTGCTGTGCCATCTGCCTCTAATGCAGCCACAGAGCTGCCAAAAAAACCACCTCCAAGCTAGTAAGACCCCTTGCCATAGCACAGGGCCATCACTGAAGAAGAGGAGGAGGCGGGTGTGTAAGATTGTAGGAGCCGGTCACTAGGGATGGAGTTTTGGAGTTCAGTGACAGGACATGACTGCCCACTGTTCCCATGACCAGAGCTGTTTCAAGGGTGAAGCCTTGTGCTGTTAAGGCCACATGGATGGTAGTGCATGGGCCCAAACCCCATCTAGGTCTCCATGTGATCATCTGAGATTCTGGTATGTAGATGCGGGGATGTACTCCCCTTGCTGCTGCTGGGACAGCATCCTATGTAAGTGTCCTGGCTTATTAAACCTGCCTGGAAGGGCCTGCCTCTTTCTTCGGTCTGTCCCCTACCTCCCTGTATGGGGTCTGGTTTGCAAACCAACATCAGAGACTGTGCTTCAGCCCAGGGCCCATCTGTGTGTCCTCCAGGATCTCCGAGTCAGCATCCATAGTGGAGGAAGCCATTCCTGCATTGGAATATGCACGGTTATTCCAATACCATATCACTACGTAGAGCTGCATGGAAAGAGACAAGCTTCTGAAGATCTTTTCTTTCCGTTTCAGCCGTTTTTTCATTTGTTTTCTTAATTCCACGTAACTGAAATCATGGCATTTGTCTTTCTCTAACTTATTTCACTTAGCTTTATACCCTCTAGATCCATCCATGTCATTGCACATGGCAAGATTTCATTCTTTTTTATGGCTGAATAGTATTCCATAATATATACATACATACATATATGTATATATATGTATCTATTCATCTGTTGGTGGACAACTGGGTTGCTTCCATAATTTGGTTATTGCAAATAATGCTGCAATGAATATATAGGTGCAGGTATCCCTTTGAATTTAGTGTTTTTATATTGGGGGGCAAATACCCAGTAGTGCAGTTGCTGGGGCGTAGGGTAGCTCTATTTTTAACTTCTTGAGGAACCTCCACACTGTTTTCCAGTGTGGCTACACCAGTTTGTATTCCTACCAACAGTGCAAGATGGTTCCCCTTTCTCTGCATCTTCACTAACACTTGTTTTTTGTTTATTTTAGTCATTCTGACAGGTATGAGGTGATATCTCATTGTAGTTTTGATTTGCATTTCCCTGATGAGTGACATTGAGCATCTATTCATATGTCTCTTGGCCATCTGGCTGTCATCTTTGGAGAAATGTCTGTTCAAGTCTTCTGCCCATAAATTCTTTATATATATTGGATACTAAGCCTTTAATAAGATACATCTTCTACAAATATCTTCTCTTATTCCATAGGTTGTCTTCTAGTTCTGTTGGTTTCCTTCATTGTGCAGAAACTTATTTTGCTGTACTACTGATAGTTTGCTTTTGCTTTTGTTTTCCTTGCCTCAGGAGACATGCTAGAAAGAATTCACTATGAACAATATCAGAGAAATTACTGACTACACTCTCTTCTAGGATTGTTATGGTTTCACGTCTTACATTTAAGTCTTTAATCCATTAGGAGTTTATTTTTGTGTATGGTGTAAGAAAACGGTCCTGTTTCATTCTTTTGCATGTGGCCGTCCAGTTTTCCAGCACCATTTACTGAGATTTTTTTCTCATTGTATAAATTGTGGATTTGTTTCTGGGCTCTCCATTCTGTTAAGTGTCTATTTTTGTGCCAGCGCCATACTGTTTTGATTACTATAGCTTTTAGGACACCTTGAAATCTGGAATTGATACTTTCAGTTTCTTTTTCAAGATTGCTTTGGTAATTTGAGGTCCTTTCTGGTTCAAATAAAAATTTTAGGATTCTTCTAGTTCTCTAAAAAATGCTGTTGCTACTTTGATAGGGATTGCATTAAATCTGTAGATTGTTTTGGGTAGTATGGACATCTTAAAATTCCAGTCCATGAGCATAGAGGACCTTTCTATTTGTGTCATCTTCAATTTCTTTCATCAGTGTGCTATAGTTTTCAGAGTGCAGGTTTTTCGCCTCCTTGGCTAAGTTTATCCATAGGTATTTTATTCTGTTTTTTAGAGGCAATTATAAGTGGGACAGTTTAATTTCTTTCTGCTACTTCACTATTAGTGTATAGAAACGCAATGGATTTCTGTACATTTCTGTTTCTGTGTGCTAGGAAAGTCAGCTACATGTTCTGCTCTGAAGAGTAGTAGCCTTATGAAGCTGAGGTCCTATAGTGCTCTACAGTGCACTGTCCCCTGTTCACCAGAACCTGGTGCTTCAGGAGTGTCTCCTAGGTGTGTTGTGTGTATCCTACTCTTTTGGCTGAGCTTTGGCTAAGCTGATTTTTCCTTGAGTCCAGTCATCTAATATGGCTCTCTTTGTCTGGTATAGGCAGGGTTTGGTCCCTATGTTGTTAAGGGGCCTATCTAGGGATGCACTGGGCTTGAGCTGAGTCAGACCAGATGTTTGCCAGAGCTACATTCCCACTGAACAGTGTGCTTTCCTTGTGTTGTCCCAAGAGGTTTTCATTGGTGGGTGCGGCCTGTCGGACCAGATGTCTGCCCCCAGCCCACTGCTAGAGTCGCAGTTGGACTGGTGTGTGTGGTTATCTTCCTCTCTGCTCAAGGCTTGAGTCAGTTCAGAGTGGTCCTGGCCCTTGCTTGTACATAGCCAGGCTTGTGGCACAGCTTTGGGTGGACTCCTGCCAAGGGCATGTTGGAGGAAGGGCAGGTCCACAGGATATTATGAAGGCAGAGTGCATGGTATTAGCAAGATTTCTGCATGTCTGTTGTAGGAAGGGACTGGGAGCTGTTTAGGAGACTCCTTCTGCAGTGCTGGAGGGAGTGAGTCCATGGGAGAGTGCCTGCAAGGTCCATGCAGCTGCTGGGGACTGAGGCAGTCTGCTTTGGAGGGGGTGGATCCACAGAAGAGCACAGGGGCTGGGTAGGCAGTGTTAGCAAGGTTTAGGAGGGTCTGCTGTGAGAAGAGGGGTGTGCTGTTAGCAAGGTGGAGAGTACTCATACTGAGCTGGTTCGTGCAGGTGTTGGTATATCTAGGCTGGAAGTGGGAAATGGTGCCAGCCAGCTCTTTTGTTCTTGGAGAAGTCACCCAAAGATCCCTGTCGCTCCAGCATACACTCTGAGATTAGTAAATAAATCTCCCTCCTGTATTACCCCAGGTGGTTTTCAAACTGCTCTTTCTATGCTGTATCTTAGGGCTGTTTGTTATGCTGTATATTTAAGGACAAGGACTCAATGTCCTATCACTCTCTTGCTCTCCCAGAGCTGAGCCTACTGATTTTTAAAATTCCAGGTGTTTAAAATTCCACAGATTGTAAGAACTCCTGAAGGTGAAGGCCCTCTGGTTTTCAAAGCCAAATGTGATGAGGATTCATCTTCCCAGTGCAGATTCCTCATGCCTGGGGTGGGTTCTCCTCCTCTCCCCTCCGTGTGCCTGCGAGTCCCTCCCACAGACCATCCCATGAGTCCATGTAGCTCCCTACTGTGTCTCTGCCCTTCCTATCCTCTTCCATGTGGCCTCTTTACATGTAGCTGTGGGCGGTCTGTTCTGCCAGTCTTCAGGTTGTTTTCTGGGTTATTTACATTGATTTGTTATTTAGGTGTATCCATAGGATGAGGTGAGCTTAGGGTCCTAATACTCTTTTCCCCAGAAGTCCAAAATATTTTTCAAAAATACCAAACATCTTGTTTCTTAGTAAATTCTCTCCTAGCTGCTCACTTGAGATTGAACACAATCCTATATAATCTCATTTGTATACTGGCCCACTGTGGATCAGGACTGTATCAAAAGTCCCCACAAATACTTTCAGTGGAGAAAAAGCACATCGGTGATCCTGAGTTTCCATATTGTCCTACCGCATGACCCAGTCTGGGCTCACTCCCAGAGAAAGGATCCTGAAATGACCTGCAGTGTGGGAGCATGAATTACCTATGAAGAGCTTCTAGAAGGACTCTGACTGCAGGTGAGAATAGGAGATCTCTCCTGGTAGATTCACAAAAGCATAAATGGCTTTCCTTGAGTGAGACCATTTCTTTTGAGGCCATACCATCCTTCAGTGAACGCCCAGGGTGTATGAGATGTTATGTAAAAGGATTCATGTCGCACTAAGATGATTGTGATTGGAGCTTCAGCAAATTGCCATCCTCACATCCTCCTGGGAGTGAAAACTGGATGGTACATGGGGGCAGGCCTGTTGGCCAAAAAAAAAAGTCCTCTGTCCTGTGACTAGTCAAGAATGGCTCTGTAAAAACACTGCTTTCCATTTCACCAAACCTCAAAGTGATAAAAATATATATTTTTTTCTCCTGTATGCTGCTTTTTTACTCTTTATGGCAGGGCTATTTTTTCCATTTTAATTATGGCTTCAGTATCAATTAAGTGCAAAAGCTGCCTGTGTTGGAAAGGAGCAACCCTTTATTAACAAAACACTTGGAATGCAAAGAAAGCCCAGCCATAGAGTAATTAGGGACACACTTTGGAGGGATCTTTCTATTTCCAAGAGCAATAAAGAAAAACCTTAGGACAACCGTATGTAGGAGTGTGTGTGGACACTGGGCCACGTTTGTTAGATGTTTACACGTGTTTTCACTGAAAATTCTAGTTTTCTCCTAAACAAACCATCAGGGAGCCTTGGTTGGGAATTTTAAGAGTTAGAAACACTTAAATATTTTAAGATTGAAGTTAACAATGTGTAGTAATATTGTAGAACCCTGAGGTATATCATGAGATAGACCTAAGAAATAGACTTACTATTGTATAAATATCTGTTTGACTTCATGCTGGATTTAAAAAATACAAAGTGAATTTTAATCCATAAAATTATTTTATTGGATGAAAAAAATCCATATGGATTGGAAGTCAAAGACCTTTCAATATAAGGCAGCATGAGATTAATTGGTCTACGGCTGGCAGCAATCTAAGGATCCTAATGTATATTAAGGGAAAACATTCTTTTACTATGAAAATCAACTTTAAGTACATGCTCCTGTATTTTTCTCTTTAAAGAAATCTAAAGTGTATAATGAGGCATGGTTATTTAAAGTACAGTGTTTTATTTTAAAAACCTTGGTGGACTCTCAAAATGCAACCTTCCCAGAAGTGAGGGCCGGGGGGCACCTGGGTGGCTCAGTTGTTAAGCATCTGCCTTCGGCTCAGGTCATGGTCCCAGGGTCTTGGGATCGAGCCCCGCATCGGGCTCCTTGCTCTGCGGGAAGCCTGCTTCTCCCTCTCCCACTCCCCCTGCTTGTGTTCCCTCTCTCGCTGTGTCTCTCGCTGTCAAATAAATAAATAAAATCTTTAAAAAAAAAAAAAAAAAAAGTGAGGGCCGGTACGTAGATGTTGACTGCATCCTATATTATCCCAGAGGTGAGAAAACTTTCTCAGAAAACTGGCCAAATGGGAAATGGTCTAGGCTTTGCAGGGGTCAGTCTCTGCCCCAAGAGCTCAACTCTGTCTTTGTGGGAAGGACGCAGCCTTAGGCACGTAAACAAATGGCAGAGCTGTATTCCAATAACCCTTCATTTACTAATGCGGGTGGGAGGTCAGATTTGCTTTGTAGGCCATCGTTTGCCAACCCTAGTTCTATAGCCATGGTTTCCAAGTAACTATATATGTCTTGTGTTTTAAAATCATCCGGATTTTCTAAAGGGTGGGTCTGATTCTTATGGAGAGAGAACGTTGTAACTGGGAGGGGGTTCCTTTAAGAAAAAGTAAAAATTTAAAATTATTTAGGAGAGTGAGTATATTTGGGATTAGGCATGGGAAGTCACCCCGAACACCCTAACACCATGAAGCTGTGAAGTCATCGTGTTCACGGATACCTTGAGTCTACTTCCTCCACTGTGGACCCCTGTTCACATACTAGCTCTACATTTGCAGTGTGTTCTACACCGGGAGTAAGCTCGCTCTTAAAACTGTTGATAGAAGTTTTTCTTAATATTGAAAGAACTGTCAGGTCATTTAAATGTTGGTAATGTGCTGCAACTATTTCTGGACTACTACTTTGGGAAAAAAACAATCTGTCAAGTATCCATTTTATGAGCTATCGGACTTGAGCATGATTTCCGTGGGCTGTCTCCTGCCTTTCCTCGTTGCGAACCTTGTTTCTCTGCAAGCACACACTTCCTGGCCTGGGCCACAGGATTGATACCTGTTGCAGAGCCTCCCTGGGTCCTGCCCTGTAGAATCCCAGGGAGAAACGGGCAGTGAGTGATCTTCCCTACATCACCTAGCCTAGCCCCTAACCAGACTGCAGATGTGAGGACTTTTCAGTCAGAGCCAAGACCCACCCCCCCCACCCCCCCGGCCCCGAGCTCAATTCATTACTTAGGTCCCCCAGCTGGGTCCCTGAAGCCCCCACATAAGGTGCAGGGGAGTGTTACACAGCTGTCTGCCATACGGCAGTCACCAGAACTAAAACCTTTTACTTCAGCAAATACCACAAAATACCTGATGTGTGTACTTCGACCAGGCCTCTGCCAAGGCCTTGGAGGTGGCCATTGCTTAAAAAAGAGTTCCCTGTAGTTTAAAATTCATTAGCTTCATGGTATCTTCCTTTTCAGATTTCCTTAAGAGAGACTTGTGCTCTCAGCCCAGACATACTGAATGCGAATTTCTAGGCGGTGGTTTGAGGCTCTGTGCTCTTGCCCCAAGATGGCTAGGAAACACCATGTGATTGTTAGAGTTCTCCTAGCTCTGTCAGAGGGTCCTGGCCTCTGCTTTCTATTATCCAGGATCAAAGTATCCGCGATCAGAGAAGTCTCTAACTCCAGATGGTAATTCAGGAGTTGTGATTATAGAGAATTTGCCTCCGCAAGCTAGTATTTTCATGGGCTTCACCACAAACCCTAGGAGGTTATTTGTAATACCTATAAGTTTACACTGGGGTTTTAGTAAACTCATTTCAGATCATAGTTTGAAATTTCAAAAATTTAATTCCTTTGAATAATTGCAAAACTGCATGGATTTTTTTTTTTTTTTTTTTAAAGATTTTATTAGAGAAGAGAGCACAGAGGGAGAGGGAGAAGCAGACCTGCCACCGAGCAGAGAGCCCCACACGGGGCTTGAACCCAGAGCCCCGAGACCGTGATTGGAGCCGAAGGCAAGATGTTCAACCAACTGAGCCACCCAGGCGCCCCTGCATGGATGTTTTTCCCCTGGGGGTGGGGGAAAAGCAGCCACGTCAACTCCCGGAGGTGTGCTTGGTATGTGGTGCTTTACAGTATTGTTAAGTGAGGAGCTGTTTTATTTGAGCATCAATCTGTGCAGTAACTATGATCACCCACGTTTGTGAGTAAACAAGGCTCAAATGCAAGGTAAATTTCCAATTTTGATGCAAGAAATAAACCGCCACATTTGGACAGGTCCCCCGTCCTCTCCTCGGCCAGCTGAAAAGAGAGATCCCACGTCTTGTTTCAAAGAAATGAGTGCAAATTAAGTATTTCTGGTACTGAATCATTTCCGATGTCCAAGAATCAGTGTCGATGCAGCTGTTCTTACTTGGTTCTCAAGGAGTTCCCATGTTCCACTCCACGTGGTGCGAGGAGTCTCCCGAACAGTCTACAAGCTCTCACTTATTGACTCCTCACTGGAATGCTGTAAGGTAACCATGATTATCTATTTTGTAGAGGAGGAAACCAGTACAGCAAGGTGAAAGCCTCCCGAAGGCCTCCGGCTAGAGCATGGTGAAGCTCACGCTTTCATCCAGGGGAGGGTTACCTTCACTGAATTCTGTCCTCCTCCTCCTCATGCACATGGACCTGAGCATGAGGAAGCTGTCTATCCTGCAGGTACATGAGAGAATCTTTGACCCTTGGCTGCTTAAACTATCCAATAACCATAGTATCTGAAAATCTAAAATGTAAAAAGCCTCATCGCTTTTCCTACCAGCTGAGCTTTTTCAATAGGGCGGCAGTGTGTCCTTTAAAAACCCATCTTGGCTATTAACTGTGTGTACGGGGAAATCTCTTATTTTCACTGAACGGCCATTAACTTCATCGCTAAAGTAGGTGGGCAGTAGAATATAGTTCATAAGCTGTTAGGGAGATTTACGTTGATGTATAAATGTTACTAAAAAGGGACCTGTCTAATGGTCAGGCCAGTATCTGGTGGAAATTCTTAGTATTCGTCCAATACATTCCCTTCAATGATCCCAGAGTCGTGTTTCTGATGCTCAAGTCATTACGGGGCTATTTTTAAATGCCCCATCACTTTCAGATCGTGTACCAGTCAGTCACTCGTGAGTGCTGCTTTAACTTTTAATCTCTTTTGATGCTTTTTGACCCGAACTGTGTGTGTGTTTTCTCACCATAAATCATCTCGATCCAGGGGAAGCTTCTCTTCCGTCAAGGTCTCATTGCATTTTTACTCCCCCAGGGTTCCTCCAATTTCCAAGGATTAGAGCTAGAATCGCCTGAGACCATGTAGATAGTTCAATAAACTGCTTAAAAAAACAAGCCTGCCCCACGCACCCGATCAGCTCCCCGGCCTTCATCTGCGTGGTTGTTATCCCGATCAATAACGGGCATTGCAGTAATTACAGGCTCGGAGGTTTGGAGTTCTGGCTGTTTTGCAGGCTCCCCTTATCTGCAAAAACACTGCCTTACACATCTGCTCAGCGTGTCCTTGACTTCCTCAGCCACAACCAACAATCCCATTGCTATCTTTTATTCCAAATCGACTGCTGTGTCAGGTGAACTATTGGAATGATCTTTGCTCACACGATCATTACTGCACCCCACCCTAATAATACTTGACAGTACTGTTTGGTTTGTATTTCTTATCTTAGTACTGAACTGAATTCCCTTCAACTCCTAGTGAATCTCTTCTGGAGGAATAGATACATTCCCATTGAATTATGTTTACCTACCTGTTAGCTTTCTGACAAAGTGACTCTGGAAAATACCCTTCAGTCTCAGAAGCTTCTGTTCTAGCTCTACCTTTCTGATGATCAATTTCTGCACTAAAAATGAAAACTTCAGCCAAGCATGGGCATGACTGCAAATATGTGAATATGTGATATTACATATATCCCCAAGCATTATAAAAATAAACTGCCTTACTTTACATCTGGTGGAGAAAACCAACTCTGTAGTTATATTTAGGTATTGAGGAGATCTTTGATTTGTGAAGCCCCGTGAGAAGCTAAAAAATACTTTAGACACATTTCCTCAGACATCTCCACTCATGGAGGCTGGAAGGTTTGCTTATAAATTATGCAAGATGTCAGTAAGATCTGAGTTAATCTTCTAAAAGTCCAGATTCTGTTTCTACCTACCTAAGAATCCACAGGCAGGATGAATGAGGGAGAGGAAATTAAGGAGAAAAATGGAGAGAAAGCCCCAAAAAACAATGGAAAGGAAACATGGTTTTAGTCAAGACGATCCTGTGACTCAACAAAGGTCTGAAATGTGGCTCAGTAACATGGCCAGCAATGGCCCTGCCACCTTCCCCATCAACCACTGACCACTACCAACCACCACCCACTACCAGCACTGATAACCATCTCTGCCAATGAACACTATTGCCCACCAGCACCCCCACTCACTGCCCACCACCAGCACCCCCACTGCCAGCACTAACAACCATCAAATGTAGGAATTAATGGAAAATGGTGCTGGTCAGGAGTTGCCCTGGGTAGTAGGATTCACAGGTGGTTAAAGGATGCCCCAATGCCAACAAAGAATAAAAACCAAAAAATGGATGTTTATGCAAGGGGTTCATGAGGGAAGATATGAAGTTTCTAGTTATAGGTCTCAAAACCAAAATAGAAACTGTAATAGAAAATTTACAGCTGTGGTGGAAAACACATGCAAAGGAGAAGTTACTGGTTTTTTGTTTTTAAGATTTTGACAGAATGAGCAGAGAGAGGGGCAGAGGGAGAGGGAGAAGCAGGCTCCCCGCTGAGCAGGAAGCCCTATGTGGGGCTCAATCCCTGAGATCATGACCTGAGCCAAAGGCAGACGTTAACTGACTGAGCCACCCAGGTGCCCCAGAAGTTATCTGTTCTGGTTAGGATGCAGCCCCAAAACTAGAGTCTGGTGGATATGTAAAGGTACCGGGGTTGAACTATTCATATTTACAGATACAGCGGAGCTCGATGGATCTTCTGACCTTTGCAAAGTCCCACAGCAAGCCAAGTCCATACGTAGATTCAGAAGGCTCCATGATGAAATCAAAACTGTTCATCACACCACACAAACGGCCATGGGTTTGACTCCCTCCCCCTAGCCAAGCCCAACAGAAGTTACCTGTACTCAACCAGGAGTTAAAACATTCTGCTCCAGGTGAATCTCTGTAAATTTTCCACTTCCATCTTCATCTAAAAACTGCTCAGGTAATTGTACGTAAAAGTAAGGGGGAAAGAAAAGAAAAAAAAAAATCAATAGGAGATTATATAATTGCATTTCTTATCTTCTAGTGCTGAAGCTATCCTAGAAAATCTAGTTACCAGAAGACATCCAACCTTGACAAGGTTAGCCCGGGTTTACAGTCGAGTAGTTTGTGATTTTTAAAGTATTAATGATGACGATGATGATGATGATGTTGTAGCATGTACCTTCTAATTTGGTTGTCAAGGGAGACCGGGAGTGGTAATTAAGGCTAAAGGGCGGAGAATGGAAGCCTTATGAGAGGATATGTGGGAGATGGGAATCTGATCAGAGAATCAGACAGTGGTGAGCCCTGCAAATGCAGCTGTGGGGTTCCTGAGTGACAGGGGGGCTGAGCAGGCAATTACGACAGGCGTCCCCTTAATCTCTACAGTCCCAAACTCTCTCGCATCCATTTAAATTAATTTTTATGAAGCCTGCACATTTATAGCCTCACCAAATTGGAAATTTGTTTGTTTATGGTCCACAGGAAATAATTTTAGGGGAGCACACAGCAGTGAAAGCAATCCTGTCTGTCTGGCTTGTCTTTTTAACTTGTGAAACTAATAATAGGAGATTAATCTGAAGGCTGCTGCCTTTATGAAGGCTGATTGATCCTCAGCAGCCAGGCATTATTATGATTATCATGGGAAGGTCAGAGGAAGGCATGTAAAAGTCACAGCTGATTCGTGCATCCCCACATTGAGCAAGGGATTCAGGGGGCGGGGGTGGGGAAGGGCTTGTGGTGTTGGGTGTTCTAAGTGAGAAATCCGTCTTCCTTGCATTGCTGAAACTGAAATTTTCAGGAATGGATTTTAAACAACTTTGGACATAGTTATTTCAAGATGTCTGTTCAGCCGAGATAGCAATAGTTCATTACCATGCATGCTGAAAACCTATTTTAAGAAGTACTTTGCTGCACAAAGATTAATTTACCACATCATATTTTTTTCTCCCAGTAACGCTAATATAAATAATTGTTGTACCTTAAATTGGCATTATATTTCGATAGCCTAGTTTTTAATATACAAAGAACCGTTAAGCGGAACCGTTCAGCAACAGGGAAACGGAGACAGAAAATAGGAATCTCTGGGAACAGCTCTCAATTTAAATCCCATTTATTGTTCTGGTGGAGTGTGGTAACTGAAGATGCTTGTTTTGCAATTAAGTTTCAAAAATTACCAAATTTTTGTTTGATTCGGATATGGCAAAATGTGAAAACTCACCCTAATTAAAAATGTTCTTTTCATTACCAACAGTTATTTCCTTGTAGGGTTATCTAGGGGGCTTCTATGTGTGGAGATGTGATAATATCACATAGCAGAGAAGTGATAACTAGCAGGGATGCAGTTTTCATAAGTTCTCCTAGTAATAGGGCATTCAAGTCCTCATCCTGCAAAATAGTCAATAGAGTACCAATAAATAATGAAACAAGAAATTAAATATAGGATTAATATAAAAAGTTGAAAATACCCAAAAGAGTAATATTCCTCTATTTTGGGGGAGGAACTGGGGGAAAGGAGAAGTTGGCTGAATCCTGAAAACATAAGGATGCTGTTTACAATGTTGGATGTTAAACAACATACAACTTGTATTTAGGGACAGGAGTTAAAGCCAGAAATAAATAATTTGAGTATTTATCACTGGGAATACAAAAGAGGAAATAAGGATCCTTTGGAGAGACCGTTTTCATTTCATATATATATATTTATTTATTTATTTTAAAGATTTTATTAATTTGAGAGGGAGAGACAGCACAAGCAGAGGGAGAAGCAGAAGGTGAGGGAGAAGCAGACTCCCTGCTGAGCTGGGAGCCCAAAGTGGGACTCAACCCCAAGACCCTGAGATCATGACCTGAGCCCAAGGCAGACACTTAACCAACTGAGCCACCTGGGAACCCCTCTTATATATGTTATCTTAAATATACATATGGGGTCATATGTTTAAGCTTCCAATCACTGTCAATTGACTCAGTTTTATCTTCTGTGAAAGACAAGGTTAAAAAAAAAAAAAAAAAAAAAAGTTACTATTGTCTTTTTTTTTTTTTTAAACTCTTCACTGTTTTTCATATGATGAATAGCTCAATGGCCCATTTTATTTCATTTCCTATGTACAAAACTCAGGCGTCAGTACCTAGTGTGTCCATGTGTTGGGTTTTAAGGTAACTGCATATGTTAAGGAGTGAACACAGACCTATAATTCTCAGCGCCTTGCTGTGGTTCAGTCCTCTGTGTGATGTTGGAGGAAGCTACCGTCTTGCCCTGCTGATGGCATTGCCGCTCGGGGCATGCACTCCTGCATCACCCCTGCACCCCACCATCAACTGCGTGCCGTGTAAATTAACCACCAGGATTGAGCGGTACTCAGAAGCATATCTGTCAGAACTCCCTCCTCTTCCAGGACCTCACCAACCTTTCGAGGGCTCTTCCTTTGTAGGTATCCTAGAGCTTCTATACCTGTTCAAGACAAATATTGCATTCATGTTGGGCTAAGGCTTAATTGCTTGCTGCTTATTAACCGTTGGCAAGGCAGTTTTTATCAACTCAGTTGAAGGAAGACTGTCCATGTGATGGGAAACTTCAATGTTGGAAAAGTCAGTTTGTGAGGTCTTCTTGCCTTTGAGTATTTTGTTCACAAGCCACTACTCAGTGTGCATTTACAGGGGGAGGGAGCACAGACCTGTAAGACACTATGTGGTCTGAACTCTGATATTTAGGAGACAGTGGATTGTTTGAATTCTGCCGGGCTCCAGTCTGTGACCCTGGCAAAGCCTTAAGCAGCATGTTTGCTTGTCTGTTACGTGAACTTTTGGTTACCCTTGTCTATCACACTTCTCTTCATTCAACTCGTAGATATTCACACCCATTCTGTGTTTAGGAAATAAGGAAACTGCTCAGCAAGGTGAGGTGTTGCCATAGCTTCATGGAACTTAAAATCTGAGGGTGGGGGGGGGCGGGGGGGAAGAGACCAAACAAGACCTTGGTGAATGGACGTGGTTTTCCCAGTGGAGAATATTTAACGTTATTCATATTAACCCTCTCCAAAACCTAAGACGTACAAATCCAATGATGATTTCAGCAGTGGAACTTAATGACCAACTCTGAATATTAGGTGGAAGAAAATAGGAACAATATTCATCCAGAAAATGCTGAAAAAGAACCCTAAGAATGGTCTGATCTATTAAAACACTGTCGTTAAGTAGTGTATTATTGGCACAGGAATTAAAAATGAGGGAAGAATGGAAAAGAGGAAGCTCCAGACATGGAACCAAAAGAAAGGAAGGACTCTTCCACCAGTGGTGTTGGGATAACTGGACTGTATTCAAATTTATAATAACAAATAGGTGACACATGTGTATGCACAGCATATACACATCTATAACGAAAGAGATGAAGTGAGGCTTTAATATTTTGAAAAGAAGTCCCTGATGTTTACAGAAATTAGATTTAAAAACATACTCCAACTGAGGAGTATTAAAAAGTAGAATATTGGAACAACAACAACAAAAAACCCTGTCCTGAGCATAATGTCCAATTGGGTTTACAGAAAATTTTGATATTTATGAACTAGTTTTTTGAGCAGGACATTTGTTTTTCCTAGAGCATAAAAACATCATGACTACATAGGTGATTATATGTGTGTCCATTTGGGATAGATTTACATAGGATATATGCATGCATGTGATGTATATGTATGTAATGTGTAGTTTCATATATATGTTGGTGTTAGACTATATAACTGATAATTCAGATTTGAAGAAGACCACAGACATCTCCCTATTAACATGAATGTAAAATTCTTAGTTCAGTGCTTAGAAACTCAATCTTGTATATTTTAAAATGATACCTATGAAATAGAAAGATAGGAGCATGCCTTGATACTTCTGAATCTTAGAAGTAAGTTAAATAGAGGGGTGCCTGGGTGGCTCAGTCGTTAAGCATCTGCCTTAGGCTCAGGTCGTGATCCTAGGGTCCTGGGATCGAGCCCCACATCGGGCTCCCTGCTCAGCGGGAAGCCTGCTTCTCCCTCTCCCACTCCCCCTGCTTGTGTTCCCTCTCTCGCTGTGTGTCTGTCAAATAAATAAATAAAATCTTAAAAAAAAAAATAAGTTAAATAGAAAAACATAATTATCTCAATAGATTTATAAAAAGCACTTGAAAAAATTATATAATTTCAAATATGTATGAGTTACTAATCTAAAAGCAAAATAATTTTTAAGCCATTTAATTCAATTGTTCCTAAAACTTGAGATTTAATTTTTGTCTTCACATACAGATGCTCAAAATCTTACTGAAGAAAATATATGTTAAAAGCCATTATGCAAATTTCTTCAGGGATTTTTTTTTTTTGTGGAAATAGACTCTCTGCATTTTAGATACTCCACACATTTTCCAATCCTCATTAAAACTATACATGTGTACAATTAAAGTTTCATATGCGTGAGTATATATTTGTGTGTAAAAACACATTTTTTTACTGTTTCCCAGCAGCTACTTGTCTATATAAAATATTAAAAATATGTTCTCTCATAATTCAGAAGAGCTCACAGGTAATAAGATAGTAAAGTTTACTTGGAATAAGGCTAACAGGAATAGAGAAGGTACTTTACCTGCTGTTCTATTTTGCCCACAATAGAAATCAGAGCTGCACTTCTAAAATCAGCTTCTGAGAACTATTCCCATAACTCAGCAATAAACATAATACAATGATACTTAAAATGAGAACACAATCCAACAGTTTAAAAGAACATTTACCAAAAACAAAACAAAACAAAAAAAAACCCTTTTTTTTCCACCAGACAGTAAGGATGAAACAAGGGGATCATATTCTAAATAAGAGCTGGTGGTACCTAAAACATAGCTCTTGACTCTGAGGCTCGTTTTAAGTGATTCATAGAGAACCTTCTGGCAATGTCTGTTACAACCTGTTGTGGTTTTACAGACATCGGTTTTATGGTCTTGCCATTTGTCTCATTATTGTAGGCGCACTTTTGAGGAGGACGATGTGAGAAAAAAATTTCCCTTTGTGTTTTGTTCACTGCCCTATGTTTCAAAAATGAAAGGACCATGTTGAGAACCTCTGGCAGTGTAGACAAGGTTAAGATTTTGGTACATGAGTGAAAGCACCCCTTCAAGTGGTGATGCTCCCAAGTGCCTCCATCTACTTCACTGAAGAGCAGTAGTGGGAGAAAATATTTGCAAACTACCTGATAAAACCATATTAAAATCAGAAATGCATAGGGAACTCCCACAACACAATAGAAAATGATTAAGTGGGTAAAGAATTTAAGGTCTTAAACATTTTTTTTTCCAAAGAAGACATACAGTGACGAACAGGTACATGAAAGGATGTTGAACATCACTAAGGAGGGAAATGCAAATCAAAACCACAACAAGATATCACCTTAAACTTGTTAGAATGGCTGTTATGAAAACAAGTCAGTGAAGATGTGGAGAAAGGGGAGCACTTGTACACTGTTGGTGGGAATGCAAACTGGTGCAGCCGCTGTGGAAAACGGTATGGAGGTTCCTCAGAAGATTAAAAGTGGAAATACCATATCCCGTAATTCTACTTCTGAGTATCTAAAGGAAATGAAATCTGGATCTTAGAGATCTATACTCCCATGTTCATTGCAACGTTATTCACAGTAGCCACGACACGGAGACAACCTAAGTGTCCGTTGATGGATGAACGGATAGAAATGTGGTGTATACACACATTGGAACTTCAGCCATACAAAAGGGAATATTACCATTTGGGACAGAATGGATAGACCTGGAGGACATTATACTAGGTGAAATAAGTCAGACATTTGACAAAGTACAGCATCCTTTCTTGATCAAAACTCTTCAGAGTATAGGGATAGAAGGCACATACCTCAATATCATAAAAGCCATCTATGAAAAACCCACAGTGAATATCATTCTCAATGGGGAAAAACTGAGAGCTTTCCCCCTAAGGTCAGGAACACGGCAGGGGTGTCCACTATCACCACTGCTATTCAACATAGTATTAGAAGTCCTAGCCACAGCAATCAGACGACAAAAAGAAATAAAAGGCATCCGAATCAGCAAAGTAGTAGTCAAACTCTCACTCTTTGTGGATGATATGATACTTTATGTGGAAAACCCAAAAGACTCCACCCCAAAACTGCTAGAACTCATACAGGAATTCAGTAAAGTGGCAGGATATAAAATCAAAGCACAGAAATAAGTGGCATTCCTATACACCAACAACAAGACAGAAGAAAGAGAAATGAAGGAGTCGATCCCATTTACAATTGCACCCAAAACCATAAGATACCTAGGAATATATCTAACCAAAGAGGTGACGAATCTGTACTCAGATAACTATAAAATACTCATGAAAGAAATTGAGGAAGACCCAAAGAAATGGAAAAACGTTCCATGATCATGGATTGGAAGAACAAATTGTGAAGATGTTAATGCTGCCTAGAGCAATCTACACATTTAAGGCAATCCTTATCAAAATACTATCAACTTTTTTCAAAGAAATGGAACAAATAATCCTAAAGTTTGTATGGAACCAGAAAAGACCCCAAATAGCCAGAGGAAAATTGAAAAAGAAAAGCAAAGCTGGTGGCATCACAATTCTGGACTTCCAGCTCTATTACAAAGCTGTCATCATCAAGACAGTATGGTACTGGCACAAAAACAGACACACAGATCAATAGAGAGCCCAGAAATGGACCCTCAACTCTATGGCCAACTAATCTTTGACAAAGCAGGAAAGAATGTCCAATGGAAAAAAGACGGTCTCTTCAACAAATGGTGTTGAGAAAATTGGACAGCCACATGCAGAAGAATGAAACTGGACCATTGCCTTACACCACACACAAAAATAGACTCCAAATGGTTGAAAGACCTCAATGTGAGACAGGAGTCCATCAAAATCCTAAAGGAGAAGACAGGCAGCAACCTCTTTGACTTCAGCCACAGCAACTTCCTAGAAATATCGCCAAAGGCAAGGGAAGCAAGGGCAAAGATGAACTATTGGGACTTCATCAAGATAAAAAGCTTCTGCACAGCAAAAGAAACAGTCAACAAAACCAAAAGACAACCAACAGAATGGGAGAAGATATTTGCAAATGACATATCAGATAAAGGGCTAGTATCCAAAATCTATAAAGAACTTCTTAAACTCCACACCCAAAGAACAAATGATCTAATAAAAAATGGGCAGAAGACATGAAGAGACATTTTTCCAAAGAAGACATCCAAATGGCCAACAGACACATGAAAAAGTGCTCGATATTGCTTGGCATCAGGGAAATCCAAATCAAAACCTCAATGAGATACCACCTTACAGCAGTCAGAATGGCTAAAAGTAACAAGTCAGGAAATGACAGATGTTGGCGGGGATGTGAAGAAAGGGGAACCCTCCTACACTGTTGGTGGGAATGCAAGCTGGTGCAGCCACTCAGGAAAACAGTATGGAGGTTCCTCAAAAAGTTGAAAATAGAGCTACCATATGACCCAGCAATTGCACTACTGGGTATTTACCCCAAAGATACAAATGTAGGGATCCAAAGGGGTACGTGCACCCCGATGTTTATAGCAGCCATGTCCCCAATAACCAAACTATGGAAAGAGCCAAGATGTCCATTGACAGATGAATGGATAAAGAAGTGGTATATATGTACAATGGAATATTATGCAGCCATCAAAAGGAATGAAATCTTGCCATTTGCAATGACGTGGATGGAACTGGAGGGTATTATGCTGAGCAAAATAAGTCAGAGAAAGACATGTATCATATGATCTCACTGATATGAATTCTTAATCTCAGGAAACAAACTGAGTGTTGCTGGAGTGGTAGGGGGTGGGAGGGATGAGGTGGCTGGGTGATAGACATTGGGGAGGGTATGTGCTATGGTGAGTGCTGTGAATTGTGTAAGACTGTTGAATCGCAGACCTGTACCTCTGAAACAAATAATACATTATATGTTAAAAAAAAAAAAAAAATAGCAGGAAGGGAAAAATGAAGGCAGGGAAATCAGAGGGGGAGATGAACCATGAGAGACTATGGACTCTGAGAAACAAACAGGGTTTTAGAGGGGGAGGGGGGATGGGGGATGGGTTAGCCTGGTGATGGGTATTAAAGAGGGCACGTACTGAATGGAGCACTGGGTGTTATATACAAACAATGAATCATGGAACACTACATCAAAAACTAATGATGTATGGTGATTAACATAACAAAAAAATAAATACATGTATAAATATACATAGATACAAAAAAATTTAAACAGAAAGGTCCGAAGACTTTAGGTGAGACAAAAGCAGTTTTATGAGGGAAGTTTATAGTGTTAATCAGAGGGGGAGACGAACCAAGAGAGACTATGGACTCTGAGAAACAGAGGGTTCTAGAGGGGAGAGGGGTAGGGGGATGGGTTAGCCTGGTGATGGGTATTAAAGAGCGCACATACTGAATGGAGCACTCGGTGTTATACACAATGAATCATGGAACACTACATCAAAAATTAATGTATGGTGATTAACATAATAAAAAGAATGTGGAATAGTTGCTGGGTACTTGGAGAAGGAAATGAAGGGTTGGTTGTAGGGTACAAAATTAAGTTCTAGAAGACTAAGTCCTAGAGCTGTACAAGCATGGTGATGATCAATACTGTATTATATACTGAAAAATACACTAAAAGGGTAGATCTTGTATAAAGTGTTCTTGTCACAATAATAAAGAGGTTGGGAGGCAACATTTGGAAATGATAATCCATGTTCGCAGTGTCGATTGTGGTGATCTTCCACAGGTGTACACTTCTCCCCAAACTCACCAGGATGTAGGAGTTAAATATGTACACCTTTTTGTATGTTGGTCATATCTCAAGTGCTTCATAAGGAACAGTATAGGCTATGGAGAAGGCTCCTGGTCAGGGACAAAAGATGCTGAGTGTTGGGTGGACCATCTTGATGCCCCTCAATTGTGGACCACCTCTTCTTCCCCATCTGAGAAAGCCTAACTCTGTTCACAGGGCTGTCTATATATTCTTTGCTATTTCCCTGGTCATTAAAGACCTTGGCACATTTGTCAGTTGCCATGCTTGTTCATTTTTGATTCAACATCAGAGCCAGACATTCTAATATTAACATTTTTGCCTTAAAAATGCCATAGTATCATTCTTAAACAAGCATACATTTTCCAAATGACTCTTAAATGTTTGCCTAGACTGGGAGAATAGCAAAAGAACTAGCAAACTGAGTTTGCGTATACTAATACTGACTACAGTTGATAATTCCATCCATTCTCTTTGAGTGTACACTAGACAATTGGGGTTTATGATTTACATATTTTACATCATGCATAAAACTTTTACACATTCCCCTTTTATTCCAAATTTACTTAAACATATTCACTTATACTCTCTGTACAAACATTTGTCAGATGTCACCTTTTTTACTTTAACTCTGAAATATCTTGATCAAAATAAAGTTCAAAATAAAGGTAAATACTGTGAGGAGGCTGTGAGGTGAAATGAAGAGTCCAGCAAAACATCAGGCTTCATTTGTATGACTTGCGATGACTAAACAAGAGAAAGTTGAGATATTAGTCTTTTCTGATGGTGGGTGCAGGATTTGGAAGAGTCCACATGTTGATGTTATTGGTATAGGAATAGAGAAATTCTAAATGTAAAGCCAGGGCAATTAAATATTTGGCTTTGATTTGACCCAAATGCATAGGTTTTTTTAATATGGGTAAGAACAAACACAAGAACTTGTCCAACTGTGAGGACGTTAATACTGAAGATGTAAAAACCTCAGTTGTGAGACCCAGTGGACAAAACTGATCCTAAAACCGTGAGTGCTAATGGTTCAGTTAATACTAAAGGGGGGCTTCATACTAACAGCAGGGCATAATAAACTACATGTGAATCTGTGATGGAAGGATTTTGTGTGAACCTTACATTGTGAGAGCATGTTCATGTCTGTTTAAAAACTATTAAGTGGCCAAATCTTGGTGATCTTCATGGTAATCAACATTCCTATCAGGAGGCACAGGACTTATCCTATTAGGACCTAAAACAGACTAGGAAATTATGGACCAGGGAGATCTCTGTAATATATGGGGTGTGTCTGTTTTCATATTCAGAGTAATGACTTCCATTGGTCTGCTTCTTAATTCCTTCCCACTGGGGGGAGTGTTTCTCACTTCTAGAAATTACAAACCTTCTGGAAAATTCTCCATTGCCTTATAGAAATGGAAATCCATGAGAATATGTCTATATTTTTCTCTGTATGAAGCTAGATACGGAAGTTGTAAATATATGTAAACATGGGCTTTGCAGGCAAGGAAATGGGTCACATTCTAGCCTTTTTCTCCCAATATTTACATGGCTCTGGATGACTATTCAACCCTTCTGGGCCTTAGTACAGGTCGTAGAGTAGCCAGACATCCCATTTCCAAGTTGAAGAGCCAAAGCTCCTATTTCAATGATCTTTATTGAGTAGCATGAAAATGATTCATGACTCTCTGTGAAAGCTTTAAGTTTTGCACATAAAATTGTTATTTCAAATGAGAGGACAGTCTAAATACAGTGGAAGATAATTTTTCTATGTAATTTGGTTGTTTAAAATGTGTGCTTATGTGTCAAATTTGAATCTTCTTAAGTAGATGGTTAGGTATTAAGATATTTTTCACCTGAAATGATTAAACTTTTTTCAAGATCTCATTAGACATCTTTAACAGTTTTCCTCTAACAATATTTATAAACTGGTTGTCATTGACTCAGTATCTTAAGAGGAGACCTTCAGGACCCTAACTTCCAATGCAAAGCATTTGTTTTTTATTCAAGATTATGGAATTACAAAACTGTCTCTAAAGAAAAGCTGGATTTTCCAGCTATATCAGATTGCCTTAGACTTGCTGTATATATCATCTATATCAAGTATACTAATACAAAATTGGGAAAATGTTCTTTTTTTTTTTTCCTGTTTTGGTTGAGAGGGTAAATCTTCAGTTGAATTTCTAAAAAAAAAAAAAAAAAGCCTGCCCTAGAGTGTTGTCAGAGTATATTAGTGAATACAAGTTTTTCGGAAATTGGGGACAATCAGGCAATGACACCTTTTTATTCAGTTTTAGATTCCGTGGAATTCACATTTAACACTAGGAATAGATGAAGGACATGTCTCTGGGTGCCTCATGAATGCACAACCTCACAGTCTTCTCAAGGGACTTGTCTGCTGCAGGTGGCTGGTGAACTGATCTCATGTTCTGGAATCCTGGTCCAATAGTAAACTTTCATCTCTATCTGCACATCACTATCTTATCCCATGGCAGCAACAAGGAAATGTACCTTTCTAGTTAGAATACAATAGGAAGGAAGGAGTGAAGGATTTGGAGGTATTATGTCAAGATTCAGATCTTTGAGCTTGTTGCTGATCTACTCCATGCTCATCAGCAACTGAATTTGCTCAGCTCATAAGCTGTAAAAAAAAAAAAAAACAAAAAAAAAAAACAAAAAACCAAACTACCTCTTAGGGTTGCTTGGAAAATTTAATGAACTGTAAGTGCCTAGTATATTTTAAACAAGTTTCATTTTGTAAACTCCAACTGGTAGAACTCATACTCTTAACATCTTTTTATTCCTCTGTATCTTAAATGAAGCACTAGCGAGCCTATTTGCAGCTGCTGTCATTCTCCTCATTGAGAAAGAAGGTAAGATTATCCCTTCACAGAGTTGTGTTTATTTGTAATGTTATAAATTTACTCTACATGCATGTATCCTCATTAGTTTCTAAATGGGAAGAAATGGCACCATGCTCTGTGCATTGCTCTACAGTTAAAATGATGAGACCTACACATGTCTATAATTTTATGTCTGGCTAGCAGGAAGACCTTATTGAGATTTTGATTTGTGACCCAACCCTAGCAAGTCCTGGGTTTAAGGTGTAGTTTTAGGGGCATTTTCTGGGCAGTGGTCTTTTTCTCAGCTTATAACTCCAACAAGCGTAAACTTCACTGAGCATCGTGTGGGCCTCAGATGTGTGTATATTGGAATTACAAAGGTTGATCTATGGGTTCTCTTCAAGGTGCTCACTGTCCAGCTGGGGAACGTGTATATAAGTTTCCCCTAGAGTAGCTGCAGAACCCCTTTTAGAATCCATGAGATTGATGTTCTCCTCCCTCCATTTCTCCCCTCCCCTTGAGTCAGGGTGAGGGTGGCTGTTGGCAGCGTCTTGTATGCCCTGCTGCAGTGGTCACAGGGAAGACGTGTGGGTACAGTGTCCCAGTGAAAGGTATTTTAAGCATCAAGGAAGCCTGGGAATGTGATGACTCATCACCCAACACAGATGACAAATGCTTTTTATGAGGAAAGCTGGGATCACCCCATGAGAATTCTCCCATCTGTCCTTTTAGGTGGAAAGCATGTTCTCCTTGGGGCTCAAGAGCAGGTATGGGGACCTCTGTAATTCAGGTGGTCTTACTGAGCTACACAGAAACCAGGGGTTCTCAGCTGCCCCCAGGGGACGTTTGGCCTATATCTGGAGACATTTTTGTTGTCATGACTGGGGGTGCTCCTGGCCTCTAGTGGGCAGAGCCCTGAGATGCTGGTAAACCTACAGGGCACAGGACCTGCCCCCACAACAAAGAACTATCCAGTTACCTGGTCCAGAATGTCAGTGTGGACTCTGCGCCCCTGAGCCTGTGAAAGGCTGGAGGTATCTGGGTGGGACGTTCACACCAGACCCTGTCCCTGCACGCATTCCCAAGCACCTCTGTGGTCACTATGTAGGCCTCAGTCTAGGCCTTCCATGCATTAGGTTAGAGCAAAGGGAGCAGAAAAGTGATGAATTATCAATATTCTTACAGGTTTTTAATATTTGATCTTTTCACTTTGTGTCTGAAGAGACTCAAGTATTAAACAGTTAAAGTGCAAAATGGGGTAGAGTCAAAACAAGGCTAATTCCAGAGTCCCATTCCTTAGGTGTTCATAACACACTTGGATGACGTTAATTTGGGCAAACCAATATTCTGTGGCATTTGCAGGTTGCCTTCCCGGACCATACTGTCCTGGTTTCCAGATCAGGGTGTGGTTTATATATCTGTCTATCGAAATGGACAGGTCCCTGAGGACAATGGGTTGGAGTGGGGCCAATATTGGATGCCATCAGATCGGTTAGCATTATATTTGGTTTTTAGTTACTGCTGTACAGGGTATGGTGAAGACCTGACATAGGTGATCATTTACTTTTGTCTTTTTTCCTCTGTTTTTGGCTGTTCCGTTAATGCTTTTTGTGTGCATGCCACAAGATGCCTCGTCTAGCTCAGATTGCCCCCAGCGAGCTGCTGCTCAAGGTGCTGTTTTTGGTTATATAATGGCTGCAGTCTTGTTTTTATCAGTAGCACTCATGATTAAAGTTATTTTCTTCTAAGAGCAGAATATTTGTGGTTAAACCCAGGGGTCACTTCAATGCTCTGAAACGTTCTGTCTTCAAAACAAAATGTTCCGAGCCTTTTGGACAGCTGCTTCTGTCTGTACCCCAAGATTTGACCTCAAAAGAGCCTTTTCTTTTGCCCTAAATGGAGTTTGTGCTGAATGCAATCCCTCCCTACCAACAAATGAAAGTATTTCCAAACACAATATGGTCTTACAAATCATCAACCCAGATCCCTGCGCCTCAGAGTCAGTCCCAGTTTTGCATGGACTCTTCTGCCCTATGATGTCCCTAATATCTTGAAAGTTCTAAATTCGTCTATCACCAAGTTAAAGTCAACCAGTGCTTGATTGAGCTATCATGTCTTTATTTAATGATATAATTTTGATGATGAATTACATCTCTCGGAATGGAAATTGAACTTCTCCAGAAGCAGAATTGAGGGACCTTGATAGGGATTTTGCAGAATTGCAGATACTGCTCTTAATTTTGATCCCTAAACTACTTTAGGAGCAAGAATTCCTATTTAATTCAAGTACATAGGGGCCAAGAGAAGAGCCTACCTTTAAACTAATCATCTCCAATTATCTTCACTGTTCTGGTCTTCCCACTGTCGATTATAAAATGGAACTGTCCAGTTCCGTGGTTGCTTAGCTAAATCCTGCTCACTTCATAATTATTTATTGATGATGATACTTCAAGTTAATAGAATGTTGGGGTCAAGTGAATAATGTTTTAAAGCCCTTATAATTGAGAATTGTTGCATGAAATTCACATGGGAACTCTGAATCTGGGAACACTATTCAATTTTATAGGAGGTGGAATCCTGGAAAAAAAAATCATAAACCTGTATCTATGATTTATTGGGTTCCAAAGCTGCCTAGAACTTCTATGAGAATATTATTTTTGTTTTATAAACTTAAGTATTGGGCTAGTTCTTGAATGCCATCTGATAAGCAGTGAATTGATAAAATAAGGGGTAGGACAGAGTATAAATTATATTTAAACCAGTTAAATGAAAAGTGCCCATCCACTTTTCTCGGCATATGGGTTAGGAAACTATTATCAAAATGTAGGATTTTTTTTCTAAAGCTTTTCATTGGAGATTGTCTAAAATCCAGACATTTCCCCCTAATTGTGCTTGTTTTATTTCCTCCCACCATGTTTTTAATAATTGAAATGGGCAAGTGATATACAAGCTGAGCTTCAGGAATGCGCACTAGTCATGCAGTCCTTTTGTGGTTTGCATTGTGTGTTAAGAGCAGCATAGTGAAAAGAGGACTTTTGTCTCTTTCTCCTCCCCTTTCACTTAAATGTTTCTGTTCTTTTCCTCACTCATCCTCTGGCTCTGTCCCTCCTTTGGCCTGTCCCCAACACCTTGCTTCAGCACATGCTGCCTTCTGCTAAGTATTCCCTCTGATTTAGTGTATTTGTTCCCAAGGCAAATTATCAGAATGTCAGAACCAACCTACTTTGGAGCTCATGACATGCAACGTGAGGTAACCCATAAAGTGATTTGGCATAAAAAGCATAGTGATTTGCAGAGAGCAACATTTATAGTGGTTTTCGCTGATTATAATGTGGAGAGTTATTTAATAATTACTCTTTGATTATAGCAATTTCCTTTTAGCAAAAAAATTACAAATGTGGAGGACTTACACTTTTGGCCAAGAGAGTAACAGGGACTGGGTTGACGATTCTGCCTGCAATGATGAATACGTAAAACCAGAAGAAAAGAAACGATTTTTCAAGACAGTGGATATTTGGGCAATAAATATTCATGCCTAAGGGACAGTAAACAAAGGGGCCCCATGATTTTCTGAGATAACTGCCTTCAGAGAATTTTCTGGCTGGAGTCCAGGGATTGGAAACCCAAGCCAAGAACCATGGATTCCCTGTGCTGGAGGAGATGAAGCTGAGATTCAGGAGAAATCACAGATCAGCTTAAATCTGTGGGACAGAGAACTCCAGACAGGTGCTGAAAGTGTCTTAGAGTGTTCTGGAAAGTGTAAATGACCACACATGTTTGAGGGAAGTACTAAGACTGAGAAGGACCATCTGGGAAGATCAGAGAAGAGTGCTCAGGGCTCACTCCAGGCTGGAAGGGATAGCTGCAGCCACCATGAAGACTAGATACCCTTGTAATTCATGGGGCACTGAGGGGAGGGAGGTGGGAGGGTCTTCCATCGTGGCGATGATCCGACCAGACCAAAATCACATGCTCTGGTCTTGTCTGAAAGTCTTTAAAGCAAGAGCCGGAGGAATCCAATGGCTTCCAAGCAATGTAACCATGTTCTAGAATAAAACATTTTTAAGAAAACAGGTATTCACCCAAGAAGAGAAACACCCGTAATGTCTGGCCCCCGATGGAGATGACATACAGAAAAAAAAAAATGGTCATAATTAGAAAAAATAATTAGAACAAGCACCACTTAAAATTAATAGACACTGGAACAATTATTTTCATATATTTAAAACTGGAAAAAACTCATTTTAAAATCAAAAGCTATACAATTCTAGAAGATAACAGGGAAAAAATCCTTTACATCTTGGTTTAAAGTGTTTAATATACCAATGGCAGGATCCACAACATTAAAAATCTGTAAATTAGGCATCAGAACAAAGAGCTATTCTCTGAAAAATTGTTAAGGGAATGAAAATACAAGACCTGAAAATATTTTTGCAAAGAACAAACCCTGTTTATCTGATAGAGGATTTGTTTCCGGATGTATAAATACATACAGAACTCTCAAACCTCAGAAAATAATGCAATTAATATGCAAAAGATTTTAGCAAATTTCATCAAAGATAGCCAATATACATTTAAAAAACTCGGATGTATTCAGGAAATGCAGACGAGAACCACCATGCACATGCCTATTGGAATGGCTAAAATTTTTAAAAAGACTGACCAAAGCAAATTGTGAGGGTATGGAGCAACTGATATTCTTGCATTATTGGTGGGAATATGTTATCATACAACCACTTTGAGAAATGATTTGGCAAGTTCTTTAAACACATACTGACTATAGATGTAGCCATATGTCCTTACAAGGAGCACAGATGTCTGTAAAAGCTTTATTTGTAAGAGCAGAAAACAAAATAATGCGAAGGTCTATTGACAGGTGAAGGAAATGAACAAAATCTGGTATATTCCTGCAATGGACGGATACTTAGTATTTAACAGGAATGAAGTTAGGATGCACCCACAAACATGAATCAACGTCAAAATAATCCTGAGTGAAAGAAGTCCAAAAAAAAAAAAAAAATGCATACTGTTTCCATTATGAAAACCTATTGAAAAAGCAAAGTAATCTGTAGAGAAAGACCTCATGCCTGAGGATGAGGTCATGAGCAGGAGTGGGAGGGATGGATTTCAGAGGGAACTTTGAGCGTTTATATGCACATGTGCTCTGGATCATGGTAATGGTTTCAAGGTGCATATTATATCACAGTTTATCAATGTGTACACCTTACATGCAGTTCATTGCATGCAAATTTTACCTCAAACTGGATTATGCAAATATGTTGACTGCAGATATGAATTTTTATATCCTGAATTTTGTCTGAATCCAGACAATGGGGCTTTGACTTCCTTATCTGTTAAATATCGGAGACCAGTGCTTTGAAAGTCCTCTAAAATTGTTGATTTTGAGTGATTTTGTCCTTTTCCCCCCCATAGAACCATTCTGATGGCCATTTATTCACAATGATGGTTATTTTTAAGTTGTGAAATACGATGTCTTAGTTCAGACTTGCATCGTTTTTACTCCCGAGGAAATCCAAAATCCACTGAACCCATTTACCCTTAGAAGCTTCACTACAGTTAGTATGTACACATTCCATGGAGAGAGAGGAAAGGGGGAATCCATTTCTTATTTTACCCTATTGAAAAACCATCTCTAAATAGCAATGCTCAACTTACCACTTGACAAATCAGTGTAAGGGAGGGCTGATAATGTTTCTAGATTACAGATCAGTTTTTAAAAAAATCTCTAAATTGCCCTTTAATCAGAATAATAGTGAAGGAGAATGAGTATCCAGGCAACCATGCTGAGTCTGCTGAAGCTGTCAGGAAGCCTTCCCCAGACCCTGGTGAGAAAAATCAGTTCATTTCCTCCTATGTAGTAGAAGTGTTTTGCATTTGAAAATCTGTACTGGGGAGGGGAGGTGAACAGAAATGATGGGAAAACATGTAATTGTTCAGGATGCTGAATGTTGCATGCACATACCCCATATGCAGACATTCTGGGGAGCTCATGCAGCCATCTTTATGGCAGGATTCATGGTCGGGGCAACTCCACAGAACCCCAAAACCTGGCCGTGATTGAGAACCTGTCACTGGAGCCATGGAAAGGCCTTCTCCATGGACAGTACCAGATCATTTTTGGTGTGTGCAAGTAGGTGAGACCACACAGGAGTGGAGCAATTAAACCCAAAGTAGAAGAACGGCGTGTAGGATATGTGTGTAAAGTTTTGTGCAGCATCTTTGCTTTTTTTTTTTCTGCTTTTGTGTCATTCACAGGATTTCCTTTATCCTGGCCTGCATTTTGCTTGAGGCAAAAACCATCTACTCCAAAAGCATTTGTACCTGTTTCCCTTTCTATTGTGTGTGCTGAATAACTTTGGTTTTTAAGTTTTATTTCAATTCCAGTATAGTTAACAGTGTCAGATTAGTATCAGGTGTACAATATAGTGATTCAACACTTCCATCCATCACCTGGTGCTCAGGACTATAAGTGCCTCCTTCATCCCCATCACCTGTTACACCCATCCCCCCAGCCACCGCCCCTCTGGTGACCATCTGTTCTCTATCGTTAAGTCTGTTTCTTGGTTTATCTCCCATTTTTTTCCTTTATTTCTGAAATTCCTCATATGAGTGAAATCATATGGTATTTGTCTTTCTCTGACTTATTTCACTTAGCATTATACCCTCTAGGTCCATGTTGTTGCAAATGGCAAGATTTCATTCTTATTTATGGCTGAATAATATTCCATTGTACGTATAAACCACCTCGTCTTTATCCATTCATCAGTCACTGGGCACTTGGGCTACTTCCATTTCCTGGCCATTGTAGATAATGCTGCTATAAACATAGGGGTGCACATATCCTTTCAAATTAGTATTTTGTATTCTTTGAGTAAATACCCAGTAGTGTGATGGCTGGATCATAAGGTATTTCTATTTTTAAGTTTTTGAGGAACCTCCATGCTGTTTTCCACAGTGGCTGCACCAGTTTGCATTCCCACCAACAGTGCACAAGGATTCCTCTTTCTCCACATCCTCCCCAACACCTGTTGTTTCTTGTGTTGATTCTAGCCATTCTGATAGGTGTGAGGTGGTACCTCATAGTTTTGATTTGCATTTCCCTGATAAGTGATTAAGAACACGTTTTCATGCGTCGTCCATCTGGATGTCGTCTTTGGAGAAATGTCTGTTTATGTCTTCTGCCCATTTTTAATTGGATTATTTGTTTTTTGGGGTATTGAGCTTTATAAGTTCTTTATATATTTTAGATACTAATTCTTTACTAGGTATGTCATTTGCAAATATTTTCTCCTATTCCATAGGTTGCCTTTTAGTTTTGTTATGGTTTCCTTTGAAGGGCAGAAGCTTTTTATTTTGATGTAGTTGCAATAGTTTATTTTTGCTTTTGTTTTCCTCGCCTCAGGAGACCTATCTAGTAAGAAGTTGCTATGGTCAATGTCAGAGAGATTACTGTCCGCACTCTCCTGGGATTTTTATGGTTTCCGGTCTCACAAACATTTAGGTCTTTCGTTCATTTTGAATTTTTGTGTATGGTGTAGGAAAGTGGTCTAGTTTCATTCTCTTGCATGTTGCTGTCCAGTTTGCCCAACACCATCTGTTAAAAAGACCATCATTTTCCCATTGCATATTCTTTCCTGCTTTGTTGAAGATTGACCATGTAGTTGTGGGTCCATATCTGGATTTTCTATGCTGTTCCACTGATGTATGTATTTTTGTGCCCATACCATACTGTTTCTATCACTACAACTTTGTAATATAATTTGAGGTCTGGAATTCTGGTGCTTCCAGCTTTGCTTTTTCTTTTTCAAGATTGCTTTGGCTGTTCAGGGTCTTTTGTGGTTCCATACAAATTTCAGGATTGTTTTCTGTGAGAAATGCTATTGGTGTTTTGATAGGGATTGCATTAAATGTGTAGATTTTTGGGGGTAGTATAGACAATTTAACAATATTCCAATCCATGAGCATGGAATGTTTTTTCCATTTCTTTTGGTCATCTACAATTCCTTTCATCAGTGTTTTATAGTTTCCTCAGAGTACAGGTCTTTCCCCTCTTTGGTTAGGTTTATTCCTAGGTATCTTATTTAAGATGCAATTGTAAATGGGATTATTAATTTCTCTTTCTGCCGCTTCATTACTGGTGTAGAGAAATGCAAAAGATTTCTGTACATTGATTTTTGTATCCTGCAACTTTACCGAATTCATTTACCAGTTCTAGCAGTTTTTTGGTGGCATCTTTGGGCTTTCTCCATGTAGTATCATGTCATCTGCAAATAGTGAAAGTTTTTCTTCTTCCTTACTGATTTGGACCTTTTCTTTTTTGTTGTGTGATTGCTGTGGCTAGGATTTCTAGTACTATGTTGAATAAAAATGGTGAATGTGGACATCCTCATCTTGTTCCTGAACTTAGGGGGGAAAGCTCTGTTTTTCCCCATTAAGGATGATATTTTTTAACACAAGAGCAATTACTTGCATTGCACGCATGCACACACAAAAATCAAGGATATACTTGATAGGTCATAAGGCAGTGTGCCTTGAAGTTACATTGCAGTGTTAGCAATTTCTTGCAGGCAGGGTATAATGGCAGAGGTGTTACACTTTTGAGAAAATCATGGTTTCAGGGGTCCTCAGACATGGACTCAAGTGGAGATTTTGCCACGTGCCACATTAACTCTGCATACTTGGATAAGATTCATGCATGCTGAGTCTTCATATCCTTGTTTAGGGATAAACGTCCTCAGAGCCAGTGTGAAGACTAAATGTAACATAACCCAAATACCTGGTACATCTGTCGCACTTAATTGTTCCAGAAATATGAGCTTCATCTCATCCCTTCTAATAATTCAACTGAATTTATAAGCCCTCTTGGATTTGGAAAAATACCATTGGTTTTGAAAAAAAAAATCCTTCTGTAGAAGAACAAATATCTGTTTCAACATATGCCAGATGGGGATATTTAATCAGGTCTACAAACTCTAGAAGATAATTGAGAGCATAGCAAGTATCAAAAATCATTCAAAGAGTTAAAAATGTTCATTAGAACAATCATTGTATTTTAATTGGGCTAATTTTTTCTGTTCCTTAATCTTAGATAAATATTGCTATTCAGATAAAACCATTTATTTGCTTTTTCTAATATATCTTCTCTATTTCCATTATAACTTTCATTGAATTAAGTATTTAGACAACTAAATTGAACAAAACTATAAAAGTTAAAGTGCTTTACCTTTGAATTTCTTCTTAGACTATCCTTTGCTTAATCGTCTTTACCTATATTTATTTATTTATTCATGTGTTCTATTCTGCAACCTGCTTAGGTACAAGGAATGCAGCAATTACTAAGTCTGATTTGGTTCAGGCATTACATCATTTAGTTATGCAATGATAATCACAAAAGCAAACTAATTGAGTTATAAGGAGTGATACAGTGGGTTATCAGAATATGTGATCGACAGTCTTGATCTCATGTGGGCTGCTGAAAGACAGGAAAAGCTCTTTGTAAAAGTCCTGAGGACTTTGGTCTCACCTGTAGGGGCAACAGGAAACCAGGAGCTCCAGGCAGAGGACTGTAGTCACAGTATTTCCTTTGTGAGACTACTTTGCGCTGTGCATTAGGAATCTGTGTGTTAGTGCAGGCAGCTGGAGGGTTATGTCCTAGTGGCTTAGGAGGAGGCAGCAAAATGAAGGTTGAGATAAACAGATGTAAGGGGAATCTGGTGACTCATTAGATTTAGAAGTTGAAAATTTCAAGTGGGAGTTGTCAAGTTGAGTCATAAATACATATTTAGGTTGATGTGATCATGCAACATCCAAGGGAAGACTTGGCAAAGACTAGTTCTTTCATGGATCTGAAGCTTGGATGTCAAGGGTTGGAGCCTGGCGGTGGTGTGCTGCCACAGTCTAAAGCACTGATTTCCTAGTAAAGCCAGTAGCAACTGTAGATAGTTTTCTAAAATTAGCTGTAAAAACTGCAACTGTAGCCGACTTGGGGGTCTCCATGTCACAAAATGGTAGTTTTATCTTACATGCCAGATCCCATCTTTTTTTTTTTTTTTTTTCTTAAAGATTCCATTTATGTATTTGACAGAGAAAGCAAGAGAGGGAACACAAGCAGAGGGAGTGGGAGAGGGAGAAGCAGGCTCCCCACTGAGCAGGGAGCCCGATGCGGGGCTCGATCCCAGGGCCCTGGGATCATAACCTGAGCCGAAGGCAGACGCTTAACGACTGAGCCACCCAGGTGCCCCCCATCTTTTATCTTTTATCTCACATTAGGCACCAAAAGTGCTTGGATTTGAGGGAATATTCTGATGCTACTACCACTTTTTTTCTTCTTTTTTATCCAATTAAAGCAGATTGCATGTAAGGAATAAAGCCAAATAAGAGTTGAGATAACCCTTTACTGATAGCTGGGAAGCTGCCCAGTGTCCACCTTCCACACCAATGCAGGACTCCTTTGATGTGTGATGAGTAGAGACCCATGCTGCTGCCTGAATGCATGGCCTTTGCCCAGGCCAAGTGCGGTCTCTGGTCATGAACCCACTGGACAGCACTGAGCTGGCTGAGGGGAGAGACAAACCAGCAGCAAAAATAGGGGGTGATGCCTTTTGTGTGTGTGAGTGTGGGCACAGATAGTCAAAGAATCTCGGTCCATTCTCCATCTCCTGTGACTTTACCAAGCTCTCTCGCTGCCATTTTCCCAATCCTTAAATATCATTCCTTCCAAGGCTCTGGATGTCTAGCCAAGACATTAATACCTTTTCATAAATCACTGATCTCTCCTTCAGTCAAAATTAACAACTATATACAGATGGCTCTATTTAAGCCACCTTGTCTGCGACAGCAATGACGGAGTGTCACTTGCAGTCTGAACAAAATCACCTATAAATGAAGTATTTTTGCCCCCTGAGTGGGCAAAAACATGCTCACTGGGAAGAAGATGGAAGCTGCAGATGTGTACTGAGTGACAAACAGTAACATGGCAAAACCAGGCGTGTTGGTAATGCAAAGAATCTACTCAGGCAGTTCGCTTGTGCTCTTGGGATCTATTTAGAAACATTCCTATGTATACTGCTTATATTCGTTTATGACCAGCAAGCACTTGATTTATGATGTGCCGTCTGATTACGCGATTACCTGGTACCCTCTCTCCTGGTGTCCGGTAGCAAGCTGAGGCTTGGTTTTCAACACGAGCTTGGTCATCAGTAAACAAGACTGTATAATGCCTAGGGTCTCCAAGTGATCCACATAGGTCTTTCCAGAAGCCCCATAAATTATCACAAATCTGTAGCATGATTGGATGCACTGAACTACGATGTCCAGTTTGCAAACTTGTTGGTGTGTAGACAACACCAGCAGTAGGGCTGCTATGAACGGAGTATTTGTGTCCTCCTCAAATTCATATGTTAGAACCTATCTCCCAGTGTGAAGGTAATGGGAGACGGGGGCCTTTGGGAGGTGAGTAGGGTTCAGTTAGGTCGTGAGGATCGGTCCCCATGATGGAGTTAATGCTGCTATAAAAACGGAAGAGACCTGAACTGTATGTATGTGTGCCCTTATGTGAACCAAGAAAGGTCTTTGAGGTGATTCCTAACCGTAATCAAAAGCATGCCGGCACCTCGCTTTTGGACTTTGAGCCTCCAGAACTATGAGAACTAAGTATCTTGCTTAAGGTGGCCTGTCTGTGAGATTGTTTTAGTAGCCTGAATTGACAAAAACAAGGGACTGTTTTGCTCTGAGCCTTCCTCACAGGTGGCACAGTGACTCATTTCCTTAGTGGTTAGAAACAAAAGATTTGACAACTTGTCCCATACAAGTAGACTTTAGAAATTAGAGGTTGTAAGAGCTTTTGTTTTAATGGAATTTACTACTACTTCTCTGGAACACACATTTATCATCAAGGCATCTAGGAAAACTGCCACTTTTTTCCAGGTGATGTCAGCATGCTATTGTCAACACAGGAGACTGCCAGTATGCCCTGTGGACTGGTAGAACCATTCACATCCCCTTGGAATTAATTACGACACAGAGCCAGAGATCTGATGTAACATCCGAGGGTTTCACGCTTATTGGAATGGAAAAACACCAAAAGTATTGGCCTCATAAACAGCTGCTTACCACATTCCAGGGCTTCCAATAAATAATGTAAAATTGGAACATTGGATGCAATCAAAGTAGCCAATTGATTAATCGATTTTATAAAACATGCCAAGGTGTTTAGTTAAACGTGTCACTAGATCTGCTGTTTTTAAGACTTTTTTGATGATCCTGATCTTTATTTACGGTTTCTCCAGGACTGTATTATAGCTTTGACTTGTTTATTTTTGCTTTAGAGGGGAAGGGACGTTCACTTTTAATTTGATATCAAGTTAATCTTTTACAGATCAGTGACATGAAGATGGCAGCCCTTCCGTTCACTGACACCATTCAGAAACTCCCCGACTGCACAACAGCCATGGGTTGGTCAAGGAAATGAGTGGATCTGCAGTGAGAAAGACCATGAACCACCTGACTGGACAGAACTAAGGTATCTTGTATAGCTAGCACTCGGGGTATTTTAAAGTCTGGGTGCACCATACTTGAGATGCTGATGGTTTCTCTGTAAGGATCACATATTTGGTATTTTTGATATGTTGTGTGCTAGGTGACCATATAGCTATTATGTGTCCAGTGTGCAGTAGCCCAGGTAAGGGGACACAGATGTAAAGACCTGAACATTCCTGGTGTTAGTGCAGTATCCCCAACATCCCTGTCCAAATAAGCACTGTCTCTGTCTATGTTAATGGGGTTTGACCTCTGATGAGACTTAGAGCTGGAAATCGGATGAATGACCATTTCTCCAGCCAAACGCATAACACCCCAATGTTTTGAGGTGTAAAAATCAAGTAGGAATTTCACAATGCCTACCTCTTCTAGTGCATTGCTGTGTCAGACTCTGCATGCCCCTCCTGTTCCATTGGTATAAACATGCTGCCTGCTCGCTACTAATTAAATAGAACCCATGATTTTGGTATCCTCTTTTCAGTCAGAAAACCCATTTCAGCTGGAGCATGCCTCACCTGTATCTTCTACCTTCACTGAAGAGCAACTAAAGTATTTTTCAAGGATAATGCACCTCCCTTCAAAAAATACTTATCAAGGTTTTCATAAAAGAAGTAAATCCTGGACCCTTTGGGGAACCAGAGATGAATTTACTGATCACAAATAATAAAGTAATTCTATCTAAGTCCTTGGGTCACTTTCTGCCCTTGAGAGCAAATTCAAGCATCTCAGGTTAACTTAGCTCTGGGTACCAGTGACTACAGCTTCCGCTGGGTCAGTGGAGCCAGAATCCAGAAACTCAAGCAGTTCAGTCATTGGCTGTAACTGGGATCTTCTGAACACCATTTCTGTAAGTGATTTCGGCCTAATCTAAACTCTTTCCTCCTAAGATTTCACACTCGCAGGATCCACTCCTATACACCTCCTTCAGGACTTCACTGACAAGAATTCAGAATATTTTGCACTTTTGTGTATATCAATTTCAAGGGGGCAGGGTAGGTGGAAGGGTACAGAGGGTTTTAGGATGTGCAGATACCTCTTGAAGGTGTGCAGGTATGAGACAGAGCAACTGACGTGAAGTTTGGGCTCTCAAGGGTTGGTTTTATTTGGTTTTGATTTTTAAGACCAAAAACTTCAGTGTGCATGGATGCAGAAGGAAGGGGTACTTAAAGAGGGGGAGAATGGAAGGGACCCAGAGAAAATACACAGAAATCTAAGAGGGAGGGGAAAAGAAGGAGCAGGAGGACAGTTATGTAAGGACACTGGCAGGCCTTCTGGTCCTACTGAATGGATGGTTTATACCAATTTGTACCCACTCACTGAGAAACATTTACTTAGTCCTATTCTGTGAAAGACACTACACCAAGCGTTGGGGATATGGTGGTAAAAATGACAAGGTACCTGTTTTTCTAGAGTTAACATTGTATTTATAAAAATAAAACACTTTTCAGACTAATTGGGATAGAGAGGGGCTCACTTGGGTCTTCCAGGTGAAAACTTTCCTGAGTCTGTGTCAGTGTCCAAAAGAATGAAGAAGCATAAAACAGCAGATGTTTTGCTGGCTTAGTTTCGAAAGTTTTGCGAAGGAGTGGAGGCATAATGACTCAGTGGTGAGGTGGTGACACACGGTCAATCCCACATCTACTTTCAGTCCTGGGTCACAGGAGGTGTGAAAGAACAAACTGGGCCAATAGGCAGGATTTACAAAAGATGCTTGGGGTTTGATGCGGATTACAGCAGTGGAGGACGGAAGGTCGGAGGGCTGTGTATGTCGTGTCCCCACGGACTGCAGCCGCTTTGAAAAGATCAGTCTGCAGATGCTGCAAGGTTTATCGTGCTGCGATCAGCCTTGTTCTGGCATAATAACTGTAATGTTGCAGTCACACTGGGTTTCTTTATATTCATCTCTCTGATTCAGGGAAGGATTAAACTTTCCCAATGGATGTGACAGCTGGAAATTTAAAATACAAACATATATTGACTTATATCTGCATTTATAAGCACATCTCTAGTCAACTCGTTGCTATCTTTGTCCAAATAGCATGAGTATTTTACTTAGGAACATGGGGATATGTTAGATATGACTCAAAAATGAAGGGACTTTCCTGTAAAAGGAAAATAATTGGGGTGGGGGAGGGGTGGAGTATATGGTGAGTAGAAAGTTAACTGCTTTTTTCATAAGACTAAACATTGCTTTTAAATCTATCTGCATATAGGGGCACATGGGTGACTCAGTGGGTGAAGTGTCTGCCTTCAGCTCAGGTCATGATCTCAGGGACCTGGGATCGAGTCCCACATTGGTCTCCCTGCTGAGCACGGAGTCTACTTCTCCCTCTGCCTCTGACCCTCCCCCTGCTTGTGCTTTCTCTCTCTATCAAAAATCTATCTACATATAATAAAATGTAAATTATGAATATAGAGAATATATAAATACATAAAATATAAACTGAAATGCAATAAAGTAACCATAAGAAAGGAATGAAGTCTTCTCTGTATAAAAGGTGTAAAATGAGCAAGTTCAGGCACATGGGACGGAGGTCACATGTGGACTCAAAGACAATAGCTGGTGACCTAATTATAAACAAGACCGTTGGCTCCTGACCTCACTGAAATCAATATTTAAGACAAGGCAAGTATTTCTGCATTCACCTGTATCATAGTAGTTTGTACCAGACCTATTTTCTCATCAAGAACAAGCAAAATAACTGGATTAAATGCACAAAACCCCCAAATACTTGAGGGCATGGGAAACTGGTCAACACAGTTAGGACTTAAGGGGACAAGACCCTGGAGAAAAGGAGATTACCAAATACAAAACCTGGCATTCTGTGTGGAATTTCCTTTCTAAAATTGCCAAATTCTAAGCTGCTGAGGGGCGAATGACCAAGAAACAGAAAGGAAAATGGCAGCTAAGAAGCTCGGCCCCAAGCACAGCAAAGTTAGGTACTCCGGTTGGAGCCACGAGCTCCCGCAGAAACTTCTCAGGGCTCTGCTTCATGAGTAGCCTGTGACCCCAAAAATGGGCAGACAGTCACAAAACCATTCCATCTCAGAGTGCGTCTGAGCGAGCTGTAGTTGTGACTTTGGACTGCAGGATGATCAGATCGGGTCCCTCACTTTTCTTGTCCTGCCATCAAGAACAATAACATCCTATGGCATGCCTGGATGGCTCAGTTGATTGAATGTCTGACTCTTGATTTCAGCTCTAGTCATCCCAGGGTTGTGAGATCGAGCCCCATGTCAGGCTCCCTGCTTAAGAGTCTCTCTCTCCCTCTCTCTGTGCACTCACTCTCTTGCTCTAAAATAATCTTAAAGGAACAATGACATCCTAGGAGTCAGGCCTATAGGCAAAGCAGATATTATAGGCCTCAAATACTTTAATAGGTTTAGGAGATGAGATAGCAAGGTGGAAAATTTTACCAGAGAATTAGAATCTAGAAAATGGAACCAGAAGGAGACCCTAGATCTATCAATAATCCAGTTGAGGTGTTTAATAGCATATTAGAAACTGTAGAGAGGGGCATTCATAAATTGAATTACAAGTCAAGAGAAATCTACAGAACAGAGTACAAAGAATAGGACTACAGAACAGAGATCAGAAGAGGAGTACAAACCTTGGTGTACATGTGTGTAACCTGATTCCCAGAGTAAGGAAGGAAGGGGGAGAGAAAAAAAAAAATTGAAGGCTGTTCAGATTTTTTCCAAATCTGACAAAAACTCACACGTTCAAGAAACCATAGATTGAGCCCCAAGCCAAATATTATTGCACCTTGAGACACAATGGTTAAATTCCATAAAACAAAGATGGAGAGGGAAAAACAAAATCACCCACGCTTCCTTTAAAGGGCCTAACGCAGGAATGATGGCAGCCTGAAGACTATGGAATGTACATTTTAAACTGGAGATAATAACTATGAGACTACAGTTTATATTCAATGAAAATAGTCTTTGAAAAATTAAGACCAAATACATTTTGTGGCAAACAAAATCTAACGGACACATCACACTAAGCTCCTTGGCAGAAATGAAGTGATTCCGGAATCTTGGTAATGCAGGGAGAAGGGAGAAGCCAGGAAGTGTGATGTGCAGTTACTACCAAATGCGAATTTTCTAAAACCATAGTCACGTTAGTATAAGGTGCTCAGAATCTGAGTTTTCCCCACTTGTTGAAGGGGAGTGAGGCTTGGACCTCACAGCTGGAGTCCTTCTGATACTAAACCTTCTCTGGTCCTCTCCGCATTCATGCCTCAGTATGTTTGGGATGAGTCTTCCTCAGAATTCTCACTACCTTTTATCTTTTAATGCACCAAACTTGGCTGAAGAGTTGGAGAAAATGCAAAGGACTTGGGAGCCATGGTGAAACCCCTAAACCACAGGCTTAGTTCTGGTCTGCATTCTGGACTCCCTGCCTTTTCTAGCCTCAAAGATTCGGTGTCCCTTTTGAGCCAAAAGCTCTGCTCTGATCTCTACCTTGGGTGATTTTATTTCTGGTCACTGAGCTGCCTCAGCTCCAAACAGACCTCAATCAAGAACTCCTTTTTCCCTGTGTCTTGCTTTCCTGATGCCCCCTCTCAGCAGACAGACGGAGAGGCTGGGATAAAAGCCTTAAACCCAAAAACTCTGTGTAAGTGTCTCTCATCTCATCTTTTCCTTTTGGGATTCACGGTACCATTTGTTGATTTGTTTGTACATACAGAAAACTTAAAAATGATGGGAACTTGACTTCCAGCTCCAGACAAGATGGAGTAAATGCATTCCACTGTTTTCTAAATACTTAAGAACTTTGAACAATATATAAAACCCAAATATTGCAAAACTCTTAAAGATGGAGAAAAAGACTAAGGACATTGAGACGTGAGAAAGGACACAATGGGGAGTTTTTTGTTTTGTTTTAAATCCCCTGACTTGAAGCATTGCCTCTTCTGTATCTAGAGAAGTCTTTGACCCTGAAATCCAATGGGTAGAGGAGAGAAAAGGCCCAAGCAATGGCCACATTGTCTAGCCAAAGGAGTCTGCCAGGGGTGGCCCCCAGGATGGAGTCTTCAGTGATACCCAGCCTACCCCAGCTGAACTCCAGGAAATGATCCCACTCGTGCCCTTCCCTGCTGGGCTCACGTCTGGCAGGGAATGGAATGGAGCCCTGTGTCCATGCCTGTCTGGTGGTGGGAAAAGGAGCAGCTTTTCCCTTCCCCCACCAGATAGAATAGGGGGAGATTGGGAGGGGACGAGAAAGCAGTCCTTTAAGGGAGTGTGTGAAGTCTGGGGCAACCCTTGAGTTGAACCAACACTGCCAACGTTTTGACACCTAAGTACAGGGATAAGCACCGAGATGGTGGAACAGCCTTGGTGGAGTGTACTAACAGGGCAACCAGAAAGCATTGCGAAGGCTTTGCAAGGCAACATTTAAACCACAGTCCACAAAGCAGCCAGGGCATGTGTGCTAGACCAAAATAGGATGATGGCCTGAGAAGAGAGAAGATTTAAGTAAGATCCAAGGTCTCAGAACATGTTTCCCAAAATGTCCAAGATGCAAGTGAAGATGAGTTGCACACCAAGAAACAGAATATTTCAACGCTAATGAGATTAAAGAACAGACACTAACAATAGGATAAACAGATGCTCTAATTATCTGACAGGATCTGTTATCTCCATAGTAGTTACTATCTACTAAAAAAAACCCAGAATAAAACGTGTGCAGTTTTGCCAGGGAGAAAGTAACCTGTAGTGTAAAGAACCCTTATGAACCCCTAATTGGACATCCTATAAGAAACCTGAAAGGCTCTTGGAAATTGCATCCAAGTTTAAAAGATTGGACCTATGGAGATGATTTACTTAACAAATAAGGCAGCTAGACACCTACCAGGGAGATTAAATCAGAATCTCTGCCTTCTGGGAACTTATATCAGTCAGCAGAGAGGAGACATGTCCGTGGATTACCACAATTTGGGCAAACCCTGGATTCTGTATCTCCAAATACAGTCCTTATGCATGAGCGAGTAGCCAGGTGAAATTACTCTGGTCTGCTGAAGGCCCATGTGGGAAGCCTAATGGATTGAGGTATACACGTGATGAATTTTTTATATTTGTAATTTTAAAAATACACAAATACCCATCCCCTCGCTGTCAGAGGGCAGAGAGTTGCCAAGGAAAATCTGTCTCCAGTTAAGAGAATGTGCACCACCCAAAGCAGAGCACACCTGCTATCATTGTCTAGAAAAAGTGTTTCTATATAAATTAGTGTATGGTCACTAAAAATCTAATGCAGGCAATTTTTAAGAAACAAGAAATGAGTTCTTGTAATCAATCACAGCCACAGTTAACCCATTGATTTCTAATGTACATTTCTTTCCTCTGTTGTTGACCTAATTAACCAGACACATGGGAGAGAACTTTTGCCGTCTCGCAGAAAATGCCAGAACAGAGTAAAATGAGGCTATGTTACAGGATTTAACCATGAAGAGTCCTACAACAAGAGGCGACATAGCTTTGCCACCATGTTTGAGGATGCTGCATCCCAGACAGGGCGTGACTGTTGGGGGGACGTGTCCACACTGAATGGGAGAGCAGGGAAGAACATGCGGGACCACCTTCTCAGTATCCTTGAAGAATTACCACCAAGCCCTCCACCAGAAGGGAGGAGAGGATGCCACGTGGGTACCCAGTTGGTTTCTTGTAAAGTTTAACATCTGCCACATGAGATCACACTTTAATCCTGGGATATTTATCTCAGAGAAGTGGAAACACAAGTACGAAATAAACACAAACACAAATAGGAACATTTATTGTGTATAATAACTTCAAAATAAAAAAGTAGGAAACAACCCAAATGTCCGCTGAGCAGTAGCGTGGATAAACTAGTTTATTCATACGAAGAAACACTTCCGAGCAGAATGAAGGAAGGAGCTGGGACAGACACAACCACCTAGATGGATTTCAGAACATTTTACTAAGTGAAAGATGTCAGGTAGGAGAATGTGTGTCAAGTCTCACTTCCTGGAAGCTGCGGAATGGCCAGGAGGGATCTGGGGATAGAATGCAGCAACGTTGCTTGAGGAGGATGAGGCCAGGTGTGATGGGAATCTCACCGCATCTTCATGAGAGTGGCCATGGTGAGGTCGTGTGGTGTTTCAACGCGCATTTGAATTGTACGTTTAAGATTTGTGTCTTCCACAAATCTGTTCCATTGTTTGTTACACCTGACAATGTCAGTGTTGTGAAAAACACAGAAAGGCTAAGGAAATATTCCAGATCAAGGGTCGTTTATCATTCTATCATCTATTACTCGTCCATCCGTTGTAGCATCCACTTTATCATTCTATCTATCGTCTGTTACCTCTCGATATCATCTATCATCTTAGTAACTGAGACCCCCATCAGAAAGCACGGAATATTGACAGGGGCGCCTGGCCAGCTCATTTGGTGAAGCATGTGACTCTTGATCTCAGGGTTGTGGGTTCGAGCCCACGTTGGGTGTAGAGGTTACTTAAAAATCTTAAAAGACACTGAATATTGTTATCACTGTTATAAGTTGTAAGGTTTTTAATTGTTAGCACAGTAATCTTCACTGCAACACCTGCGAGGTAGGTGTTATTTTGAAGTTTGGGGCCAATGATTTTCAGCACGTCTTAGGGTTTTTGTGAAGTTCCCAGTTAGAGAGTGTTTTGAGTATTAGTAAACAGAGTTGGTAAGCTGGTGCCCTAAGTGAACAGAAATTAGAAGCAGTGCGTCTCAGTGGAAAACCCTTTACTAGAACGTTATTGCTTTTCAGGCTTCCATCATGTAGTCAAGAGTGTGCTGGATCAGTACCTCTTCTAGAGAATGAATGATCAGAGATGCCCCTAGTATTACAGGGATTTTCGAGACTCCGTGGTGTATTTCCAGTGGCTTGTTTCTCTCCTCTGAGTCCGTCTGCTCGGGGTTGCCTGGCCACTGAGCCCATCTGGTCATTTGCTCACTCCTGGCCACTCCCTCCATTTCTTGCTCCATTAATTTCTTGTGAGTATCATCACACTTCTTCAAGTTTTGAAGTTATTGAAGATTAAGCGTGCTTCATGTTGTGACTAGTTTTTATTCAAGTCTTCCTGATGGTTACATTATGTTCTGTCAATGTGTCTGCACCAGAGTTTAACACCATATTGTAGTCAGTTTAAATATTTTAAGTAATATAAAAATGTTGATATAACCATAATCATGCTAAAAGCTTTATTATTTTCTAAGACTAGGTTCCCAGCAATAGAGTTATTGGGTGAAGAGTTTCATATATTTAAGACTTGATATTTACAAAACAAAATCCCCATTTTCCTTCCCAAAAAATCTGTCCATGAATCCTCCTCTCAAAATTATGTTCATTTTATTCCATCATTACCAGCACTATTAGTCTTTGTAACAAATTTCACAAAACACAATAGATGGAAAATGTTTTTAAATTTGTAGGCATTTGCCTGTTTGTCGGGGTTTATCAATGTCTGTTTACTGGTGCATTTCTATCGTGCAAAGTCTGTTCATTCATTTGCTCCTTTTTCTAAGTGAAGGTATGCTGTGTATTTCATTAATCCACACAGACCTGTCACACTGTGAAAATACATACTTTGTGTTGTTTTTAAACCTATATCCCAGTTTTTGTCTCCCTGTTTCACTAATTCATTACATTTACCTATTACATTCTTGTAATGCACGTTTTTATGACCTCTTCAGTTATTTCAAGACCTTGAAAATCCTTCTCCTTCCAGAGCTCTGACAGTTGGAAAAAAATTTCTGTTATGGGAAATTTTAAATGCCAGCAAAAAATACGTGTCTCTCAATCTCCACAGCCCCTCGCGTTCCACCAGCTTGTCTCCTCTGTGGCTCCGTCCACTGCCCACCCCTCTCTTGAGGAAGATGATGATGATTCTATTTTGCAATGTTTGACATAAAATGTACATACATCAGAATGCCCAGGTCTTAACTATACATTTTAAGATTTTATTTATTTATTTGACAGAAAAAGACAGGGAACACAAGCAGGGGGAGTGGGAGAGGGAGAAGCAGGCTTCCCGCAGAGCAGGGAGCCCGATGCGGGGCTCAATCCCAGGACCCTGGGACCATGACCTGAGCTGAAGGCAGACGCTTAACGACTGAGCCACCCAGGCGCCCCTTAACTATACAGTTTTGACTAATGGACACGCATGTGTAACGCCTTCTGGGCTCCTACCTCCCCGTAGCACTCCCAGTGAGTCCCTCCACCAGAAGACACATTGTGCTGATTTTTACCATATCACACAACTTTTTTCCTGTTCAAGACCTGAGATTTGGCAAATCTTGTTATATATATACTACTATTTTTCTCTAGGGTTTAAAAAATATTTAATGCTTTATTATCTTGCACATTAAAAAAAAATACCAATATAAATGTTTACATTTGAGTTTTTTTTTTTTTTTTTTCAAATTGTAAGTAATTTCTGTTTACTTTGAATTTTGAGGCTTCATTTTATAATGGCAGGTTGGGAGCACAGTGTGAATTTAATATCAGCATTATTTTTGCCAAAATATAATTGGCTAAGCTTTTAAATGAGAGACAAAATTTTTATGTATCAGGAGAAACCTATAACTCCTTTTCTTGTCAGTGTCCTTGGCTTACCAAAACATGCAGATAACCCAGTGATTGCTGTTCTGATAGGATTGGCTGTATGCTCATGTATAAAATGCTCTTAGTAAATTCAGAATTTATGTGAATTCTTGAGTAAGTCAGAAGAACTAATGGAAGTAAAGTGGCAGAGTGAAAATCAGCAATTGTAATGAATATGTGGAGGTTTTTTTTTTGGTTCGTTTTCACATGGCAAATAGCCAAAAGTTTACCTCCACGTTCTGCAGTTCTCAGAAGGGATGTGTCTGCCCTCCAGGACCATTAGTCCATTTCTACAAGATCAGATTTGTGCGTCTCTGGTTTGGGACAAAGGGCCCGAGATAAGGAGCAGAGGCGGGGGAGGTTTGTCTGGAGGAGAGAGGGTGCGAGTGGGGACTGGAGACAGACGTGGTAGAAGGAAAGGCCTAGAAGGACATCGGGAGACAATAAAACGGAAAAGCAAGAGAAGGAAGGGGGTGTGTAGAGACTTTTTCTAGCCTCCTGGTCACAGTGGGAGGATAGGTAAGCGCTCAGTCCTCTCTTTCATGCACACACACCACAACTGGAGTTGTGGTTGCTGACGAGCGACCCCAGCTCGGGGTGGGGTGCAGGCCTTCCTGCTGTCTGCATGAGCGACTGGAGTCCGTAACCTTTCCTACGGGTTCTGGCTGGGGCTTTCCATTCCCCTGCGTGTCTCTCCCTCTCCGGAGACCCTTCTCAGCATCGTGTGGGGGCCACACGCCTGTTACAGACGGAGTGTGTGTCCCCATGTGCCGGATACAGGTCAGAGGTCATGGGGGAAACGGATCCCATAATTAGTGTCCCGTGAAGAAGAGGGAGAGCGACCAGAGCCTCTCCTCCGAAGAGCATGTGCGAGAAGGCGCCACCTGGCCTCGGGCTCCCAGCCTCCAGAGCCACCAGAATCCACCTGTGGTTTAGGCCTGGGGCCTGTGGCATCCTGTTGGGGCTGTCCCAGCCGACTAAGACGCCCTCTGAAGCCACTCCTCACTCCTTTCCCGTGTGAGCCTCCCTTCCCTTGCTCTGGGCGCGCCGTGGAGCCACAGGCCGCTTCGGTCCAGGGGAGCAGAGCCTTAGCCTCTCCCTGCCCGAGCCCCGCGCCCCTTCCCCCGCGGCCGGGAGCCGTCCCTGAGGCCGGTTATCAGCCACACCTTTTCCAGCGAGTCTCTGATGCCTGTGAGCAGGATTAGCCTTCGCTAACCTTTGAAATACCGAATTAGTCATTTTGTCTGCCACTCTGAAAGCATCCAGAACATCGCTGTATTTCGGCATTAACACGCTGCCTTTTAATTACTTCACAGCGCCGATCTGCCTTAGCGAGGCCAGAGTCCGTGGTGTTGAGCGGAGCCTAATCTTGCGGGCTGCTCTGAGTCCCGGAATAATCCTGAGACACGTCTGCCCTTCCTGGATGTTTTGAAGATGAGTCCTGTTGAAGGGACTTTGTTTCCACCTGTTGATATAATTCACGTGTGGCACTTGCCGTTCCCTTGGCCAGCAACTGTATTAAGTACTTTATATAAAAAAAAAAAAAAATTCACTATCCTTTCTAAATCCTTGGAAGTTCTCAAGAATAGCCATGTCTTCTGAGTTTTGGACAAACAACATACCATTTGCCAGACGTTGTTTTAGGTGCTGAAAATGCGGTGGTTAGAAAGGCAAAGGAAACGTGTCCGCCCCTGTAGGCATGTCATTCATTGGGGGTGAACAGCCAACGAATGGGCTGATCTGAATGTAATACATCAGGGAAGGAGTCAGAGCATCAGGAGGTTTAAATAAAGCCCAGCTCAGCCCACATCAGAAGGTGGGAGGGGAGGCGGCTACCTCAGCATCTCTAATGTGATGCGGGAAGCACCTCCTATGGGAAGCGTGGGAGCCCAGCCATGCAAATCCCAGAGGATCTCTTCTCTTCACCTAGGTGTCTTCACAGCATGCCTTGGTCATGTCCATCTTTCTGTTCTTCACCTTGCATGGAGTACGGACCCCAAAATATCTATTGAAATATTATGAACTAAAAGGCAACCTACTGAATGGGAGAAGATATCTGCAAATCACATATGTGATAAAGGGCTAGTGTCCAAAATATATAAAGAACTGATACACCTCAATACCCAAAAACCAACCCAATTAAAAAATGGGCAGAATCCATGAGCAGACATTTCTCCAAAGAAGACCTATAGGTGGCCAACAGCCACATGAAAAGTTGCTTAATGTCATTTATCATCAGGGAAACGCAAATCAAAACAACAATGAGAGATCACCTCACCCCTGTCAGAATGGCTAAAATCAACAACACAAGAAACAACAGGTGTTGGTGAGGATGCGGAGAAAGGGGAACCCTCTTACAGTGTTGGTGGGGATGCAAACTGGTGCAGCCACTCTGGAGAACAGTATGGAGGTTCCTCAAGAAGTTAAAAATAGAACTACCCTACTATCCAGCAATTGCACTACTAGGAATTTACCCAAAGAATAAAACTAATTCAAAGAGATACATGCACACCTATGTTTATAGCAGCATTATTTACAATAGAGTGTATTACAATACAGCATTATTTACAATAGCCAAGCTTTGGAAGCAGCCCAAGTGTCCATGGATGGATGAACAGATAAAGAAGATATGGTATTTATATACAATGGACTATTACTCAGCCACAAAAGAACGAAATCTTGCCATTTGCAATGACATGGAACTAGAGGGTATAATGCTAAGTGAACTAAGTCAAAGAAAAATACCATATGATCCCTTCTTAAGTGTGGAATTTAAGAAACAAATGAGCAAAGGGAAAAAAAAAAAGGCAAACCGAGGCACAGACTCTTAACTGTAGAGAACAAACTGCTGGTCACCAGAGGGGAGGGGGTTTTGGGGAAATAGAGATGGGGGTTAAGGAGTGCACTTATCATGATGGAAAAATAAAATATTAAAGGGGCACCTGGGTGGCACAGTCAGTTGAGCATCCAACTCTTGGTTTTGGCTCTGGTCATGATCTCAGGGTTGTGAGCTTGAGCCCCACGTCGGGCTCCACACTCAGCGGGGAGTTTGCTTGAGATATTCTCTCCCACTCGTGTGCATGTGTGGGTGCTCCCTCTCTAAAATAAGTCTTTAAAAATATATAATAGTGGTAATACGAGGATCTGAAGAAACCAAGGCATGAAAAGCAAGAGAAGAAACAAAATGACCTGGGTCTTTGTGGTTTCCTAGTTTTTGCTTTGCTGATTGGCTTAACCTGACTTGCAGGAGACAGTGGTTCCTTCGTGGCTGAATGAATAAAGACCAAAGGAAGAAGCCTGTGTGTGCAACATTGTGTTTTTTCCAGGGAGATTTTTATTCTAAATAACAAGTAGTGTTTTCTTTACTGAATGCAAGTTGTCTTTGTTGAAATTACTCTGAAACATCTTTATTAAAAACATCTAGAAAGTAGAGAAGAGCACAAAGAAAACAAATTAGTCCCAACAATTGTAAATAAATGGCATAACCACGCTAGCATGTTGCTTTCAGCAATCTCCTGGACAGACGCATATTTAAACAGCACATGGGTGAACTGCATGTCCTGTGTCATCCATTTTTATAACATAAGATACTTTGTAAAAGAAATCCATGCCATTAGTCTTATGAATTTCTGTGTATTAATGTTACTATCAGTTGATGATCTCCTGGCTGAACCCAGAGTCAAAACGTCAACTAGATGGACGTCGGTTTGAAGGGGGTGGGTCCGCGCTCCACACAGACACTCAGGGACCCAGGTCCACTTTCTCAGACCACTGGGTGTGGGGTGAAAGCCTGGTGGCCCCAGGCTGGGGTGTCGGCATCCACCTGCCTACCTGCCCCTGAAGAAACTACATCACCCGGCCGCCCCTCCTGCAAAGGAGACTGGGAGGTGAAGGCAGCCTACGCCTTCTGAGATCCGCTGCCTGGCCTAGCCCTCGAGGGGTCGCTGAAAACCTTTCTCACGTTAACTTGGGGCCTCAAAGCAACCACCGTTTCTAACCCTGCGAGGCCCTCAATGTTTGGTCTCCCTGTGTCCACTCTTGATTGAAAGCTGCTGATTCATGTCTAAATTCATTTCAGCTTTCTGATCCAGGCTAAATGCAGCCGGCACCAACGAGCATGCACTAATAAGGTTCTGTTTTCCAGCCTGTTCCTGAGAGTTTTGGGCCTCGCCAAGCCTCCGGTTGTGCAGACCCGCCGGACGCTTTTGCCACTGTGCAACCCGGACCGTAAACGGGTGCCTTACACCCCGGCTTCCACCACGCCCTGTGCCTCGGGCTTCTCCCACGGCAGCGCTCTACCGCCCGTGACAATTTGTATAGGAGTTCAAATAATTCTGGCTGCTGATGGGGCGCCTGGGGGGGCTCAGTCGTTAAGCGTCTGCCTTCGGCTCAGGTCTCGATCCCAGAGTCCTGGGATCGAGCCCCACATCCCACTCCTGGCTCAGCGGGCAGTCTGCTTCTCCCACTGCCTCTGCCTCGCTCTCTGTCTCTCATGAATAAATAAAATCTTTTAAAAAAAGAAAAGATGCATGGGTGATAATATTTACATGGGGTCTGTTATTTCCTGATGATCAGACTGATGTCACCCCATCTTTCCTGAGCTTTCCCTAGGAGGGAGATTCTTCAGAGCGAGCCGGGCTGTTACTTGGGTTTCAAGCCTCCTTCCTGACTCCCCTGGTCTTGTGCCCCTACTGTCTTCTGTGTCAGTCCTAGAGGTCACGTCCTGTGTACCCTAAGATCTCATTCTGCTGAAGACTACATGTGACCTGGAGGTCATTTTGATTTTCCTCAATCATGACTTTTCCAACCTAGATCTCTGGCATAGAGAGGCTGCTTCCGTGCTGATCTGATGTCAGATTCTAGTAATAAGTGCAGGCAGGTAAGAAGAACTATATCCACGCTTATAATCCCAACTTATCATTTTATACCCAGAGTCCCAAAATTATAAAACCAACCTGACTTTCTAAATACTTTAGAAAATATTTCCAGTAAAAAATTAATATAAAGCCAAAGGAAGATGTGTATAAGAAATGAACCTATTATAAGTAATATTTTGACAGTTTATTAATATAATTTATTAAAATTCTAATCTTAATTATACTGGATTCATGTACATGTTAGGATAATTATATTCAGAGAAATGAAGTACACTAGCAGCTTTTGATCAACTTATACCAACAATTTCTGTATTATAAGTACTTTCTATCAGCATATTTGCTCCTTCCTGTGTCTTTGTACCTATGTGCTGTTTATAACATGTATTTGTACATTTTACCAAAATAAAAATTTTATATTTAAAGAATATTATATGTAACAACACTGTATATCAAGATCATTTATATATATATGAATGATTTTTTCTTGATAATAAAACGTAGTCATTTTAGGAAGTAAAATATTAAAAATATATATACATACCAAATATAAAAGTAGAAATGTAAATCTAAAATCACCTACAATCTCCACATACCTATATTTCAATCTGATTTTTCTTCTCAAATAAATTTACAAACTTTTATTATAGTAACAACTTCTATAAAAATTCTTGTTTTTCTAAATTGTGGGGAACCACGCACTCACATACCTGCTAAGTCTTTGCCTGCCGTGCCATCTCAGTGCCATCACGGGACAGTGGGTGTAAAGTCAGGAAATACAACCATCTGCTCTTTGGGGTAATGCATCAACATGCAAATGTCCAGGGTGATAAGCCTCGTGTCTCATCACATCAGTGGTTGAGCTGATGGAAGCAGGGTTTGAGACCACACCCCAGCCCACCTCCCCACCCCCCAAACACATCTACACTACACCTGAGCTCCAGCTAAAGTGCCTCGGAGAAACTCAGCAAGGTCTCTGCGGCACCTTTCCCCTGCTAGCAGCCCTGATGTAGTTTGACCATTGAGGACAACCTGAAAGACATGATTCTTCAAAGATAAGTTCTGCCAGTCCATTGTTTATCTCCAGTTTTTTCCCCGCTATTATGTGCAGTGCAGTTCCAAAGTCTGACTCCTCACATGAGCCTCACCTGGGAGGGAAAACCAAGGTCTCCAGATTGTAAACACCTGTTCAAGGGAAACACCGGCTACATGGGATGGAGATGCCCTGTGCTGTGGAAGTCTAGACCAGGACCTTAAATAATTGGCAATTGAAAAATAATTAACCTGTGTCTATTACTCTAAAAAAATTTTTTTGGAGCAGTTTTAGGTTCACAGGAAAATTGAGGCAAAGATCCAAAGACTTTTCCACGTAACCCCTGCCCCCATGCACACAGCCTACCCCTGATCAACGTCTCCCACCTGACGGTGCATTTGTTACAGTCCATGAACCTACATGGTCACGTCCTTATCACCCAACGTCCATCACTGGAGTTCACTCTTGGTGTACATTCCCTGGGTTTGGACATAATGACACGTGTCCCCCATTGTGGTGTTATACATCGTAGTTCCACTGCCCCCCAAATCCCCTGTGCTCCACCTAGTCACCCCTCCTCACCCTGGCCTCTGACAACCACTGATCTTTTGACTTTTTACCATCTCCAGAGTCGTGCGTTTTCCAGAATATCCTAGACTTGGAATCATACAGTATGGGGCCTTTTCAGATTGTCCTCTTTCACTTAGTAATATGCATTTAAAGTTCTTCCATGTCTTTTCATGGCTCCATAGCTCGTTTCGTTTCAACACTGAATAATATTCCATTGTCTGGATGGACCACATTTTACTCATCCATCACCTACTGAAGGACATCTCGGTTGCTTCCAAGTTTTGGCGGTTATGAGTAAAGCTGCTGGAAACACCCCTGTGCAGATTTTTGCGTGAAGATAAGTTTGTAGCTCCTTTTGTGAATACTGAGGGGCATGATTGCCTGATTGTGTGGTGAGAGAATGTTTAGTTCTGTGAGAAACCACCAAATGGTTCCAACGTGAGTGGCTGCACCCTTTTGCATTCCCACCAGCAATGACAGAGCGTCCCTGTTGCTTCACGTCCTCGCCAGCACGTGGGGATGTTAGCATCCCAGATTTTGGCCGCCATCCTAAGTATGGTGGTATCATAGTGTTGTTTTATTTGCATTTCCCTGATGACATATGATGGAGAGCATCTTCTCATATGCTTATTTGCCATATGAATATCTTCTTTGGTGAGGTACCCGTTAGGGTCTTTGACACATCTGTTAATCTGTTTGTGTTCTTACGGTTGAGTTGTAAGAATGTATGTGTGTGTGCGTGTGTGTGTGTGTGTGTGTGTGTTTTGGCTAATAGTTCTTTATCAGATGTGTCTTTTGCAAATATTTTCTCCCAGTCTGTGGCTTGTTGTCTCATTCTCTTGACAGGGTCCTTTGCAGAGCAGAAGACTCTAATTTTAATGCAGTCCAGCCTATCCTTTCTTTCATGAATAGTGCCTTTGGTGGTTGTATTTAAAAAGTCATCGTCCTACCTGACATCACCTAGATTTCCTCCTATATTCTAGGAGCTTTATAATTTTGCATTTTCCACTTGGGTCTGTGATCCATTTTGAGTTCATTTTCGTGACGGCTGGACAGTCTCTGGTCTAGACTCATTTTTTTGCATGTGGGTGTCCAGTTGTTCCAACACCATTGGTTAAAAAGACTACCTTCTCATCCAAGATGAGTCAATGTGGGACACCTGGGTGGCTCAGTCGGTTAGCGTCTGCCTTCGGCTCAGGTCATGATCCCAGGGTCCTCGGATCGAGCCCCGAGTCCAGCTCCCTGCTCAGCAGAGAGTCTGCTTCTCCCTCTCCTCCTTCCCCCAATCATGCTTGCTGACTCTCTCTCTCTCTCTCTCTCCCTCTCTGAAATAAATAAATTAAAAAATCTTAAAAAAAAAGATTAGTCAATGTATAGTATAATGTCTGTTCTTTCACCACTAATACCTCACTGTCTCCATTACCGTGCCTTTGTATGAAGTCTCGAATGTTTATTACTTTTTAACAGTCATGTAATTCTGTGACTAGCCCTGAAGTAGCTTTTTTCTAAATAATGTGAATGGTTTCCCTTGTTGTTCTAAATGCTCGTGCTCTCCTTGAGGAAGCTGAAATACCTATGTCACCAGCACCAGGAGCAAGATTAAATACATGTCACAGCCTAATCGCCGGAGACCAGGTCACTGGTGGGAGGTTGTAGGAAACACGATGTGACCCAGGTCCATAAAAGTCTGTGCATTAAGTTCTTATAAAGGCCACGGTATTTGCTTTACTTGATGGAGTGATGGATGCTGCGAACGTGAGATGCAATTTTATTTCTCAGCAGTGTGAGGACCTAGGAGAGGCCGTGATGCGGATGTGGCTCAAATGGAATCAAGCAGCGGGCGTTCAGCTGGATGCCGAGCACAAGGGCCAGACATTCTGAGGAAACTCCAAGCAGGTACACCTCAAACCCCCGCTTTCTCGTATTATTTACATATGCGCTGCATTTGGACACTTTGTTATCATGTAACCCTATATGGTATTTTAGGTAAACGGCAGGAGAAATCGACTTTTAACTCCTTTAAAAAAAGAAAAAGCATGGAAGTAGTTTCTCTTATCAGTGGTGAGACCAAAAAAAAAAAAAAATCGAATATTCTTTGCCTTTTAGAAAAAGATTTATTCGTCTGCTACCCTTTCTAAAACATGAAGTGACAAATACAAGTCTCATAAAATATCCTGGTTCTGACGAGCAAGACAGTAGAACTTGATAACAAATGCTGAAGGGGACCCACAACAGCAGAACCACTCAGCCGGAAACGCAGACCTGCCAAAACACTCTTTACCGAGGAAGGTTAGGGAAGTGCTCTTTAGAAGGGGTCTCAGCAGTCCGAGGCCGTTCTGCTGTCTGCGGAGAGGCAGGGAAGACAGATTATATTCTCACGCTTGGATGTGCCGAACTTCTGCCCAGAGCCGAGCGTCCTATAATTTGCATGGTGACTTTTCCCCCTTTTTATTCTTATTATCTTTTAATTTTTTAAAAAATTTTATTTATTTGACAGAGAGAGAGAGCACGAATGGGGGGAGAGGCACAGGGAGAGGGAGAAGCAGGGTTCCCGCTGAGCAGGAGCCCGACACGGGACTAGATCCCAGGACGCTGGGATCAGGACTTGATCCAAAGGCAGACGCTTAACTGACTGAGCCACCCAGGCACCACCCCTTCCCCGTATTTTTAAAGGTGATTGTATTTTAAATACAAGTATAATTCATGCAAAACAATTCACGTGAGTCCATCTTACAAATTCATTCACATGATCTCGAAAAGACAGAAAAAGAAATCTATGTATTGAAGAAAAGAGGGACATCTCTCTTTTCAACACATTGTTCCAATTTTTTTTTTTCTGTCAAAAATGTTTCCCTCCTTCTTTAGAAGGAAAATAAATACTAATTTGTGTACCAACACACGGTCCTCAATCACAGATCGCTCCTCCCAAGCACATTCGCCGACTGGGCCTGAAAGGGTCCGTGAGCCCGAGTGACACGTGGTGACAGTTACATGAGGCTGGCATTTCACGCAGTGCCCTTCGGGAGAACTGCTGCTTCACGAATGGGTCTTGTGTGTAGGTTTCTGGGCAGGGAATCAAACTCTTTTCCAGCACCGAAAACACCTTTGGAGGCTTCCTACGTGCTTCCTGAAAGTGACCCTTGAACATATGATTTGTTTACAACCTTTGTTCTCGAGGCGCCCACACACTCACACGGCCCTGCCAACTCGAGCTGTGGTTTGCTTCGGACTCACAGTTAACTTCCAACAGCTCAGGCATTTCGGGAACCGGCAGAACCTGATTGATCCGTTCTTCGTGAAGAGCGTCCCTTTACTGCAGTTTCTTGTCAGGAAGTGACATTATAAAAGTTTCTGACATTCTGAGACAGCCCGTGGTGTCCCTGCTCCCAGATCAAGACTCCTCAGGCGCCGGTCCAGCCGCAGGTCAAGGTCTTCGGGAGTCTGCTGAGGCGGCTCTGTGGGCTGGCTCCTGGCGCGCAGGGCCTCACCCGCAGGCCTGCCTCCCTCACACCTGGGGACACACTGTCGAATCTCACTGCATCCAGACGCCTTTCAGCTTTAATCTTTTGCCTCTGATGGCGAGTTGGAAGTATTCGAAAGGAATCTAAGTAAAATGGTTTCCGAGAGTGTGAAGTCATAGCATTCTCCGACATTCCTTCACGGTCCATGAATCCAGGGGTCCCCTTCTAACAGAAGGACAGACGACTGTTGGTGTGGGTTTCCCACAGCTCTCGGCCTCATCCTCCACATGACATAGACTCTGTGCCCCTGTCAGCCACCGAGGCCGGCAGGTGACCCCTCCAGGCTCTTCCCTAGCCTTGTGGAGGCATCGTTTTTGTTTGTCTTCCCAGTGCGTTTTTTTTTTTTTTTCAGCTCTTTTATTTTTTATTTTTTATTTTTTTTTAAAGATTTTATTTATTTGTGAGAGAGGGAATGAGAGACAGCATGAGAGGGAGGAGGGTCAGAGGGAGAAGCAGACTCCCTGCTGAGCAGGGAGCCTGATGTGGGACTCGATCCCGGGACTCCAGGATCATGACCTGAGCCGAAGGCAGTCGCTTAACCAACTGAGCCACCCAGGCGCCCTTCCCAGTGCGTTTGATAGCATCTAGTTACTAGTGATATTTCAAGTGGCCCAACACAGCGCGTGACTTCCTTCCCGTTCCGTCCTTTTCCCTCCCCTGCCCTCCCAGAGCATGGCTGCTGGTGGGGTGCTGTGGAGCTGCTCTTCTAAACTTCTCTTTGCAGCTGCGTTTTGTGCTGGAGCACAGACAAGCCCCCCCACGAGCCCCCCATCTCACTATTGTCTAGCCCTCGAGACTTTAGACTCTTGGCTCCTGAGATAAAAGATGTTATTTCATGGAGTTGCTCCTTAGTGCCTATGGCAAAACATTATACTGTATGAAAAGCTTCCAAGTACCCTTGAAAACAGTAGAAATAAAAGTAGTCACCCAAATCTACCATTTGGGATCAGTCCTTAAATGATGAACTTTCAGTGGAGAACAGCAACAAGTATGTGCCTGACCACAGATGGCTTTATAACCCTCTGCGAATCAATACGCACAGGGAGAGCCCAAGTTCGGAGGCGCGAAGTTTACCCAAGGATAAGCCAAGCTATTTAATGACCGCTAATCTTAGTATATTGACGAGTCGTTGAACTGTGGTTAGGGAGCACAGGTTTATTTATTTATTAAGATTTACTGATTTATTTTAGAGAATAAGAGGATGCATGCAAGCAGGGGAGGGGCAGAGGGAGAGAGAATCTCCAGCTGATTCCCTGCTGAGCACTGAGCCCGAAGCAGGGCTCGATCCCACGACCCTAAGATCATGACCTGAGCTGGAACCAACAGTCAGACACTTCACCGACTGAGCCACCCAGGCGCCCTGGGGAACACAGGTTTAATGAAACCATGGCCAGACCTTGCTGATGACACTGTAATTACAAGTTTGTGATGGGTTTCTAGCAAAGTTGTGAACCTCACTTCCCAACCCTGATGTATTCTTCTTCACTTTATTACCTCCACTATCAGACGTTCGGTGGGTTTGTCCAGCTGGGAGGTGCTGCTGGTCCGGGGGCAGCGTTTCCCTGCCTGGGCCTCTCTACTTCCAGCTTTTGAGAACAGGTTCCTCATGGCTGTCTTGTCAGCTACGTAGTAAGGAGTGGTGGAAAATGAGTCAGAGAAGCCTGCCTGGGCTCAGACCTTCCTGGAGTGCTTGAGCTTCCCCAGCTCACACCTGTCAGCAGTCAGCCCAAGCGAAACAGCATATCCCGTAGGTGCACCGTACCTGCAAGGTGAGAAAATCTAAATTAGAGACACTCTGAGGGTTAAGGAGTTTACATATCTCCTGCAGGGGTAGCCTGATACAGTGAGAATGGCGGGGAAAATGCAATTGTCTCATTGAAGTTTGCATTTCTCAGATTACTGCTGCTAAATGTGAGGTTCAGGAAATAAGAGTTGGAAAGACTCACATGTGGAAAGCCAACTGAGGATCCGGCTGCACCTTGTCACAGCTTGACAGCTAGTGAAGGGTCCCAGGGCAGACCTGGACACTGACCCAGGTCCCTGAATCCTAATCAACTTCTTTCCCTTCTTACCTGTCAACAGGCAGGGAACTTGGCTCAGAAAGGGAGATCAGAGCTAAGATTTGATGATGGGAAGGATTCAAAGTGGAAGATTATAAGCATTAAAAAGCAAAATACACCATGAGAGTAAGTGGGGCGTAAGCTCTTGTAGGTCAGACAGCAGCGAAGGCAGGAGGGGTCCCTGCAGGCTTCTGGGCAGGAACAGTCAGTTTTGCCAAGCTCAAAACCACCCCCCAACCTCAGAGGCTTGCCACACGGGGCTTGCAAGGCTCACTGGGATCACAGGAGGTTCTGCAGCTCTGTCCAGGCTACTACTCTGTCCCTAGCCTCCTCATTCTAGAACTCCGGGTGGAAGCATCCTTCACCTGGAACACGCTATTCTCATGGCAAAGGGCAAGAGCAAAAAGTCAAGAGAAACCCAATGATCAGTCATATTTTGAGCTCCTGCTCAGGAATGGAGAATGTCACATAGACTAACAACAGGTACCAGCGTCCGCCTGACACTGTGGTGAGGGGGTGTGTTCCACTCTAGGTCACAAGCTAGTGGAGGGACCTGGGAGCCTCTCACAAGGGCGGAGCAAGCACCAGCGCCAACCAAAGCCCCTGGAGCCAGAAACACATCAAATACGCGCTGTCCTATTTGGCTTCTAGTTAATGGCTTCCGTGATCGAATTGATGAAATATCAGGGGTGGCTAGTACTTCCTGTGTGCTTTTTAGCCACCTGCAATTTCCAAGCCATGGTGGTTGGTAAGAAAAAATGCATCTGAGCCTTGTTCTGTAGCTTTGTTTTTAAAACTATGTTATTTACAGAAAAAAATTTTCCTAGCGAACTTCAGTCCCATTACTGGAAATTTGGAATGAAGTTCTCAAAAGATAGCTTGACTTGGACATGCCAACTTGGTTTTTTGGCACCCCCAAAAATAAAACACACACGTGATGTCCATCTTTTCTACCATTGTGTGTTACGTGGAGGTTGGCGGACACTGGGCTGTGTCTTTCTGATAGTCAAATTTAAAATCTATCAGAGTTTCGGGCGCCTGGGTGGCTCAGTTGGTTAAGCGACTGCCTTCAGCTCAGGTCATGATCCTGGAGTCCCTGGATCGAGTCCCGCATCGGGCTCCCTGCTCAGCAGGGAGTCTGCTTCTCCCTCTGACCCTCCCCCCTCTCATGCTCTCTCTCTCTCAATCTCTTTCTCAAATAAATAAATAAAAAATCTTAAAAAAATAAAATAAAATAAAATCTATTAGAGTTTCAACATAATATAAGTGGGGATTGACTCACACATGACTGGATTCACAATTAGAGTGGAAAAATCTGAAGTCCAAGTTTACAAAATTTTTTGGAGCATATGAGACAAGAGAAAAAAAAGGTCTTTGACAAGCGCCTGGCATCTTTCTCAGAGTTTCATCTCTGCAAATGCTTTCATATGTCAAGAGATTCAGAGGCTTGACAACCACGACTCTCCCCGGTAACCTAGGAAACAGAAACAACACTCGCCTTTTTGGCAATCACGGAAAATGGATTTACATTAAAAAATAAAGACTTCTGCTCCTCTTGTGTAAGCAATTATACTAATTAGATTGAAAAATCCTGACATTTCCAATTAGCATTTACTACTAAATGTATATCTGCAAATACAACAGAGGGTAAATACTGATTTGTGAGACCAGACTAAATTGCACGCTACCATGCCACGGGCAGGGATTAGCACAATATGTTAGCACTATTATCCAACTTTTACTATTTTTGAATCGAAACAATCATTTATAAATTGTAAGTGGTAGTACAGATGTAAGTGAAACATTTGCAAATGAAGTATGTCAAGTGGGGCTCAAAGCACTTAGAAAGAAAGGAATAAAAGGGTTTCTTTTAACTAAAAAGTCTGCAGAAGATCACGAAACATGCTAAGTCCTCATCAACAGTTCCCTCCCGAGGAGTGGCTCTCAGGTTTCTCCACCAGTCCCCCTGCTGCCGTGCACCGTGGTGACTGAAGGGATTCGCTCCGGCCTTACCGCATTCACAACTAAAGTGTATGGCATGGCGGCTCAAGCCTACATTTAGGGTATCCTACATTCAGACTTAGCTGTAGCATTCCTTGTAGGTTGTATGAATGCTCTCTCGGGTTTCCTTTTCACTATTTGTGCTTTAACTCTGAGATTCCCCCTTTCATTGCGCTGCTCGTAGAAATGCATATCATACCACGATGAGATGGCGCTCTCCCACATCCTCTTTTCCTGCAAACCCTTCCCTACCACTGGCCCACCAAGTTCCCCAGAGTTCTTCTGGATTCCTTGAGCAGTAGGTGGTATTTATATACCCTTCCGTGAATTGTTGACTATCAGTCTATGTGGTTCCCTTAACTTATAAAGTCCTGAGGAATGAGACCTGAAACTAAGCTCACCTGCCTTCATCTACAATATTTTTTCCTAGTTATAGTAGCGAAAAAATTCAAGAAAATAAAACTACGTTTTAAAAAAACTCTGGTTTCCAAAACTGTCTATTGGTTATAAATAATCAAACATTTGCTAGGGTGAAAACTATGTTCATTCCTACAAAAGGGCAACTTAAACATGGATTTTGTGAAACATCTTAATTTTTAAACAGATCGCACACCATAGTGGTAAGTAGCCCAATGCCTGTGAAACCATCTTGTCTGACCTGCTGTTTGCATATAGTAATCTCAGTCTGCTTAGCGAGTGTAGGCAGCTTGAGTCTGTGGAGCAAATCTTGTCCTCCATTTGCATTTCCAACTTTGAGATGTTTGTCCCACCCCCAACTCCAGCATGTACACCGCACCGTGCACACGCACACAGAGAGATACAGAGACTCAATCTTGCACACCCTGAGACAATGTGTTGGGTATGACTAGATTAAGTTGCAGTGATAAATTAACACCGGATCGTCAAGGGTTGACAGAACTAAGGCACGTACCTCACTCGCAGACGTGCCAGTGGCCCATGGTCCTTTGCTCCATGCCACATGGTCTTTCAAGGACCCAGGCTGACAGATGTTCACTTCCTTTCTGCATCTAGGTGACCATAAAGTGAGAAGAAAAAGCTGGAGGGTCAGGAAAACCACATGTTGCTCCATCTGAGTTCATTGGCTGAAACTCGTCAGAGGGAGTCCGCCTAGCTCCAGGAGAATTGAGGGTCATGGGGAAGCTGATTAGCCACACGAGGTTATAACTTTCTCCCAAGAGTGTGAAGACCAGGAACAGTAGTATCACCAGAAGTAAGCAAGCTGGGATGATAGTCAAACGAATCTAGTTCTTCAGGTGTTGAGACTAATGGGGTAAGAAGAGATCCTTGTGCGAGTTTGCCATGAGTCTGCACCCCTGCTTCCTGATGAAGATTCTGTGTTCACCAGGATAGGCTTAGATGTACCGCAGCGAATGCCCTAAAACCTCACATTCTCAGAGCACACCACTTATTTCTCACTTACTCTGCGAGTCCATCACAGGCGCTGTCTGGAGCAGTGCTGGTCACCCTCAGACAGGAAAGAGAGAATGTGGAAAATCACGCACCTGCTCTTATATTTTCCAACTTTGCTCATATTTTTCAGGGTAAACTAAGTCACATGACTATGTCTGGCTCTATCGGAGTACTGAAGTGCTGTCTCACTGTGAACCCAGGAGAAAAACCGGCCATGTTTGGACTTTTCCCTAAGGGACATAACAAATGGAATCAATGGAGTCCCTGGGACTCAAGCATTGGTACCTCTATGCGTCCTGCACGGACAGGACCCTACGTAGCAGACGGCCAGCACTCCATCGTCAGCCCAGGGCAGATCCAAGTGATACCACTTCCATTCTCTGTGAATTTAAGAACAAGAAAAAATCAGATGGAACAAGTATTCTCTGTTAATTGCCTCCAGATGTTTGTTTTACACTCTCTTGAAAACCAGAAAAAGAAACAAGAGCTTCTATCATAGAAGCCCTCCCAGGTCCCAGGAGCCTGCCCTGGCAATTTTCCAAAGTTCACTTGAAACACTTGGTCGTTCCTGATTGAGGTACACCTCCCAAACCTCCTTTCCGTAACACCACCCTGCTCCGCTCCGGTTTGTTTTTCTTCTTTCTCAAGTGCCATTTTTAGGAGATGTGGGATAAATTGATGTAAAGTGACAAATGTCTCCATGGGAAAGAGAGAAGAGAATACTTATGTAGGAACAATTACGGCAGAGGCCATTTAGAGGGATTGAGGTGCCTTTCCTAGCACTCAGAGCAACTGCATGAATTATCTTCTGGTGCGAAAAATGTACAATACAAAGCTATTTTATGCACATTAAGTGGGTAAATGTGGATAAATTACTTGTACACAACGACAAGCTATATTTTAAAATTTAATTTTGGTCTTTAGTTCTTAATTCTCAAATTTCTTTATGAGAAGATTGCCAAGACATCAGTATAGGCTGTGTTTATTAAGTTTTAAATGTTTTCTCTCTTGTACTTTTGTATAAGAAAGAAATTGAGGGGCGCCTGGGTGGCTCAGTCGTTAAGCGTCTGCCTTCGGCTCAGGTCATGATCTCAGGGTCCTGGGATCGAGTCCCGCATCAGGCTCTCTGCTCAGCGGGAAGCCTGCTTCTCCCTCTCCCCCTGTTTGTGTTCTTGCTCTCGCTAACTCTCTCTGTCAAATAAATAAATAAAATCTTTAAAAAAAAAAAAAAAAGAAAGAAATTGATATGCACAAGAAGAGGAACAATCACCTGTAACTGTCAAATTCTCACTTTCTGTATTCCTAAAAAGTAACTTTCTGTCATATTAGTAAGATACACATATACACTCCTGTTAGGAAGTCTGACCTAGAGGGGTTTTTAATGACATGGGGATTTACAAAAGAAATGGTGACATATTGAGAGTGCATGATTATAATTATGAATAATTACGTAATTTTAAAGTAAAATGATAGGCAAAAACTGGCTACCCCCTTCAGAATAATAAATATATTTGTTTCTGCAAGGCTCTTACTTGGCATTTATCGTTTTGTTGATCACAAAACTAATTAATCTGCTCATTTACTTAAGAAAAAAAAATTGGACACAACACACCCTATATTAGAAGATTTCATTGAACAGATTGTAAATCTTTACTATTGATCTGCCAAAATCTTAATTTTTTTTTTTCCAGGAAGCAGAAGTGTAAGGAGGGTTATTATTTTGTCACTTAAATAATTCAAAGCAAATACGTTTCTCTGGGATTCTAGGAGAGTGCAGACAACATAGGCCACCCAGAAGCCCCCCCTCTGATGCACCACAGGGGTTGATGGCTCATCACAGACTGAGCACAGGGCATTTTCAGGGTCATGGTGAAGGGCACAGAACAAGGGCATTGCTGCCATGAGGTGGGAGGAGGTGGCGAGAGAAACAGGACCTTGAGAAATGAGACTTCTCCCAGTGTCTGATTTTGTAACTTCACTCACGGGTCACTTAACATCAGTTCACAGAATCACTGATGTCTCCCAAATGTTGACATTTGGAAATTATAGTTGCTAATACCATTTCTGTTCTCATTGGAAAGCCTTTAAGTATTGAGAAACTGTCAAGCGCTTAAATTTTTAAATTTCATCATTGGACACTAAGAACTTACTTTTATTTTTGAAATGACAGATTCACTTTGTTCATTTTTGAGAAAATATCTGCCAAATACCCAAGTCTGGATAACTAAAGTTGTCTGTGGGGGTTGAATTCAAATGGAGTTTGGTGAAAAATATCTGCCAGTCTGGCTCCAAATTCAAACAAAGTGCACAGTGCTTTTCACAAGAAAAGCATCATGCTTTGGCATGTAACAAGAGTTTTTATACCTACATCCCATTTCATCCCACAGAATATTTGGAAAGATGTGTATTAGGGTTGGCATTTAATCAAATAAACAATTTCACAGCTTTTACAAGAACATCCTTAAATGATATTGTCATTTTTTAAACTGTGGGTGCATTGCGCTGAGTAATACTATGATAATCAGTACAGTTTGGAGTTGCTACCCAATTTGCTAAGGCACCAGCAGTTAACCCACCATAGCTTTTGCACTGAGGGTACAGGTATCAATGATTCTACGATGGGGCAGCTAGTATCTTATAATTCTGATGACATTGGTTTTCGCCTCTTGGAATGCCTCAGAGATTGTCAGGAAACCCCAGACCACACTTTGAAAAACTCTGATTCAAGTATTTATTTTCAAAAAGAAGAAAGATCTAAACTCAATCAGATTACCTACCACCTAAAGACATTACAAAATGAAGATCAAATTAAGCCCAAAGTAAATGGAAGAGATAAAATAATAATAAAATTTGAAGACATTGAAATAAAAAAACAGGAAAAATAAAATCAGGGAAACCTGACATCAGGTATTGAATAAACTTTGTAAAATTGACAAACTTTTGGTTATATTGAAAAAAGAAAAAAAAGAAAAAAGAAAATTAAGAAAATACAAATTGCCAATATCACAAATGGAAGAGGGATCCTCACTAAAGACATAACAGACTTAGAAAAAAAATGAGGGAATATTTAAGACATCTTTATTTCTATAAATTAGACAATTTAGATGCAGCAAATATCCTGAGTGATATAAATTAATAAAACTGACAATAATTAAAAATAGAAAACTTGATCAGCCCCATGTCAATTACAAAAACAGAATTCATAATTTTAAGTTTTCCCACAAGTAAAATTTCAACCTCATTAACTTCCTTGCTGAATTATATCACACATACAAAGAGAAATGATACCAATCCTATGAAAATTCTTTCAGAAAAAGGAGAGGAAGGGATACTTTCTAATTCATTTTATGAACTTAGTGTTACTCTGACTCCAACAAGACCAAGTCATCACACATAGGGAAATATAAACATCCCTTAATGAATCTAAACAGCATTACCCATCACAAAACTCATTAACAGAATCCAGCCATACAGAAAAAGAAAGGTATATTATATCCAAGTGGGATATATGCTAGAAATATAAGTTTCTTTGACATTTTAAAATCAATCAATATAATTAGTTCACTCTATTAAAATAATTTTTTAGTCATCTCAACAGATAAAACTATTTTACAAGATTCAATACCCATTCTTCTTAAAAACTCTTAGCAAATAAGGAAAGGTAGAGAATCTCCTCAATATGATAAAAGTCATATATGAAAAACCTACAGTTAATCGTATAGAGTGAAAGACTCTGTGCTTTCCCATTTAGATAGGGACCTAGGCAATCATATCCACTCTTGTTACTCCTGCTCATTATTGTTCTGGATGGGCTAGCCTATAACACACAGAGATAAAGAAAAATCATACAGATTGAAAACGGAAAGTAAAGTTTTCTTTATTTACAAGTTATATGATCATTGGACACAGAAAATTAAAAATAATTAACAGAAAGTTACCCAAATAACAAACGAATTCATCATGTGACAGGATACCCAACATACACAAACCAATTGTTTTTAAATACTATCAAAACCATGTGGAAAATACATTTTGATATCTGCTTGCAATAGCATCTGTACACATAAAATACTTCACAATGAGTTCAAGAAGACGAGCAAGACCTATATTCTGATAACTATAAAATCTTGCTGAGAGAAATTTCTTTCATTTAAAAATTGGAAAGACAGACCATGTTCATGGATTAGTGGCCTTGATACTGTTGAGATAACAGTTCTCCCTAAATTGATCTATAAATCCAATGTAATATCAAAAAATCTCAGGGGCGCCTGGGTGGCTCAGTTGGTTAGGCGACTGCCTTCGGCTCAGGACATGATCCTGGAGTCCCGGGATCGAGTCCCGCATCGGGCTCCCTGCTCGGCAGGGAGTCTGCTTCTCCCTCTGACCCTCCTCCCTCTCGTGCTCTCTGTCTCTCATTGTCTCTCTCGCAAATAAATAAAATCTTAAAAAAAAAAAAAAAAATCTCAGAACAGTTTATCATAGAAGATGAGAAGACTATTATAAAATCCATATGAACCTGCAAAAAACCTAGAATAACAAGTACAGTTTTGAAAGGTATGAACACAATTGAAAGAATCACAATGCCTAGTTTTGTCACTATCAAATTCTATTAATCAAGACTGTAAATGGCATACAGATAGACCTTCAGATGAATCGAGCAGAAGAAAGTCCAAAAATAAACCCAAACAGACATAGTCAAATGATATAAAGGTAACCCAGTGGGGAAAAATGATGTTTTGACAAATGGTGTAGAAACAATTGGATAGCAATACGGAAAATAAAGTGGACCTCAGCCTCTGGATTGTATTATACTGATGCATAATTCATTTTTAAAATGTTATAAATTGGGCTTCATCAAAATGAAAATTCCTGTTCTTGGAAGGATAACAAGTAAATGGAGAAGACCACATATAGGGAGATAAAGTTTGCAAACATGTATCTGATAAAGGACTTATTTCAGAATACACACACAACACATGGATGATTCACAAAAATGATGTACACAAAAGCCCAATAAGCAGGAAAAGATACTCAATGTCTTTAACCAGAATAGAAGCACAAATTGAAATGCCAGGGAGGTACCACGGCACGCTCTGGGGTTTGTCACACACTGCCGGTGGGAATGTAAAAAGGATCAGGCACCTTGGAACACAGACACTGTGGAACATATTCTTACAATGTTCAATACATAATTGACTTATAAACCAGCAATTGGACTTCTAGACATTTCCCCAAGAAAAATGAAAATATCAGTCACCTAGACACTTTCTTTATTAATGTTCATAGAAGCTTAATCATAATAACCAAAAATGTAAACAACTCAGATATCCAACAGTGTAGCATGGGTTAAAAATAAATGACATATGATCTCACTGATATGAGGAATTTGAGAAACAAGACAGAGGATCATAGGGGAAGGGAGGGAAAAATGAAACAAGACAAAACCAGAGAGGGAGACAAACAATAAGAGACTCTTAATCTCAGGAAACAGACTGAGGGTTGATGGAGTGGTGGGGGGCGGGAGGGATGGGGTGGCTGGGTGATGGATATTTGGGAGGGTATGTGCTATGGTGAGTGCTGTGAATTGTGTAAGACTGATGAATCATAGACCTGCACCCCTGAAACAAATAATACGTTATATGTTAATAAAAAATAAATAAATGACATATAGCCAGGTCATGGAAAACCATTTAGCAATAAAAAAGAATGAATTACTGATACATCCAATAACATAATGACATGGAGTTCTAGAACAAACAGTACTAATCTACAGTGGCAGAAATCTCATCAGTAAATTGCCAGAGGCCTTGGGTAGGGATGATTGGCCTCACAAGGTCACAAACAATGGAATGTTTTGGTGTGAGGCCAATGGTCTGTATCTTGATTGTGGCCATGGTATCTTGACTATATACATTTGTCAAAACTCATCATTCTGTCAAAACAGGAGCATTTTATTGTAGGTAAGTTATGCCTCAAAACATTTATTTATAGGAGATTGATAATTTATTATAAGGTGCTGTTGCTACTGATTATCCATCAGGAAAAAAAGCAAACCAATCTCTTATTTTGTGACATACATTAATAGACATTCCTGTTGGATTAAAGGTATGAACAGTAGTTCAAGAATGTTCTTATGAGAACACATATGGGACGAGACCAACAATTTCAGGGTGCAGAACTTTTTACACCAAGACTGGCCACACAGAAGAAATACCAGAAAAGGGAGACATATTTGTAGAAAAATTGTAACCTCTTGGATTAGCAAAGCGGATCATCAACAAAGTTAGCAGAAATGTGATAGATTTGGGAGCGATCCTTATGAATTGAAGTCAAACCTGTAGTTATCAGTACTGTCTTGTGCACCTAAAGCTTAAAATGGTAGAATTTGTGTTGTGATCTTACCACACATACACCCCAAAAGGACAGGAGACACTTTTGGAGGTTATGTGTATGTTTATTACCTTGATTGTGCTGATGGTTTCATGGATGTGTGCATATGTACAAACGCATCAAACATTAAATATGTGCCATTTTGTTTATCAGGTACACCTCAATGAAGTTGTTAAAAACTACAAAAAAATCATGAAGCAAGTTCAAATGGCCATCAAATGTATGAGAGCATATTCAAGTTCATTAGCAGGGAGTTAAAAGCTCTTAAAATTTTAATACTACTTTTTTGCCCATTGGGCCCAAGTTACAAGGCTCAACAGTTCCCGCTGTTGGTTGAGGTAACTGAAATGCGCACTTCCAGGCAATGAAGGTAGAGATTTGATTTAGTACATGTGGAAATTCTAGCAGAATCTGTAGAAAATACATATGCCTTTGCCCTGGCTGTCCCCCTCTCCTGAAAGCATGCCAGTACGATTTGCATGTGAGGATGAGTGACTAGGATGCATTATTCAGCTCCGAATCCCGTGACGCACGAGGACCAACCATGGCCTGTCAGTGGAGGCTGCAGTCACCCCCAGCAGGGGGCGTTCCTTGTCCCTAGCGCTGTTGAGAGTTGCAGACTTCATTGTAGTAGAAATGGTCCAGCTTTTAGTCAGGTGTACTTTGTTCTTAAATTCCCTACGCTTAATTCCCCACCACCCATACTCGTTACCCACTAATGGGAAATACCCATCCGTAGCAGTGGGGTTGGATACATTCGGTAGCTTTCACAGGATGTAATAGTTTGCAGCCACTGAAAGGAATGGGTTAGAACTATGAAAATTTCCTGGAATTCCTCCTGCAGGACAGCGTGAAGAAGAAAAAGCAGATGCAGAAAAGTGGGTCAAACAGGAATCTCTCTTCACAAAGCAGAGAAGAAAAGCCATATACGGAGGGGTGTTTATATTGTTACAAGATTTTACATAATTATATGAACATATGGACAATATTGAGAAATATAAATGTTTGATTATTAGTGTGAGTTCCTTTCCTTTCCTTTCCTTTCCTTTCCTTTCCTTTCCTTTCCTTTCCTTCCCTTCCCTTCCCTTCCCTCTCTCCCTTTCTTCCTCCCTCCCTCCCTCCCTCCCTCCCTTCCTTCCTTCCTTCCTTTCTTCCTTCCTTCCTTCCTTCCTTCCTCCGAGTATACGCTCATGGATCTTCTCTTCTTCCCGGTAGGGAAATGCACTGCTACCTTCCCCTAACCCCCAGAGTCTTGCTGTCCCAGATGCTAAATCAATTTAACTTTCCACAGTGCACATTTGAATTTGTAAAGAGGTTCCACTCACAATTTTCATGTTGTCACCAATAAAGTAAATATATGGTTATTTTCTCTGTACTGTAAGCTAAAGAAATTAGCTACTAAAATTGTCTAAATTTAATTAAGCAGCAGTGTATGCAGTTTCTGAAACTCTGCACAGGGAAAGAGGATACAATTCAGAGCAAGCACTGTGGACTTGGATTCCAAGCTAATCACGGTGTCTGGTGACCTCATCATTCACTCCCCACCCCCTTGGGATTTATGAGGGAAAGGGAACGGTTTGAGTTAAAAATTAAAAAGAAGTTTAAAAAAATGTGAGAGCTTTACTCATGTGTCAATTGTATCTTCGATTTGTGTGTTGCTTCATGGAAATAAGAGATGGTGAATGACATTTTTCTGTGTTGATTCTTCTTAGCTTAGCTGCTAAGTCCACCTGGGTTGTAACAGTATTGTGAGTACCACTCCAGAGTGTGAGATCATTTGTAAGGACGTATGTCTGGGTTTTAACAACTAATACACCTTTTTGGTTAAAATAGATTAAAAATCTTCCAGTATGCATTTTTTAAAAGACATATTTATTTATTTGAGAGAGAGAGAGAAAGAACAAGCAGGGAAGGTACAGAGGGAGAGGGGGAGAGAATCTCAAGCAGACTCTGTGTTGAGTGTGGAGGCTGACACGGGGCTTGATCCCAGGACCCTGAGATCATGACCTGAGCTGAAATCAAGAGTTGGATGCTTAGCCTACTGAGCCACCCAGGTGCCGCCAGGATGTACTTTTACTCTGTAAAATATAGTGACAAAACTAGCTGCATTATTTGGGTTAAAGTTTTAAAATGTATTTAGAAGATGTGCACACAGTGGCTATATCCTAAATCCCAAAGTTCTTATATATTTTCATCCTACATTCATTACTATTCACCTTACTTTCATGTGCATGTCTTCCGACTGCCTAAAAAGACCCTCTGCTTACGGAAGGTGGGTCGCCTTTCTCAGCCTCTTTATCTTTGTAGTGTGGGCGGGAACATCATTGGGGCTGGGATGTTCCAGAGGCTTCGCCTGTGCGGCCCTGAAAACTGGGTATCGGTCATTCCAGAGACGCAGCGTGCATATGCACAGTGAGCTTGCAATAATCATAGCGCCAAGGAGGAAATCATTTGGGTGAGTAAAGTATGTCATGTTAGGAGGTTCTTGAATAGCAGCATATGGAAGTCAGTTCTATTCTCAAATTGTTGATGCCCCCATTGTACATTCACACCCGTATCTCAGGAATTTTCCTCTAAGTGCACCAAACGACACTGAGCAGAAATGATTGTAGCGGGGAAACTGAGATTACTAGTTATATGAGTTACTGTACTCTGTAATGTGTAAGGCTCACTTTTTCCATTACTTAACAAAATAAAAAACTGGGAAGGGAATAGGCAGGTGGCCTGACCCTAAAAACTACCCCATCAATTTTCACGTGCTCTCAGTAACTAACTGCACACCGCACATGACTCCTCAGATGCGCCAAACCGATCGGCCGGCGGGCAATCTGTTTAAAAGATGTGTTTATTTTAAATGCAGAATAATTGGCTTTTAGTGTTTGTTATTTTGCAACATAGTTTTTTTCCGTCTGTGCACCCAGTTCCTTAGGGCACGTAGCTACTCTAGGTCACAAAACGTGTGTGTGTGTTTTAAAATTGCTTACATCCAATACTTAAACATCAACACAACCCATTAGAGATGATGTTATTTCAAGTTGATTTTCTCTCTTTGCAGTACTTTTTCATCTCTAATTATGCATCTGTTTTGGTTTCTCTCAAGAACCGTTTGGCTCTAAGCTAATTTTATTAGTCATATTTTATCTGTAGGGGTCTACTTTTCACATTCCCTCACCTCAGCACTCCCTGGGACTTCCTACTATTACCAGCATCTTGGAATAAACATCAGTGGTGGACCAAACCAGGCAGGAGGCCTGTCTCTCCCTCCCCTTCCCTCCACCTTCCTTCCTGAATCCCTCCCTCCCCCCCCCCATTCATTTCATTTTCTTCCCTTATTTTTCTGTGCTACTGACAACATCACTACAGTGACAAAAAAGAGACACTTGTTCTCTGGAAAATCAATACACTGCCTGACTTGTATCCAGGACAGAGCCAAGACACCGTGTGATTCCAGGAGATTCCAAGACATGGTTTATAGAATTTTTCAAACTGAGGCATGTTTCATGATAAAACAACAGACCTGAAAGTCGAGAGGGACATTAAAATATTTCAATTCATGGATGGAAGGGGGGGGATAGTGAAGAAATAGAAAATCTGAACAGACCAATAATGAGGGAGGGGATTGAGTCAGTAATCCAAAATCTCCCCATGAAGAAAAGCCCAGGACCAGATGGTTTCACTGGTGAATTCTAACAAACATTTAAAGAAGAGTGAATACTAATTCGTCTCAACCTCTTTCAAAAACTAAAGGAGGAACAATCCCAAACTCATCCTACGAGGCCAGCACAACCCGGATACCAATGCCAGGCAAGACACTACAAGAAAAGAAAGCCACCAGCTGATAGTCCTCCTGCTGACCATAGATGCAGAAATCCTCAGCAAAATACTAGCAAACCAAATTCCCACAGCACAGTAAAATGATCACACACCAAGATCAAGTGGGATTCGTCCCTGGAAGGCAATGATGATTCAACATCTGCACATCAATAACGATGATACACTTCATTAAGAGAACAAAGAGTAAAAATCATACCCTCACTAGATACAGAAAAAATACAAGACGATGGACTCTGAGAAACAAACTGAGTGTTCGGGGGGGAGGGGATGGGTTAGCCTGGTGATGGGTATTAAAGAGGGCACGTTCTGCATGGAGCACTGGGTGTTATACGCAAACAATGAATCATGGAACACTACATCAAAAACTAATGATACAATGTATGGTGATTAACATAACATAATAAAAAAATAAAAATAAAAAAATAAAAGCAAAAAAAAATACAAGACAATTCCTCAGAGCTGAAGAAGACATCCATGGATAGGGATACTGAAAACTGAGCATTGTGCAGCGTCCACAGGTGGAGGTGGGGTAATTGTCATTGATGGCTGCAAATCTTCACATTTACCAGGGTCCACGGCATTTTCCGTCTGACTGTGAAATTCCTCCCACTGAAGGGGTTGAATGTATTCTCTTGCTCCTTAACTTTTGGCACAGCCATGTGACTTACTCTGGCCAAGGAAGCCATGGTGTATGTGTGGCACGTAGTCCAGCTCAAAGGTGCACAATTGCACCTGCTGTCATGTGCCCCTCCAGGTGCGTCAAGGCACGTGCCCAGCAAGGGTCACCAGTCCTTGGGGGATGGAAGGCTCATGAGGCACAGCCATGTAGCTAAGCAGACCCTACAGGAGCTTTCCCTCAACCCAACTCCAAAGCCATGAGGATAATGATCGCTGTTTTCATCATTGAAGTTCTGAGTAGATTTACTCCATAACTTTTTTGTGGTTGGTAATAGCAAATTGATCTCCCTGGACTCAGTCATTATGACTTTAAAGAATGCTAAGTTTAAAGTGCCCTTAAAACTTCTAAGGGTAGAAAGATAATATTTTAAAAATATCCTTATCAATGAAAAGGAATCAGATTTTCATTGGTAAGAGTAAATTCTGGACTACAGAGGATTTTGACCCTCAAATATGTGAGAGCAAATAGTTTCTAGAAGTTTCTCTCAAGCAAATCCTATCAAGTTCAAAAAATACACCCATACTCAGTCACGTCAGGGCTCAGAATATGAACTTGTACACTTCCTTTCTGAAAAAAAAAAAAAAAAAAAATTTCATTTAATCCTGCAAAGTGAAAAAATAAAGCAATAAAAAAATGACATATAAAAAATTGTAGAAACAACAAGAATCCAATGAAAGTCGACTTTGGTATGAGAGACAGTGTGCAGGCCTGAAAAGCAATTGATCTAAATAAGAAAAAGGTGTCAACATTCTCTAAAAAGAATGAGTTCAAAAATAACAATGGAATAAAACCCAAGCAGTAGTGATGATAAGTAAGAAATGCAAAGATAACGGGAATGAGAATAAAAGGAATATCGTTAGGGGCCAGACAAAGCTCCGGAAACAGAGAACAGAAACAAAGAAAGGAACAATCAGGGTTTATGAAAAAAGAAAAGGCAAACAAATGCCAAGATGAATCATGATTTTGAACAATTTGTGAGCACTTTCCCCTAAGTGGCACGGATTTCATGCAGGAAATATAGTCAGACGTCCCCAACCAGCAGCTTATCAAATGGCATCCACCTCATGCGTCAATGAAGTCACCACAGCCCACCACTTCTCGGAGTCAATCTTGAGTCTTGACGATGTGAAAACAATTTTCCTTCTAAATAAATCTCCGCTGCCTTCACTTGTGGCCGCCTGCTCAGCGGTGTCCGCGTTCCCACTCCTGCAAGGGCGCCGCGGGCTGGTTTACTGCCAGGTCTGGCTCTTCTCTCCCGTGTCCCCTCAGCACTCCTCAGAGAAGCATCGAACTCTTCCCATGACTCGGGTGGTTTGTTCCAGGCTCTCATTGTCACCTTCACCTCCCACTGCCCCTTCACTGTCTGGAGGGTCCAGCCACACTTCATTCCATCAGTTACTCAAACACCTCATGCCCCCTTCTACCTCAGGACATTTGCACACGTTGACTCCTCTGCTCCACACCCTACTTTGCTTGACAAACACTTAGTTCTCTCTTTAAAAAAACAAAACAAAACAAACAAACAAACAAAAACAGGTTTGTTGAGATCTACTTGACCAAAAAAAGAAAAAAAATCGAGGGACCTGGTGGCTCAGTCGGTTAAGCGTCTCCCTTCGGCTCAGGTCATGATCTCAGGGTCGTGGGATCAAGTCCCGCATTGGGCTCCCTGCTCAGCGGGGAGTCTGCTTCTCTATTTCTCTCTGCCCCTCAGCCCCACTTGTGCTCTCTCTCTATGCTCTCTTCTTCTCAAATAAATAAATAAAATCTTTTTAAAAAGTATATATTTAAGGTGTGTAATGTGATGTTTTGGTATCTGTATACACTGGGAAATGATCACCACAATCAAGTTAAGTAATGCCTCCATCACCATCCATAGTTCCTGTGTGTGTATGTGTGTGTGTGTGTGTGTGCGTGTGCCCGCATGCGTGCACGGTGAGAACACTTAGGACCTACCTTCTCAGCACCTTTCCCGTGCACAGCATGGATTGCTCACTCTAGGCTCTACTCTCTACACTGTGTCCTCAGAGCTTATCCGTCCTCTACCTGAAACTTTGCACCTGCGACCAGCACCTCCCCATCTCCCCTGCCCCCTAGCCCCTGGCACCACCATACTGCAAACACCCAGAAGTGGGATTGCTGGGTCCTTTTCCTGTTGTGAGGAACCCCCACACCATGTCCCCCAGCGACTGCACCACCTGTTGTTTGTCCAGAGTCAGATACAATGCTCCCCCGCCCCCCGTGATCCCTTGTACGTGTGTCGTAGAATCTTAACCATATGTAATCATCCACCTCCTGTGTCATCAGAATGAACCTCTGCCTTCCTCACTAACCTACTCCGACATAACAATAGATGCCATTTACTCAGGCTCACCACGTGCCGGTTACTGCCGTTAGAACAGTAACGTGGTTGGGGCGCCTGGGTGGCTCAGTCGTTGAGCGTCTGCCTTTGGCTCAGGTCATGATCCCGGAGTCCTGGGATCGAGCCCCGCATCGGGCTCCCTGCTCAGCGGGGAGTCTGCTTCTCCTTCTCCCTCTGTCTACCACTCTGCCTACTTGTGCTCTCTCTCTGTCAAATAAATAAATAAAATCTTTAAAAAAAAAAAAAGAACAGTAACGTGGTGTCTGTTGTGACAATGTAATAATAAAGTTACAGCAGACAACTTTCGTTGTAGGGGGTATAGAAGCAAAGTCAGCGATAATAATGTTCTTGTAATAGACAGTAGTGAGTCAATAGGTATAATCAGAATTTCACAAAACCAGTAATAGATGTTCCGAGTATCATACAAAGCATCAAATAGAAATGTTAAAACAATTATAAAATGATGAAAATTTGTGGGAAAGGGAATTTAATTAATTCCTTTTATAGCATAGCAGATGACGTACAATTGCTACATCAGGGAGTATTGATATTATTTCCAGAAGGGAAGGTATCACAACTTAAAAAATAATTTTAAAATGTTAAAAGGGATTGCTTTTCGGGTATAGTACTGAAGGCACACATTTACTTTGTGGTGAAACTTTTTTTTTTGCTTGACAAACACTTAGTTCTCTCTTTAAAAAAACAAATTCTTAGTAATGGTTTTGAATATTACCATATTCAAAGTTAAGTTATAGCTCAGTTTAGAAATGATTAAAATTTCTAATTAAAATTAAAGAATTTTAATTCTTAGTAATGGTTTTGAATATTACCATATTCAAAGTTAAGTTATAGCTCAGTTTAGAAATGATTTCTCAAACTTAAATTATTTTTAAAAATTGTATTTTAATTGAAAGATATGCTTACATTTTATCAGGATTAATGTATAATTTGGAGAAGCATTTTCGTTTTTAAATTTTGTGTCATATTATCAAAGAAGGCATAACATTTTTCCACTTATTCCTTGCCACTAAGGTTGTACAATTTTCTTCATGTAGGTATTTTCTATAAATCAGGAAGCATAGTCCTTAGGTACTTTATAATCCTATTACTATTGTGGTTATAGTTTTCATACAAAAATGCATTTCTTGTGTTTTGTTTGTATGTTTTGTTTGCATGTGTAAAAAGTTATTTCTTACTCTTTCAAAAGCTGTATTTGTTTCTTAGAGAAAACTGGTTTTCGTAGACTTATCTTAATTATGGACAACACACTGAATTACATCATTACTGGTAACATATTTCTGGCTGATTTATTTAGGATTTTTTAGAAAGGCAAAAATGACTATGATCAGAATATTTATAAGATTTAAAAACATATTGCATATTTTCATGTATTGATTTCCTAAAATATATTTTGCGAGCAGATGCTCTGGGTCTGACATAGATAGAGAGGTATGAATGGGACCCAGGACCGGAGCTGAAGGGGCACTCGCGCGGACGACGCTCACGGAACTCTAAATCAGTGACTATGACGCAGGGTGACAAATGTCACAAAAGCAGTCTGAAAGGCTCCTGTGGCACCAGCTGGGAATCCTATCACCCCCACTAGGAGCCCGCAGAGGTGTCACCTAGGAAGTAAGTTAAGCAGCTGGAGTGGGTAGAAGGGCCTGGGGTGCAGGAGACGATTTCCCTTTATAAACTCTGCGTTCAGAATAAATTCAGGAAGATGTCAGCAACATGGCAGCGTTGGCAGCTCCAAACACACATCCTTCCACAGAAATTTCAGAAAACAAGCAGAAACTGTCAGAAATAACTTTTTTAGGACTCTGAAAAAAAAACGACACAGACTCGCAGCAACCTGCTGAATCCTGAATTGAGAAACACAGGGCTTGAGGAGTGGAAATTTGGAAGCTGGTGAGCAGCGGGGGTGTAGGAAGTGAATGGGGCTCCGAAGTGTCCACAGGCTAATGCCCTGGCACCTGGCAAACATCTGTTTTTAAGGGTACAGGGAGGCTGTTGCCACATGCCGTTACCATCATTCATGACTCCATTGTTATGAATTATTATTATTAATCACATGACCACTCCTACTACTTATCATTTTTACTAGTGTCAGCTTCTGTTTACCTGTGTGAGGTTCAACGCTAATTGCTCTATGGTATTATGTTACTTAATCTCTATAATCCTAGGCGTCCGCATGAGATGCTATTTTTAGAGGGTTGTTTTTTTTTCTAAGATTTTATTTATTTATTTTAGAAAGAGAGAGCACATGAGTGGGAGGAGGGACAGAGGAAAGGAAGAGAGAGAATCTCCAGCACACTCAATGCTGAGCACAGAGCCTGACGTGGGGCTCGATCTCACGACCCTGAGATCATGACCTGAGCCGAAACCAAGAGTCAGCTGCTTAATCGACTGAGCCACCTGGGTGCTCTGCTATTTTTAGTTTTAAAAATCATGAATTTGAAGAATCCGTGAAAGGATTGCTATACTTTTCAGAAGCTCAAGGCAGATTTCTGGCCTAGAAATTAAATGCACATAGATTATAATACATCCGGCAGGGGTCTCTCTGCCCTTGGGGGTCTGGATAGCATTCCTTGAGCCATTCTTGGATTTCTCGGCTGGAGAGGAGGAGAAATCTGCCTCCTAGACTAGGATGTCATCTCTGCACTAAATTAAGGCTGTCGGGGATAGTTTTATCAGGACACTTATTTTCGAATAGCACATGGAGAAGATAGGGAGAAAGGAAAACTTGAAAGATTAGCTACCTTCAAGTAGGAAAAATGCATTGTGTGATGCCGATACATGAGTACGTGAAGAAACAATCTGAATGGGGATCCAGCATCTGAAATAGCCTGTTTACATGGATCAGCATATGTATCTTATTTCTCCCCTATGTTGCTGAGCTTCCTTTCATCCTTTTGGCAAAGAAGGAAGGATGTTCCTCATATTGTCACCCTTGTAAAGACAGATACAAACAAACACTTCGAGAAATGCTGTTGTCACAACTAAATGATAAGGAAATAATTCATGGAGACTTAGGACACTTTGTGAAGAAATAATACAAAATAAATTACTTTTCAAATAATAATATTAAATCTATTTTCCTACAAGCCGTCTTTGATACCTCAATTATATGTTAACTTGATTAATATGGAACAGAAGTTGACAGCCCAAAGTTTTGAGAAAAGATGAATATGTTTTAAGTGCAATGAGAGTGTTCAGTAATTTCTTAGGATTTCAGAAGCTTTAAATCATCAGAGATTCTTATTCTTGAAAAAGCTATTTATTTAAATTGTTTTCCAAATCATCTGTATGGATATTCAGAAGAATGTAGATATTTCATTTTCAAAGAAAATACGAAGGACACAATCCTCATGGTATGTGTGTATATGTGTGCACGGGCATGCATTTATATGCATCTGTGTGTGTGTGTGTGTGTGTTGCAACAAGGACATTTTATGAACTCCTGAGTATTTAGTTTCCACATGAGCAAAGATCATGTGGAAATTTTAGTTTGTAAGAACTTTTAAATTCATTAACCTATGAGATGTCATCAATAAGATCACGTGAACCTGGCATTTTGTAGGTAATAAGAGTATGAGTGGATTAAACCTTAAGTCTATCAGACTTTCTGAATGATTAATTGAAGATTAAACAGATTTGGGGAAATATTGCTTTTTAGGTTAAAATGTAACATGAGATTGATTTGGCAATATACTTTCATTAGAGCAGGGAATCTGTACATGCTTAATTGCATTTACATGAGATCAGTTTGCTTCTATTCTCCTTTCAACTCTTCAAGTATCACAGAAACGTGGCAAGAAACAGAAGTTGCATTAGAAGCAAGTTACAAGGTCAGTAGACCAGGCCAAGAAACAGCCAGTCTTGGCACTGGCAGTAAGGAAGGGGGTAAGGGAGTGTCATTAGCATCAAATATCTACAGAGGACCAGGCATGGCTAACACCTGAGTCTTATTTCCATACCCTGCAAAGGATTCTTCTTTCAGAAAGTGGGTTTCAATTAGATGTGGTTAAATAAGAGGGTGTTTCCCCACAATAAACTGACAGGCTGTTAAAAGAAATAAAAGATTTTTCATTGCTTTCATAAGAGTAATTCAATTACAAAAATAAGTTTTGCTCTAAGAGATCTAATAGCTTAAAAGCGAATTCTGGTTATTTAATTATTGATGAGAATTTAATATTGACCAGACTTAATAGCCCCATTATTGGACACTCAGCTCTCACTTTAAAACAAGAGGCATGAGTATGTTTGAATTTATATATATAGGTATAATGAGTGTGAATATATATATATATATATATGATGGATATAAGCACATGGGTGTGATTGGCTCATGAGTGTTTCCCATCAGCTACTTTGATACAATCATTTTATTATTAATTTTTCCTTTGTGTTTTTTTTCCTGTGCTCTTAGTAAACTTAGCTAGCAATCTAATTATAATTTATAGTATTAATATCTATAAATACATGCTGCTGCAGTCCCATGGTCCCTTATCTCTTATTCCCAAATCCAATATCTTTGACAACTGAAAGTTTTGTCTTAATTCATTGGGAACACTCATGGACTGAACTAAATGAGGCTGTTTATGAAGGTCTTTCTGTACCCACCTAGTGCCAATATCTGCATATTTCCCTGCAGAGATGTTAATGTGTTTGATCCCAAGCCTTACATGATATCTCTTTCAAGCACCATATCATCATTCTAAAACACCCAAATTCTAAGCTTCAGAAGTCAGCTGACTCCTAGGGTCTTATAAAAGGAATTTGGGGTATAAACCAGATTCTCGATCAGTACAAATACTCCTGCTTAATAAGGAACAAAACAAATGATTATCCCCAAATTATTTTTAAAAAGAAAGAAATAATTATCACAATGGAAAGGAGAAACAGACCAAGCCACCATTTTTTTCAAACACTTCAACACTCCTCTCTTAGGAATCAAAATAATAGCAGATGAAAAATCAGCAAGGACTAAAAATATCTGAACAAAAACAGCTATCACTTTGACTTAATTAATAGGTATACAACACTCAGCCCCCAAACAGTAGAATGCACATTATTTTTGTGGACACACAGAAAATTCACCAAATTAGGCCATACTGTGAGTCACAGAACAAGCCATAGCAACTTTTAAATAACTGAAATCATACAAAGTATTTTCTCTGACAAGAAAAATGAAGAAATAAAATAGAAGGTATCTGAGAAGCCCACAAATATTTGGAAATTTAAAAATAGAATTCTAAATAGCCCATGGGTCAAAGAGAAAAACACAAAGCAAGTTAAAATGTATTTTGTGTTAGGTAAAAATGAAAACAGATACTTATCACAAGCAAGTCTAGCATGTCTGTTTCATCACCCTTCCTCAGTTTTGTGACTGAAGTTTTAAGTAGTGCAATAAGGCAAGAAAAAGATATGAAATTTAAATAGTCTAGTGAAGAAATAACAAAACTGTTTCTATTTTCAAACAGCATAATTGACTACATAGTATCTACCAAAGAATCTACAAACTCCTATAGAAGCAATAAATAATTTTATGAAAGTATAGGGATACAAGGCCAATACATGGAAGCCAGTATACAAACAATGAGAAATTTAAAAAAGTTAAAATTAAAATACAGTACCATTTACAATAGTATCCAAACCCCTGAAGCTTAGAGAATAATCCTACCAAGTATGCACATCACCCCTATGTTGTGAATTGACTGGGTACATGGATAGATGCCATGTTTATGGATTGGAAGACTCAATATTGTTAAGATATTAATTCTCCCTAGATTGATTAATTGGTTCAAAGCAATACCAATCAAAATTCCAGCAGGATTGTTGAATAGATGCTGAGAAGCTGATTCTAAAATGTATGTGGAAGAAAATCAAAGGAATTAGAATAGTCTTAAGAATTTTGAAAAGCAGGAACAAATGTATAGATCTTTAGTACTTTATTTCAAGATTTACTATCTAAGCCACAGTCATCAAGAGAATGTGATATTGTGATATTGACAAAAGCAGAGACACAAAGATCAGTTTAAAAATGGCTATCTTTTCGTGTTTGTATATTTATTCAGTTGATTTACAACAAAGATGCATAAGCAATTTAATCAAGAAAGGATGTTCTTTTCAATAAATGGTATGGGACAACTGAATAACCATCTGCAAAAAAAAAAGTGAACTTTAACACATACCTTCTACAATATTAAAACAAATCACAAAATACTAAAAAAAAACCCTTAAAACTCTGAAAAGAAAACAAAATTTTTGTGACCTTGGATTTGGCAAAAATTTCTGTGACATAACACAAAAAGCATGACCTATATCTGAAAAAACATTAATAAGTTAATGGGGGAAATCAATGCTAAGAGTTGCTTTCAAATAGTGGGTTATTTATCCACTTCATAGATATTTATTATTTCCCATTAATCAGGCGGTGTTCTAATCATGACACAAGATTTCATCAAAGTTAAAAACTTTCGCTCTTCAAAGATACAGTGAAGCATATGAAAACAAACTTAACCGTGAACAAAGCTACAAATTGGGAGAGAGTATTGGCAGAATGCATATCTGAGGAAGGACTTGTGTAGAAAGTACACAAAGATCTCTCAACATACAACCATAATGGATGACCCAGTAAAATAGGGCAAACAATTCAGACATTGGAGCAAAGAAGCGAATCTGGTAGCAAAGAAGCGAATCTGGTGGCAAATAAGCACTGGAAAAGGTGCTTCTCTTTGTCTGTCATTAGGGACCTGCAAATAAAGCCACAATATGATACCACTGTATACCTGGGCAGATGACAAACAAAACACAACACGCCTGACAATACTGAGTGCAAATGCCCCAAGGATGTGGAACAGGGGTTCTCTCCCATGTTGCTTGTGGGAATGCAGAGGAGTACAGCTAAAACGGAAAACGGTCCTCGAGCCTCTTTCCAAGTTACGCATGTACGTGCATGCCTCAGCAACCCACTCGTCGTGAACTTTACTGTTAGTCTGAGATAGTGCATACTCAAAAGAAGCTTCTCTGACCACATGTCTATTAGCTCATATTGTCCATTTTTCTTGTTTTTGTGGGAATGTGTGTTTGTGTGTGTGTGCAGTTGGTCAGTTGGGTGGTTGGTTGTTCAGTTGGAGTTTTACTGCTCTCAGGATCGAAGACTGAGTCTTCATGGCCATTCCCATCAAATGAAGCAGGATGCAATCAAAGGAAAGATCGGACAAAGCTGAAATAAATGCCGCATGAGAAACACGGACCATTCGGCTTTTTTCGTAGTCAACAAGAGGGGAGCTTTGGTTTTACCCTTGTAATATATTCCTACCAAATCGACTGAAAGAAGGGAGTGCCATTACACAGTGTCCACTTGCTGGTTCAATCATACCTCTCTGAGATTTCTTCCCATTTACTCTGCCCATCCTTGCCTTGTAATTCAGCTTCTTTAGAAGTAGCAGCACCTGCACCTGGGTGAGGCCAGTGGCGTGAAAACACAGCTCTCTTGCTCTCAGTGAGGTCTGCCAGGCCTCAATGACCATCCTAGACCCTGGATTCAGAGCTGACTGAAGTATTTTGTCCCTGAATTGAATAAGGCAGGCTTTTCCTTGCTAAACTCGTGTTCTTTTTCAGATCCCACTCCAGCAAGGACGTAGGTTTTGAAGATCACTTCGTCTCCAGCGTTGTGTTGCTTTGGGAACCACATTAGTAGCTTGTGCTAGTGTTGGCTTTGGAGGGTGTCAGAGGTCCCAGCCTATCTGGGGAGCTTAGCGAGTGTGGCGTGCTTTAGTGGCTGGCTTCCCTTGGTTCAGGACGCAAATGTGCCATGCAGCTGCTGGATGGCAACAGACTAGAAAATATAACAAAAAATAATGGGTTCCCCTCAGTCCCTCATCAAAAATCCAAGAGGAGCCTTCTTCTTAAGAATATTTGGCTCAATACTTTGAAACCCATTTGTTGACTCTAGAATGCTTTCTCATACAACTGAAGTCATATTATCATTCCTCATCACAGATTCTATAAAACCCTGCAACTCTTTTTTCTTACAATCTGTGAATAATTATTTGGTGATCTGAATCTCAACATATGTAGTCAGTTGAACAGTCATCTGGGAAGTTGTGGGGCACTGGAAAAAGTCTGCAATATTCCAACATGAAGATTTTATCCAAGCGCCTGAAAGAATTTCAGCTATAAGAGCTTTTAATTCCTCCAACTGACCCCTGGTTTTTTGTATCAGATGAATGATTCATCTCTATATGGGAACATCAATAAATCTAACAATGACAAGAAAACCTGGTAAGTGGAGAGGCATGTGCTGGATTGCAGTAAGTGTGCCTAGCATAGAAAAAGGGACGAGAGAGAGTTTCCAGGTGGGGGAGGGGGGAGCCAGACCACAAGCCCTGATGGCTTGCTCTCAGGTAACAGCAGGTGTTCGTGATAACCTACAGCAGTCACAGAGAGTCCCTGAAGTCACAGGGAGGACTGATGACACAGCTCATTTTTGAAATTAAAAGAAGTTTTATCTCCATAATCACTAACAGGTCAGCTTAAATTTTCTGTAGTTGGGAAGGAATTGGAACAAAATAGGAATCAATTTGCAATCACATGGAAGAGAACAAGGTGGTGGAGAAGAGTCAGCTGTGCTTTGTGAGGGACAAACGATGCCAAGTCAGTTTAATTTCCTTCCGTAGCAGAGGGACAAGTCTTTGGATGGGAGAAACAGTCGATGTAATCTGTCTGTTCTTGAGAAAAACTTTTCGCTGTGGGCGCAGGAAACCCGGCTTTGTCCAGGGGTGGGTGGGTAATTATGGAGGTCAGGAGGCACCCAAGGAGGGCGTAGCCAGGGAAGGGCTGAGTCCACGTGTGATTCTCTGAAAGGCATCAGTCAGATCGCATGAATACACGTCCTTGACATTCCCAAGTACTCGATCAGACTCAAATAAGTGAGGTAAGTTATTGACTTAAATTTAAGTTATGAAAAAAGTAGCCAAAAAAATGAAAAAAAAAAGGAATTTCCTTTCCAATTTATAAAAAGATACTGGATTATCTATATGTCTATAGTTCCAAGTCCTGATCAATATATACGAAATAAATTACCTTAATAAAATATTAATAAAAGGGTGTGTAACATCATCAGTATGGTTTTATGTCATATTACTGGCATTTTTGGTCATTTGTCTCAGTGTACATTGAATTAGAATCATTTTTGCAAAACACTGCAGAGTCTTAAATAATAGTGTGAGAGATTTACCTATAGACCTTCCAAATACTTCAATTTGTGATCAGAAAAGGACCTCAAGGATTCAGGGAAGTCCCTGGACTACACTGTCATTTCGACCATGTCATGGATCTCACAGCAACTGCATCATTTCTGCTTCAAGCCATGATTATATGGAAGTACTTGAAAATCGAATGAAATTAATAATTGGGCCATTTAAAAAGGCTACAGAAAATCCACACAAAATGAAACAGAAAATGGAATCATCCATAGTAATTGAAGAAATTAAAATAGAAGTAAACCTGTGGTAAAGGCTTGTACTTGCTAAATTAGTATTAAGTTATAACTATTGCACAAGGGGGCAGGGTAAGGGGGCACTGAATTACCCATCGAGTATTGCTGGCTCTAACCCAGTGCAATCCTTCGTCAAGGAGTATCTGATACTAGGGTGGCATAGGATACATACATGCTGGATGCAGTAATCCATCCCCTGGCGGCTTATCCTACAGAAATCATATCACAGAAGTTTATACCTATCTATAAAAGCAGTAAACTGGCTGAGGTCTCATGTGCACTTTGAAGAGTATTGGTTGAGTCAGTTCCACCAATTCAGCGGGAAATTTTGCAAGCACAAAGTTAAATGTTATAAAGACTAAAGTATAATAATAACAGTAATAAGGGGGTACCCATCAGACCGTGAGGTGCTGTGGAATAGCGGAAGCAACAGATGTCGGAGATGATGGGTTTGTTCAAAGGCACACAGGAAAAGCACGGAGACGCTTTGCTACTTTGCGAGGCAAAATGCAGCCGTCTTCCAGGTAGCGAGTCAACGTGCTCACCCCGTCCTTGGGAAAAGCTCCGTGGGAAGTCCAACTACCGGACGATTTCTTCCCAAGCGTGGCATCATGACATAGGGAGTTAAACGTGTGGTTCGGTTTTCATAGCAAGAGATTTTGTGAGGCTGAGCTGCTTCCCCGCACCACTTAGGCTGTGCCACACAAACCGAGCCCGGAGGAACCTGACAACTTGAATGGACACAGTTCATATCTTAATTCTTATTGACACATTCTTTCTTTAGATATGCTAATCCTCTTAATCAGATTATGCTCGATTGAGTTCTGCTGAGGGCATGCTTTATTCTTAGGGTGACTGTGTATCACTGCCCATCTGGTTCGGGATGTGGGAATTTTTGGCAGGATGTGAGTTTGTGTAGCTCTTGTTTCTCCAGCATGTTTGAGTGTCGACATCTGGAGAGGAAAGCATGAGCTTGAGTCTCAGCTTTACCACACACTGCGGTGCGAAGTGCCTCACTGACACTGCAGAGAGAAAGTAAGAGCGTGCATCTGCCAACTGTAAAGGGCTGTGGAGCACATGCTGTTTTAACCCCCTGATTCTGTGCTTATACCATCTGAGAAGGCATGGAGGTTCAATCCACTACCAGAAATAAAATGTGACTCCCCCCCAGACTGTGGTTAGCAGAGCCCCAAAGAGAGGGTAATGCATTCTTTACTGGTCTGCCTTGAGCGATCCGTTAACTGGTCCCCTACACGGGAATCTGATTTCCCCTCCTCCTCTCTCTTTCCCTCCACCCAGGCCACCACCATGTTTTCCACCCTCCGTGTTAGCTGACACATCCTGGGGTATCGGGGAATAGATGGATCAGAACCTAAAGAAATGCATCCCAAGAAATTTAGTGGTGGCCCCCCGCCCCCCGAAAGGCTCCCACTACACAGCAGCCTCCTTCACCTCACCTAGAAATCCAGCCCACGTGATACGGGCTGTGTACCTACATGATGAAAGCACTTCTTTTATGGGATATTAGGAAAAAAGATCTTCAGCCAGATACGAATTTAAAAGTACAGGCTACATTTTTAGCGGAATTGTCGGTGGCATGATTGGGCAATGAGATAGAAAGCTAAGACACGATGAGTGCTTTCTCAGGGGCGCCCAGGCTATTCACTGGTAGGGTTGCATCATGACCCCCCCAAAGATATCAGGTCCTGTGACTGTTCCCTCACGTGACAACAGGGACTTTGCAGATGTGACTGCAGATCTCGATAGGGAGAGATTCGCTGGGTGATCCTGGCGGATCCTCCGTGTCATCACAGAAGACTCTACTGCAGAAAGAGACGGCCGTATGATGGTCCAAGATGCTGCTTGCAGATCTGATGGAGGAAGGGTCCCGGAGCCAAGGGATGCTGAGGGAAGGGGGCAAACAGATGTCCTCTGGAGCCTCGGGAGGGACCGTGGCCCTGCCGGCACAGGACTCCAGCCCAGAGAAGCTGCCTTCCGACTGTGGCCTCTGAGCTATCACAGGAGACATCCAGTGGTTTGAGCCATTGGTGGTAAAGTGTTACAGGGGCCCTGGGGGACCGACCCACCTGCCTGGGCTGACTGTCCACGCTGGCTGCTCACCACGGCGGGAGCTCATTCGCCGCCTGGGGGCCCAGTGCTCCCTCCTCCGGCTTACCATGGATGCCGCCACAGACCCCAACTCTGCAACCAGCTGTCCCCCCAACCCGTGCACAGGCCTTCCTTGTCTGTCCCGCCTCAAGGCTGAGGTCAGAATCCTTCAGCAGATGAACCCAAGGGAAGAGGGAGAGCAAAGTCTTTCAAATTCAATTTCTAATTTACTTCCTTTTCTTAGTAGTTGAATAACAGCTCCTAGAAACATGCCCATATCTATATCATTTTTATGACTAATTAAGAAAGATCATCATAAAATACATTTAACATCAAAAGATGTTATTTTTTTTAATTATAAAGTATCTATATATTTTTCAAATTTGAAAAGACTTACCCAGGGGCATGGCGAATTCCCATGGGCCTTTACTTCCTGAGGTACCTTTAGGGTGTGCTGTGGTCTGAATGTGTCCCCTCAAAATTTCTATGTTGAAAGGGAACCGCCAAGGTGATGGTGTTAGGAGTTGGGGCCCCCACGAAGGGATGAGTGTCCTCATAAAAGAGACCCCAGGAAAAAAATAATATAAAAATAAAAGGGACCCCAGGGAGCCCCCTCACCCCTCCCGCTGTGTGAGGACACAAGCAGAGGATGCATCCCCAAGCCGGGAGGCGGGCTGGCACGGGATACGGATCTGCCAGAAACTGGACCCTGGACGTCCAGCCTCCGGAGCGGCGAGAAACAAATGTCTTGTTTGTAAGCTCCCGGTTTACCGTACTTGTTACAGCAGCCTGAACACACCAAGACGACGTATTTCCTGAGCTTGAGAACCAAACATCAAAGATTGATTTATTCCACCAAGTGTGGAGCCGAAATGCCAACTTGGGCTTTTGGTAGGTGTGTGTCCGAGGGGCATCGCGTGATTACGTCAACATTTTAAAACATGCCTTCGAGGCGGCTGAGAATGGGGACGGGCAGCCGGAGGAGGAGGGAAAGAGTAAGAAACAAGAAGGGACATGCAGAAATCTGCTCCGCGAGGCGGCGGCAAATCCATCTGTGAAGCGGCGCTTTCTCCCTTCCAGGTGTCTCTTGAATTTAATATGCAACATGGCACAGGGCTGGTCCTGAGTCTCAGAGACAGATATTTAATTTGGAAATAATGAGCAAGCTCTCCCACACCCTGCCAACATTTCCTTCCAGGGGAAGCGTTTCCTCCTGAGGTGCTCTTGGCTGCAAATGAGTGAGAGCGTGAAACATGCGAGTCAGGCTCACCCACAGAAGGAGGGAAGGCAATCGCCCCCATGCCCGATGGGGATGGCGGACGCCTCCGGGTGGCCCAGGGGACGCTAAATTATCCATCACCCTGTGCAGCCCAATCGACAGACACCAGAACCCCTCCTGGGAAGAAAAGTACCTGCTGAGGATATGGATTAAGCCAGAATTGGTACCAAAGCCTTATATTTGATCTCTTCTCATGACCTATGTTGCAAACAGATAATCAGGGATGTATTTTCCTATTTCTGATGTTAACACATGGAGATAATTTGCAATGATGCCGCCATAGCTTTGAAGTATTGACCAAGGCCTCTAACAGGGAGCCTACGGGTTTGGGAGCATTGTGCTGTTGCCCAACGGCTGACCACAGCCTGGAACGGCACTCCCAACATCGCAACATCATGGGTCAGCTAAGCTGGAATGCTTCATGATCACAGGATCTCATGGGGAGATTTATAATAGGATAATATAATTTATCAAGATGTCCTGTAACATTGTTCTTATGAGAAGTGTATCTAGATGGCCTGCACATGCGTATATGTCCTGGTTTTTAATGGGGGCTCACGCATTTTGGGAAACTATTTTTCAAGTGAATTTGATGAAGTTTTAATCAAAGTGACACTCTGGGGGTGCCTGGGTGGCTCCGTTGATGAAGCGTCTGACTCTTATTTTCAGCTCAGATCTTGATCTCAGGGTCTTGAGTTCAAGCCCCGAGTTGGGCTCCATGCTGGCTGTAGAACCTATTAAAAAATAAATAAAATAAAACAAAGAGGCACTCTGTCCTCCAACTTTTCAGAATACCTCCCCCCACTTTTTTTCTTAAAGAGTATTTTGAGTTTGGTGTAAATGTTTTTCAACAAAACATCATAGGAAGCTTCACATAGAACAATGTGCTTTTATCTGTATGTTGATTCAAGCATGAACTAGAAAATCCCTAGTCCTATCCCATTTTCAGGACTAAAGTGCATTTGTAAGAGGTGTGTCAGATACTGCAGAGAATAAGCCTGGAATTAGAGGGTAGTGGTTAAAACCACTCAGTGTACAGTGGGACTTCTGGACTTCTTTAAGTCTGGTTTGCAATGGAGTGGCTGTGTGACCTTGGGAGAGTTACTTAACTCGTCTGTGCATCATTTCTAACATGAGATTAAGAACTCATTATTCATTATCATCCCATGTTGTATTATTCTTATTATTCATTAAAATTAATCCCAAATCAGGGTGCCTGGGTAGTGCAGTCTCTTAAGCGTCTGATTCTTGGTTTCAGCTCAGGTCATGATCTCAGGGTTGTTGAAATCAAGCCCCGCAAGTCAGGCTCCGTTCTCAGCTGGGAGTCTCCTTGAGATTCTCTCTCTCTCTCTCTCCCTCTGCTCCTCCTTCCCCTGCCATGCTCTCTCTCTCTCTCTCTCTCACTCTCTCTAAAATAAATAAACAATTCTTCAAGAAAAAGTAATCCCAAATCTGTGTAGTATTGGATGTATTGACCTTGAAGATCTTGCAATTTCATTAAGCAGACAGAAATACTAAAAATTAAATATTTCAGAAGAGTTGCCAGAAATAATGTTTGGTTGACTCTCCAGCGGCTGGGTAACCCAGTGCCATCAGAGAGCTTATTGTAGAGAACACGTTATTTTTACATTTACTCATTTTGTAAATGTAAACTTTCTCAGTTCTCCATCCTCCACATCAGCCACACACCCCAGTGTTTACAATCACCACAGGCAGCAGTTTGGAAGGAGCCTCGGAAGGCAGTCCGACCCCTTCTTTAGTGCTAAAAGAGGATGAGGCAATGATGCCACGGGGACCACGGGCTGACCTCACAACACGTCACAGAGCTTTGTCAGGGCCGGACCACGCCAACCCTACACAGCCACCTCACGCTCCGAGCAATGACTTCTCTTCGTTCCAAATCAGGATTGTCCTTCCCCCTCTGCGAGGGAAGATCACAGCAGAGACTGAAGGCAGAAGGGCATGTGAATCCTAAGAAGCCCAGGACTGGTGCCACAGTTCATTACTGACTGCCTCCCCTGGAGCCCTTAGCAAATTCCTTAGTCTTCGGAGCCCGGGTGCATCTGACTGCACACGGAAGATAATAATGCCTATCCTGCTGGCTATCGTGGGGGCTACCGCACAGGTATTTGACGTGCTGGGCATGGGGCTGCCGTGGGCCCACTGGGGAGCAGTCAGCCCTCTCTCCCATTTGAAAGATGACCCTGCAAGAAAACACTACTCATGAGGAATAATACTCAGGCATTTGATACCAAAATTTTATTTTTATTTTTTTATTTTTATTTATTTTTTGACAGAGAGAGAGAGACAGTGAGAGAGGGAACACAAGCAGGGGGAGTGGGAGAGGGAGAAGCAGGCTTCCCTGCTGAGCAAGGAGCCTGATGCGGGGCTCGATCCCAGGACCCTGGGATCATGACCTGAGCCGAAGGCAGACGCTAAACGGCTGAGCCACCCAGGCGCCCCAATACCAAAATTTTATTAAAGGACCTCTCCTAACTCATAAAAAGAGGGGGATTGGGTGCAGAGAAGACCACACCGCGAGACCCCACAGTGAATGCCAGAGAAGCTATCACGGGGTTTCTAAATATTTGCAAAAATATTTCAATTTATTTTTATTTTATTTATTTGCAGGGCAGGATGTCTATATATCAATTTATGCTTCTAGAAAATGAATAGACCTTTTAAAATTAACATCTGAAACAAACAAAAGTACACGATAAAAAATTGTAAGATTTTGGTGAAGGATCACTCAAACTGAAACACCAGGAAGGGGCATATTTATTCCATGTCATTTTGTTGATTAAACGGTTTCCATTTTGGAGTACAGAACTATTTTACCAGGCCCTAAAATCCAACCATCTCTTTATGTTCCCCTAGGGCACACTTTCTATAATATTAACACGCCGATCAGTACTTAGATTGAAATTTTTGATATGAGAGATGGCCATTTACCAGACTAGCACCAAATGAACTCAGATTGCAGGCTATAATGCTTTTTAAATGAAATTGCAGTATAAGCCACAAAATTTGTAGCATTCACAGTTATGAGGAGAAAATAAATTGTTAGCTTGTGCAAGGACTGGCAATTTGACACAATGCAAATATTTTTTGAATGCTTTTAGCCCCTGCCTATAATATTCCTAACCTGTTTCCTTATGGTGAGTGTAAACAGGAAACCTAATGAGGCTGAACTAGGAGCCGCGGACTGATGGGCAATCACGAGCAAGATGCTCACGCTTAATGCCAATTAAGGATAATGAACATTTATCCACAGTAGAAAAAGAAAAACATCTTCTCTGAATGTCAAGAAATCTGACAAGCTCTTTCAAATTGAAAAATCAGGGGCATAAATCACACTGAAAGCCATGCCTCTCAGGTTCTTGGTTCAGCTTTTGGACGATTATCCATGGAGAGCTTGATTACAATTATTATTTACTCGAGGTTCAAAAGTCCTCCATGTGAGGGTAACCATTCTAGGCATGACACCTGATCTCCTGGGAAAGTGTGTGTGCTTTACTCATTCCCAGAAGGAGGGTAAATTGTAAAATTGAGAAAATGCCATTTGGGTCCAGCATTAATGTTTTAGTTAAGACAGAAGAAAAGGGAAACAGATTTATCTGGTGACTTAACATCGAGGATTAGGATAAAACATGAAAATGTAATCCTAAAAAAACACCTCAATCCAGAACGCTTTACCAAAACCTGGATTCTTTGCATGAGGCAATGTCTGCTTCTTTGCCTTTGCATTTCAGATTCACAATAAAAATCAAGTATTTCAATGGCATCAAATTCCTAAGGATAATGGTCACTGAATCCATACTACGTTTTTACATTTTTAATACACTTTATTTTTAGAGCACTTTTAGGTTCACAACAAAATTGAATGGAAAGTACAGAGGGTTTCTACATACCCTCTGTTCCCACACATGCACAGCCTCCGCATTAACAATATCCTGTGCCAGCGTGAAATATTTGTTACAATGATGAACCTATATTAACACATCATCATCAACCAAAGTCCATACTTGACATTAGGGTAGACTTCTGGTATTGTTCATTCTATATGTTTGGGCGAATGTATAATGACATGTACCCACCATTATAGTGTCACATAGAGTCATTCACTGCCCTAAAAATTCCCTATGCTGACCATTCATTCCCCCCTCCCTCCAACCCCTGGAAACCACAGATCATTTCCTCTCTCCATAGTTTTGCCTTCTCCAGAATGTCATAGAGTTGGAATCCTACAGGGTGTAGACCTTTCAGATTGGTGTCTTTCACTGAATAATATGCATTATAGGTTCCTCCATGTCTCTTCATGGCTTCAGTACTCATTTCTTTTTAGTGCTGAATAAGTTTCTATTGTCTGGATGGACCATAGTTTATCCATTCACCTACTGAAGGACATCCTGGTTACTTCCCAGTTTTGGAAATCATGAATGAAATTGCTATACACATCTGCATGCAGGTTTTTGTGTGAACATATGTTTTCCACTCCTTTAAGTGAACCCCAAGGAGTATGACTGCTGGATCTTATGGTAAGAGAGTGTTTACTTTACAAGAAACCAAAAACTTGTCTTGCAAAGTGCCTGTACCAATGTGGATTCCCACCAGCATTGACTGAGAGTTTCTGCTGCTTTGTATCCTCATGAGCATTTGGCATTTTCAGCATTCTGGATGTTGACCATTCTAATAGGTATGTAGGAGAATCTCATTGTTGTTTTAATTTGCTTTATCTTGGTGATATATGATGTGACTCTCGGTATTGTTTTAACTTGCTTTTCCTATGCTTATTTTCCATCTAAGTATCCTCTTTGGTGAGGTGTCTGTTCAGATCAGTTGCCCATTTTTAAATCAGGTTGTTCATTTTCTTATTGCTGGATTTTAAGAGTTCTTTGTATATTTTATCAGATGTGTCTTTTCCAAAAATTTTCTCCCAGTCTGTGGCATGTCTCCTTATGTTCTTGGCAGTGTCTTTTGCAGAGCAGAAGATTTTAATTTTATCTATTCTCTCACGGATTGTCTTTTTGGCATTGTATCAAAAAAGTCATCCCCAAACCCAAAGTCATCTAGCTTTTCTCCTACATCCTCTTATAGGGGTTTTAGATTTATGTTTATAATCCATTTTGACTTCATTTTTGTGAAGGTTGTAGGGTCTATGTCTAGATTAATTTTTTTTTGCATGTGGAGGTCCAGATGTTCCAGCGCCATTTGTGGAAAAGACTTTCTTTCTCTACTGCCTTTGCTCCTTGGTCAAAGATTAGTTTATTCTATTTGTAGGTCTGCACTGTTCCATTGATCTGTTTGTTTCTTTTTTCACCAATGCCACATTGTCTTGATGTTGAGAAATATCAGTCCTCCAACTTAATTCTTCCTTTTCAATAGTGTTGGCTATTCTGGGTTATTTGCATCTCCCTCTAAACTTGAGAGTTAGTTTGTTGCTATCCACACAATAACCTGCTGAGATCTTTATTGAGGATTGTGTGGAATCTCCAAATCAAAGTAAAAGAACTGACATCTTGACAAAGTTGAGTCTTCCTGTCCACAGACATGGAATCTCTCTCCATTTATGTAGTCATTTGATTTCATTCATCAAAGTAGTTGTTCTCATAAACTCTTTTTAGATTTATACCTAAATATTTCATTTCTGGGGTGCTAATATAAATGGTACTGTGATTGACATATGTATATTAACCTTGTGTTCGGCATCCTTGCCATAATATCCCATTAGTTTCAGGAAACTCCCCCCCACCCCGCTTTGGTTAATTTTTTCAGATCTTATTAACTTTCTGCAAATGTATTTCACCACCCTATGACACTCTTTAGAATAACAAAGATATTTGAATAAAAAAGATTATGAAATTTTCACCAAGAGGTAAAATGACTGTCCCAAGTTCAAGTTAATGACATTTCATTAAGTGTATCACAGTAGGTGTTTTCCTAGTTCCTTTGATGCTGAAAGACCCTTCAATCGAATTCTTTGTGTCACTGCCAGCAATTCTTTATAAGCAGAGTAATCATCCCTACTGTGCTTTCAGATGGTCATGCACTCAGTGTGAGGCATGCTAGCATCATGGCATGCCTGGAGATCTCCCCCATGGTGGGACTTAGGCCAGCTGACACTATCACGTCCTCACATTCACATTGTGAAATAGTTCTCTCATGGTTCACTTCTTCTAATTTGCACCAAAACAATTTTTTTTTAAACAGGAAAATTGAACTTCACCGAAAATTAGAATCTAACATCCATGATCTGGTCAGATTCATGGGTGTAGGATTTGTGAGGTCACACAGGGGCCCTCGTCCAGAACAGCCTGACCTTAGTTTATGATCTAAAAGTTGTTAATATGCCTCGAGCAAGGGACCCTGCATTTTCATCTTGCATTGGGGGTCAGAAATCATGTAACCAGTCCTGCATAAAAAATCAATCGTTGGTAAAACACCTGGGTTTGTTGGAGGGCTCCTTAAAAAAAAAAAAAATTCAAAAGTCTCAGATTTTTCATGAACTATTTTGCTTAACCTGGGGCTTTATTCCGGGTTATTCAAAATTCCAAGAGAAATAAAGCAAATATAACTTGTATTCCAAATTCCCTGAAATGTGACTAGAAATCTTTTTGATTAAAGAATACATACCCTGCTTTAAATAATCTGTTAATAATTAACCGAGATAGCTTTACTTTTAAATTTTATTTGTTGTTGCATTTTCAAGAAAATTTAAAGTGGTTTCAAAATGTAGAAAGACATTAGGATGAAGGTAAATAGAATAAAAGAAGAAAGTGAGTTCATAGAAATCTGTACTGTAAAATCCAACACGATTGCTACAGCAGGCCTGTAAGAGGTCTGAGGACTTCCTCACGGCTAAGGTGTGAAAAGAAATGCATCTGTTTTCCAATTCAAAATGCCCCAGGTCCACAAGGTCAGCCCCTGGAAAGTGAAATGCATGGAGTCACAAGATGGATATTCTGTAAAGAAGAGGGCTTTCATCTGTTTTGTCTAGGACGAGGTCCCCCGTCCTACAGCAGTTTCTGCCACCACCTACATCCAATAAGGACAGGTTGAAACAGTGAGTGTCTATGAGACAAGAGGGACAGGTTGCTCAGAGGAAGCACAGGGTCACAGCTGTCCCTGGTACTCCACTGTGAAACACAATTTTCCTTTGTAGTCACATCATGGACACAACTTCATGAAAAATCCCCACAATAAATGTAGTGGTTACACCGATGCGATCATTCCATGAAGTTCTGCATTTAAGGTTCGTGATGGACGACAAGACCAAAATACAATTCAGTGAAAGGGATTTTATGACCCCAAATGACATCATCTATATTTTTCTAATCTTTGAGGACCTATGAAAGGCATGGAGCGTCTCCCCAGAGAAGGGCAATTCAATACACCCAAAATTTATAGAGCATTTCAGGGGACCATGGTTCTGGCTTAAAACAGATACCTGAATCTGATTACCATCTGGTAATGTGTGCTCCAAATGACCAGTCCCTGATCTAGACAAATAGATTTCAAGTACTTTAAAAAGTCCCCATAAATGTCATTTCCCACAACCTAGATTCTGATAAGTATAGTGCAGTGTGGATATGAATATCACGTTTTCTAGCAAGATCACTGTGTGTAGATAACTTAGGCTTTTGATTAAGAACACTATTTGACACTGACAATTTTATCACATACATTTTTTTCCCCCAACAAAACTGTAAATTCTAAATAGTAAAATTCTTTGAAGGCAAGATTTTTTATATTCAATATATATGCATACCATATATAAATATATACACAAATATATTTGTATATAATATATGTATATATATATATATATGTCAGTGTAATGGCTCTGAATTTAGTAGTAATTGGAGTAAAAATACTGATATCTCTGCAATTAAAAGAAGAAAAAAAATCCTAACGGATGATAATGCTATAACCACTATTTTTCAGAAGAGTTTGTGTGATGAGCTCAAATCCAGAGGTTGGAACCCAGTCTTCTCGGTCCTGGTCCTAAATGTGTATAAAAGTGCTAGGCAGTAATTCCAAATAGATGTTAAGACCCTTACAACAGTACTTGTTTTAAACACTCTTCATCATCTCTTTTCCTTACTGCAATTCTGCATTATTTCTCATCAAAAGTATCATACATGTAAATATTAAAACAAGTTAGATTTTATGACTAAAAAAGATTGGATTATTTTAACCAGTAACCTTTCCTTTTTAAAATTAATATTTTCTAACATGCTAATTTTAATGTAATAACTGAAAATATAATGATTCTTTGTAAGAGCTCCCAATAAAGAATTATATTTTCTGCTTTATATCTAGTGTAAAAAGTTTAAAATGGATTACATTTATAATGTCTTCAATTTCTAAAATGATATTAAGCCATTTTACCAGGTCAGAAAATTGATTTGGCCCTCTACTTTTCCTTAGCCTCAATCATGAAAAATAGGGATTCTGATATATTCAATTCTCATCCCTACCAGCATTATTCTGCTTGACTGTGGTGAAAATATCTTATTCTAGCAGAATACTGTGGGTTTTGCCAGTGGGTTCCAATAAGTCAAGGCATTCATGGCATTGGATAAGTAACTCTAAGTGTGGCAATTGGATTTAAGTCACCCTAAGTATGACTAAATCCCATAGCCTAGTTCATGTCATTGTTATGTAACTGTCAACTTTGTCCAGGAAGGAAAAGGAGAGATTCATCCATTGGGTGGTAATAAATGTTGCCTATCAATGTTATGTATTCCATAATGACTTGAAAATTTTGATTTGTTCTTCTTAATACTCAACATGGTCCAGATCACATTGATGACCAATAAAAATCAACAAACTTGGAGTTCAGATGTCAAAGTGACAGTAGACTCCTGATGTCTATTTTTGAGTCTGGATACAAATATATGTTACTTAATAAAGCAATCTTTATATGAAAAGAACCCTGGATTTGGAGTCAGAATATCTATGTTCAAGACCCACCTCTGACACTGTCTATTCATCAACAACTGATTTAGCTTTCCTGAACTTATTTCTCATTAGTAATGGAGGTAATAATTTCAGCCTTGAAGAATGTGAGACCTGAGGTCATTTTTATCTATACAAAGGAAATTTATTTTTATTATAAGCAGCAAGAATCCCAGAAGAAATGGAAATATTTCTCACTTCAGATCTCCATAGATAAAGGAAACAAGACATCTTTCACTCAAGTTGCAAATAAAGGTCCTCCTTTGACCCAACTTAAGGCAACTCATTAAATTTACTTATCAATTCTTTTTGTTGTTGTTGGAGTACAGTTGATATACAATGTTATATTAGTTTCAGGTGTAAAATGTAATGATTTGACAATTTAATACATTATGCTATGCTCACCACAGTAAGGGTAATTACCATCTGTCACCTTACAAAACTCAATCATATTTCTACAAATCACTATAGAAAATTAAGAAAAAGTATGTAATATCAAGTAAATCTGTAGATTCAAAGTGATCCCAGTCAGAATTGCGGCATGTTTATTGTGAACACTGACAACCTTATTCTAAAATTTATGTGGAAATGGGACATGCCATAATTTCCTACGGCAACCTTGAAAAAGAACAAAACTGGAAAAATGTAAACAAGTGGGTTTTAAGACTTATTTTAAAGCCATAATAATCAAATCTGTATGATAATATACAGGTTTTGACCACTTGACCAGTAGTCAATGACAAAATATAACTTTTAGAAGCAGACTTACAGTCACGTGATTTACAACAAAGTCATCATCATAATGAAATGGATATATAGACTTTTCCAAAAAAAAGGTACAGGTTCATATGAGAAAAAAAATAAATCCTGAGGAGAATTAACACCTTACATAAAATGTTCAATACCAAATGGATTGTATCTCCAAATGAGAATGATAATACAATAATGTTTTTGGAATAATAAAAAAGTATGTGTTTCAATTCTTTAATATATTCTCAACTAACGGTTAGACTTCTATACAAGATTTCATCTGTTTTCAAACATAAACTTAACTCCTATTGTCTCAAAAATTCAGAAATAGGAGTTACTTGCCATGGACAGAGGGATGACTAAGTTGTATCCCACTCCCAGTCAGTTGTACTGACCCTCCCTATCCTAAGGAATTTTCATCTTGTAAATGTTTTGCTTATATTTAGAACAAGCTGTATATTCTTTTTTTTTAAGATTTTATTTATTTATTTGACAGAGAGATGGAAAGAGAGCACAAGTAAGGCAGATTGGCAGGTAGAGGGAGAGGGAGAAGCAGGCTCCCTGCTGTGCAGGGAGACCGACCTGATGCGGGACTCGATCCCAGGCCCCTGGGATCATGACCTGAGCTGAAGGCAGCCACTTAACTGACTGAGCCACCCAGGCACCCCAACCAAGCTATATATTCTAGAAAATGGTGGCAGTTAGGAACAATTTCTCAGAATGTGTATCACAGATTCAGCTGTATGTTACAGAAAACCCAAAGCACCAGGATTTCATCTCATGTAGAGAAGTCAGGAAGACCAGCCATGGATAAATGACAATCCAGTGATGTCCTAAGCATCCCCCCAGATCTCTGTCTTTGTTATGGCCAGTGTTGGGCCATCATCCTTGTGAGCCATGATGACTGAACAGATCTCCAGTTACTGCATTCACTTCTAAGCAGCAGGATGCTAGAGGGGCAGAAAAGGGGGTGCATAGGAGACTCCCTGAACATGTCAACACATGCTCTGGGGAGTACAGAAGGTGGCTAAAGAGGCACATGCCGTGGGAGAATAGAAGGAGCTCACGGAGCATGAAGCGGGGCATCTAGAAAGCCAGCGGACAGAATGACAGCAAGAACGTGTTTGCACATCAAGATCCCAGGACTAGGATTTGGCACTGGATTTGGCTCATTAGTGACTCTGGGAAGAGCAGCTTTGTGACCATGATGTGGGCAAAACACTGATGTCAGCGGACTCCATAGAAAATGGGAGCAGAGAAACTGGAGATTAGATGTAGAGGGAACTCTTTCAAAGGTTTTGCTCTAAGAGAAGAAGTGAAGCTGGGTGGTAGCTGGAGGGAAAGTGGGGTCAAGGGTTTTCTTGTGTGTCTGTCTGTTTCCCCCATGGGAGGAAGAGGAGCGTGCCTATGCACTGATGAGCAGGACCAGAGTCGTGGGTGTGGGTGGGGGGCCCCACTCAAGTTAAAGCTCTGCTGATGCCATCTTGAATTCTTAATGACTCCTCTTTGAACTTGGTTTAGGAAGTAAAGCCCAGTGGATGATGAGCATGCTTGGGGCTGAGGAGACAGGGGCTCTGTGCTTGTCTGCAGAGCTCCCTGTCCTCCCCATCGGCATTCAGCACTCAGAAAGTCCCAGCAGCACTAGTGCTGCCTGGAAGCTCTGCAAGATCCACAAGGAGAACAGGCAAGTGGGTTACAGGTAGAACTAAGTAGGGTCACGATCAGCCAGCCCCCAAGGCCACACTTTCCTCTAGGATAGAACTGGCTCTGGATGCAGGAGAAAGGTGATGCATTCTCAAACACGAACAACCCAGGAGCCATTCCTTTCTTTCTTGCTCCTGGAACTGGCCTGCATTGGCCAATCACATAAGTTGCCAAAGATGCCAGTGACAGAAACAGAGGAGTGGGGCAGCCTTGCTTGTCTTGCCTTTCTTTCCTTCCTTTCTTACTCATCAGTGAGACCGTAGGAGAGAAGGTGTTGGTACCAAGTGCATGCCAGGAAGTGAAATAAAAACAGTAGAGTTCCTTTGTGTAATGTTCCCACCATGCCACTAAGAATGGAAAACGTAATGCACACACATGCTGTGAGATACAGATTTTTAACCATGTGGTGTGTAATCTGATAGAAGGTGAAACACTTGGGTCCCGTCCATAGGTGCCAAAATCATGAGGAGACTGAAAATCATTTCCAGTTTCCTAGCAGATAGCAACGTAAATGCATTTGAAAGAGAACACCAGGTGCTCTAAGATGCCCTTGGCAGCACCGTTGGATGATGCGGCATGTACCCATTAATGAAATGAGGATTTTGAAAAATGTGTTTTATGAACTATCAAACAAGTGACTGTCTCCTCAAGACTTTCATAAATGATGTCTCTCTTGTCAATTGTTTCATATAAGAATTCCTAAGAGAATTTTGACAATGGTCCCAAAAGGACCCAGACAAGAAGAAGGGGGTCTGGTGAATTCTTTTTTTCTCTTATTTTCTTTCTTTGTTTCTTTGTTTCTTTGTTTCTTTGTTTCTTTGTTTCTTTGTTTCTTTCTTTCTTTTTCTTTCTTTCTTCTTTCTTTCTTCTTTTTTTTCTTTCTTTCTTTCTTTCTTTCTTTCTTTCTTTCTTCCTTCCTTCCTTCCTTCCTTTCCTTCTTCTTTTCTTTCTTTCTCCTCTTTTTTAGCAGAAACAGTGCTTTTATCAGAACATTAATGAGAGGAACAGAACTTTGAAACAACCCATATGTCCTGAGTGTCAGTGCTTCTTTACCAACACAACTCCAGACCGGCCTTACCATTCCCATCCCCTGGACCAAGATAGATGTAGATATCCAGTCACCTGCTGCTGCCCTGTGAGGACACCCAACCCAGAACTCCCACCTCCCAAACCCCTTCAAGGCCATCCTACAAGAGGCTCTTCCCCAAATCCCCCGTACTGAGACCCTCTTGAATTCTACGGGTGTCCTTTTCCCTTGGCTGCAGCTGGGTAAATTAGCCCTGACTTTGCTTTGACTACAGGTGTGTTTTTGACCATGTCTGATTGGTAAACTTCAAAACTAATGCTTAAAATCTGAACCTGAAATGAGATGAAAATGGGTAAAAGCTCAACTCGAGCTCATGTAATAAATAAAATGGAATTTTGATTTTGATGCCTTACTGCTTTCATTTTCATTAAGAAGTTGGATAAACAAAACAAAGGTTAATTTCACCTCTCTTAAAACTTATGAAAGTCGGGGGCACCTGCATGGCTTGGTTGGTTAAGCGTCTGCCTTCGGCCCAGTGTCCTGGGATCTAGTCCCACAAAGGGCTCCCTGCTCAGCAGGGAATCTGGTTCTCCTTCTCCCTCTGCCACCATCCCCCTGCTCCTGCATGCCTGCCTCTCTTTCTCTCAAATAAATAAAAAAAAAACAACTTTCAAAAAAAACTTACAAAAGTTGAATTGGGAGGGGAAAAATGGAGTTTTTAATTTTTTTGATATTCTTTGCAAGCTAGCTTGCATATCATGTAGAAATTTGCTAAGGTTCTCTTTAATTCAGTTTTTAGTTTTGAATTCATTTCTTTAGCACCTCACCCACGTAAGTCCTGAGTACGCGAATTACCCCTGGCATGCCTACTTGACCTGGAATCACCTTTATCTGAGTTTTACAGACTGGAATTATGGTATCTTTCCTATACATCACATCCCTCTGTAATAACTAAGGGTGATTCATACTGTTTAGAAAAAAAAAAAATCACAGCAAACCTTTTCTAGACCGTCTATTGGAAGCGCTGGCTTGGCGTCATCAATTTCACCGTTGCCTTTGAAACACGTTTGCCCCCAAGTGCTTCTCCTGGTCCTGATTCTTAATTGTTGTTATTTTGCAGTGTAAAATATTGATGACATTGGTCAAAAAGATTGACAGTGGCATGAATTGTTATTAACCAGACTGTTGGTTGCTGCTTACATTTCAATACCACTCAGAGGAAGCACAAGCCCTGGGGGAGCCTCTTTCTCATTCTCTTCCAAACAGGCAGAAATTAACCCTTTCCTAAGTTCCTTTGCAATTTCCCTTTCTTTTCCTTTTCCTTTGAGCAATTAAAGTGCTACTTATTGATTTCTACCATGAAACATAAAAGGACTCATTATTTATCAAGTTGGAGGTTGGAGAGCATCCAGCAAGTTCAAAATAACCAACAAGAATTCAACAGTCCTTCAAGGACCAAGGGCAGGAACAAAGTACCGCCTGGAGAGAGCAAACCTCTAGGAATGTGAAGGTTGACCTCGGGAAGACACGAAAAGCAGAGGAGTGGAAAGAAGGATTTCACAGAGCAGAAGAGTGGCTCTCTCTCTACACGTCCAGCAGACACACACACACGCACACAGACACACACTTAGGGCAGGAAAATTAATCATGTAGGCTAAGCCTTTGGGGAAGCATTCGTCTGTGTCTTTGTGCAGTTGATGAAATCTAACTGCTAAAGCGTCTTCTGAATGGTCTCGTCATCCATGGCTAATAAAAAAAGTTTATCCATATGGCACAGATTAGTATGAATTATTTTCACTTCTGTGCAATGACTATTGTCAATGTTGCTTATAATCAATACAATGAACTGAAGAGCAGCTGTGGGCTGAGAGAGAAATAAGCGCACCACCCAACCCTTCTGCTTCCTTCCCAGACCCAGCTTCCCTCACAGAAAACACAAGAGACTCGATCTTCCTGAAGGGCTCTATCTGCAGGCATCTCAGTCCAATTAGGCACCACCTCAGGACGGTTGTGAAAGCCCACTTCTCACCTACTATGGAATCACCGAGCTTGGGCGCAGTTACAGCTATCACCATATGAGCTGTGAAAGCAAAATCCCCCCAAAGTGTGTGAAAAAGGCAGATTCCAGACAGAATCAAAGACTTCTCGAGGATGCAATGAGCAGGCGAGGCCAGAGAAATCTCCCCTCTCTCACGAGTTCTCAGAATGATCATGGGGGAGAAAACCCATCCTCACTTTGAGACCCTCACCCCATTTCTGGCCCTTGTCTCAATAATTAGTGATATCATATTCAGAAACATCTCATCTTCTAATTCTGTTCTTTAAGAAAAACTAGACTATCAAAGGATACAGAGAGTACCTACTGAAACCCACACTTCCGGCTCGGGTCCCCAAGACTGACCAAGCCTCCGGAGGCGGTCTCCTGGAGATTTCACACGTGGCTTACCACCTGCGCACTCGTGCGTATTTTGTAATTCAATTCTATTTATAGATTTCTTTCTCTGGTTGATGAAAAAGTAATTTGCCCACACCTCTTTCTTGTCTTCCCCGTTCTCTTGCATTCCTCACGACATAACTATATAATTACTTTCAGTTGTTCACATTTAATCTGTTCATAATTTATAATATATTCTTAAACCTCCACATCTTCTTTCACAAGCTTCAGACAATAGCTCTGAGTCCTGAGTACGATGAGACTATTATCAACTTTCCCCCCTTCTCACTTTCAACTAACTGCCGATTTTTCTTTGAATTTCGCAGTTACTTTCATTTGTATTATTTTTTTAATAAAAAAAGAAATTGCATGCTTTATCTGTAGATTAATTTCAAAGGAAAAAATCAATAAACAGCATTGATACTATTAGCACAGCACAAGCTTTGGTTGATAATCGAGCTTCCGCTGCCACCATCCGCGAGCCGCCACAAAGAGAGGCTTCAAATACACTTTTCTGTCTTGAGCAGCCGTGAGTGCTCAAACCGAGCCACAGTGCAGTTTGCTCCATATGCGAACCATAACTCTTTAGAAAAATTATAGTTCTTGGGGTTTCTGGTCCCTCCTATTATCTATTTCTGATTACCTCTATCTCATAATCATATGCCGATTACCTTCTTCACTTGAACCTAATATGTTTTTACTCAATATGTAAAACTAAATAAAAACAAAAAAACATAAAATAGTGATGCCATGCCGTATTCATTCTATCCCTATGATTCCATTCTACATTTTCACCTGAACTCCGTTGGCTTCGTCTCCTACCTTAGATCGGGTATGTTGCATGTGGTTGGAGCATGGCCTTTACTAATGCAGTATTTAAGTTTTATTTGACTCTTACAAGCTGCATGCTGTGCATTACTATAACCTCATTTTTGTTTTTGAGACTTCAGCTATACTAGATTTTTGGAAAGTTCCCAAATTTATCTTACACTTCCTTCTAGAAGCTTCTGCCTGGGTCCCCAGCTATGTCACAGAGCCACCGTGTGTGCAGCACCCACCTGGCCACTCATCCTTGCTTGCATTTGACTTGGGAACGAAGGGCACCTACATGAACACGAAACTCGGGCTACCTGCTGTGTCATGAGCAACAATATCCTTTGTCTCTGATCCAGGAGTTTCATGTCTGCTATGGTCTGTGTCCCCCAAATTCATATGTTGAAACTTATCCTTCAGTGTGTGTTAGGAGTCAGGGGCTCTCAGAGGTGCTTAGGCAATGAGGTGGGGCCCTCGTTAATGGAAATAGTGCCCTTATAAGAGACCTTAGCCAGGCCTCTCGCCCCGCTACACATGCCACGATCCACAGGCTGGAAGTCTGGGGTCAAGGGGCCACTACGGTCGGGGTCCCGTGAGATCTCTCTTCCAGTTGTGGATGGCTATCCTCCAGAACTGTGAAGAGAAGACGTCTACTATTTACAAGTCACCCAGACTCTGGTATCTTGTTGTAGCAATCTGGACAGACTAAGGTGATTCCATGCTGTTGTCATTTCCGAAATTCACATGGGCTGACGTGCTAGATTGCCATCGGGGTGCAGTCTCAGTCCCCCACGTCCCTGACTTTACACTACTTAAATGCCATCTGAATTTCTCATCTGGCAGCATGTCAAACCATGGAGGTATCAGGCTTTAGGTGGCGATGGACTTTTGTTGTTGTTGTTGTTTTAATTTATCCTAATCGAAATTCAGGAGACTTTCTTATACAGAATTCCATGTTGAAAATACTCCACACAACTCGAATACGTTTCTGTTCTGTCTCCTGGTACAGCCACTGCTGCTGAGAGTGTGACACTAGACTTCTTTTCCTGATGTCCCCGTTGTCTGCTTGCTGATGCCTTTGACACATTCCTCTTGGGTGCTTCTGTCATCTCTATTATACATGGTCTTATAGAGTCATAGGATGACATGTCCTGGCGTGTTAGTCCATGACCAGATCTGATCCTTGGAAAGCCCTTAGCCCTCTTAGGGATGCAAGGCCCTTGTGCTGGGAAGTCTTGGGCCATAGGCTATTTTTTACCTAAATAGGAAATAGGAAGTTAAGATGGCATGGCATGGCAGGACGGCCACAGGGTGGGTAAATGCTGGGGTGGGGCATGCACTGTTGCTAGGAGGCAACCAGGGCGCTTCCTTGGTGACTTGAGATAAACGCCTGACTAGAAGGATCCAGAGTTCTTGTGACCTGGCAGGACCCAGACCCCCATCCTGAACGCATAAGAGAATCTCCCTAAGGAGCTCTTGGGGGAGTCGTGGGGAGGCAGGCGCCAGGACCTCATAAACTTTAGTAGAACTTCTCTTTGCCTTCACTTACGGAGATGTATTCTTTTTCCAAGTTAAGCCAACACTTGGCCTCACTTAGGTGCAGTCCGGATTTTTCTTTTCTGCTGACCTCTGGGACTGAGTGTGGGTCTTTTTGCACTTATCCTCCCAGACGTGGCTGTGCCGTCTCGACCCCCGTCTTCTCGTGGCTCTTCAGTTTTGTTTGCAAACATCAGTACCAATCTCCATTTTGAAATATGTGCTTTAATCATGCAACTGGCGACTGTTCATTCATCATAGAGTTCGATTAAGGTAACGGGGCAATTTTAGAGCCAGAGTTCCGAGTGGTGCTGGAGTCGGTCAGGAACACAGTGGCTGCACCATGTCCTCTCTCTGCTCATGCAGCTGCTGGGGTAAATAGAAAACATGTCATCGCATGCCACGAAGAATCACCCAGTAATTTACTTAAACAAAGGTTACAATTGTGCTTTCCCCATTTCCTGTGTCTCTAGTAATTTCACCTCTAGCACTTCATTCATGACATGTAATCAATATATGCAAATCACTTCAGGGACATATTCTATCCTGAATTCATTAATCTACTTGGGCAAGAGACAAGCATACATGAAGGTCTCTTCGTTGAGGTCACGAGGAGGATGGGTAGTACAAAGTTTCACAGGCAGAAGTCCTTCGGACTCTGTCATGGCCCAAACTGTAAGTGGCCCTTTTGGCTTGTGTTGGTAATTCAAGCTTCTCCAATTAGATATATTTTGCACAAATGTGGGGTTTTTTTTATCATTTGGTAATTATGATTATATTTATCATCATTATTATTACTACCGTTCATATTCTACATAGCAGTTTCTGATAAAAATACAAATAAAGTATATTTGTTTCTTTCAGAGGTCAAGATGTCTTATTCATTGTGGAATAAGTGTTGAAAATAATGCACCTAATTTCACCTGCACAGTGATCAATAGGAATTTGGTTTATGGTGGCACAATAAGAAACCAATGAGATCAGGTGTTCTATTATGATATATCGTAAAATATCCCTTAATCCTTAAGCTTTTGCCAAGAGCTGATTTATTCGAGGTCTGAAATAGATACAAATTAAGTTTAATATAATGTGATGCAGGCCAATCAGACTACTATTGCATTAAATTGACATAAATCAGATCATTTTTTATGAAATGAGCATGCTGCAGTGTTTCCGAATTCTTATTATTCATAGTAGAGAACAATGAGGCATTTTATGACTTTTCAGTTATTTTTATTCCTTTGTTGCATAGTCCATCTGTTGGACTATTTTTGAATTGTATAAGTTTATTGGCATTATTAGGAGTTTCATTAATAAATAAATCTAAAACGAGAATGTTCTTCACAGGTATGCCTACAGTGTGTGCCTCTGACTTTTCAGAGCACACATCGGGGGGATCAGATGCTAACACCTCACACGTGTTGTGAAGTTATTCCATGCGTTGATGGATTCACTGATACCACATCTCTAATAAAGTAGCATTAATTTAATGGCATGTCCAAAGAAATGGAGCTCTATCTGCATGGACTAGCTAATGTCTCTCTAGTGAGGTCCTAGGAAGATGTGACTGCTTGCACGAATTAATTTTCATCAACACATGAATATCTCTGCATTTCTCACATGCATTTCTCTGGAGGAACAAGGATGGTCTCTACGTACCAGTATGGAGAGATGTCCAGTCTGTATTTGTGAGAAAAGCAAAGTAGAGAACCGCATACAATGAATTCTTACATCATACACAATTGTATATCATGCATATATACAAAAAGGGCAAAATCCAAATGAATACATATTTGTATTTCTTTGTATCCACATGAAGAAATCCGGGATGAGAAAAAACTCAATAAAATGGATACATAAAAGACTCAAAATAGGGATGCCTGGGTGGCTCAGTCGTTAAGCGTCTGCCTGCGGCCCAGGTCATGATCCCAGGGTCCTGGGATCAAGTCCCGCATCAGACTCCTTGCTCAGCAGGGAGCCTGCTTCTCCCTCTTTCTCCTTCTGCTTGTGCTCTCTCTGTCAAATAAATAAAATCTTTAAAAAAAAAAAAAAAGACTCAAAATAAGCAGGACGGTTGGGGAAAGAGAATCAGGGGGACTCATCGGTGTGTCTCTTTGGCATCCTGTTGGCTCCGAGACCGTACAAACACAGCACACAGTGAGCTGCGTAGGAGCTGCTCTTGCTGACCTACTCCGACCCCTTTTAGGAGCCCGCGACCTCAGACCCTTGGCTGCAGCGCATGTAGGGTGCTCATGCTTTCCCAGGACTTACCCTCACCCCAGCCGGGCTGCCTCCCCAGAAATGCCTGGGAGGGTCCAGTCAGGACCATCCCACGTCTACCGTGAACCGAGAGGAGGGTGTGCAAACCCCTTTGCGTCAGAGGGGACAGCGGTGCCCCGTGGACACCCCAGGGCTCCCTGTGGGCTCAGGCAGAGACCAGACCTCCGACCGCCGTAGTGGGATTGCTTCCTTCCTCTGCTCTCGCCTGCTTCCCTCACTCCTTCCGGGTTTCCCCTGGAGCACTCCCCCCTGTATGACTCTCACAAATATCCCCACGTCACACTCTGCTTCTCAGGGACCCGTCCTCAGCCAAAGCCTGTGGAGCGAAGTAAAGTCTCAGAGTGCAATGAGACAGCCTTAAAACGGAAGGGCCTCCGCTGGAGTCAAACTAGGAAACCACCCTGGGGGGTGGTGTGCTGTTATCCCCACTGCGTCTCCCCATTCCCAAATGCACCTATTTGATGGATGATCATCAAAGGGAAGCTAAGTGAGGCGCACGTGGGTCGAATCAGGTCACTGATACCTCCTTTTTCACAATGAATACAACGATGACTTCGAGGGGATCTTTGTAAGATCCACACATTTTTATTGACCTTTACTATGGTATTCAATTACACCAAAACTGATTTCATTCAGGGCTTACACTGTGGATTTTTTTTTTTTTTAAGATTTTTTAATTTATTTATTTGACAGAGAGAGACACAGCGAGAGCAGGAACACAAGCGGGGGGGCAGGGAGAGGGAGAAGCAGGCTTCGTTCCAAGCAGGGAGCCCGATGCGGGGCTCAATCCCAGGACCCTGGGATCATGACCTGAGCTGAAGGCAGACGCTCAACGACTGAGCCACCCAGGCGCCCATACACTGTGGATTTAACAGTCATTATCCAGCCATGAGAACTTTACTGAAAAATAAAAATGTTTTAAGATTAACTCAAATTAAGGAATTTCACTAAGTAAATGAAACAATCAGCCATCAACAATGATCATCCTGAGGGTATTCAAGGGGTTTCAAGGTCGATGGCTCCATTGTATCAGGGCAGGAAAATCGCTGGATATTTTGAGCAGGACGGAATGTGGTGATTATTCAACCTATAAAAGAGATGGGAATCGGAAAGAATATGAGGCACCGCCCTACGATGTGGCTTTTAGGGTCAGAAAATGGCAGGCACTGTGCCCTAAGGGCAGATCAGCTCTGCAGGGAAAAACCTAATCTTGCTGCGCAATCTCAGGTCTGCTGAATCTTGTCCTTCGCACTCATGTTTTTGAAAGAGAAATAACGTGGTTTCTGAGTCTCTCCCATCTTGGCATTCTCGTGGGGGGATAGAACCATTAACTCAGCTGGCAGAGGCTGCATTTCTCGAACCCTTGTGCCAGAGGGGAGCACAGAGAAAGGGGTGCCGGCATGGTCATGGACAGTCAGAGGCAATCGTCCACCCACGGGCAGAGTGCATCTCTCTGCAGACGGAGCAAACACAAGGTGGCTCTCGGAAATAGAAGTCACTGGGAGAAATCGAATACCCACAACCACACCCACTTGGCATTTGAGCGGAGATGTGCGTGGAGTGTCTAACAGACTGGTCTTCTAGTTTAGCAGTTTATTGATATGTGTTCTTGAGTCTGATTTGATTGCACTTAGCACGGGATTGCCTGTTCTTCTGATGACATTGTGACAGCTTTTTAAAAACGTACTTAACATTTTCCCTCTGCATTGAGTGCTTCGCACATTCAAATCAAGCACTGAACTGCCTGTTTCCCATGTAAAATGCTTATCGATTTAATTTTCTTTTAGTTCAGATGGTTATGCTATCTGTTATCGTGAAGACAGGGTCCTACATACCAAACACCCCGGAACGGCCAGCTGGGTAATGTTACGCAAAGGGAACATGCGCCTCATTATATGGGGGATGGTTTTAGGGCCATTAGGAAGATTCATGTCTCAAAATATCTCTAAACAGGTGCCACAGTGATGGAAATCCCCTGAAGGAGGGATGTATTTGTACTGCTGTCTGAGGCTCACAAGAATGAACAATCCAAAGGTTTTAGTTACAAAAGAAATATGTTTTTCTTCTTTTTTTTTAAAGATTTATTTATTTATTTTAGAGAGAGAAAGAGAGCATGAGCAGGGGGGCAGAAGGAGAGGGAGAGAGAGAAAATCTCAAGCAGACCCCCCACTGAGCACGGAGCCCTACGTGGGGCTTCCTCTCATGACCCTGAGATCCCGCCCTGAGCTGAAACCAAGAGTCTGATGCTTAGTCCACTGAGCCACCCAGGTGCCCCATAAATATGTTTTTCTTCTGGTGAGAGAATCCCAAAGAAGCAACATGAATAAAATTAAATAAAATATGGTAAAATAAATAAAATATGATAAAATAAATCATGATAACTGAGGTAAGAATATGGTACTCTGAAAGAGGCAAGGAGGTTAAAGAAAGTGAGGAATTTACAAAGCAAACTTTGATGGCAATATGGTGTAGTGTAAGAAGCTGGCAACGCAGAATCTAAAGACATGGATTTGAATCCTGTGACACTGGGTGAATAAACTAACCTCTTTAAATGTGAAATGGGATAATATCAATCTTGCATAATACTTCCCTTCTTGCTCTTGGATTGAGTGAAGTAGCGTCTCTACGAGTCTCAGCGTGGTGAGTTACCAGCAGAGTCTCCGCTGTAACCACGCTCTTCCCAGGTCGGCCCGCATGCTTGTCCGGGTTATTCTGCGGTCAGCTGCGGAATGACTGGGCAGGGGCGTCACAGCACAAGTGTCCACTGCGTCTGGGGATGTCCCTTTCTGTGGGACCTGGTCAAAGCTCCTGCTTTAGTCCTTGCACCCCTCCTGGAATCCCTGGGACTTTGCAACATTTATTACATTATAAGCCAGAATTTTAAAAATGTGTTAATATCACAAAAACATAGACATTTCTGGGAAAACCTCAGGTGGTTTCCATTTCTTGCATTGCTCTTACAGTTGTGAAAATCAGCAAGGCACTGTAATGGACAGAACGCTCAGCATATAAGAGACACAGTTTCCATGAAAACCGAGGTGTCTCATACCATCATTTTGATCCTGTCTGTGGGAGAAAAATCTCAGTTTCAAACACGACCACATTCTCTGTATGATAATTGTTGAATTAACTTCTCCCCAAATAGAATTCAGATGAATCAAGCTGTCCACGGGACAGATGTAGGACAAGATTAGAGTATAAAATTCTCTGGATTGTTGGAGGACATGACAAAATGAGTGTATTTGTTTTACTAAGTAAAGATGTATTATGTCAAGTAGATCAACAGCTGTAATGTTGAATGGAATGTGTTCACTTTAAACAAAGGTATTACCTAGAGTCAGCCACATTGTGACGTGGACGCCCCAGATGCCCAGTCTGCCACGATTCCTGACCGCAACTCCAAGTGTGGGTTTTCCCACAACCACCCTCAGGCTCACTGGCTTGCTGGTAAGACTCACAGAACTCATAGAAAACTGTTATCATTACCTTGTGCTTTTTACAGGGAAAGAACACAAAATAGAACCCGCCACAGGAAGACACACATACAAGGGATCCAGAAGGGTTCCAAATGTGAAGCTTCTATCGTTCTCACGACGTCTTCCCCCCACCTTCCTCTCCCAGCCTCTATGTTGGATGTGGGACAAATATGCAGGGAGGATTGACAACCCAGGAAGCTCACCAGGTTTTGAGTCCAGAGCTTGTCTTGGGGCTTCATTATGTAGACATGATTAATAGATGGTCTGAGTGCTTGAACTCAGTCTCTGGGTTGACTTACACCCTTTGACCCCCAAATCCTCAGGCTAAATCATATGGGGTCTTTCTGGCACAGCCAGCCACCAATCTTGAGTTACCTCCTACTTTAGACTCTCAGGCATGGTCTGAGGGGCCCGTCACGAATAACAAAAACAGTCCTATCATCTGGGGAACTCCAGGGGTTTAGAAGATACCTCCCAGGAGCCAGAGACAAATGCCATATCTTTCTGGACAAGGGTAAATTCCTGATCACAGTTTTTTAAAAGTATGAAATCTTGGAGTATAGTAGTAAGAAGTAATTACATTGAAGTAAATTATTCTCTGCTAAAAGGCATGTGGATTACATCTCATTTTTAACACGACTAACTCAGGTTGACCAGAGGTTCATCTAAACATTATTTTCTCCCCCTGTATTGTTTTGAATGCTGACATGGTCACCACATGACCTTGGTTTATCAAAGGCAAAAGGAGAATTTCACTGTGGAGAAGGTCACAAGTACCAGATAGAAAAGCGTCTTGTCTGTGCCGAGTCAGCTATGAAATAAAAACAACAGAGACTCTGCCGATCCTGTTGGTGCCGGACAAGGTTGAGGGTAAGTTCTCCTGGGGAAGCATCTCTAGAAAGGACAGAGAAGCACATGATGGACTCAGATGAAGGGACGTATTTCCCATTTTTACTGGATATATGTGTGAGTTGGGTGGATCAGGCCCTCTGCTTTCTTCAGCGCTTTGGTAAATGTTGGATTCACATCAAGCCTCCGTCCACTTGCCTTGCTCCGTTCCATGTGTGCCAAAGGTATTCTGCCTCAATCATAGAACGTCCTTGCTTTTCATCTCTTTACAGTTCAATTAAGGGTATATAGAAAAATATTGTTGATTTAAATCTTAGAAAAACATGTAAAAATCCCCCTAAATGTATCAGTCTATCTTGCCAACAATTCCTATTAGGGAATCCATGTTGTAATTCCATTTTTCCCCACCATGTTGTAATTCCAAATGTTGGCTTTAATGATCCAGTATAAGGTATGATATTAGGGATTTTTCAACTTCAGAATATCTCCTGGACTTTTTATAATTTTCATTGACTTTTCCATTAAAAATGGATATCATGTAAGTGTCATAATTGTAGTATTTTGATTTTCTTCAAAAAGTATATACCACAAAATTGAGGGATCTGACTAGTTGGTTTATAATTAATCCAGTTTTTTATTAAAATTCCGTATTGATCCATCCACTCAGAGAGAGATGTCAAAAGCCTATACTGATACACATCTTACAGATTTGGGCGAGAAGGTGCTCAGGGTCAACTATGTGGATACTGTGTTTTAAATGTGTAATTAGCCTGATGGTGGAGCCCAAACCAATCATTGGTATGTTTTGTCAATGTACTTCTATGCGTTTCACATACATTAACAGCTGTTCGGTCAGCACCTAAGACAGTCACAAGGCTATTAGTAAGATTATAAATTGCTGCACACATCTCTACCTTATCAGCACAGCTGATAATGTGAAAGTATCACATTTCCTTTTGCTTAATCCACAGCAATATCCATTATAGTCTTGTTTCAGTTATGGACTGTGTTTGGCTGTGAGAAGCAAAGAGTCAATTAAGCAAATCTGGCTGTATTTTTAAATTTTAACACCAAGAAACCTGCAAATAGGTTGTTGTTTACATCATTTTCTCAACTCATGCTTGAGACCTCTTGCATTATCTTTTGCCATGCTCTGACAATCACCGCTGAAGAGCTGGTCCTTACGGCTTAGCCAGAGACAGAAGATGCACGAAGTAAAAGACTGGGCAACGTTTATGTCCAGAAAGCAACGTTTTTCTCAGAAAGTCTAGCAAGTTCTATGTATGCCTCTTTATCTAGAAGTGGGTTAAATGATCATCAATAACTTCAAAAGAATCTAGGAAATATAAATGTTTAGCTAGCCACCTTGCTGCCAGGGACAAAATCAGGATTCTGTAAGTTAGGAGAAGAGAGTGGGTTTTCAGGAGGCAGCTGAGGGGGTCTGCAGACACGGCACCGGACTGTAGCTGGGACTGTTGGTTGTACTTCCACCTGTCGGGGGGATCCCTGGTCTGAAAGAAGAGAAAATGGGACCTGGTCTGTTTTCTTTGGCAAGCCCTTGCTTTATTCCATTCTTTCATCTTTGCCTTTAAAATCACCTATTCTTTTGTCAAGGCAAAATTAATATGCCATCACCTTCAATAAATTTTTCTTTAACCCCAGTTGTAAAAATAATTTATTTTTATGTACCTCTGTAATGGTTTACATTTTTATTAGGACAATTATTTGTATAATAGACTACTGAACACTTACTTTTCCCCAGACAAGACTCTGGACCCTGGAAAGCATACGAAGATGAATGAGATGTGTGAACAAATAATTAAGTGACTCAATCCTGGAAAATCAGGGCTGCTCCGTAAGAGAGGGGTGTGTGTGTGTGTGTGTGTGTGTGTTAGGACTACCTCTGGGATAGGGAAGAAGCTTGCTGTGGCTGGGGAAACAGCCATCGCAGAGCAGAGGCCGTAGGATTTGGGGATGCAGTTATAGCAGACCTCGCATTATCCTAAAGCAGGTATAGACCCTGGAGGTTGACAATCAGGAGGAAAGCAAGACGAGGCCTGTGTTCTAAAAGTGTAATTCTTGCAGATAATTTGAAGGGGGCCAGGATTCCAGCAGAAATCAGCTTGGAAGTCCTAGCAATGTCCTCAGTAGGAATGATGACAGCGTTCGCTAAAATCATGACAGATATATTCACGAGACGATGCATTCACGGAGGACGAGGAATCGCATTCTGCCTTGCATTGCTGTTGTCTGTGTGCATGTCTGTCTTCCTCACGAGATTATAAGGGGACAGTGGCAGAAAAAGGATGTATTTTTTCACTCTGTAGCATATGGCATGCACAGAATATGCTAGACATTTGGTTGAGTTTACTCTGCATTTATTCTTTTCTATTGAGTGACATGAACAACTTAAATCAGAACCACAGGTAGACATGTATACTTCATCAGTACCTGAACTGTGATGCACTTCAGAACTAAAAGTCGGTGACTTGAGGGTGGTCAGGGACTCAGACGCAACTCACATCATATAAAAACTGTCTAAATTGAATGTAACAGCAGACCGGCCTGGCTTTATGCCAGTTCCTTCTCCAGATGAAAGGAAAAGTGATTATCCTGCTAGACTGGTCTCTGTATGCCGAGGAGAATTATTTCCAAATTTGTTTGAGGTTCATGAAGAACATAACCACCCAAAGAAGAAAACTTTGTTGAAAAGATTGTGCGTGCAACCAAAAGATTGGTTGAAAACAACCCTAGACCAAGATTTAAAGGGAAAAACCTGGGGCACCTGAGTGGCTCGGTTGGTTGGGCATCTGACTCTTGATTTTGGCTCAGGTCATGATCTCAGGGTTGTGAGATGGAGCCCCACGTCAGGCTCTGCGCTCAGCAGGGAGTCTGCTTTTCTCTCTCTCCCTCTCCCTCTGCCTTTTCCCCCACTCACAGGTGCTCTCTCTTTTTCTCCCTAAAATAAATAATCTTTAAAAAAATAAATGAAGGAAAAAGTCTTCACTTCCTTTTGGATTCTCTCTCTAAATGACTCCTGCAGATCAACAGTCCAAAAGGCTCTCAGCCATGAGATGCCCTTCCATAAACTGTCATATATTTTTTCGCTCAGAATAAAATAGTTTCTGTTAAACTAAAAAAAAAAAAAAATTGAATGTGCACTGGTAGCCACTGTTGAAAGAAATAAAAAGGAGAGAGAAAGTTTTTGTCCTAGCCAAGGCCTGGAATCCCATTAATATCGAATATATCATGGGGAAATGTTTCGTTCCATAGACCGGCAACCAACTCATGCTACAAGGTTAATATGTTTGTTTAACTTAGTGTTTTCAGGCTCATTAGACAGCATTTAGACATTACATATTATAATTATTAATCATATCTCAATGGAGGAAAGAACTGTATTTTACCAAATATCTCCAAATTAGTATTCATCTTAGTCCCTATTAATTTTGCAAATGGAAAAACGTACTATAAAGGATTGTGTATATGATGCTATTCATCTAAATCAATATCTACATAAGGTTTTTAAAATAAATTTTCCAAATAGCTTAGACATAAAAAGCACTTATAATAATTATCAAGTTCTAACTAGAAATTACAGTAAGAACTGGATACAGTGTGAAAGTATTGATTTTGTGCTTTCTTTTATCCAGTAACCATAGAATATCATAAAAATTCAATGCAGCCTTATTTTTCCAGCTTACATTTAAAGATTCACAGACTTTAAAGGATATTCATCATCTGTCTTCTTGAGCATTTATGTTCCAATCTATAGCAGTATAATCTCCTTAGGAGTTTGGACTCATAATTTTCTCTTAGAACTTTTACTGAAATGGGCTTGCTTTATCATCAAGCTTGAATCTTAAATAGTTTCTCTTTCAAATACTAACCATGGGTTATTAATTTAAATGTTCCCTTTGTGGTTCCATCAATGAGACCTTATAGGTATGATTTTTAATTATATCATTAGGTTGTTAATGCTTTTATTTGAGAAATACAATAAAATAAAGTAACCCAAGCTTCACCTCTTAGATTTAATGTGAAACGTCAGTGGGGAAGGTAACATTTTCATTACTCAAATTTATTTTTATTTTAAAACATATTTGTAAAAGAAAAATATAAGTATATTTAAGGCATAATATTTTAGTAAAAAAAGTATATTTAGGGATTAGACTGATAGGTTTGTATCTCAGATTATCTATTCCTTAGGTAATTGTTTTAATAAACCATTTTCTTTTTCTAAACTATACTTTCCTCCTCCTTTATTTTGGAATAATACCCAAATGTGCATCTTTTGAATGAGACGTAAATAAAAATGCATGTATACACTGTATGTATTTTTATATGTAAGCCCAGTATTGTATAGGGTGCAAAGGTATTAATAAAAATTAGCACTCTCATATATAAAGTCCAGAGAAGATAAACATAATTTATTTGCAATATAAATATAACTAGATTAATTTTGGTTATGTATTCAATAGAAATAACCTTGTCAAACCTTTGATTCATAATAGAGCTAACATTTAGGTTTTATTCTAAAGGAAATAGCACTTCCTAGCTCAGCTCTTGTTTTCTGCATCTTATCGTATACTACATGAGCACCTTAAGTTAGAATTATATCTTCAATGTTCTACCATCAAAAATGCATGAATGGGAGTCTACCGGCTAAGATGCAGCAGCAGGGACTGGATTTACCCTTTTGCCTGAAATTAGTAACACACAAATAGACAAAATAATATGAAGCAATAGGATTCAAGTTATTGTCCATCAGGCAGTGAAGGAGCAGTAGACCCTGAAAGATTGGAAGGAAAGAGGTGAGCGCATGCTTGCCCAGGCTTAGCACTTGGAATGAGTTTACAGACCAGGTGCAGTGAGGGGATTCAGGAGTTGGCGGGAGACCAAGGCTGATGGGGTCCACATAGCAGAATGCTGGAGAGACACGTAATTTGCAGTGTCCCCTCTGAGTCTTCACCTGCGGACGGATCTGTGTGAGCTAGGCGGCAGTCACACAGGGAAAGAACTGCTTGAAAGGATTTTGAGGAACAACAGGCTGCAATCACATTCTACCAGCAAGACTAGAAAATCTTATATTTCAAGGAGGATTGAATAGAGTTGCCTAAGTAGTAGGGATAATTCGCTCTATTCTGGTCTCACCCAGCAAAACTTAAAAGCAGAACCTGATAGGGTCAAACAGTTTCTAAATCACTTAACTGCATCCCGGACCAAAACTGCAGAATATTTGTAGGAACACAAACATATCAAACAGCCCGCAAGGTAAAATTCACAATGTCCCTCACAATGTCCCTTAAAATTTACCAGACATGCGCAAAGTCAGGGGTATATAACCCATAATGAAAAGAATAATCAATCACTGGAAACCAACCCAGAAATGGCCAATCATAGAATTAGTAACTAAAGACATAGAAATCGTTTTTATAACTGTGTTTCATATGTGCAGGCACTTAGGAAAAGAATGAGCATGTGGAGACATGGAAAGTATACAGTGACCCAGAAGAAATATCTAGAGATGAAAACTAACATTGGAGGCAAAAAGATACCAGTCAGAAGAAGGGGTTGAGGGACTTAAAGACAATAACAGGAACCACAGGATCAGGTGCTCCTCTGTGTCCCCCAAGCAAAATCTCTGTACCTGTTAGGTCATTCAGTCATGACCCTGCAGAAGTGCTGGCCCCCACACCCAGAACAGAGGCTGTGTGCAGTTTTGTCCTCGGCTTGGTAGCGCCTCACACAGTGCCTGGAGGATAGGTCTTGGCAAATAAGTTTTGAAGGGGAGATTGAACAAATTCATGGGTGAACCAATGAAAAAAACAAATGAACAAATGACTATTTTGAAGAAAATGCTAAATGTATTGCATAGTTAATATTTTAGACCTCCTTGTGGAACATGTAAAAGTCCCTCACTCTGTCTTCAGGTGTCCCACTGCCTGGGGTTCCTACCACTGCCTCTTGGCCCATTTTCCCTTGTGATGTTTCACGTACATCACAGTTCTGTTCCACTTGAGGGCTTTCAGTTCAATTGCCAAACTACCCTAATGGGCAAGACAAATCTACACCCTAAAGTTCAATCCCATCAACTCGGAAGCATGCTTGTCTAGAAAGAGACTTGAGAAAAGATTTTATGTATATTCTTCTTGCAGTCTAATTTTATTTTTGCCAGAATGAAAGCATGTCTTTCTTTTTAAAAAAATCCCTTTATGGAAATAATTGTGGCTGATTACCAGATCTCTTCATAAGCTTAGAAGCTTCACTTCATATTCTTCACACATATTTTCCCCAGAGTGTATTTGAGTCCATTCATTATCGATGTGCTGTTATTTTTTAAGAGTAAGGTCACTGCTTATGTAAATTATTTGTACATCTACTGTTTCCAGTGGCCCTGGAGACATTAAGCAACATTTGAAATATTATAGTTAAATATATTTTAAAAGATGGCATTCAAATAAGTCTTCGTCAGAGTGAATGCTGACGTCATTTCTTCTAGCAGTCTGAGGGTCTCTCAGGGTCTCTGTCTCTGAAATTGTTCAGGTAGAGCACATCCGGCTCTTGTAATCTGATGCTGCCCTCGGAATGTAGAGCCTTCCAACCTTGTCTCCTCAGCCTAAACTTCCTACAAACCTTACAGCAACACTGAGAGTCATGAACATTCCCCTCACACACATGACCAGGAACAACACAATTCACATCCAGTGTGACATTTAAAGACCATTTCTCCCTCAAATATCTAAAGGAATCAAGGTCAATAGGTCATGCCAATTCTTCTAAAGCATTTTAAGTCTTACCGAAATGTATTACTCTCAATAGTTAGAGACACCTCTCTTGGTCTCTCTGTTTTCTATTCTTATTTCTAGCTCTTTCTATTACCATGTGCTGCCACACAATCTATACTCCCAGAATATTATGGTCCCCTGCAGCAAATTACCCAAGAAGAAAGAAGATCTTGTTCCATTTTTACTGTGCTCCTCACTAGAGTTCAAGAAGTTGATACAACAGCCCTGGGTATCTAATGATATAATATTGAAGACAGAGCCTAGAACACAATGACGGCAGTTCAAATGCACACAGAAGGTAATCCCTCATGAGAGCTGGAAATGGACCTGAGAGCCTGGTAAAATGATCTTTATGGAATCAGTGTCCCAGGGCAAAATGGGACCAGTTCAATTCCATCTCCATCCACTAAACAGAGGAAAGAAAAAGAAAGTCAATATTTAATAATAGCTTTAAGTGGCTAAAAAATAAAGTCTTCATATTCTATCTCTATGGAAATCCCCAATGTAAAAAAACATATATGCAAACTAGGTTATGAGCTAGTGAACTCTCTGATGTGCCAACATACACAAAGTTTTCTTTTTTTTTTTTTAATTAGGCTTCATCTTTTTTAAGAGCAATTTTAAGTTCATAGTAAAATTTACTGGAAAGTATGGAGATTTCTCATTTGCCCCCACCCCTACACATGTGTAGCCTCCTCATCATAAATATCCCCCCACCCTCAGAGTGGTTCATTCAAAAAAACTATTTTTAATAGAAGTCTTTTACAATCTGAAGGGCAAAGGAATAACCCAGTGTGGGAAAAATTAACAAGATAAACCCATAGGAAAATTTTGAAACTACATGAGGAAATGATCCACCAAGATTAAAAGTCAGCATACCAAAAAAAGAAATTAAAAAAACCATAAATATCTGAAATAGGAAAATAACATAAGAGAGACAAATGATTTAAATTAATAAATGAATTAAAACAATAAATAATGAGCTAACTTGGATATCATAAAAAAGTATTTATAAAACAACCAAGTAGAATTTCTAGCAAGAAAAATATAATCATTGAGATAGATAAGTTAAATAGCAGATTTATCTGTTGAGGAGAAAATTAATTAACTAGAATTTAGAGCTGAGGAAAATTTCCACAATACAGAAGCAGAGAGAGAGAGAGAAAGAGAGAGTGCCCTTCAGTAGGTGAATGCATGAAGTATGGTTCAGCCAAACAATTGAATATGATTCAGCACTGAAAAGAAATGAGCTATCGAGACATGGAGGAATCTTAAATGCATATTACAAAGTGAAAGAAGCCAAACTGGAAAGGGTGCACACTGCATGATTCCAACTACATGACATTCTGGAGAAGGCAAAACTATGGACAGTTTGGGGGAAACTTTAGCTGTAAATGAAGAAGGATAAGAAGTATGGCAAACTTGACCTCAGAAACCATGGGAGCAAGAAGACAGTGCAGTGAAATATTAAAAAAAAAAAAAAAAATCCGTCAACTTAGGATTCCCATATTCAGCAAAATCATCCTGTAAAAGTGAAGGAGAAATAAACACTCTCCAAGACAAACTAAATATAAGGGAATTCATTGTCACTAATCTGTTCCATAAGCAATGTTAAAAACAGTTAGGCAGGCAGAATAAAAATAATACAGGTCAGAAACTCAGAGCTGCATAAAAAAAGAAAGAACATCAAAGAAAGGATTAATGAAAGTAAAATAAAACATTATGTTTTCCTATTTGCTATTTATATAAAAGAGTAGTAGTAAAAAGTAGTAGTAGTAAAAATAATTGATTGATTATAGCATACGGATATATGAAGTGAATGATGGCGCTGTCTCAGAGGGTGGGTCAATTATCACCTTAAATGTGAATGGTTTAAATATACTGATTAAAGACAGAGATTATAGGAGTGGAATTAAACAGGAAGACAATGTGTCTACAGGAAAAGCAATGAAAATGTAAGATTTTTTAAAAAAAATAGTGCTGGAACAAGTGGGCATCCATATGGGGAAAAAGTGACCTTAGACACAGATCTTACACCTTTCACAGAAATTAACTCAAAATGGATCGGAGATCACAATATAAAAGGAACAACCATAAAACTGCTAGAAAAACACAGAGGGGAAAAGTTACATGGCACTGGGTTTGGTTATGTGTTTTCAGATACAACATCAAAAGCATAATCTATGTCAGTAAAAACTGATTAGATGGACTTGACTAAAATTGAAAACAATTGTTTCAGGAAAGACACTGTCAAGAGACTAAAAAGATAGGCCAAGATTGGGAAAAAAATATTCGCAAAACACATATATATCTGCTAAAGTACTTGTTTATAAATATACCAACAAATTTTTAAATCACCAGTAAGAAAATAATTCAGTGAAAAAACGGACAAAAGATCTGATCAGACACCTCAGTAGAGAAGACATGCTAAGGCAAATAAGCATATGAAAACATGTTCAACATCATTTGTCCTTAAAGAATTGCAGACCACAAGGAGATATTGCAACCCACCTGTCAGAGTGGCTACGATTCCCACGCTGACATCACCGGAAGCTGGGAGACTGCGCAACGGCGGGAAATCCCACTCATTGCAGCTGGGACTGCAGAATGCCACAGCCCCTTTGCAAGACAGTTTCACAGATTTCTTATCTGTGAAAGCTAAATATAGTCTTATCATACGATGTGGTAATTGAGTTTCCAGGTATTTACCCAACGGATGAAAACTTATAATCATGCATAAACTTATTTTCGGCAGCTTCATTCATTAGCCCCACAAACTGGAAGCAATCGAGATGTTCTAAAATAGGTGAATGAGTAAAGAAATTGTAATACAGGGATGCCTGGGTGGCTCAGTCAGTTAAGCATCTGCCTTCGGCTCAGGTCATGATCCCAGGGTCCTGGGATCAAGCCCGGCGTGGGGCTCCCTGCTCCGCGGGAAGCCTGCCTCTCCCTCTCCCACTCCCCCTGCTTGTGTTCCTGCTCTCGCTATCTCTCTCTATCAAATAAATAAATAAAATCTTAAAATAAAGAAATTGTAATATATCCATGCAATGGGTATTATTCAACAATAAAAATAAATGAAGTATCAGGCCATAACCAGACACAAAGGACTCTTCTATTACTAAGGGAAAGAAGCCAGTCTGATAAGACAACCTACCTTGTGATTTCACTTACGACATTTGGCAAAAACAAAACTAGGATATTATAAAAAGATTTCAAAAGAGATTCAGCAGGTAAAAAGTTTGCCAGAAGTTTGGGGAAAGGGGGAGAGACAGTTGAACAATGAAGCACAGTGGACTTTCTAAGGCACGAAAGCAATTCTGTACAATACTGTAATGGATACGTGATGTTATGCACGTTTCAAAATCCATAGACCATATCAGCACAAAGAATGAATCTTAATGTCTACTAATTAAATGAAATATTTAGGAGGTTGGGGGAATCCCAGAATGGAATGTGGAATGTGACAAAAATCTGACTGAGTGACAATTAGTATAAAACACCCTACCTTAAGAGGGGCTGGGGAAAGATTGCTGCCCCAAGCAACTTGGAGTGAAGACCAGAAGACCTAAAACGAAAGAAAGTGCACATGAACGGTGTACTCTGTTAAGGAGGTTTCCTTTGGGGGGTGAGGAAGGGTGTTAACTACTCTGATATCCCTGTGCTGTACACTGGAAATGAAAAATTGCGTGCCTAGATGGTGGGTTGTAGGAGTCATGTTTCTCACTGTTGGAGAGGGAAGTGATAGATGAGTAAGGGGAGTGGGTAGAATGATCCAGGCAGTGATGGATTCTTGGTGGAGACATCACTATAAACTCACTTAGAGCTTAATATAGACACAGAGGGTTACATATAGAAATATCGTAGGTGTGTGCATAAACATGGTTTTGTATACACATATGTATTTCCTTGCTCTGTCAACGGAGAGAACCCAAAACTGCAACAGGCCAGTAGCAAGCCCTCCCAGCACCCACAAAAGCCTAAAAAATAAATAATAAAGATCACAATAATAGGGTATGTCAAAGGGAGTCAGGAGCCGACTGGAAGAGTTGTCTATGGCAAAAACTGGAACAATTTGAGCAAGAAAATTAATATTGTTTGATTACAACTCATAGTATACAATAAATATCCATGAATCCATACTGATATAAGTTAATTGTTAACTAAATAAATACATGGGGATAAATAGGGAGATATCCCATACAGAATAATTTCTAATGGTTTATGTGGAAATTCTACCCTCAAGATGAATTAAGTATAGGAAAGGGGAAAAGAGTAACTTTACAGTGGAGACACCTGACATAAACCTCCGCCAGGTGATCATTGTCATCAGCCATGACAGATCATTATGATAATACATTCTTTGATACAATTTGATGAGAACGGCGTTTACTTCTTTTTTTTTTTAATTTAAATTTTAGTTAACATACAGTACAATAGTAGTTTCTGGTGTAGAATTCAGTACTTCTGTGATCTTGCTCCCAGGAACTTGTAACCCCATTCTAATCATAAGAAAACATCCCAGAAATCACAACTGAGGAACAATCTACAAAATACCAGTCATCCTGGAAATTGTCACGATCATCAAAAGCAAAGAAAGACTGAGAAACTGTCCCAGCCAAGAGGGGCTTAAGGAGACATGAAGAATAGATGTAAGGTGGTATCCTAGATGGGACCTCACAACAGAAAAAGGATTCTAGGTAAAAACTAGGGAAGTCTGAATAAATAATGGGATTTAGTTAACCATAGTATATTGATATTGGTCCACTGATTGCAACAAATGTACTGTACCAATATAAGATGTTATTTTTTTAAAGATTTTATTTATTTATTCGTTTGTCAGAGAGAGAGAGAGCACAAGTGGGGTGAGGGGCAGAGGGAGAAGCAGGCTCCCCGCTGAGCAGGGAGCCCAATGTGGGGCAAGATCCCAGGAACCTTGGACCATGACCTGAGCCGAAGGCAGACACTTAACAACTCAACCACCCAGGCGCCCCTTAAGATGTTATTAATAGAAGAAATCAAGTGTGTAGTATATGAGAGCACTCTGTATTATTTTTGCATTTATTTCTGTAAAGTTAAAAATCTTCTAATTTAAAATGCTTATTTCGAAACATTTTGAAACTAAAAAAAAAAAACCCTACATAATAAAATAAAGAATCTAATATATTGGATTTCCTTCCTAATAACTTAAGAGTATCAAAATCTGTTTTGATTCAGTTGTAAAACATTTCTTCTATCCTATTAAATAATTTACACCATCTGCTAATTCCAAAAGTGTTTATTTAAGAATGTAAAGTAAATCTTACTATATCTAAACCTTGTAATTGCCCCAAAGTTTGGGAAGTATAACACATCTATGAATAACTTGCTCCTTAATTGGCTGATTAGCATTTTTTGGCACTTAATGTTTATTTTACATGTGATCATGTAGTAAGTCCACCCACAGAGAAATGAATCTTGCAAGTTGGTTACTAGAATGCCACAATCAGAAAAGCATTAGAACTGGGAGCTCTAAGTTTAAATTTGGGGTCTGCCCTTTATCATTAAATCATTCTTAGATAAAAACCTTAAAATATTTGTGTTTTAGTTTCCCCTTCTGTACATTGGAAATTGTAATGCTTACGCAAATTGACATTTCTTTGAGGCAATACACAACAGTTGTGTATTCAGATGTTAAAAATTAAAATCACATTTGGGAGAGAAGCCTCCTCTATGTTTGCATACTCACCTTTTGCACTTCCTCGATATTCGTCATAATAACAGGGAAGGTGCAGGACTGGAAAAGTCAGGATGGTAGATTAATTACATGTCAAAGGACAGAGACTACTCGCTGGACAAAAGCACGTGCCCAGAAGGTGGGACATGGATAGAGCATGAAGGAACATAGATGGGAATGAGGACCCATGGCGACAGCGAGAGAAGGAAAAGCGTGAAGCACCTGCCTTTCATGGAATTGCATGGGTTTGAGGGACCAGTGTCCCAGAGGTCTTTGCTGTTAAATGAAGAGCATTTCATAGACCTAAGATTTTTCACCTAAGAGCACAGTACCTTCCTGAACTGGCCACATTTTCCTCCTCTTGTGTCACAGGAAATTAGAGACTCTCGTAAAAACAAGAACCACCCGAGAAACAGGATGTAGAGTTCAGCACAGTATGGGTCACCTCCAGAAGGGATGAGCCCCACAGATCTTTAGACTCCAGCGACACAATTTCCAGGTGGCTGGCCCTGCTAAGTGGCATTACAAGCCATGAATCATGTGACCGTCTGCCCAATTATGACCTATCACATGCTCCGTGCACAAGGCAGGAAGTACTTAATGTTCTCCTCATTTCATTTTCAGTGCATAAATATAAAAGTGGCACCAGGCATACCACACAGGCATCTTGATTGCAACGATCCACGTTCTCCGGGGAGCCGTTCCACATGGATGCACGAGCTTATTCCTCACGGAGGCCCTGACCACTGTGCAAATGAGGGTCCCGAACTCAGGGGGCCACTGCTGACTCAGCCAGCATCCATGCCACATGCAAAGTGGGCACCCACCAATTCACCAGCCTCATTTAACACACATCAGAAGGTGTGCTGCTCATAGAGAAAGCATGGCTTTGCTGGCCATTTTTCTAAATGAAAAAAAGAAAGAAAGAAGAAAGAAAGAAAGAAAGAAAGAAGGAAAAAAGAAGGAAGGAAGGAAGGAAGGAAGGAAGGAAGAAAGAAAGAAAGAAAGAAAGAAAGAAAGAAAGAAAGAAAGAAAGAAAGAAAGAAAGAAAGAAAAAGAAAGAAAGAAAGAAAGAAAAGAAAAAGAAAGAAAGAAAGAAAGAACAAAGTTTTTTTTCCTTTTTTCTTTTTTTTCTTTTTATCCTCTAGCAGATTTGATCTAACATCTCCAAAGAAAATGGAAACTCTGGGAGAGCTAGAAAAGACCAGAATGCCCCTATTCCTTTAGAGGAAGTCAGCGTGTCCACGCACTTTAATGTGTTCACAGACCTTGGCATCGGTTATTTCTGAATGAGCCCAAGCCCACATAAGATGGGGACTCAGTCACGGAGTTGTGCACCATTTTACTTCTTGATCATATGAATAGAGCGTGTCACTGACTACATGAGGGTTTCCCAGCATTTTGTCTATTGCTATTTTGATATTTACCAGTTTGGTTTTTTTGCCTTATAATAGTGTTATATGTATGTAAGAACATTGCTAATTAGAATGTAAATTCAGCTAAAGAGCCCTTAGTGTTCCTGTGCTGTCTCAAATGTCCAACACGCTGCTTTACAAACAGCCAATGTCCAACTGATGTTCTCATTTATGAAATGAGTAAAATAGCTGTAACCAAACATAACCATTCTGTGGTTTTTTGACGGATGCTTCTTAAACTCATCAGAGATTAAAGCACTCAAAACTGTGACTGCTTCAATCAAAGTTAGTAAGGATTAAGGCAGGAGAGTGAATTCATCTTAAAGCCCTTCCTAAGTGGCAAGTCCGTGAACAAATATTTGTGACCTGCGCCGTATCTATTATGTACATTTTTTTCTCCTGGTCAGTCTATAAACACGCTTAAACTAATGTCGGAGTGCCGGTTCAAGTTCACTCCGTATGACTAAGCTAGGAAAAACAACAAGCTCTGACATTTGTTCTCCTTCTGACAGTGAGATCCTGTAGCCCCAAACTATTTCATTAGTTACTCTCCAGTTGAAAACAGCCGGCCTCGCAGACGCTCCGGGCCATGTCAGTGTGGAAGCTGAACTTTGGTGTCAGTGTTTACGCGGCTCCTTCACTTTGGGCTATCAACATTGTCCAGACACATTTTTGATAAGCGAAACCTGTCATATTTTTAATACCACATGGCAATCCTGGGTTATCCAGGTGGCAATCTGGAGGGAGCTGCACAGAGTTTATGCTGTGGGTTATTATTCCAGGAGAGAAGTGAAGAAGGAAGAAATATGGAAAGGACACTCCAAAGAATCCTAACTGATGTGACCCCAATCACCCATGCTTGATGGAAAGGGAGAAGGAGAGATATCCGGTTTGTTCCGTGAGCCATTCTGGGAGAGAGAGACAGGGACTAGTGCCGAGGGGTGGGAGGCATGTAATAGATGGGTCAGGACCGGCGCGGAGGGGCTGCCTTACCCTGCCACCTGCACGCTTTCCATCTGCCTCGTCTCCTTGGGGATGTACTTGCCAAGTGATGAATTCCACGGCTCTGTCGCCCTCCTTCCTGCTCAGAACATGTGTGTGGTAAACAAGGATGCATAAAAAGGCATAAACAAGGTCCTTAGAATTCCAGTTATTGAGCCAGGAATATAGAGTTAATTTTCTTAGTCTATAGAATTTCAACAATGACAACCCGAAGAAGAGGTATCTCTAAAAATTACTCACATAGTACTTAGTTCAAATAAAATGTACTCCAAATACCCCCATGAACATGCTCTTAAAATCAATCTTATTGAGGTATGATTTCCATACAAGGGTATAATTAAGGGTGTAATTTGATGTGTTTTAGTAAATATGTATGTTCTCTATGCATCTACTTTAATTAGAATTTTTACTTTATTAAAGTTGTGCGTGCACACACGTTATGGGTTGAAGTGTGTCCCCAAAATTGACATGTGCAAGTCCTAACCCCAGGGCCTCAGAATGAGACTGTATTTGGAGATGGGGTCTTTACAGAGGTGATTAAGGTAAAATGAGGTCCCTAGCATGGACCCCAATCCAATCCGACTGGTGACTTATAAGAAGAGGAGAGCAGCACACAGACATGTGCAGAGGGATGACTGGGTGAGGTTGCAGGGAAAGGACTGTGTCTACAAGCCCAGGAGAGAGGACCCAGGAGAAACCAGGCCTGCCCATACCTGGACCTCGGACTCCCAGCCTCCAGGACTCGGGGCAGTAAATGTTGAAGGAGCCCAGGCTGTGGGGCTGTGGCGCCCTGTCACAGCTGCCCCAGGAAACAAATACAATATCCTTTAAAGAGGCAAATAGTGTGGTCGGGTTCTACTGCACACCCAGCCATCTCAGCCTTACTCTTAGTATTTTTTTCTGTAATTTATCCCCATCTATCATTTCTTGTATCTATTAAGCATCAATAAGCATGGTCCTTTGACAGTATCACAGAAAAGACAGATTTACCTCACACTGCCTCCCTCCCCACCTCGCATCTTCATCATTTGAATCCAGGGCGACACAGCAGCAGCTCAATTCACTCATTCAAACTGATTGGGTCCATTTTACTGGATTCAGCCTGGCAGTATGTGGTGATTGCATTTCCTTCCTTTTCTGTGATTACAAACCTTTTGTTTTTCCTGGAGTTGATAAAATTTTCTTCCTTTTTTTTCCTCCCTCTCTGCTCATTTCCAGCATTTCTTCCAACCTCTCCATTGAGAAGTCACTGGAGTGCTGGTGAAAATGCAACCAAACCCAGAAGGCTGAATCAGCCTGCTGTGATGAGTCCTGCCCAGGCTCCTGACACCCTCCTGGCCCAGACTGGTTAATCTCCAGGCTTGCCACTCAGATGTCTTTTGAGATTTTTCCTGTGGGGGGCACTGTTTCCAGGACTCTGTCTTCCTCCCCAAGACTCACCCTCAATTATGGGGACATGGTTCTTAGTCTCTACAGGAGAAAGGGTCCTCGGGAGATAGATGTTCTGAGAACTACTGTGTCTTAAAATACCCTAATTCTACCCACACAACTGATTGATGTTTCAGCTGGGTAGAAATTCTGAATCAGAAAACTGCTCCCTTTTCCATTTTGAGGGCATTACCATGTTATCTTCCAGCTTCCAGGACCACTGTGAGAAATCTGATGCTGTTCTGATTTTCAGTTCTTGAACAATCATATTCTTCTCCGTTTGAAGGTTTTCAAGTATTCTCCCAATTTCAGATTAGGTGCCTCAGTGTGCTCTTTATTCATTCATCCTAATAGATTCTTGGGTGTGCAACTTCAGTTTGGAAAATGAAGTATTTTAGTGTTAAGAGATATTCTCTGATGTCAATAATAATCAGAAATTGGGACACACTCTTTCTTGGATCTGTCTTTCTGGAATTCCCATAAATTGGATATTGGGCCCCTGGATGCATCTCTACATTTCTTAAATTTTCCTTCCTATTAGCCATTGTTTCAATAGTTCTTAATACTTGTGAGAAATGTCTTTATTTACATTTTTCAATGCACCCATAGTTATATTCAACAGTAGTTACAGTTGACTTTCCAAGAGCTCTTCGGGTTTTTTTGTTTTTTTTTTTAAGATTTTATTTTTTTATTTAATTGGCAGAGAGAGAGAGACAGCGAGAGAGGGAACACAAGCAGGGCAAGTGGGAGAGGCAGAAGCAGGCCTCCCGCCGAGCAGGGAGCCTGATGCGGGGCCTGATCCCAGGACCCTGGGATCATGCCCTGAGCTGAAGGCAGTCGCTTAACCAACTGAGCCACCCAGGTGCCCCGAGCTCTTCGTTTTCTTATTGGAAAATTTCTTTCATAAAATTTCTATTTTGTTGTGTAGATTCAATTTCTTCTCTCGCTTCTCTAGGGATTTTTGATGTGCTTTCTGAAAAGTTTTCTGTCATATTGGCTTTCTACATTTTATATATTTTGAGGCTCTATCATTAGCTGCAAAGACAATCTGAATTGTTATGTCAACCTTTTATCATAATGCGTCTGGTAATACTTCTTGACTTAAATTCCAGTTAGTCTGATATTATTATGGGTACCTCATATCAGCTGGTCTTGTATTGGTGCATGAGTATTACAACTTCTTTCTGTCCTTTTCTCTGCACCATCCTATGTGCTTAGATTCATATGTCTTCCATGTACAACATCTAGCTATTTTTCAGACACCTCAACAATCATAAACAATATCTTGTTTATTAAAAGCTGACATAAAGAACACCTGCACAAGAAAGTATCCAAATCACTACCCATTCTGGTTCAGGGGGCTTCAGAGTCCTGAAGCCTTTTACCCAGCCTCAGTCTCTTCCAGAAGGGCCTCCCTTCCTGAGCTCCTGCTTACAGCCAACGGCCCCCAGGAGCACAGCCAGTGGTGAGCTGCCCGGCAGAAGGAAACATCAGATGTCATCTGCTGGGGCACTCCCTGATTCCTGCTGTGCCCTTCTGTGTCCTTCAGGGCCAGGTATGTTCACAGCTCAGAAGCTTGTACTCATGCTGACCTCCACCCTCTGACTGGGTCCTATGGGGACCTGTGTCCCATTTTTCTATTCAGTGGTTTCAGTTTCGTTACTCAGTTTCCTCAAACATCTCACTGGTTTCATCTCACAGACGTCCTCCCCCTGTCAGACCTGTGGCCTCCAATTCACCAAGGATTCCTACGACCTGGGAGCAGGAGTGGCTCAAAATAGGCTCCCAGGCTTGATTAAAAGAGAATCACCATCTTTTAATTGGAACATTCCTTTATTTACATTTAGCAAATTTGCTCATGCATTTAGATTTACAGTGGCCACTTCACTTCTGCATTCTATTTCCTCCACTTTTTCTGTGTTCCCTTTACTCTTCTTTCCTCCCCTTCTCCTGGATTAATAATTTTCTTTACTATCCCATTTTCCCATTCTATTATTTGGTTATATGGAGACCCCTGTATGTTCATTCTTTTGATGATGACACCAGATGTCCCAACATGCATCCGTGACGTACTGAAGGAGGGTATGAATTAGAACTGTTTGCATAGCCCAGGCATTGCAAAAAGTCTCTGAACCTGACTCCTTTTTTATCTGTGAAAATTTCACAACAATATCCTATCACAATGTAAATTTAGAAGTTAGCATGAGATATAAAGAAGTTGATGGACCATAGTAGGTCCTGGACAAAGGGTAGGTCTTCCTTTCTGGGTCCCCCTTTGCAGAGCGCTTACTTCCACTGGGGCTCAGAGCTCAGGAAGCTTGATTGTCTTGATTGTCATTCCGTTTTCTCCATGGCATTGTTTCATGTACAGTCTTGCGGTGGTGGTTTACACCAGGCTTTGCATTCTAGTGGATTTTTGCATTCATGTAAATATAGTTATTTAATGATATACTCAATATACAAGCACAGCAATAAAGTATATAGAAAAGATACATTTCTGGAATAAACAAATTATTTTTGGAATTGCTTCATCTCTGGGAGACATGGCCCTATAGACCTGCTACCTGTAAGAGAAGAGGTATTATATGGGAAGGCCCCAACTCTTTCCCTGTATCCAGCCACTATCAGCTCCTTAAAGGTCTTCTTGCCTTGGTGAACACATAAAAAAAAAAATTCAAATTAACAATTATTTAAGCCTTAAATATAGCATAATATTTAGTTAGATTTATTGCAATAATCTTTTCTTGGAAGAAATAGTTAGCAAAGCCAAAACCAAGAGACAACATATCTTGTGTTGTTTCGGCACCTATTCTAATTTCAGATAATTAACTTCTGTATTATTAAATATCACTCTTCAAAGTAGTCAGTTTTATTCACTTTTGATCTTAGATAATAGAGAATGTTGGGCAGTTGGGCCAAAACTCTCTCATTTTGCAGATCAAGAATCTGAGTCCAAAGAGAAGGAGTGATTTGCCAAGGGTACATAAATAGCTACTTTCATGGTTTGGGATGGGCTTTTTTTCTCCTGTTCTTTTTCATAGTGAGCCCAAGTCAGAAAAATTACACAGACTACATTTATCCCATTCTTCCAAAAACAAAAAAGCTGATCTTAGGGATCCATGGAGATGAATTCATTTTGCTCATATGCAAAAGATGGCATTCACGTCAATGGCAGACTCTGTAAGTTTGCTATCAGGCACATTTTGTTACAAAAAATGCTAAATCAGGTTCACTTTTCCTCCTCTCTGGCTGGACCTGCATTTTTCTCAAAATATGCCAGCCATTGTTTACCCTTTTTTTTTCAAGATAAGATGTATTAAATATAAAATTTTAGACTCCAACACAGTATTCAAATTTCCTTTTACTGTATTATAATCTCAACTGTAAAAAGTATTCAATCCCTGGTAGCCTAAAATCTAATAGGATCCTAGCTGAATTGAGAGCGAGATTGGTCCCCATCTATATTAAGACTTGTTTTCTAGATCTAAGCATTTATTTCCTGAACTTTCATTCATTGGTAATGAAAACCCTTTGGGAACGCTGTAGGCAGATCAGTGGCCCTAGCTCCAATCAGACAAGGGTATTGGGGAGTCTTGTGTTGAACAAGAGTTTCAGGGATTCCCAATCTGTTCTCCCTCTGTCTGCTGCTCACAATGGTGTCATCACCCTCAACCTCTGTTCATCTGTCCTTCATTTGACCTTGAGTTCTCAACTTAGCTATTTTGGGGGAAAGGATATGTTTCTTTCTTCTTTCTTCCCATTTCTCCTTTCATTCTCTGATCCACACATTTATATACATTTCCTGAATTTCAAGATCATCAGCTATACAGCAGAGAAGTCTCTGCAAAAATATATTTATTCAATAAAAACAGATTGTATTAACAAGTAGCAATGTGAGCTGTGTAGGCATGAAAAATGAAGAGAGAGGGTTAAGAAAGACAAGTTATAATCAGTCTCAAACTCTGACTTATGAAATTTTACAGTAAAAAATATTCATTATTTCCTCAAAATAATGTCCAATTAAGTATACTTGAAGTTTAAAAATGCTTATCTTGGTTTCACAAAATTTAACACAAGAATGATATACATACAAATAAGCACTATTTGGTAGGCTGAGAGAAAAGACAAAGAGCAAACAAGAAGAGAAAAAAGACAGAAAAGAAGAAAGAAAACCTTTATTTCTTAAGCTCATAGTAATAGTTCAGACTCCTAGGCCACTCATTTTCTCCTGGGTAACAGGGGCTTTATGACTGTTTGCTTTTAAATGAACATAAAATGCAATATTTTTATTTCTAATATATGATTTTTTTCTGAACAGAATTCATGAAGTGCAAAAGTTAATTGAGTATAAGTGCATTAGGTGGTAAAGGAATATCAACAATTAAAGGTGTAAAGCCTGCAATAATTATTTTATAAGTAATGTCCATCATAATTTTCCTGGGATTATAGTGTATCATTATAAAGAAATGACAGTTTATATAAGCCATACACCTAAATAAACATGTTTTCATTACATTTTCCAAATATAATTTGAGTGATTTAATTTGATGCATATTTCATCTTTTGGAGATTCATCGATTAAATCTTATTTGGTGATTTTTTTCAGGTTAATTGCTAGTGCCTGGAATTCATGCTCCCCGGAATATCTGTTTACAAAATAAAACTGTAGTTCTAATTAAAACCAAAACAAATGTGTCACTTAGTCAAAAAAGTAGTCTACTATAGGCAAAAAAAAAAAAGAGAGAGAGAGAGAGATAGTCACCCAGTCCAAAACCTGACAAACTGAAATAGAAAGTTCTGAGTGTGGGCTTTACATTACAGATGGGTGTTTAAGGCTATAATAAAAGAAATAGAATGATAACATATTTCGATGGTGATTCATGTTCATGAAGTATCTCATTGTATATTTTCTCATTTGATCCAAACAATTGCGAAGTAGAAATTTTTCTGGCTATTATTATTATTTATATTTTATAAAAGGTAAATTGAGATCTTAGGGAAAAAGTCTCAGGACCAACATTCTTATCATGACAGAGCTAAAGACCAGAATTTATTACTTCTTATCAAAGTTTTTTTTTTTCCCATTAAGTCCTTTTTGTTCTCTCAGACGTTTATTCTGTTAACCAAGGTCACTGTGAGACTTCATAATACGGGTCTTCAGAACCAGTAACAGAAACCATTAGCTTGAAATCTTTGAATGATACTTAAGACTAAATGCTCATAATTCCAGGGGACTGAATAATCTCTTAGCATTAAATTTGCAAAACCCTTCAGAATTAAGTACTGGGGACATTAGTGAAATGCAATGACTCATAAATAGCCCAACTATTATGCTTACAAGAATGTCCCCAAACAATAGCAAGAACTTGAAAATGATAGCTGGTCTCCAGTGCCAAACTGGAATGTACATGCCAATTGATGTTGGAAAGAAAATCCATTCATGAGACCAACATCACCATGGAATAGCTTTTTGAAGAAGGAAGCTAAGGGTCTGGTTTTCATCTCGTCATCCATGCTTTTTCTTTCATTATTAGTATTCTTCTTTGCTAACCTTCAATGTAAAGCTAAACTTAATCCACATTCAACAAATTAGAGATGACAACTTGTTCAAAGGCAGTGAAAAGTATCTCTTGAGATTACATCTCTTCAGTTCTTTCTAGACTAGAAAAGAAACCACAGAAATAATACCAGTTATGGGAATCTGGGACAGGCATCATTTTGACCAGGCAGAGATGAAATCAGTATAGCTTTCTATTAATGTTTAGTCTTCAGTAAGTGCTATCAACGCTTTGAAGGCAACAGAAATTTGATCAAGCAGAAAGACTACCTATTTATAAAATAAATGAGCAGTTTATTGACCCACAAGCATCTCACACACAAATATATATAAGAACTGACATGATTCAACTTGAAGACAGTCCTTATATATGCAGCATCCAGATGAAAGTTCAGCTAAAACTTTCAGGGACTCTTTCACTGCTAGTCAGCCATTTATTCAATTTTAAACAAACATAGATTATGTTCTTTCTATGTGCCAGACACTGTTGAATGCTGTAATCAAAAAAAGTGAAAATGCAAAAATATCCCCAATAAGAGCTAATTGACTAGCTGCAGAGAGAGCCAAAGTAGCAACAAAAATAAAACATAAGCTGTTATTATGGTGATGTAAACCACATGCTATGAAATCACATAGGCAACACACCTAAGTTAACCTTGAATTTTAAAAAAGGTTTCCGGGAGGAGGTGACCCCCAAATCACCCCTGGTATCGAAGGGCAACAAGGGGCTCCTTTAAGGGCAGAACACGGGAATGCCAAACCTCAGAGTAAGACGTAACCTGCACAGGTTCGTTAGGTCAGAGAAAGACACAGTGCATTCAGGGACCTCAAGTCCTTAATGAAAACCAAAGTTTCAAGTCCTGTTATGTGAATGAGAATAAAACAGGCAGGAGAGGTAAAAAACAAGAATCACAAAGTGAATACACTTGCAGATCATGTCAATGACCTGATAGACCCAGAATTATTGGGAATGGCATGCATAGGACATATTTAGTTACCAGGACAATTTCAGAAGCACACATGGATATTCATCCCACAAAATTATTGAGAGCTCTATAACACCTCATATGCTTATAGCACACTCATAATAATATCCTGAGAAATACTAATATTTTCCCATTGACGTAGAAGATGAAACAAAGTCACAGACAGGTTAAATAATGCGCTCAATGTCACGAGACTGGTAAGAGGGGCTGGGGTTCATAATAGGCAAGATCTGTTCAGCATCTGTGCACCTGCCTGCCATATTATTATTATTTCTTAATGTGGGTGAATGTTGCTTTTCAGCAGTGATTTGACATTTCTCATAGGATAAGTTGATGTTATTGCACCTAGTAATGCCCAAATGATTTGCTCTAAGGCTCAGATGGAGGCTAACTAGCTGTGTCTAGTTTTACTCCATCTTCCAATATCAATACTCATGAAAAGTTCAAGAAAAGCAAAACTAGAAAGAGCACCAAAAGCATCCCATTAGGAATGGTGGAGAGTATTTCTCATGTCCCTGAATTTCACCGTAATGGGCACACACAGATCTGATAAGATATGATGGGGACCTGTAGAAAAGGAATTTACCTCACTTACGTACATATTTCCCATTTGGAAACGCTCGACTTTCATCAAATAGAAGTGTGTCAGCTAGCTCTCTCTTTCACGGGGCTTTTTTTTTTCCAAGGCAGCTAGTGTCTTTCATTATCCACACATACATTATATTGCATTCAAGCAATGCCTACTTTTGTGCCAAGTCACTGATTAGAACTGTGAGCTCAACTGGTATTGATTCACACATTGGCCCCAGCACGTGGGGGAGTGGGTGAGCAGAGAAAGACAGAAGAAGGAGTCGACGACTCCAGATTGGCAGTGTAATAAGCCAGGAACTTACACAGGAAGCTGTCTTGGGCAGCTGCAAGATAAGTAGATCTCCACACCCACCATCAGAATCTTAAAAGTTTATATAAAGGCTGTAACTACATTCAGTCATGCATTCAGTTCAGATGGTCTCAGCAACACCTTACTTTCTCAAGACTGTGACCTTGCAACAGCTCCCACAGTGGGAATGGTGTGCAGAACACACATTCCAAGGATGGGGAGGGGGTAAGGAGCCTCTGATTACCCAGAGCCACCTCCTGGGTCAGCTGGCAGTCACATCCCTTGGTGACCTCCTCCATCAACTGGGGAGTCTGGCCCTTCTGCTTCTACAGATGGAGAACCAATAATAACAGGGGCTTCTAAACGCATATCTGTGAGAACAAGATCCTTTGGTTTAGGAGAATGATCTCTTGTGCCCTGTTTGGAACAAAGGAAGAACTACAGATGGTTTCAGCATAGGGAGGTGTTACTTACCCTCCTCTTAGAAAGGTGGCCAGACAATTGGAAAGAAAGGTCATCGTCCTAGCATTGATCTTGGAGGAATGGTGCCAGACTTGCCAGTGGCTAAGGGCATCTTTGGCACATGGAGAAAGGATAATTCTACCAGAAACTAAGCAGCACTGAGAACCAAGCTGAATCAACATACACTGTTTATGAAGAAAAAGATAAGAAAACCAAAAGTGCAAAAGCAGAATTAAAATTGATACTAGAAGCAGTGATGCTAGAATGTCAGTGGTGCTGGAAGCTGAGAGTCTTGTGGTGACATCGGTAGATTTACTGTGAGGATATTAAAGCTAAAACTCCAACAACCCTCAATTGCAAGGCCAGCCCCTGTGAGTGTGAAAGTCACTGGGAATTAAAACCACAGTGGTAATCAAAGAAATGCAAATTATGAAAACTCAGAGTCCATTTCTTATTAATCAGATTTGCAAGAAACAATGTGTGACATAGTGAGAGTTAGCACAGATAACCAGGGAAAAGGAACTCTTAACAGTCAAGGGTGGTAATGTGCCTTGCTAAAATCACTTTGGAGAGCAATTCTGCAACAATATTAATATTGAATGCTATAGCAAATCCACTTCAATGCTTCTAGAAAATTCTAGGTTTCTAGATCACATTTTTATGTGGGCATAATAGAATTGTGTAAAAAATGGCACTTTAGCTTTGTTTGTAGTAAGAATGATTGGAAACGAGATTCTCATCCTTCAGTAGGGGAATAGAAGAAATGGTGATATTTTTGTATCAACATTCTAAGTTAGAATTAACTAACTGAATCTATCCATCTCTCTATGCAGGGATGAATCTCACATATGAAATATCAAGGAAAAGTACGATGTTGCAGAAATGTTCTATAGCGGGATTCCATTTGTACAAGGAGTGTATCTACAAACACGTGTGTCAAGTGTCACTCACAGACATGCAGTCCAAGCACAGAAGTGTGTTCACGGTGTTGCGTCCCGACGTCAGCACGCCAGTGTCCCCAAGGAGGGAGCAAGTTGAGAGTGACACAAAGGGCTGGGCTCTATCTGGAAGAGTTTTGTGTCACTCTTTACAATTAAGCCAATTAATTGTAATTAATTGTATAATTAAGGGACTAGAGTAGGATATTAACATTCATTTAATTATCAGTACTGGCTGCAAATATCTGTTATGCAACTTTCCATTTCAAAGTTTCATAATGAATTTAAACCCATTGGACTCCAGGTTTGCAGTGGTATTTTCATGTATGACTTTCTGGTTCCTTGAGTAGGATGGCATTTCAGGGCCATTCCCTGGAATATGAAGTAGATGCGAAAATCAGACCACCTTCTCAGAGCTAGTTTGAAGCAGATATTGACTAATCTAGAAATACTTTTCTGTCTTCCTTTTGCAAGTTCTAAAATTTGTGAGTAAGCTATATGATCCTATTGAGTACCGTTGAGTTTTCCTTCAGACGCAGATAGACTGCTATGGGTAATGCCTACAAGCAAGGCTCTAGTGTAGGCTTCCTAGCCTCATCCAGTTTCAGCTCTATCGGCCTGGCTCCCCTTCACCCCAACAGAACACGAGTTCCTGTCTCGAGTCTGTGTGGAACCAGACTTCGTTCAATATTCTCTCAATGGTGCCAGAAATTTTGAAATACTCCAGGGCTAGCCATTCACAGTAGACCTGTGATTTATTTATTCATCCTCAAACGGCAGACTCTCCCATGTAGCATGATGGATAGATTCCAAGAGAAACATGGTCTTTGATAGAGAAGTCCACTTACTCTATGGCATTTTCATGATCTTCCTGCCCTGGCCAATTTGACTTAAATACATGTCCTTTGTATCAACTTAGAGATTTCTGTCACTAAAGGGTTAAATTCTAGAAGCATGCTTCATCATCTAGCATGAACTATGTGCTTGCAGTGGATTTGGGTTGGAACACTTCCCATTCTGCTAATTATACAGGTCAGACAAATGAGACTAAAATATTGCACAGTTTGAAATTAGTCTCTGCATATGCCCTGTTCTCCTCTTTCTAATATCAAGTGACAAAGTAACCTGAAATAATTTACACCCATCTTTTTCATTCTAAACACTGCCTATCATAATGATGTAGTTTGAAGTGGTATTGGTGTCTGGAGCCCATGGCCAAAAAAGAATTCTTGAGACATCTTTGGTGCATAAAAGGTGATTTTATTAAGGCAGGGGGACAGGACGCCTGGGCTGCACCGGGGTTGTGAGGGGTTGCTGATTATATACTTGGGAGCTGGGGGAGGTAAGGACAAAGGGAGGTTTTCAAAAGGACTTTCAGATGCTAAAGAAGACTCACTGGATTCTGGAGGCCCGGTTTTGTCAAGCTAAGGTAGTTTTTCCCTCTAGCAAATCATTAACATGAAGACAGTTGGGAGTTTCCTGGAGGAAAGTTATACTCTGGCTATCTTGAGTATTTGTCAATAGGCTGCAGGTTATAAGGACATTTAATTTTATTTATATTCCCTTCTGCCTTTGTTTCCCACATGACTACTGAGGGGAGAGTGACCTTAGGGCTTCAGGAAATTGAATCTATGGGTTTCTGGAAGTTAGGATATTGATAAGAATGCTTTTTCCTTGTAAGTCACTCTGACATTCGTAAACTGATGGAGACTCCTGTCCGGCAGCACTGTGATCTCTATCAGTTAACCATTTGGTTTTTGTTGTTGTCGTTGTTTTTGTTTGTTTGTTTGTTTGTTGTTCCCTTCCCAGTTTTAGGGAAGCCAGGAATGACTGAGGAATGTCACAGGTATCCCCCCAGGTGGAGGCGTAGGGGTGGGGGGGCGGGGTTTGCAGGTGTCAGCTTGTGCTTGGCCCTCAGCTTGCCTTCCGCTCCCTCATCAATAATACCTATTTCATAAAGTTAACAGATCATCTTTGGAAAGTTTAATGAAAAGTTAGCAGTCCTGCCTCCCTCCCCTCTGGATGTGATCCTCGAGGAAATGGAGAGAGGAGAGAAGCCATCTAGGAGTGAACTCGGGCATTCCATAATAAAAATCCCAAGGAAAACCAAGGGGTGTGTTTTCCCGGAGGCAAGTGAGGGCAGCATTGACAAAGGAAGTGAATCATCAACTATGCAAAGTGTTATTGATAAGCAGCTGGATAAAGGTGGAGATTCGACCCTTGTTTCCTAAAAGTAGAGGTCAATGGAGGCTTTGACAAAGCCTCCGTTTTTGGGCTGTGGGGCACCAGTCTGATCAGAATGGTTTCCAAAGAATCAGAGGGAAATACTGGGAAAGGGAATTTGGGGAGCAGAGCCACAGGGCAGTGACAAAGAGGCTGAGGGGTTGGAGCTGGTTTAACATCATTGTTGTGTTTTCTTTTTCTTTCTGTTTGTTAAACAAAAGAAATGTGATTCTAGATTTTTTGGGGGAAGATAGATATAACTCAGAAGTTTTCAAGCTTCAGAAATTTTGTGATCAGTGGAAGACTGAAAGTGAAGCACAAGACAGTAGAAAATGCATGTAAAGTAGCTAGGATATAAATTTGCGATTATTCAGTATTCAACTCCAGGGAAATATCTAATATCATAGGTTTAAATGTGCTTGAACTATCTGAAATAAAATGATACACAAGTGCACATAAGTTATTTCCTTCTTCTTTCCAATGTATTATGATTTAAAATAAAATTGAAATAAATCACATGAAATATAAGATTGCTTTTCACGGCCTTTAGAAAATCACCCATTTTTAGAGCTTTTCTCTGCTAATTCGCAATAATTAAATCTCTCACAGAGCCTGGAGTAGAGCTGGGGAACTGGCTTAAATCAGTCTGTTTGAAAATATATAAACAAATCTGAATTGTGATTTTTTAAAAAATGTATACAAACCTTAGAAACTAAGGGCCTCCGACTCAAACTGGAGTGACACTGTGACCCATGGACTCACTCCACGGCTGGTGTGGGAGACACCCCTTTCCCCAAGTTCACTTTGCAAGGACAGGACAGGAGTGCGGGAGCTCTGGCCAAGGCTCTGACTTGAAAGAGCCTGTCAGAAAGTACAGGGGAAGCGACGTTCTATCTCTTGGCCACTGTGAAACTCCACCAGGAGGCTGTCAGTCACGGAAACCAAATGCACCTGTGAGCTAATTCGTCTGAGTATTTGGAAAGAGATGGCAGGATGAAAATGAGCTTTTCTTAGGCACAATCCGAAATCCCCATCAACTAATATCCCGTCACAGGATTTTTGAAGTAAAAGGCCAGTTCCCTTAATTCTACTTAGTTGGTGCTCAATCCATGCTCTCTAACTTGAACTGTGCTAAAACGTTCCATGCTCGTGGATTGGAAGAACAAATATTGTGAAGATGTCAATGCTACATAGAGCAATCTACAATTTAATGCAATCCCCATCAAAATACCATCAACTTTTTTCAAAGAAATGGAACAAATAATCCTAAAATTTGTATGGAACCAGAAAAGACCCCGAATAGCCAGAGGAATGTCGAAAAAGAAAAGCAAAGCTGGTGGCAGCACAATTCCAGACTTCAAGCTCTATTACAAAGCTGTCATCATCAAGACAGTATGGTACTGGCACAAAAACGGACACATAGATCAATGGAACAGAATAGAGAGCCCAGAAATGGACCCTCAAGTCTAGGGTCAACTAATTTTCGACAAAGCAGGAAAGAATGTCCAATGGAAAAAAGAGACTGTCTTTTTTGTCTCAACAAATGGTGTTGGGAAAATTGGACAGTCACATGCAGAAGAATGAAACTGGACCATTTCCTTACACCACACACAAAAATAGACTCCAAATGGTTGAAAGACCTCAATGTGAGACAGGAGTCCATCAAAATCCTAAAGGAGAACACAGGCAGCAACCTCTTCGACCTCAGCCGCAGCAACTTCTTCCTAGAAATATCGCCAAAGGCAAGGAAAGCAAGGACAAAAATGAACTATTGGGACTTCATCAACATAAAAAGCTTTTGCACAGCAAAGGAAACAGTCAACAAAACCAAAAGACAACTGACAGAATGGGAGAAGATATTTGCAAATGACATATCACATAAAGGGCTAGAATCCAAAATCTATAAAGAACTTATCAAACTGAACACCCAAAGAACAAATGATCCAATCAAGAAATAGGCAGAAGACGTGAACAGACGTTTTTCCAAAGAAGACATCCAAATGGCCAACAGACACATGAAAAAGTGCTCAATGTTGCTCGGCATCAGGGAAATCCAAATCAAAACCTCAATGAGATACCACCTCACACCAGTCAGAATGGCTAAAATTAACAAGTCAGGAAATGACAGATGTTGGCGAGGATGCGGAAAAAGGGGAACTCTCCTACACTGTTGGTGGGAATGCAAGCTGGTGCAGCCACTCTGGAAAACGGTATGGAGGTTCCCCAAAAAGTTGAAAATAGAGCTACCCTACGGCCCAGCAATTGCACTACTGGGTATTTACCCCAAAGATACAAATGTAGGGATCCAAAGGGCTACGTGCACCCCAATGTTTATAACAGCAATGTCCACGATAGCCAAACTATGGAAAGAGCCCAGATGTCCATCAACAGATGAATGGATAAAGAAGATGTGGTGTATATATACAATGGAATATATGCAGCCATCAAAAAAACCGAAATCTTGCCATTTGCAACCATGTGGATAGAACTAGAGGGTATTATGCTGAGCGAAATAAGTCAATCAGAGAAAGTCATGTATCATATGATCTCACTGATATAAGGAATTCTTAATCTCAGGAAATAAACTGAGGGTTGCTGGAGTGGTGGGGGGTGGGAGGGATGGGGTGGCTGGGTGATAGACATTGGGGAGGGTATGTGCTATGGTGAGCCCTGTGAATTGTATAAGACTGTTGAATCACAGATCTGTACCTCTGAAACAAATAATACATTATATGTTAAAAAAAAGAAGATAGTAGGAAGGGAAAAATGAAGGTGGGGAAATCGGACGGGGAGACGAACCATGAGAGACTATGAACTCTGAGAAACAAACTGAGGGTTCTAGAGGGGAGGGGTATGGGGGATGGGTTAGCCTGGTGATGGGTATTAAAGAGGGCATGTACTGGATGGAGCACTGGGTGTTATATGCAAACAATGAATCATGGAACACTACATCAAAAACTAATGATGTAATGTATGGTGATTAACATAACATAATAAAATAAAATTAAAAAAAAAAAGAATCAAAACAAAAGATACCACCCATACTTTGTACCATAGGAAAGTGTACATCAAAGAAGAACCATTGGGACTGAAGTAAAAAAATGCAGCCTGAGTTTTGTCTTCGTGATAGTGACAAATATTTCCAGCATTAGATGTAAATCCAGTTTGCATGAAAACTGACATTTCGGTCTACCTGATTCCTTCAAGCATATCTGGGACTGAGATAATGCTCTTCTCTGGAAAAAGTTCATTCTAAAACAATTACGTGTGGTGTAAGCTTGCTTTGGGCTGTGGATCTACAAGGTGTAAACACCGCAGTTTCAGTCCTAAAGTCCCAGGCAAATGGGGATTAACAATTTAGGCGAGGGGACACATTTACCTTGAAGCCTGGTTTGGATAAATAAGAACTCACTTCTATTCACATACACACAGTTCTGCCACTCTTCTCAGCCTTGTCAATTCATTCACACCAAGGCCTTGAGGATTTTCCATCACTCATATTAACTTCTGTGCTTTAGGAAGAAAGTGGTCTTCCATGAGACAGGAAACCGGTCGGGAATCCATCACTAAATGGGGGGGCTGGACTAATTGCCCTGGCACATCACGTGCCTACAGGGTGAGGGGTTGGCTTCTGGAAAACAGATTCTAAGATAGATTAGCATGTGGGAGGGTGTTACCTTCTGAGTTTTCTGGGGGAAAATGAGGGGAAGAGGGAAGGCTGAGTCGTGAATCAGTCTCAACCACAGCCTCAGCCCGTCCAACAGAGGGCTCCGGAGATGGGAGCCTGGAGCTTTCCAAGCTGAGGGGAGAGAGCAATGCTCTTTCTCATACCCCCATGACTGAGGGGAAGGCAGAACTAACGTCTCCTCCAGGCAATGGGTTCTGTGCCTGAAAACCGGGGTCCACTTGGAAAATGGCAAGGATTACGCCTTTTATTAAGGTGACTGCCCCCAGCGTCCCGACCATCCCTGCTTTAATTATAGCGATTGTACAGATGGAGAAGGGTGCCGCTAGGCACACTGTGTCTCATTAACAATCTTCATAACCCTCTGCGGGTCCGAAGTCCCCGGTCGCCATTCCAACCCCGCTGGTCATTATCATTATTTAATCAGTCTGGCTTGTGACAGCACCGCCGATCACTTGCACTGTTTGGGGTTCAACCATCCCTGTTGCTCCTGTGAGCCTGCTTTGTGACGGTGCTGCCTACCATTAGCCCGGGCCTGCAGGAGAGACCCACCTCCACCAGGACCCTTCCGTGGGCGGGTCCTCACCGCTCTGCTCCAAGGTGCCTCCTCCAGGCCTGCGGTGTGTTTTCTCTGCCCGTAGGATCCACTCAGCCAAGCCCACTCTGCCTTCTCCCCACGTGCAGCACGTGGGTTCAGGCATTTCTGCTTCGTCACGCCGGTGCTGTTTCCCATGCCGGCTCCTTGCCGGGGTGTTACGCCCTCTGTCTGCATAGAGCTCTCCCATTATATAAACTCTGATCTGCTCCCCTTTGTAAGGACCTCAGAGCTCAGGGCTACGTGCACTTTTCTGGATGCTACGGGTGACGTGAGCCAGGTCTCACCACCCCTCTGGATCACAGACTCTGCAGGGAGGACTCAGTGGGGTCCCCAGTCAAGCTCATGCGGAGCTCTGGGGAGGGGACAGCCCCTCCACACAGGCCAGCCTGGGTCGGAGGAAGGGGCCGGGGCTTTACTCCCCGGGGTGAGCGATCCCTGAATGAGTGTGCACTACCCCGAAGAAGCTCGGTCCTGCCGCCTCTCTTCCCCTGTGAGGCCCTCCTGGAGCCTAACAGCCCCTGGCTGTCTGCTGGCATCACTCCCAGCTGCAGGTAATAAAAAGCCCATCATTCCCCAAAATGAATCCAGGCAGTGTTTCCCCAAGTCCACCAAAGTGCATGGTCGCAGCCACTAATTAACCACCTCACTGCTCTTCACTGATTTCCTAGGGGTACTCGCCTTCCTTAATCTCTTCTCTTTATTAAATGATTCAAGAGCCCTTAATTGCTATCCGTCTTCATTATGGCACTAAAATCCCTTCCTCAAAATGGCTTCACAGCTTCTCTCTAAACCACGATCACAGCACATCTCCAGAAATCACCCCCTTCTCTTACCAGTGCATTCTTAAAGAGCCCAGCAACTATTCTCTTAGAGACAAGCAAACAAATAGGAGTTGGCTGTAATTACGGTTATCTATTTTCTTAACAAGGGGGAACGTAGCACTTGCACGGCCCGGGGCTAACTGTGCATGTGGCCCCTCTTGCAGCCCATTCGGAGAGGTGCCCTCTAGCTGTTGGGCGGCCCTGCTGAGGTCCGTGAACACTTGTGGGGCGACTGTCTCCAGAGACCTGAGGACCTGATTGCATTAAATACTTAGGCACCTACTGAGCCTCGCGGGACACAAGAAATTCCTTATGATGCAATGTCACTGTGACCTCATGAAACTTCCTCCCCTCTTCCCAGAGCCCAGGATTGCAAGAAGCCTTTCGAGGGCACAGGGTTCAGAAGTAAGTTTCCCACTCACCGTGGGAACCCCTTGTTTCAGATACCACCGTTCGGGGGTGCCTGTGAAGAGGAAGGGTTAACACCATGAGGGCCTCTGGCTACACTCTGGCTCCAGGATCATTCAAGCTCTCCCCTTTGCAGAAATAAATTATGTTGCATTCCTTTCTCCTGTTTTATAGCTGAAAATACCAACTGTTTTGGTAGACACACAACAGGCTCTCAGCCTTTCCCCATCGGAAGTTACTGACAGATGTTTGATTCCTGCCATTTTCACCAGTGAGAAGGGCTTGCATCAAGACACCTACTCCTGGGGGGCTATTAGTCTCTGATCCCAGGGACACTGGGTCAGGGGGTGGGGGAGAGGAGACACTGGTAAGCACGGACATTAGAGCCATTTATCACCTACTGCTGTGTGTAGAATAAAGGATCCTCTTTCCAGATAGTCTATTATCTGCGGCTTGCTGGCTTCACGCTGTCATATGTTTTTTTCAGTAGTCAATAAATTGCTGAAGGCCACATTTGGAGAGTAAGTACTGTTGTACATCTAACTTTATATATTGTTCTTTTATTTACAGCTGCATTTGTTCATTTTCTAGAAGAATCTAGTATAGACCGGGAGGTATTTTTTTTTACCTACCAGATCATTCCATTGATGATAGTTTACCAAATTTATTTTTATAATAAATAAACCAATAACACACATACATTTTTTAAATCTTGTCCCTGCCCCAAAGTATTTCAGCAAGTCCACACACATTTTCATTTGGCAAAGGGTCACTTACTTATTGCTTTCACTTAGTTTTCATCTCCGTTTTAATCCGTGCGTTTCTTCCATCAGTGTGTGCGCCATATGGGACCCTATAAACCGTGCATTAATTGGTGTTAAAAGCACTGCTTTCTTTTAACACCAAACCTTTGCCTGGATAACTGGGAATTAGCTCCTAAGCTCTATTTTATAAAATCAGGTGGGGAAAATAGGGTTGAGAATCATTCAAGAGTGTTTATAGGTAAGGAATTTTCAACAACCTTTGTTCTGCCCAGCCAGGCATTCACCCACTAATTTATTAGGGACAAGATCAATAGCCTGAACTAGATTGCTGTGCTTAACTTGAATCGAATTTATGCCATGTTTACAGCTGTTTTCTCTGATAGCATCCTTGGAGGGGATGAGCTGTTAATCTAATGTGTTTTTGCCACCATTTTGCATGTGTTGATTGCTTCAATGACTTCCTGGAGATTCTTTATATTAAGCCCAAACTCATAGCCAGAAATCAATCACAACAGCACTTTATTTCTCTCCAAGGAATATAGAAAACTTATCAGAAACAAAATAGTGCCTCTTAACCGCAGTTAGCTGTGGGCAATGAATGTCCACCAAGCTCAAGCCAGAAACCGTGGGCACTATGATTCTCTCCAGCAGGACCACAAATACTGCGTTAGTGTTCAGTGCTATGTAACAGATCACCGCAAATGTGGTTGCCCAGAACAACACGCATTTGCTATCCCACAGTTTCTCTGGGTCAGGAGTCCTGACACGGCTTAACCGGGTCCTCTGCAAGACCATAATCAAGGTGTCAGTCAGGATGGGCTTCTCATCTTAGCTCGACTGGGAAAGGGTCCCCTTCCAAGTTTATTCAGTCTTTTTGGCAGAATCCACATCCTTGGGACTATCGGACTCATGGTGGCTTGCTTTTTCAAAGCCGGAATGGTGAGCAAGTTGGAGTCCTCTATAAAATAATGTCATCACGGTAGGGACATCCCATCACTTTTGTCATATTCTATGGGCTGAAAGCGAGTTGCATGTTGCTCCCAGACTCAAGGGGGCTAGATTATATGAGGTTGTGAACACTAAGAGGTAGGGATGGTGGCCACCATATTGAAGTCTGCCTGCCACAGCCCATCTTCTGCCTGCAGTGATTCACGTCCTTCCCAGTGCAAGTATATTGGCCGTCCTCAGGAGTTTATCCCATTATCGCATTCACTCAAAATTCAAAATCTCATCATCAAAATCAGGTCTCGGTGCAGATGAGGCTTCGGGCTATAATCTGTTAAGTACAGCTCCTGAGCCGTGATCTCTGTCCTTTGGTGAATGTGACACTGGAGACCAGTTATCTTCTCGTCCCACCCGACCTGCAACGGGGGGGGGGGGGGGGGAACAGGCATAAGATAGCTATACACAGGTCAGTTCAAAATAGGGGCCAAATGGAAAGTGAAAAGAGTCCCCAGTCCATAGCGGCATTGAAATCCAGCCAGGCCCATGTTGGGATGACTCCATTAGATTTCAGGGCTAGATTTCAGAAGTACGTCTCCACGTATTCTGAGTCAGGTATCTATACCTACTACATCATCCTACTATTTACACTATCCTGGCAATATGACTGCGAATCAAACTATCAACAGATAAATATTTTTATTAAGTAAGAGAATGAAATCAGAATAAACTGTTTTTCAATATTCTACTTCTGAGGTTATTTATTAGAATCAATGTTGAAGAAGTTATGCTCTGCAAGACTGATAATAAATAATATGAGGCAAATTATAAATACCCAAGTTTTTCTAGAAATTTTATATACATTGAAATATTCTTCTGAATATCATTTTCTAGGCAACTTTAGACAATTTCAAATCATATTTCCCAGGACGTTAGGAGTCAAATTCTGATAAACAATGAAGTGGATGCTCAACTGTCTCCTTTAATAAAATATTTTAGATTTGCAACTTGGAAAACGACATGCTTTTATTTACAAAATGATGTGGAGAACAAAGGAGTTATTTTTTATTGAAAAGAGTCTGGAAAACTGTTTTAAAGGAGAAGGGATCTTTTTTTCCTAATAACGGGGCTTGAGGACAGGCATGTCCTCAAAAGGAAAGTGGATGCTGTTATCGAAAGAAGGAGAACAGGAGCCAATGAACCATAGCTATGCTGGTACTTTGCAGAGCGAACATGACAGGGTCTAGGGGCTTCCAGACTCTTGAATCTTGAGACGGGCAGGAAACGTAGCCTTGATACACAGGCTGCAGAGCAGGGCTGTCCTCAGCAGAGAGCAGAGAGCCCGATCCCAGCTAATATGCAAGTGGGGAGAGGGAGAAGGGTTTAGAGATGGCGTTATTGACGATGTTCCCAGAGCATTTCTATGGGAGTTTTGGGGAGATTCATCTCCTTGGAAAATCTTGCTATTCTTGACGTTTAGGCTTTCTGTATAAATTTAAGAAACAACTTTTCAATCGTCATGCAAACACATGTACACAGGCCGTGACCTACATGCACACAAACTGGGTTAAGCTGAATTAGGATTAGAATTGTAATTAGTCTACATGTCAGTTTGGGAAAAATGGCCACCTTTGGAAATTATGATCTTGTACCCAGCAGGTAGTATATATAGCTACATAGATTCAGGCTTCAGGGTTGTTTAGCAAAATTTCATCATGTACAGTGTTGGCATAGTTTTCAAATTTATTCCTGAACATGTTCTATTTTTGTAGAGCTGTTGCAAATAGTCACTTTATTAAAATCATCTGGTTTAATTGTTATTGCTATCACAAACAGGTTTAAGAAACTAGTTCCTAACGTTCCAGCAATGTGAGTTCACATAAAAACGAGTGTTCTTATTGCGTTTGAGAGTTCGAAAGACTTTCCTATCGTGGCCACCATTTCCACATTAATACCACCGTCTTCTATGTGATGACAGATTTCCCGTAAAAGAGAGCACGTCCCTTCACATCGTCAAAGGTCACCGCTCACCCTTTTACCTTATTGTACCCTTGTCTGTCCCAGTAACCTTTCCGTCAGGCTGTAGTGAAGTCGTTCAAAATACAGAAGGAAAAACAAGCTCCTAACCACAGGAGTGACTTTGTAGATACTTGGCTGCCTTTAAAGAATTATTTACATAAAGCATTTCCATAAAATCCATTTAATGCTATTTAAGAGATGAGATGGGTAGAAAAACCTATGAATACGTTATCCCCTCTTGCCAAGAGAAGGGTGTTTTGTCTTGGCTTTGTTTTGCTTTTTTAGTTCGGCTGCCTTGGGCAGTTAATCTACTGGCGCGTTCTCACACTCTCGTCAGCTCCAGAGATGAAGTGTTCCCAAAGCATGGCAGGGAATTTAAAAAGTCCAGGGTTTGGAGAGAGCCTTCCTGGCCGGGCCCCCAGCGCAGGCGCCAGCTGATGAGAGCTGTTGCTCCCTGAACCAGTTGGGGTGTGCGTGGCAGAGGCAGGGAGAGCCGCACACGGTTACAGTACCTGATCTCGAATCTTTACAACCCAACAGCGGCATGAAAATCTACACTCTTATTCCTCCTGGTCCTGCTACACTGCAAAAGCTGAAAGTTTTTAATATTAGGTATGTTTTTTTGGAAAGGCATAAAACAGTAGTAGGAAGCTCGGGGGGTCGATATGTTCCTTGCTTGGGTAATACTGATTGGTATTTGGTTACCATTTCCAATTTATAGGATACTTCCATCTTGGAATTTGTGTGTGTGTGTGTGTATTTATAGAATTTTCATTTAATATATATTAAAAATGGTAAGTAGAGAATTATGTAACTGATCTGAGGTCAGGTGACCTAGCTGGTAAGTGACAAAACCAGGATTAAGTCATCTTCCAAATTCCTTACTTTCTACAGTAAATGCAATTTCCCAGATTTAATAGCAGCCTAGGTTTTCACTGCGATCCTCTCAGTAACTGACATGGAAACTAAACACATGTTTGTTTGGAAAGTACTTGCTCACTACTTTGAATAGTTGCATCCCCTCCCAAATACTGGAATAAAACACGTGCTGTAAAGAATGGCGTAAGCATCAGTCTTACTCGTGGTATCATGCAAACCCTTCACGTAAAGACCATTTCCAGCATGCTGTTATTTATGCACTTGAAATTTCATTGTAGCACAGAAAAGATGGGGTTTGCCAACAGATTGATATGATCTGCAGGATTAATTTGATGTTCAAAGCAGTTTCTGTTGCATTTTCAGATTGCTGGAAACCCACACTGCCTTTCTAAAGGCTGTTTCTTTCCCGCGTGTATAGTAGCGGAGATCAGGAACACAGGGTGCCAGGTAATTTAGGGAGTTAGCAAACCGTGAATTTTCAGCTTGAGCCACTTTAGGCAGTTGGCTCTATCCTTACGAAGCTTGAACCCATCTTACTAAAACAAACATTTTCGGTTGTCAAATCCAAGGAGAAAAAAATCTATTTTTAAAAATTTCCAACTGGTCCACAGGGCTAGTAAATTTCACCTTTAGAATTTAGAATGTATTTAGAATATACCGTCTTCAGGATGTGCTGTCCTGTCCCAGACAAAGGCACTCAAGGGAAAAAATGGCACAGTATAAACACAGCAGAGATCTGTGTTGTGGTATGGTCTATTTTCATATTATTTTTTGGGAGAAAGAGAGAGAGGCATCCTCAACAGCCAGAGAAGGAATTGGTGTTTGTGCCCCAGTGTCTACACCTTTGTCACATAAAAAAGTATATGCAAAAGAAGAGTTGAGGGATGCCATTATATATTACAGATAATAATAATAATTAATAGTAATAATAATATGTCTTCTCACCAAAACCAACCTGTTTTACTACAGTTCATTAAACAGAATAAAATTATGGACTCTTTCTGTAAATAAAGAACCATGATCTCATTGTCAACAAATTTATTAGAAAAAGTCTGAAGATTTTTTTTTTTCATTAAAAAAAATTGAGCTGTAGAATTTCCTTCTTTTTTGCAGGTGAAATGTTCAGAAACTCACAGGTGAACAGTATTTTTATCAAAAGGAAAAGACAGCTACAGGATGTGAAGAATCATGTCATGCTGTCTGTAATTAATTGAAGATCACTTATTTCAGAATTCAAGACAGCACATTAGTGGTATTGTCTATTTTCATATTATTTTTTCTCAAATTACATCAGATCCACAGAATGCTCCAAGAATAGTACCAAGAAATCCCAGATACCTTTGCCCAGATCCCATAATTTTTAACATGCTTAGTTACCATGTCTGCTTTATCACTGTTCTCCCTATATATCTGTAATATTTTTGTGAATCATTAAGAGCAAGTTGCAGACTTTTACAATGAGCTAAATCAGGAAGTTAACATTAATCTAACTCTAGTTTTCAATTACAGACCTTAATTATATTTTGCCAGTTTCCTCAATAATTGTCTTCATGGAAGAAAAGCACCAATAACCAGCCTCAGAACATATGTTACAGTCAGCATCTGAGACTCTTCACCTCCTTTAATCTACCTTAGGTGCACACTCGGCCTTCTGTAAGTGTGGCATTTTACAAGAGCTCAGGCTAGTTATTTGGGAGAACATCCTTCCATTTGTATTTGTTTCAAGCATCCTCATGATTACAATGAGGTCACATATTTTTGACAAAAGTGATGCTGTGTTATTCTCAGGGCATCAAAACAACAAACATGTACATTTGTAAGTAAAATAGATCTAAAATTATTTTGCCTGAAAGCAACTAATAGGGAATTACAAATCTGCCATTTACGTATTCCCTAAAAATAATAGTGGGAATTAGGGCTATAATGCACTAGGCCTTGTTAAATTTACATGATCTAACTCAGACCTTCATGATCATTCCTTTTCACGAATGGCTAGCTGAGCATCACTGAGTTAGGGCTGGGGACCATTATTCTATGAATCTCACCTGATTCCTTAACCATGTTTCTTTTCTCTTCTTTCTTTACTCTTCTATTCAACAGAGAAAAATGGCATAGGACTGCCACTTACGTTAAAGCTGAGACATTTCTGTGTGTTGACTTTCTTTCATTGTATGAAGGAGGGAAAATTTCCTCAATGTTTCAAAGAATTTGCTAAATACTAAAAGAAAAAACACTTTCAGAGGAAATAAATTACAAAGTGGTCACCTCTATGAGATATAATTTATGAACAAAGTTAGTCTAAATTTTTAGTGTGGCCAAAAAACAGAAAGGTGCTAATTATATTTTGCTCATAAAGCTTATGGTAGAGATAAGATAGAATCCTATAAAGTGACCAATTAAAACCAGAGAAAGCAGAAAGAAGGGGAAAAAAAGAAACAGAACAGAAGCAATAAGTAAAAAAAACAAAAAACAAAAACTAAAAACCAAAACCAGTTATTAATATGATAGGTACTAACCAAACTGTGTCAATAAAACTTCAAATGTGATTGTTCAATATACACAAAATTTAAAAAAAGGGGGGCGGGTTGGCAGAAAGGATTTAAAAAAAAAAAAACCTAAAAACAAAACAAACACAAAAACCTACACTGTATGTTTTCTATAAGAAACTCATTTTATTTTATTTTATTTTATTTTAAAGATTTTATTTATTTATTTGAGAGAGAGAGAAAGAGAGAGACAGCACATGAGAGGCGGGAGGGTCAGAGGGAGAAGCAGACTCCCTGCCGAGCAGGGAGCCCGATGTGGGACTCGATCCAGGGACTCCAGGATCATGACCTGAGCCGAAGGCAGTCGCTCAACCAACTGAGCCACCCAGGCGCCCAAGAAACTCATTTTAAATGTAAAGACTCATAAAGGATAAAAGAAAAGGGACAAACTTCTGGTTTCAGCTCTGACATGTAAATGGATCATAAGTAGTCACTGTGGACCTTTAACAACAATAACAAAATTGTTGAAAAAGCTAAAAAGTGACTTTTCATGAACTTCAGAAACTTGAAGTTGCAGAGCAAACTGCCACTCTGAAATCTGGAGTGTGGCCATTCCAGGGCATCATCTGTCCCTGAAGTCGCTGGGGCCATAATTGCTGGAAACACCGGAATGACCTCTCCCCCAATTCTGCAGGTGGAATGAGCACTAGCATGTCAGGAACAGCTCCAGAGGCTGCAGACACTGTGGGGTTTTGCCTCCAGGAGGCTTTCTTTTCTCTCAGCGGCTTCTACCCTCAAGAACCCTCGTGGCCCTGCGGGGAGGGTAAAAGCAATTTTTAAATACCTCCAGAGTTTTCCCTATGGTAATTCCTTTTCAGCAGAAGAAAAGGCTGTATGGAAGTCTTCTTCATCCTGGGAAACAGAAAATCACCCACCTACAGTCCCCACTGGGATGCCTGTCTCACCTAAGGAAAACCTAACAGCTGATAAACACATCCCAGGGACAAAGGACCACTAAAAAAATGAAATTTAATCATAGCATTATAGAAAACTTCCCTTCTGCACAGATAGGGGATTTAAATTGGCTTAATAAGTAGTCACAGACTCTAATGGAAAAAGTACACAGCATGCAACAATATGTAATGTAGGCAAAGAGGTGGAAACTAAGGAAAAATCAAGAGAATGCTAGAAATTAAAAAAAGGAAAAAGACACATTGTAACAGAAAGAGTGCCTTTGATGGGCTTACCAGTAGGTAGGATACATCTCAGGAAGGAACCAGTGAGTTGGAAGATAGTTAAACAGAAATACAAGTGAAATACAAGGAGAAAAAAGAATAAAACAAAACAAAACAAAAAAAAGAGAGAGAGAGAGAATATTGAAGAAATTTGGAGTAATTTCAAAAGGTAAAAGACATACCTGGAATAGTAGAAAGAGAAAAACACAGAAATATTGGAAGCAATAATGGAAAAGAATGTTTGAGAATTATTGAAAGACACTAAACCAAAGATGCAGGAAACTCAGAAAACACCAGGCAGGAAAGTATCAAAAACAAAACTAAACTACCAGGTCTCATCATATTCAAAATTCATAAAAATACGGAAAAATCAAAGACAAAGACAATGGAACAGCATTCCGCTTTAAAAAAAGAAGGACATTCTGTCATGTAGGAGAGCATGGATGGACCTCAAAAGCATTATGCTGAGTGAGATACCTCAGTACAAAATGACAAGGACTGAATGATCGCATGTGGAAGTGGTGTATACAATAGTTGAATTCATGCAATCAAAGACAGAGTGGTGTTTATGGAAGCAGGAGAGTTGTTAATCAACAGGCATGAAGTTTCAGTTAAGTTAAAATAAAAGGAGGGTAGGAACAAAATCTTCACAGACACCTCACCATAGGAGAAATGCAAATGGCAAACAGGCTTATGAGAAGACATTCAGTGTTGTATGTCATTAGGCAATTGCACATTAAAACAACGAGATAGTGCTACACACTTATTAGAATGACTAAAATCCAAACACTGACAACACCAAGTGTTCACAAGGATGGGGAGCAACAGGGACTCTCAGTCACTGCTGGTGGGAATGTGGAATGGTGCAGCAACTTTGGAAGACAATATGGTGGTTTTTTATAAAACTAAGCATAGTCCCAATGCACAATTCTTTAGCACTTCTTGGTATTTATCCAACTGATCTGAAAATGTACGCCCACACAAAAAAAGCTGCTCATAAGCACTTTTCTCATGAACACTGAAAACTGGAAATAACCAAGATGCTTTTTATAGGTGATTGGATAAACAAATTGTGACATATCTATACATTGGGATATTATTCAGTAATAAAAATAAAGGAGTTATGAAGGCACAGACAGAGAGGAAACTGAAATGCGTATTGCTGAAAAAGGCCAGTGTGGAAAAGCTGTATGGTGTACAGTACCAAATACATGGCAGTGTAAGACAGGCAAAAATACAAACATGGCAAAAGGTCAGTGAGGCCAGTCATTTGGTGGAATGGGAAGGTGAAGCACGGGGTTTGGGGGGACCGTCAAAAAATTCTGTGTCACGCTGCAGTGGTGGATGCATGGCATTATGCATTTATCAGACTCCTAGAACTTCATAGCACAGAAAGGGAATCTTAACATATGCAAATTAAGAAAAATCTTCTAGGAGGTTGGGGAACTCCAGGAATGAATACCGACAATGACAAAATAACATAATTGTAATACAGGTGCATGAATCGACCTCACCGAGGGATGATGGCGCGTGGTGTCGGTGCAGGTCTAACCTTGGGTGAGCAGAGTATTTAGAGGAAAGCAAAAGGAAATGCACAGCACGACTGCAGTCTGACACATGCACACGGTGTGCCAGGGGGTCAGAAAAAAGGACAGCCTGTGAAAACAAAGAAAACCTGAACAAACTCTGGGCCTTCATAATAATATCATTATTTCATATAGAAGACGAGCCTGGTGTCTCTTGTAGAGGCAGAAAGTGAGAAAGTGGAAAACAAGTAGAGGCAGAAAGTGAGAAACTGGAAAACAAAACAAACCTAAATTAAAAAAGCAATGTCCATGAATTCTCGAAAGACCACAAGAGCAGACTGAATACATTTTCAGTGGCTGAAGCTGGTATAATGGAAGCACAAAGTGGATAAAGTAGCATCGGCTTACATTGCAAAACACAAAATAGACACCCGTGTGCCCATATTGATAGAAATAAATCATTGAATAAAGAAACAGCGCAGACTAAACAGAGGTCTGGTGTAGAGGAATGCTAAAGCATTTCTGTAAATAATCTGCTCTCCGGGAGATGGAGCATGATCCCCACTCACTGAGTATGGGCTGACGATGCTGCCCTCCTGATGTCCCTGTGGTATGAAAGGGGGCGAGGGAGTAACTTTACCACAGAGGAAGCTGCCAGACACAGCCTTGGTCAGATGAGCAAGGGTGAGTGATGTCAACAGTGACGTTGGTGTTGACAGGATAGACCTCTTGATGGGATGTGATGAACTTGGCAGTTCGCCTCTGTTCTCTTATGTTCCAAAGCCTCTAACTTCAGTCTCCTCAGGAGAAAATGTGGGATAAATCCCAACGGGCATGCACTCCGAACAGTCTCTTAGTACTTTTCAGTATTTACAAGGTCGAAGCCAAGAGGAGCCCAAGAAGACAAGGTGACTAAATGTAATGTGGCATCCTGGATGGGCTCCTGGAACCGAAATAGGACATAAGGTGAACACCAGGGAAATCTGAATAGAATATGGACTTAGTTGGTAATAACATTCAATATTGTTTCATTATCCATGAGAAGTGTGCCATGCTGATGTAAGATATTACTAACATCTTACAATGGGAAAATAGGTATGGGTGATAGGGAGATTCATACTATCATTGCAATTTTTCTGTACAACCCAAGCAATTCCAAAAGAAAAAGTTTATTTAAAATCTACGTTTTCAAAAAAGCATAGGGTAGTGGGTGGCAAAGAAAAAAAATTAAAGTGGGGGTGCCGGGGTGGCTCAGTCATTAAGTGTCTGCCTTCGGCTCAGGTCATGATCCCGAGGTCCTGGGAGTCCACATCGGGCTCCCTGCTCAGCAGGAAGCCTGCTTCTCCCTCTCCCACTCCCCTCTCTCACTGTGTCTCTCTGTCAAATAATAAAATCTTAAAAAAAAAATTAAAGTGAATAATTTAATAACTTTTCAAAGCAGTGCTAAGTTCCACACAAAAGACTGGAAAAGGAGAGCCTGTGTAAAAGCAGGTCCAAGTTATCATGGGATAAAGAGGATTATTCCCTTTGCTGAGTCTCAAAATCATAATTGCAGAAAGAAATATCATGCCGCCGGTTCCCTGATGCCAACGGTTTGCTTCAGATGAGCAGAAACCCCGGGATGAGAGACTCTCGTATCTCTGGTCAACAGAGTAAATGGGATAATGTTTCAGACATTTCTCCATCTCTCAACTGATTTGGTAACTGATCGTAATACAATCAGAGATCAGTTAATTAAGACAGAGAAGTTCTTGCTGGAGTTATGGGCAGATGTGGAAAGAAACAATAATGGATTTAAGGTGCAATTGTCTCTAACTTCAGTTCCAGGGAAGATGGATTCCCATTTCCTCATGTCCTTTTCCTGCTCCTTGTCTCTCGCACCTGTAAGGTGCACTTGCCCATCTCCAGACCCGCCTTGCCCACACAAACCACCAGCTGTCATGGCCACTTAAATACACCTGCTCCTCTTAAAATATATGTCCTATGTGGTGCCTTGGCTGCCCCCACCCCTCAAAGCATCTCTCACACCAACCTCTTGTCCAAGAAGCTTAACCAAGTAATCCTCGTTGACCTGATCTGCCCTCTACCTGGCAAGTACTTATCTACTTACCATTTTGGTGTTTAATTTTATTTTCTAATTACTCCAACTATATCTCCCATTTCATTGCCATTATTTAGAATTACAAGATTCTTGTACATTGCTGTGCATATACACCATATCCAACTTGCTCCATTGACATGAACTGACAAAAAGAAGGCAGACATTTTCAGATTACATCTTTCTATCCTCGGATATGCAAAATCTGGACAAAATTCTAGAAGCTCCTGATTCAACCTCAAATTTATGAAATTGGCCTTTCATGAGGTCATCCTCAGTCAGTTTGGTGGAAACTTTCCCAGGCTGAAGTCACTAGTCACAAGTAATTAAGTTCAGAAACTTAGATACCGTTTGTTGGTGTAGCGGCTACACGCTTTTGGTGAGAGCTCCCATTGTTGTCAAGGGCTAAGTGTGGGTCTGGACACCTGCCTCTTACACATCGTAGTGGCCTTGCCCCTCCTGACAGAGCTTCAACCACGTCCCACCCTGGGCCCCTTCCTCGAAGTGTCCCCACTCTATGGACGCAGGATATTTCTGAGCTGTAGGTGACAAATACTCGACATTATGCCCCCTTGTTAGACTAACTTCCTCTCTTAATGACTACACTTATTTATTTTTCTTCACATCCTGCTTGCTCATTACTCATTTTCAATTATGAGTCAGATTTCTTCTGGAGTTTAATTACTCTTCTGGTTGAAGATGATAAATTAATTTGCTTATTAACTCTGTAACACCTTTTAAGTTCAGTGAATTAGGTGCCATTTACTATTTTATTTTCTGTGGTGGAGGGCCGGTGTTTTACATGGGTTACAACAAGGAGTGAGACAGAGGAATAGCGTAGATAAAAACCGTAGGAAGTTGGCTGGATGGCTTCCCTACCCCATAAAGCCTTTCTGGCGTGATGCACCAGAGGCTGTGCTGATTTCAATGTACCTGTCCCGAGCCACTGAATTATTGCAATGCCGTATCTTTTCTGATTATTTTCCAGATTATTAGCTATTTCCTTGGGGAAAATGTGTTGTGTATGTAAAAGATTTATGGGTAAAGCCCAAGCTTCATAACGTTCCAGATGTGATACAAATTTGGTCAGGTGATGTAGCTCGTGCCTTTGTTCTTGCTGCTGCTTCTGTCCTCCAAACCATGCTGGTTCTCACTCTACATATTTAAATGATCTTAAGGAAGATGGCAATGTGAATGTTGTGGCCAGAATTTATTAAAATTAAGGATTTTTAGGGGCGCCTGGTTGGCTCAGTCGTTAAGCGTCTGCCTTCGGCTCAGGTCATGATCCCAGGGTCTTGGGATCGAGCCCCGCATCGGGCTCCCTGCTCCGCGGGAAGCCTGCTTCTCCCTCTCCCACTCCCCCTGCTTGTGTTCCCTCTCTCACTGTGTCTCTCTTTGTCAAATAAATAAATAAAATCTTTAAAAAAAAAAAAATAATAAAATTAAGGATTTTTCAAGAGCAGTTTTAGTACTATAGAAAAATTGGCTGAAAGTACAGATAATTGCCGTATTACCGGTCCCTACGGTTTCTTCCAGTACTATCATTTCGCATTGGTGTGGTTCATTTGTTCCAATTGCTGAACCAATACTGGCCCATTATTAGTAAAAGTAAATAGTTGACCAAGAAGCAAAAAACAATGAAATGGAGTAAAGATGGTCTTTTACACAAATGGCCCTGGAACAACTATGTGTAACCATGCAAAACAAAACAAAACAAAACAACAACAAAAAACGAATCTAGACACACCTCACCACAATAAATTCAAAATGGATCACAGAATTGAATGTAAAACACAAAAGCATAACATTCTTTAGGGAAAACATAGGAGGAAATCTAGAGAAACTTGGCTATAATAATGCCTTTTTTTAGATACAAAACCAATCCATGAAAAGAAAGAATTATTAAACTGAACTTCATTAAAATTAAAAACTTCTCACAAAAGACACTGTTAAGAGAAGCAGAAGACAAGCCACAGGCTGGGAGAAAATCTTTGCAAGGACATAACTGACAATGAACTCTTATCCAAAATATACAAAGAGCTCTTAAAACCAAACAATAAGGAAACAAGTAACCCAGTTAAATTACAGGCAAAAGATCTCAACAGAAACCTCACCAAAGAAGATGTACAGATGGCAAATAAATAAAGATGCTCCACATTCTATGTCATAAGGGAAATGCCATCTAAAACAACAATAAGCTCCAACTACACAATTATTAGGGGGACACAAATCCAGAGCACTGACAACTTCAAATGCTGATGAGGATGCGGGGCAACAGGGACTTTATTCTTTGCTGGTGGGAATGCAAAATGGTGCACCCACTTTGGAAAACAGTTGTCAGTTTTTCACAAAAGTCTTAAGTAGAGTTTTCTTATAAAACTCTCATGATATAAACCAGCAATCATGCTCCTTAATCCATACCCAAAGAAGCTGAAAACTTATGTTCACACAAAAACCCACACATGGATGTCTGCAGCAGCTTTATTCATAATTGCCAAAACTTAAGGGTGTCTGGATGGCTCAGTCGGTTAAACGTCCAACTCTTGATCTCACCTCAGGTCTTGATCTCAACCTCGCATTGGGGTCCATGCTGGGCATGGAGCCTACTTCAAAAAAAAAAAAAAATCATAATCGCCAAAACTTAGAAGCAACCAAGACATCCTTTAGGGGGAGATGGATAAATAAACTATGGTCCACTCAGACAATGGAATATTATTCAAGGCTAAAAAGAAAATGAGCTGTCAAGCCATGAAAAAACATGAGGGAAATTTAAATGCATATCACTAAGTGAAAGATACCAATCTGAAAATGATTTCAGTATGAGTTCTGATAAAAACTATTTTTAAGATATATTATATCATATATGACATTATATGATGTTATTTGCATGTAAGTGTTTGAGATTATCCATAACACATAAATATTTTTCTTCTCTGGTTTATTATATAATTCCCTCCCCATTGGTACTGGTCATTTGAGAACACTAGAAGAAATGATGGACTTCTGGCATGAGAGGTTTTGCTCAGATGGGTCAAAGAAGAAAATACTGAGCAGTGAGCACTTACTAAATTCAAACAGAGTTTTTAAATTTTTGTTTTGGGGGATTACATAGTAGATGTTAATTTAATACTGGCTAGGGATGGGGGATTATAAAACATACGCAGAAAAACTGAATATGTCTAGCTGGTTTCAGATGTTTCTTTGCAGTGATCACCGGGGTTTGGCAATTACTTGTGAGACAGCATATTGTTGTGTGGTTATTACTTCACCCAGTTAATGTTTATGTATTTGTTCCTTCCTCCTTCTTCCCCACTTTCCTTCCTTTGTCTATTCTTTGAGTCAATTAATATTCATTTGATATCTGTGGGTTGGAACAGAGGGGAGTGTTCAGCTTGCATAAATAGCTTTCTAGGAACATAAATTTCACTTGGTAAAAAGCTGGTTATGGTGGTTCCTAAAGCACTGTCCAGTCTCTGTACCCATAATATTATGCCAACACAGGAATAGCAATGTACTTATTAATTTCTTTTTTTTTTTTTTTTTTAAAGATTTTATTTATTTATTTGAGAGAGAGAATGAGAGACAGAGAGCATGAGAGGGAGGAGGGTCAGAGGGAGAAGCAGACTCCCTGCCGAGCAGGGAGCCCGATGCAGGACTCGATCCCGGGACTCCAGGATCATGACCTGAGCCGAAGGCAGTCGCTCAACCAACTGAGCCACCCAGGCGCCCTTGTACTTATTAATTTCTTTCTGTGTTTCTGGCTCCGTGCTAAGTGGTTAGGTTGGAGGGCTAAAAAGGATAAATACTTATTTTGGGTAACTATAATGCAAGCAAATTGGAAACATGCCTGATATGGATAAAATGATTTTTCCAGGTAGAAGCTATTTGGGGATGGCCCCAGCAAGTGTTTTAGAGATATTGATCAAGTTTTTAGGAAATTAAGAAATCTTACCTGTGACATTTTCCATCATTCCAGAACACCTTAATCTTGAGTACTTTAATAAGGATTTTAATGACCCATTTTATAAGTCTCTTCTTTCTATAGCCTTCTTTGGGGCGTATACGTAGTCTAGAAATTCATTATAATTGCAATTAGTGATTTCTTTTCCAATATGTTTATGTACCCACTGGGAGTACTTGAAAATATTTATATTATTGAATTATTTTCCTAGAATATTATTTCTTTAAATTTTATTGACACATCCCAAAGTCTCCGTGTCTACTGATACTTTATAACTCACACTGATAGTACTTAGGTAAAATTGTAAACCTCAAAGGTGTGATTTGAGGAATCTATGAAATCCCGCATTGAAACCACAGACTAGCATTGATAAATGCACTTTAGGAAAAACACTTACTTCCTCTATCTACATCTTGGGATTCCAGCAAATTACCATCTGTAATGAACTGCAGGTACTTTTTGATGAGCACAGGGATGAGCATTTGGCTGTTTATCATTTTTCCTCTACCAATGTGACATCTCCGCTGATTACTTATATTATGGCTAATTTGCAGCTTATCATCAGTCCTGGTTTCTTAATAAACATCTCATTAAGTGATGGGAGCTGTCACTTTGCCTCCATGTTCCCACTTCCCAGTATAACTTGCAAACATTTTGAAAAAAAAAAAAAAAAAAAAGACCGCTGGACGTCACACGTGCCATTTGCAATCATGTTCTAATGCTTCAGAGGGGGCATGTTAAGTAAATGCCCTTCACAACTCATTACTGCAGACTGGACAAGCGTAATTAGTCACCATATTGTTACTTTGTTTTCACAGTTCAGGCTTTGAGTACGTGACTGAACTGGGCAAATTAAGAACTTGAGCGAACAAGTCTTTAAAGTGAGAGAGGCAGTGTTGTCTTGGAGAAACGGTCAAGTTGATCAGGGTGCTGGTGAGGATTTACATGCTGGATTAACACAACAAAGTCAAGCAAAGGATAGACAGACAGGCATAAAACTCGTGACCAGGGAGGTAGACTCTCAAACAGAGCTGGGGGACTTAAATGGCGAACCACTTGAGTCTTTAAGAAGAAGGAGCAGGAAAAAAGAACTGTGTCCTCTGTACTGGAAGAAAAGGATTGGTTGGTAAGGCTCTTTGTCATCAGCATTCATGGGAAAGTTGCATTAAGTTGCAGAATGGGGTTTTTGCTGACTTTGTGGCAAAGTTGTTGTGATGGTATCACCAATCTGTGTAATAACTTCTAAGATAGACTTTCTGGAAATCAAGTGAAATAAAAACAATCTTAATGCATTTTAACATTTTCCTTCAGAACTACAAAAGCTTAGTTGGTCAGAGCCATGTATTTGTCCTCATATGGAAAAGGGAGGAGAAGGTGCTTTTTTTCCTGTGTTAAAGGGGACAGAGACCCCCCTTTTCCAGGAGAAATCATGTTGGAAATAGTCGTTTGGCTACATTATTATTATTAAGTGGGAAATGTTCCTTGGCTTTCAGATGATACTTAACAAATGATTCAATTGTTTTGAAGGTAGTTTATTTGACAGGGAGTATTAAATACATATGGGAAAATGCACATATCATAGGTAGGTAGCTTGATAAATACTCCTAAAATGAACATGTCAGCATAACCATACCCCAGGCAGAGGTACGGAGCATGCCAGTGTTCTAGAAGAAACCATTTTGTTTCCATCCAGTTACCAACTCTGCCAAGAATTGCCAGTCTCTTAATTTCTAACCTCATACATTATTGTGTTTGCTTCAAACTTTTTGTGAATGGAAGCATACAGTATTCCTTTTTTAAATGTTTAACTTTTCTCAGTATTTTGTTCGATTCATATGAGATTTTGTGATTACATAAGTTTTTTGTTCTCAATACTGTCTCATGTTCCATTCTGGTGTGAATATGGCATGGCTCATTTATCCATTCTACTGATGGTGTCTAAGGTAGTTTCCAGTTTGGAGCTATTGTGTGTAGCAAGGTCATGAGCATCCTTATACACGTCTTTGGTTGGCTGGGATATCAGGCATGTTAAGTGAAGCTCTATTAGATACTGTCAAACAGACTCCAGACTGGTTAATCCAAATCACACTCCCTCCAGCGGTGTATTAGCGTTCGGACTGCCCCGTACTCTCCTTAGCACTTCGTTTTACTTTAGCCTTTCGTGTACAGATACACCTTATCATGGTTATAATTTACACTTCTCTGGTGATTGATGTAACTAAATACCTTTTCATATATTTATAGGCCATTTTAATACTCCTTTTATGAATTGTATATTCAAGTCATTATCCACTTTTTCAATTGGCTTGTCTTTATGTATTCTGCATGTAAAGCATTTGTTAAATTATATAACCTTTTCACAATGACTAAAATATGCAAATATTTTGGCACTTACCTTGGGTTTTCATTGATGATTGCCCACAGCCTGGTCAGTTCAGGCACTTGAGCCTCTGTCTGTCTAAACAGAGAACACGAGAGCAATTAATGGAGCTCAGAGTTTTAAAATTTAGACATTCCCATTGTCTTGGACAAAGTATTATACTCATGTTTCTCCTAAACTATTAAGGATAGAATTAATATATATGGTATATAAATATAAACCATTCTCTTTAAATCATTTTGAGTATGTATAAAATATAAAGCTTTATATCAGTATTTTGATATTGCTAATCTATGGTTTCAAGATTTCAACCATATTATTTAAAATTCATATTTTCAATATGGTTATCACATCTCATTGCTTTTTTAAAAAATATAAAGACATCTTGCAAAATTCTTACTTAGCATTGCTTTGGAATTTACTAATATTCTGTAATTTGTTTTTTTTAAAGATTTATTTATTTATTTATTTGACACAGAGAAAGAGACAGCTAGAGCGGGAACACAAGCAGCGGGAGCGGGAGAGGGAGAAGCAGGCTCCTGGCTGAGCAGGGAGCCCGATGCAGGGCTCGATCCCAGGACCCTGGGATCATGACCTGAGCCGAAGGCAGACGCTTAAGGACTGAGCCACCCAGGCTCCCCAATACTCTGTAATTTGATTAGAGACACCAGGATTGAATAGTATTTTCTTTTAAATCGTTACTTTTCTTTAAAAATACATTCTTTTGATGCCAACCTTTGATATTAAATAGTATAAAATTAGTACACTTTTTTTAAAAAGATTTTATTTTTATTTATTTGACAGAGAGAGACACAGCGAGAACGAGAATACAAGCAGGGGGAGTGGGAGAGGGAGAAGCAGGCTCCCCACCAAGCAGAGAGCCCAATGCAGGGCTCCATCCCAGGACCCTGAGATCATGACCTGAGCCGAAGGCAGATGCTTAACGACTGAGCCACCCAGGTGCCCATCCAGACAAGTTTCTATTACTACGTCATGTGGGCATTCATCCTCAGGGAGCGTTTACTTCAGTGAGGACGATAGCTCACTTTCACAAGATGGTAGAGGTTGAAGGGTGGACAGGCTCTTAAGATACATAAGCGGAAACATTGCAAAGATTTTTCCCACAGTTCTCCAAGCGCTTTAAGCTCTGCTGGGTCAGTATCTGACCATACTCAGGTGGCTTTTGCTTGTTTTTTTTTTCTTTGTTATTATAATTTACCAGTTTCATCTCTGCTCAAGTGTGTTACTTTAAGAAATATAATACAAGACCGTTTTAGTGTTTTAAAATCTACTATCTACAAGTTTTCAGGCCATATGTATTTTGGCATTCAGAGCCATCAGAATTTTAGAAAGATAATAATGTGCATTGACCGTATTTCAGGTAAAGCATAGAGCAGCATCACATAACCAAACACATTATATACCAGCAATGAAATACATGAATGAAATATAATGAAATACATCTTACCAAAAGTAAGATTAAAGAAAAAATTACTATAAATAGTCTCATGTCAGGTCAGGTTTAGTTTTGTCTCTAAAAATGTTTGGTTTAGGGGCCATCTGCATGGCCAGGTAGGTTAAGCATCTGCCTTCGGCTCAGGTCATGATCTCAGGGTCCTGGGATTGAGTCCTGCATCAGGCTCCCTGCTCATCGGGGAGTCTGCTTCTCCCTCTGCCTCTCCACCCCACCTGCTTGTGCTCACTGTCTCTCTCTCTCTCTCAAATAAATAAATAAAATATTAAAAAAAATAAAAATGTTTGGACTCCAACTTGCAAAAAGTGAAAACTTTTAGCTTTTAGAAGTATTTAGGCATTGGAAATGCAGAAAAAGTGATTATTAATCTTAGTGAGATTTTAAAATTGTAGACCAGAGGATAAACGCTTCAGAACGGTCTAGCTAAATTTTAGCGGAGGACTTTCCAATGGAAAATAACAGCTAGTTTGTCTATCCATTACCCCAGCATATCACCGACGTCAAACACTGAAGCAAATCTGAGATGCAGGATCTGTGACATGAGCTGGGAGTGGGTATGTTTTAATCTGAGAAGTCCCATGCATCTTACCTCTGAAAGTGTGAATTCAGCATTAATCGCACTGGAGATGAAATCTGCAAAGCTAATTGCTTCGGGTCTCACAGCCCAATAAAAGACAGAGCTTGTAAAATGCCTAGTCTATTGGCTGCTAGAGTACATACCTGTTTCATACCACTGAAAATTATATCAGTGTAGGGTGCAACTGGCGGATAATCCTTCCCGGCATGTTAATACCTTCCTGGCATGTTAAGAGAAAAAAATCCAAAGTACCAGTTAATTAGAGAATACATTCTGTGCTATTTCCAGCTCTGGGCAGATAAAAACCAAAATACAGAGATCTTAAATCCCTGAAGTTAGACCCCTCCTGTCTTCATTTCTGCATGTTTTTGGCTGTGTAATACCAATTGGCATTTAAATTCATATTTGGGAGTTTACCAATATTTTACGTGCAATTATCAACTAGAATCGAAGCTCCATGCGGGCTCATATGTACGTCAAACTTTTTATTCTATTCCCAAAACTGTCTAGCAGAGTTGTGTAAAAAATATAATATTTCTGCGTAGATTTGACCACTGGAGGCCACTGGATTCTGCTGACTGAATGACCATCTTCGGGATTTAGAAAAAAAATCACTTCTGCTCTTACACGACAAGAATGCGTGTGGTCTCCTCCCATTTTAAATAATTTCCAAGTCTGGAAATTTAAATCCTTCCACCCTTTTCTCGACCAGTTCCTTCTAGCTGAGTAAGAAGGACCATTTGAGCCCTCAGACGTGGTTTTTCCCATTGATGCTTCTCCTCTGTCCTGTCTGAGGAGGAACTGGAAGGCGCGGAGGCCAAGGCCACAGCGTGGCTGGGAGCCAGGCTGCTGTTTTCGGGAAGCGTCCAGCCCACCGGCACCGAGGGGTGGAGGGCGTCCGTGCCGAACAAAGCAGTAGCAGCCTGAGCAAGGAGGGGGCTGAGCACAGCACTGGATCTGGCAAGAGAGCTGAGAAGTAAAATAAATTACAGGGGAGCGCCTCCAAGGTTCCCCGGGGTTTACCGTGTGTGTGCACATCCCGCGTCTGTGTGCACATCCCACGTCTGTGTGCACATCCCACGTCTGTGTGCACATCCAAGCTGTTTCTACGCGGTCAGTGCCGGCACTGCTGCAGTTAAGACTGCTTGAAATTAGGTAGTGAACACCAGTTTTTTAGGGGATCGTGTTGGAAGAGATACTGTTATGATTTGAAATAGATCCCTAAAAAAAAAAATGTTATGCTGGAGTCCTCACCCTCAGTACCTCGGAACGCGACCTTACTTGGAAATGGGGTCTTTATAGAGGTACCAAGTTAAGATGAGATCATGAGGGTGGATCTTCCTCCAGTATGCCTGGCGTCCTTCTAAAGAAGGAACTGTGGACACAGAGATGGAGACACTGAAGATGGGCTACCTGACAGGACCATCTATAAGCCAAGGAAGGCCCACGATTGCAGCCACCACCAGACGCCAGGAAAGAGGCCTGGAACAGCGTTGGCTGAAGAAACCAACCCTGAAGACACCTCGATCTGAGTCTCTAGAGTCCAGAGCTGGGAGACCATACATTTCCATTGTTTCAATTCACCCACTTTGCGGTACTCGGTGGCGGCAGCCCTAGCAGACTACTTCACACACGTTTCCCACTGATGGGCTGCCTTCTCCAGCATGCTGCCTTTTCTTTTTCCCATCTATTACCTCACAACTCAAAGGGCAGGAGGCTTCTCTCCTAAAGACCTGGATTCTGGAATCTTTGTCATCAGAACCCAGCTGTGTGTCCAGGAGACGCCACCAACTTCCATGGGGGCTCAATGGCGTCCGCCAACAAGTGCGAATAACTTACACACACAAGTGCAAGGAATGGTCTGTCAACTTGAGGACTGTTGCCATCATAAGAGAGCTTTATGTCATGAAGCACCAGTGGTGTGAGGAGAAGTCTGTGTGATGGGAAAATCACCACCAAGCGCCGGTGATAAGACCTACAGCCCTCCCCCACAGGCACCTGAACAGGTGCTCAGCATCACCCATCCTCAGGGAAGTGTGAATCACAACCACAATGAGATGTCACCGCATACCTGCTAGAAAGCCTCGTAGCAAAACTACAGGGAATGACACGTGTTGGCGAGGCTGTGGAGGGAAGGGGACCTTGTGCACTGTCGGGACGAACATGAGATGGTGCAGCCGATGTGCAAAACAGTTTGGGGCTCCTCAACAAAACTGAAAATAGAACTGCCATATGATCCATCAATCCTGCTTCTGGGTGTAGACCCCAAAGAATTGAAATCAGGATCTCAAAGAGATCCCTGCACTCCCCTGTTCACTGTAACATTACTCCCACCAGCCGGGATATGGAAACATAAGTGTCCATCGATAGGCGATCGGAGAAAGGAGCGGTGCATGTATACTGTGGAGTATATATAGAAAAAGAACCCTGCCATTTGTGACAACATGGCTGGACCTCGAAGGTATTATGCTAAGGGAAATAAGTCAGGCAGGGCAAGACAAATACCATACTGTTTCACTGTCTCACTTAAATGTGGAATCTAAAAAAGCTGAATTCTTAGGAACAGAGAATAATGGTCGTTGCCAGGGAATGGGGGGTGGGGAGATGGGGAGATGTTGGTCAAAGGGTACACGCTTCTAGTTACAAGAGGAGTAAGTTCTGGGGATGTAATGCACAGCATGGTGACAACAGTGAACGTGCTACATTGTATGCTTGAAATCTGCTAGGACAGTAGACCTTATGTATTCTCCGCACACACAGCAGAACAGTAACTATGTGAGGGGATGCATGGGTTCATTAGCTAAATTGTGGTGATCATTTCACAATGTATATGCATATCAAACAGCACCTTGTATACCTTAAACAAAGACAGTTTCTCTTTGTCAGTTAAACCTCAGTAAAGCCAGAAAAAACCCAGGCACGAAGGTGTCCTGAAGCCAGTCACAGGCCTGTCCACGCTCTGCCGTTGCCTTCTGCCAGGTCACTCAGAGCTTAAGCAGCTTTCTCTGCTCCTACAAACACTCCTGGACAGCCTGTCACTTCCCTGCAGGTCCAGCCTCTGCAAAGCCACCAGTCTGGTCCAGCTGGCCTTCCTGAAACCTGCCACTCACACTCAGACTCTGCCAGAACAATATGAAGCTTTGCCCTGAAGTTCTGAAATCAGAAAACTTTCTTTGAGGACATAAATGGGAGCCTGGAAGCTGATGTCCAATCACCACGAATATTCAGACCCACTGACAAGCTCATTTTCTGCACTAGACGTCGGCAGGACCTGTGATTTTCCATCTTCCCCTTTGCCGTGAATCTAACCACTGGCTGAAAAGACATGAGGAAGCCTCCTGCAATTTCGTGATGATGAGCTCACTGAGGACTGGATGAAGGGATGGGGTCAGGATGCTGGAAATCGCTAACCTGAGGTGGTTACAAATGTTTTAGAAGCAACAACCAGGAAGAACATCCACGCCTGGTGGGGCGCACTCACACTTGGACAAGACGATGGATTCACAGATCATCTGCTCGTGCCTCCGACTTCAGGATCCTCTGAAATAAATGCAAACTTACACTAACTCCCTACAGTCTTTAAAACACCAGAATCTTAATCTAGACCATATGAGTTATATGGGATAATAAACTATGAAAAAAATTATGCTTCCCAGCATCCAATTGCTCTCCACTAAAGAAAAATTGCAAATTTCCCATTTTCTTGAAATGTTTTACAAGTATATTTTTATGGATTAAATTTTTGTCATACAGTATCTTTTTGTCCATACCATACAGTATCATCTGCATGGTACTGTCACATTTCAGTGTTGTTGATTTGAAACACAAGTGGATTTTGATATCATTTATTCCGGGCTACACACTGTGTAATTATTCAAATGCTTCATTTTCATTTGGACTTTCCTATTTGTTTTAAATGTTATTACTTGCTTCAGTGCTTTTTCATTTTAGTGAACACACTGATAAATATTTCTATCAATTGCAGATGTGGTTTTTGCATAAGTAACTAAGATGCTGGTACCATGGTTTAATACAATATTACAATATTAGATACCACAGGTCGCTCAGCAGCAATTAGAAAGTGTGCTGCTTTTCCATAATCATAAAGGCCTCACGGAATGGTATAAAGTGTGCTTATAATTAGTAATTTTAATGCTTCATATCTTTCTAAAAAGCCTTCGGCACAAAGCCACAGCTGATCCTAGGTAAAATGTACAAATGTACAAAACATTTGCTTTTCCTATTTTCACCCTTGCATCTCTGCTTTGCACTGATTTTCCAAGCCTGGGTTGGGTGCCCAGATCGGGCTGGTCTCTTAGACACACGTCATTCTTCACGCCATCCTTGCCACCTCCGTTTTAGCCAGAAAACATGTGCTCCCTGCTATTGATTTGTCGATAGTTGGCTGCTTTGTTTGCTTCTGCTGTGGGTTGACAAAATACTCTTAAGAGAATGTCATGCGCACGCCACACAAACTAGGTCGAATGGTCAGCTGGCATATCGTAGCAAATCCATTTTGGTTCCTAGAATCTAAATTGCTTGCTTAACCTCCCCATTATCCTTGTAACTTGACGACGAATATAGTTAGTTCACCAACACAGTTGATTCTTCGTTGGGTTTTCACCAGTGGCAAAAGGAAGTGAAGTATTTTTTTGTGTGTTAAATAAAACTGAATTTATCCAAGAAAAAGGGGGAGAATATTCTCCTAGATTCCTTGAACAGGATCAGGGTGACCCAAGGGAAGATTATGCAAGTTGCCGGGCAAAGTTGTCTGCTCACTAGAGCCGGTGGCTCGTTTGTTGGACACAGAACTTCCTAGGAGGCCAACATGCTCCTCAAAACCTCACTGCCCCCGAGTGCTGCTCGCTGAACAGAATCCATTACCACCACCACACAAAATCATACCAAAAAAAAAAAAAAAGAACATTAGCTTATTTTTGACTCTCTTTTATGCTAGTGATTTATAGATCAATAATTGAACATTAAAATACACATTTTTATGCAAATATGCTTTGCCAGTATTACAAATTATGAAATAGCAAGCTGGTATCAATTATTTTTTATTGTCAATGTTTCAATAATTACCACATTTAGACAATGACTGCTGGCTAAAGTTCCTGTAATGGAAAGGTCACGAAAATCGACAACACTTAAATACGCTCAAGGTTTAAATCTGGTAAGAATAAAATGTAAATTGAAATGCAGAAAAATACTAAAGTTTAGTGCTTACTCTGTGCCCTGCTCTATGTGGTGTCCACACGTTATTGCATGCAATTCTCAACAGCAATCATGACATTAGCTTTTTCATTTCAGCTGAGGAATCTGAAGCACAAAAAATCAATGACCTTGCCCAAGGTCACGTGGTTAGTGCAAAGCCATGCAGGACTTGAACCTGGAAATTCTGGCTCTAGAGATCGTGCTCTGAGCATTGTAAATATAGTCCCAGAGCTAAAATACTTGGATATTTTAACCCTAAGGAATACTGGAAAAAATAATACATATTCATTCCTCTTAAAAAAAATAAAATGCCATTTAACATAAATACAGGAAAGTACATAAATCAAGGTATACAGCTAGATGAACCATTTTAGGGTGAAAACACCATGTAGGTCAATAAATAGTCTATCAGACACCCCCAATTTACTCTCCCAATCATTACACCTGTTCCCAAAATTTGCTGATTTGGCCTGTTTTAAAAACACACCAGGTATATTTTCTGTTTGTTGTTTCCTTTGCTCGGCATCAGTATGTCCATATTTCCTTCTTCCACGTTCATATGGCATTATCTGCTCCTTTTCAGTTCAACATAATATTCCACAGTTTCCCTTTGTTTATTCTGTATGGGGAGGATTTTAGGTTGTTGCAGAGATGTCACTAATAAAGATAGTGTTGTTCTGAATGTATACACGCATTTTTGTGCCTGTGTATATAAACATACACCCTGCAAGGATGTACCTAGAAATAGCAATAAAACCACCAACGTTCATCTTCCATAGACAATGATAAACTACTTCCCAGAGTGATTTCCATGTGTGCTCCCAGGGGCAGGAAACTATGTTCCAGTTGTTTCTCCCAGCCAGTGACTTGCAATTTTTTTTTCTCTTGATGACATAGTCTGATGCAGAGAAATTCTTAATTTAAATGTAATCAATACTTTACCTCTTTTCCCTTAAGGCTAAATTTTTTGCATTGTATTCAACAAATCTTTCTTTACAATTTGGTCATGAATCCATTCTCCTTAACTGTTGCCTACAAGGCCACATCCGGCCATGCCCATCCTAAACACAGCTGTCTTCTTCCTACAAAGGTGTAGGTGAGCAGTTGCCACGGAGATCTTAGGGACGGCAGAGCCGTATTTATTCACTATCTTGACATTTACCGGAAAAGTGTCATGTTTATCTTTCACGGTTTTCTCAATAATTCATTTGGAATTAGTTTGGGAGTATGTTATAAGGTGGTGGTGAAGATTCTTCTTTTTCTATATGGGTTTCTTAATTAGCCAAGCCCAAATTACTGAAAAGAACCCCCTTTTTCCTACTGTATTGGGTCTAGGCATTGTCTTAAGTCAAATGTAGTGATTTATTTGTTTAGTTAGCTATCTAATTATATTTGGTATTACATGTTTCCTGTTGGTCTAGCTGGTTATCCTCATACTAACGTCACACTGTCTTCATGAATGTGGCTTTAAAATGTCTTGATACCTGGTAACTTAAATTCCTCCACCATATTTTTCTTAAAATTTTTCTTCGATATATTGGCCTTTTAAATTCCCATATATATGCTAAGTACGTCCATCAGTTACCACACTGGGGAAAAAAAAAAAAAAACTGCCTTGGATATTGATTGAGATTTCATTAAATCCACGCAGAATTTTGTTAGATGCCGTTTTACAATTTAAAGCCTTTCAAAATATGTGCATGTGTTATTAGTCTTTTATTTAAAGTATGTCTTCATTTGTCTTAACCATTTCAGTTTCAGTAGATTCTTGCATGTCTTTTATTAGATTTATTCATAAGCCCTGTGGCTTTGGGCATCATTGGAAATGGTAGTTTTTATTGTTTTTTTTTAATTTTACTTTCCAAAAATCGTCATTAAATTGTTTCATGCTGGCATTTATAAAATAAAATTCCTTTTTTGAATATATACAATTTATATTCAGTATTATTGCTAACTTGTGTAATTCTAATTGCTCCTTAGGAGGTACACTTGGATTTTCTCCAAAAACAAACATGACATCTATGATTAATGTTGGTTTTCTTTAATCCTTTATAATCTATATTTGTTTGTTATCTTCTCCGTGCCTTGTTTCACTGACTAGGACCTCTAGAACAATGATTTCTTGAATTGGTGAATCAATTCAATCCATCTTTGTCTTGTTTCTAATCTCAGAGGGAATTTGTTGGGCTCTCACTGTTAACTATTATGGGAGCTGAGCTTTTTTTCTTTTTTTTTAGATAATCTATCATAGCAAAGACCTTCCTTTTCATTACCTGATTTGCTAATAGATTTTTTATCATAAATTAGTGTTTCATTTTCTTAATTTTTTTATTTTGCATTATTTGGATGAAAAGTTGAGTTTGTTTCTTCCATAAGTAGAGTAACTTCATTGGGTTTAATTTGCTGTGCTCTTTATAGCTTCTTGAGGTCAATGCTGACATAGCTGTTTATAAGCTCATCTCTTTTAATATATGTACTTAAAGATTTCGTTTTCTCTAAATCTCAGATTGAGTGGCATCGATGTCATGTTTTTTTTTAACTTTCATTTAGTTCAAAATAGACTCTGATGTGATTTATACCCACTCTCTGGTACACAGTGACTTATACTTTGACCCCTGAGTTATCCAGAAAATGTACTGCTTAATCTTCAAATACATGTGAAATTTAAAATGTGTTTAGGGGAGCCTGGGTGGCTCAGTTGGTTAGGCGCCCAACTCCTGATTTTGTCTCAGATCATGATCTCAGGGGTGTGGGATCAAGCCCCGAGTTGGGTTCTGCATTCAGCGGGCAGTCTGCTCGAGATTCTCTCTCTCTCTGCCCCTCTTGCCCCCTCTAAAAAAATGTGTTTATTATCATTATACAGTTTAATTCCCCTGCAGATAGAAACTGTTGTCTGTTTGAAGTGAGTCATTTGGTAATTGTTGAGACTTACTATGTGCCCCACCCTATGGTCGGTTTTGGTAAATATTTCTTGTGTCTTTGAGGAAAATGTGTACTTGGGAGTTGTTAGGTGCAGTGTTTTTCATGTTCGGTGAGATAACATTAGTTCATCATGTTGTTCAAACATTTGACATCCTTTCTGAATTTTGTGTCTTTGTACCACTAGCCCTTTATGTACCACTAGGTACCACTTGTAGATTAGTCTATTATAGACAGATTTTAATGGAGATAGTAGAACTATTTTTAAAGGGGCAAAACTTTTACTTGGGAAATTGAAATTTTACCTTAAAATATTTTCCTCTCTACCTCCCATCCTGCATCTTTTCTTAAGGAAGTCGACTTTGTCTGATATTAATAAAATTACATATTTTTTTGGAGAGTTATGGCATGGTATAACTTTTTCCATACTAATATTTTCAACTTTTTGTTTCTGTAGCTAATGCTGTGTATCTCCTAAGCAGTTGTGTTTTGTCCTATAACCAACTTCCAGTCTCTGTCTTAATTTTAATAGTTATTCTAGTTACCTTTCCTATCTGAGTATTCAATTTCACTTTGTCTTTTTTAATTGAATTATCCAAATGTTTTCTATTTTTATTTTCTACTCTTTTACCTGGTCTTTTAGAAACTTGACTAACTCGAGACTAGTGTGAAGGTTAGCAAAACTAGTCTGTGAAATTTTGTATGTATTTAGATTTTTCTATATAGTTTCAGTCTCACAAGGTATTATTTTACTATTTCGTACAATCAGTATTTGTTTAGATTTGCCTACTTATTGACTCTTTCTGTTGATAATTGTCACCTTCCTTCCATGCTGGATCATTTTCTTCCTATTTGAAGATTATCCACAAATGTCTGTGTGTCTGCTCATAAACAATGTGAGCCTGCTCATAAACAATTGTCTTAGCTGGTGCTTGCCCCAAACATCTTTAGTTTGCCTTCATTTGTGAAGAAGGTGTTCCCTCATGATAGAATTCTGTGTTGGCATAATTTTTGTCAACATCTTGGAAATGTCATCCCATCGTCTTCTGGCTTTTATTGCTGCTGTTGAAATGTCAGATGTCAGGTACCATATTCTTCTTTTGAAGTTAATGACTTTTTTTGGTCTGGGTATTTGTAAGACTTTTTCTGTGTTTGGTTTACAGCAATTTTTACGAGAATAAACCTGGGTGGTTTCCTTTTTATTCCCCTGTTTCGAGTTTGTAGAGGTTTTCAAATCTGTGGCTTGGAGACTTGAATCAGTTTCATCAACGTACAAATGAGCTGGATTAAATGTCCTATTTCATTTTCTTATTTTCTGACTTCTTTTCTTTCTCTGTGCTTCAGGCTTAAAATGTTTGTGGCTCTACTCCAGCTGTCTTTAATATGCTATTAAATCCACTGACCATTGTAATTACCATTATTGTGTTTTTTAAGCTCTGGGTTTTTTAGTATGATTCTTTTATGTCACTTTCAGTTCTCTGCAGAAATTACCTGTAAAGAATTTTATTATTTTTATTTTAATTTATTTTTAATTGTGGTATAACGCACATACTGTAAAATTTACAGGTTGAACACCTTTGAAGTGGACGATTCAGTGGCATTAAGCACTTTCACACTGTTCCCCAACCACCACCAGCATCTACCTGCAGAGTTTGTCACCATCCCAAACGGGAACCCCAAATCCACTAAACAAAAACCCCCCACCCCAGTCCCTGGCACCAACCATCTACTTTCTATTTCCATGAATTTGATTGCTCTAAATACTGCATATAATTGACACCAGATAGTACTTGTTCTTTGGTGACTTTGTGACTGGTTATTCCACTTAGCAAATTCTTAAGGGTTCATTGGTTATATCAAAATTTCCTTCATTTTCAGGACTAAATAATATTCCCTTGTATGGATAGATCACATTTTGTTTATCCATTCATTTGTTTTCGTTTTGGTCGTTTGTTTGCTTTTTTAATAGCAGCCATGCTGACGGGCATCCAGTGGTATCTCCTTGTGGTTTTTATTTCCATTTCCCTAATGATTAGTGATGTTGAACATCTTTTCATGTACTTATTGACCATTTATATATCTTCCTTAAAGAAATGTCTAGGGGAATCTCTTGCTGCTTTTTAAATTGGGTCATTTGTTCTTTTGTCTTGAGTTTTATTTTTAAACATATTAATCTTAATCATTTTAAAATTCACAACTGATAATCCTATTATGTTGATTTCCTATTGGTCTTACTCTATATGTTATTGCCTGAATGTTTGTGTCCCCCCAGATTTTATGTTTTGTGAAGCCCCATTCTTAATGTGACTGTATTTGGACAGAGGCCCTTTATAATCTAGGCTAAATAAGGTTATACAGGCGGGTCCCTGACCCAGTAGGATTCATGTCCTTCTAAGACACCAAAGACAACAAAGAGCTCACACCCTCTCTCTCCCCCTCTTCCTCTCCAGTATGTGAGGGCACAGTTGGAAGGTGGCCATCTATAAGCCAGGAAGAGGGCTCTCATCAGCAACTGAATCAGCCAGAACCTTAATCTTGGACGTCCATCCTCCAGAACTGGGAGAAATAAATGTCTGTTGTTTAAGCCCCTGGTCTGTGGTATTGGGTTATGGCAGCCAGAGCTGACTGAGACACAGCTATCAATGGTTTATCTTTATTCTTTCTCAAGTCTTACATAGTACATTGCTGCATATCTGCTTCCTGGTGATTGCATATCAGGTATTGTCTATGAATAAATAGACATGATTTGAGATGGTGGGTGAGATTATCTTCCCTCAGAGATAATGTGTTTATTTTTCTTTCCTAAAGGCAATTATGCTATGGACTCCAAATGTCCCATAGCATCTTGTTTCAAATAGATGTGCAGATGTTTCAATGCCATACTTCAGTGTCTATGGGACTGGCCTATTCTGCTTTACTCTACTCGCATGGTGTGCCTCGTTGGACATGCTACCCAATTCTTGGAATATTTACCAGGACCTCCACTCTTGGAAATTCTAAACTCTAATATTCGGTCTCCCAGCTAATAGCTGTGCCTGGCTGTAGTAAGAAGTCTGATATCATTTCTGATGGTAGACTGCTAACTCTTCCAGCCCCTCCACCCCCATTCCCCTCTGTTCCACGTCTGTGTAAGCTAATGCCTGGGTGCCCCCTCTTCTGACCCTGGTGGGAAGTTTAAACCACACATGACCCAGACCATGAGCATCTGAGCCTTCACTGCATCCCTCCCCCAAGCCACAGTGTCATCTAACCAGTCCCCCTTGCTGGGGGGAGCCTTCTCCAAAAACCTCATTCTGTGGGTAATAAACCTTCTTTGAGTGTGTGTGGCTCATAGGTCTCAACATGCAACCAGGTTTTGGGTAGAAAGTCCATTCCACAGAATGATCCCAATATTAGCCTTTTAGATTTTCATTCTACACTTTTATAATTTGCCAATTTCTAATGGGAAAAATAATGCCAAACACACCCCCCTGAACTTGGGTCTTCTGGGTCTGTGGTCCTGTGGCCATTTGGTTTGTTTACAAATTGTGCACTTAAAAAAAAAAAAAATCCAGTTTATAGAACTGTACGTAGCAGGAGATTGGTCCAAACAGACGTGTCTGTCTTTTCTGGAAATTCAGCTCCACATTTTGAACATTCTAAAATTCAGGGATAATATTCAATGCATTCCACTGGTGTCCCAATCAAAAAGAATAATAAAGTTTGCAAATATGATCCATGCCTGAATTCAGGGAAGTATGGCAGATTGCATTGTTCACAATTATTTACTTCATTTCCTTGTGGGGCGATTATACATCTCTGCCCTGTTGAGTTTAGAAGCAGCATGGCTTGTGCTCTGGGTAATGAAATGTTGATAGAAGTAATGTGTGTCATTTCCAAGGAAAAGCTTTATGAGCCAATTTGAGAGTCACCATGTTTCTCTTTGCTCTTTGCCGTAAGACTGGCAGCGTTACTCATGGGGACCGCTCCCTCAGAGAGGGTCACAAAATGAGGTTGTTATGAGCAGAGTCATAAACGACTCACATGAACATTAGTGTGAGGAATAAAACACATGGTTTTGTGAACCACTGAGATTTTGAAGTCACTTCTCACACTGTGCCTTTCCCGAATAATATAATAATGGCAGTAATCCTTGAAAATAAGAGAAACATTTCAGAACACGTTTAAAAACCAGAAAACGCCGGCTCACTGTATGGTGTCGTTCCCACCTTGGCGTCGCTACCTTGCGACCTCGCTGATGCTGAATTTGGGTGTGATCCTACAGCAGACCCCTTCAAGCGCTTGGATAGCTTGGCACCTGCTCTCTGGCGACCAGCCGTGAGAACGTGTCCTCTGTGCCACGACCCCATCCGCCTGGGACCCTCCCATAAAAGAAGGGACTGGAATCGAACATGCAGCTTGGAGCCAAGGGCAGCAGACGTGAGGCCTGCGGCTTCCAGCTGAGCCTGGCCTACAGGAGCCAAACATCAGTCGACTCGTAGATCGGTAAACACAAAAAATGGGTCCTTGTGGTTGTAAGCCACATAGCAGAGGCTCTTGTTTCCCTGCCCCGAGTGCAACAGTCCACTGTGGAGCTCCCTCCCAGGCTGGATCTGGCCTTGGCACCAGTGAAGCCCTCAGACTGAGTGAAATCACAATGGGAGAAGATATTATCTGCAGAAAAAACAGCCAACTCCCCTGAGGGCAGGGATGCTGATGAACGCACAGAGACTCAGTAAGGACATTAGCAATAAACAGACAATCAGCAGAGTGTGGTAGCACGGACCCTGGAAAGACAGAGGTTTCCAGGACTGTGGACAGCAATGCTCAGTCAAGTATAAAGGTCTGTTAAGGGAGAACTGAAGGTTGCATATTGTAAAACAATGTGAATAATAGTTAAGAATACTTTTGGAGAGGATGCACTGCAATGGGTGAAAACAGAAGCCCGATTTCAGTGAGTTTTGCAGCAAAGCAAGAAGGGAGAGACAATGGAAATGGCTCGCTGTTCAAAGAACCATCTCTAGGAGTATAAACTGTGAAGATGCAGCCCAGTCTCCACCCCCAAGGAAGTTTATTGTCTGATGCAGCCTTATCCACAGAAATATGAAGTGAAATGCTTTTACAGATACAAAGTTTCCTAGTAGCCACATCAAAAAGTAAAAAGAAACAGGTGGAATTTTAACAATATATTTCATGTAGCCAATATATATATGGAAATATGTCCAAGATGTAATCAATGTAAAATATTATACAGTTTTGTGTTTTTGTCCTAAGCCTAAATTCTGGTGTGTGTTTCCACATCCATCCGCCTCAGTTCAGACTTGCCATGGTCGTGGTGCTCGAAGCTCCGTGGGGCCGAGTGCATGCTGTCTCGGGCAGCACGGACGTGATGGATTCCTGATGCAGGTAAATGTGTACTCCCTAAGAAATAAAGTCAGACTATTCATAAATTCTGTTACAATGGAGAGAAAAATCTTTATCAATTTGCTTATGGGCTCAATGGCAGAATTCATCTAGAAAGCCTCTCAGGAGTGAGTTGACTGTTTGGATGGCAGATAATGGCTAATTGACTGTCGTGTTTCAGGAAGGAGATACTGCAATTTATTACCTCTGCAAGAATGATGTCTGAGTTATCCAAGAAAACATAATATCAGCGGCAGATTGTGCATTTTATTTCAGAATAGATGGAAATTGTCATTGATAGACACAGAAGCTTTAAAGGCACTGCATAAATGCCGTGTTTTTCATTTTTAATAAATGAGCATCAAGTCACTGTTCTCTGAATTATTCAGTGTGGCTCATGGAGCCTTCTTCTGATCTAAATTTTTGTGAATATATTGTAAAACTAATTTTAAAAGCCCCGTAGATAAGGCTTTGAAATATATCCAAGCATGTCCAAAGTAAATCTATGGAAATACATTACGTTGACTGATTACCCTCAAATTTAGGTGGCAGTGGCTTTAATGTTGCCCCAAATCCAAAAAATACTTTATAAGCAACAAAATAAAGGGTTCTAAGTAAGACACATGAGATGGGGGTGGATCTCAGAAACAAAATTGGGTTGCTAATGTCAGGCACACTTTGACAGAGCACTCAGAACCGAATGACCCAGGTGAGGGCAGTCCACAGGGATCATGTCCTTCTTTCTGTTTAGAAATATTCCTCAGGCTACTCTGTGGGTCACAGAGGCTCTGTGAGAGCTCCCGGGAAACCCTTCTGTCTAAATTGTCCTCTGGAGTTCTCAGTAATGAACTTTGGAAACCATAGGTGATATTCATCTAGGATTATCAGATTTTTCAAATAAAGATAGAAGGGCATACACGGGATATACTTATACTTTAAAAACCTATTCATTGTTTATCTGAAATGCTAAGGTAACCAGATGTCTTATATTTCATCTGGCAAAGTGTTTTTGCCCATCAGTTTCCCGATATTAATGACATTCCTCTGGTAGATCGTGAGCTCTACTGGGGCTGATCCAAATCTATGTTTGCGGCCACAAGCCAGCACATGTGTCCAAGCTCAGTCCTTCCCAGCTTCTGCATCCATGCCATAGGTGGAGTAAATGTATTTAGCTACCCTCGCCCTGCCATCCACTGGCACTTAGAAGGACATCACCTTGCTGAAAAGACAAATCAGACACTAGATTCTATTTTGAGAAAGCTCAGCCTGATGCCACATAACCCTAAGCCTCAACACTCTGCTCTCCTCGCTCTCGAGAGGATCTGCTCTGTGACCAAGAGCCTGGCCTTTGCCGTTCTGATCTCCATGGTCGCCCTCCTAGTACCCAGTCTCCCTCCCGGTCCTGCAACCGTGGCTTGGAAGCCACATGCTTGCTTCGTTCTCAATACGCCCACTTTCCAGCAGCCAGTGAAGCTATATTTTTCTCCGGCAGGACAGCCATGAGCTAATTTTTAACAAGACCATGGGCTATTTTTAGAAGATTGCACTCTATGTGAAAATTCACCACCTCAACTGGAGGGTAACGCGTTACCATGTCTTAGCAGTAAATTCTTCAGAGAAGGGGTTTTGAAGGGCTGCCATGCTACTCACGGTTCCCATTCTTCCACTGGGGGACGTGCCCAGCCTCGGGGGACCAAGTCTCTTTTCCACGTGGTCTTCTGGTGTTATTTCCTCATTTCCTTTACGTATTTTAATGCAATCAGTACAGTTCACATCTGCAGAGCAATCAAATTACCAAGTCAACATAATCCAATGAAATGCTTGAAGAGCCAAATAATCAAATGCAGGTTAATATTAATTGCTATACTTTCTGCACCTGGATTCAGAAAAGAAGAGGAGGACGGGAGAAGGAGAAATAGACAGAGAAAATAGATATCCACTAAACACTAAATAGTTAGGATCACCTTCTCTGAGGTGGTTCAAACTTTTCTGTTTTCATGCTTACACTGAATTTTTTAATCTGGGGAAAAAATGAGCATGTCTTTGTTGTTTTATAGTGAGTCCATAATTATGGCATAGTTTAGCATAAGCATAATGTATATAAAATCAATAAGGATGAAAAGAGCAGGTAACTAGGAGGAAGGAAGTATAACTAGCATGATATTAGTATAATATTTTCTGTGTTTCTGAGCTCTAATAGCATAGAATTATTTCTCAGCTTCCTATTTATTTAATTCCTGTGATGTTAAAAAAAAAATTCTGTGGCTATAAATGGATAGATCTTATGTCAAGAAAGACCTTACTATAAATATGCCATACTTCTGACAAAATGGTATCTTCTTTGTAAGTGAGGAAAGAATCTCATCTAGGTAGAATAGGAAGTGTTAGAAATTCTTGATTTAATTTCCACTGTTCTCTTCCACATTATTTCACTTTATATGTTATGTCAATTTTGAATTTCATTTTCTTCATTCAAAAAATATGGGGTTCATAATACTGATCCTGTTTTATTTATATTATTATATCTGATCATACATTTAAAGTGTTAGTAAACCATAAGACAATGTGCAAGTGGGTTGCCAATGTGATGCAGTTAATTTTAAAAAGTGGCAGTAAGGAAATCTGAATGAAATATGGACTTCAGTAAGTAATATATTATATTGGTTCACGAATTATGACAAATACATATATATTAATGGAAGACGTCAGAAATAGGGGAAATTGGGTGTGGCACACGGCAGTTCTCTGTAATATCATCTCAACTTTCCTGCAAATATGTACATATTCCAAAATTTAAAGGTTAATTAAAAAAATCACAAACAAAAAGTTAAGAAAATAGGAAAAAAGCAGAGGAAATGAGGACACAGAGTTCCACTGTGGCATGGTATTCAGGTCAAAGAATGAAACAAGACCATATTTATACTTTAAGTATGAGTAGAGCGCAGGATGATCTACTCGGGGCTGAACATGTACATATCACCCAGGACACCAGGCATCACACTCATCATTTTTACAGACTGGGAGGGCTCTGTGTGTATCCTAGTACCTGCATGCCCACCACACCAGCCCAAACATGACAGGACGGACGGCTTTGTATTTTAAGGCAGTATTACCATGGCATCTGAAATCCCAAGGGCTGACACCTCATTGAGATGACACGAATTGTGCATCATGACCTTGGGAAATATGTTGGCTGCAGCACTCTCGCTGACACACCTCTTACCAGACACAGTTTGGTTATATCGCCAGTGGACAGCTAGCCTGGAAATGAAAATGTCTTCCCTAAAACAGCATTTGGTAGGGCCTGTTAATTTATAGCTTCCTTTAGAATCTTACTTCTTTTCCAGACTGACAGACAGATAAAGCAGCTTCAGAGTCTTGAATCAGACAAATTTTATATTCAGGCTATCATCATTTTGGTCTTGGAAAAATTTTATCACTGAATTGTGAAATATTCATCTCTGTTTTACATCTAAATCATGCCAAAGTAAGGGTAGGGCTCAGAACCTCCTGAATAGTGTTTTGCATTAATCATACTCACCTTGGGAACCAAAATTTAGCACTTTTTCTCAAAATGAATGATTAGAGCCATCTTTTTTGTGCATATAAAGATGTCCACATCACTGGAGAGACCATGGCTAGACTTGGAAAAACAGCTTTCCATTGTTTGGGAGAAACAATGCCAGATCATTCTCCCTCCAACCCCTCCCTCCTCCCTATCCTTCCCCTTTCTGCAGATCCCGCTCCACAAGCTGCCCTGCTCTCCTATCACGCACATTACTTTGCACAACTGCTCCCTACACTACCTGCAAATCTCCACTGGCCTCTCTCCTCCCCTTCTCTCCCCCACTCCCCAGGAGAGCTCTTGATTAGGTACAAAAGCCACAGATGTCTGAGGTCAGCCTTCTGAATGTTATGGCATTGACTTCTCACTTCGCATTACCACCTAAGAACATGATTAGCCTTGTCACTGCCGTGAAGTCAGAGCCAAGCTGTTCGAGTACATTGACTCACCTGTTCTTGGAGACATTCGCTGCCATTGGCACGTATCTACCCTGTTTCTTTACAACTGTCCTCATCAAGTGACACGAGGGCCACAACTCAGAGCAGAGTGGAAAGTCACTGGTGTTTGCTTGTATTGACTCTGAGAGCAAACCATCAGATCTTATTTTATGCCATGAAGTGTTTCTTTTTTAACTTTTTATTATATCAGACATACCCAGATGCAGCAGGAAGAGTATCATGAACCTCCATGTGTGTGTCATCAGCGCCCATGTTCCCCGATCTTGTCTGGTAGGTTGGAGCTCACGCCTCTTTCACTCTCCCTTCCTGCCTGCCTGCCTTCTTCTCTGTCCTTTTTTCCCTATTGCTGGAGTAATTAAAACAAAATTTTGGCAACATGTCATTTAACTGCCAGATCCTTTACTTCATGTTTCTAATTGGAAAGGAGATGTACACATGTCAGGTTATAGGACAACCATCTCGTCGTCACACTGAAGAGGATTAAAAAAAAAAAAATTCTTCAAGTCATATAATAATTTGTCCATATTCAAATATTTTAATTGTCTTAAATAAATGTTGTTGGGGTTTTTTGTTTTTGTTTGTTTGTTTGTTTGTTTTGGTAAATACTTGGTTTCAAAGAGTCAGGATCCAAATAGCTTCTGAATATTGAGTTCCATGGTCCTCTGTGTTCTCCCCCCGTACAGCACTCTGTGTTTTCTCCTTGTCGGTATGTGGGACTCAAACACCAGACCCAAGAACAATGTCAGAGACCGTGTCCACCTCTTCCCCTTCTCAGGCTTGGGAAGGTGGTGTTTGATGAAGAGTGAAGCAAAGTGATGTATGAGGAGCTACTTTTACCCCGCCATAAACTGTGGCTTTGGAGACCGCATTTTTATTTTTTTCCATTACAAAAGCAATAGATTCTGAATATCCTTAACTTTATTAAGTCCACGTGAGAGGTGAGCGAAGCGAGAACAAAGTGAAGCCATGTGCTTGAAGACAGAAGAGATAAGAAAGGAACCAATATCTATGGAACATTCTTTGCCATCATAGTTTTAAGGAAAAAAATCATAGCTTTTATGAGAAAGGAAATTTTTTGTCAGGAGAAAACTGAAAAAGATGGTAAGTCACTTTCCTGGGATAGACAGTGCTTTCTGTTAGCTAAAAACGTGGGATATCAAAAGAGAAATAGTCTCAGCTCTTCGACCTATCAATCTGAAATGTGACTTACCTGCTTTAAACCCCACTTACCTTATATAAGATGGAAGCAGTAAACGTACTTGTCCTCAGGGGAATTTGTTACCTTCATGTGAGATTGCTCATGCAAACACAGCTGGTCAGAGCGGAAAGCTTAACTAGCAACCCCGTGGCCATGGTTGCCGTGGTCTATGCTCTCCACAGTCATCAACGTTAGTTGTTTTTTTTTTTTTTAAGATTTTATTTATTTATTCATGAGAGACAGAGAGAGAGACAGAGGCAGAGGGAGAAGCAGGCTCCCCGCGGAGCAGGGAGCCCGATGCGGGACTCGATCCCAGGACCCTGGGATCATGACCTGAGCCGAAGGCAGACGCTTAACCGACTGAGCCACCCAGGAGTCCCTAGTTTTTAAAACTTTGAACCACCAGAAAAGTAGAGGTCAAGTCTTTGGGGATGCAGGTCCCATGTTCCCACCCATGCTAGCATGTTCGGAGCTTCCTAGTGCCGGGAGGGTCCTGACAAACACATTTAGATCTCTTCCAGGGGTCATTGGCTTAGAAACACCTGCCTTGGTTTCTCCTTTTGGTTCCAGAGCATGATGAGGACTTGCTCTTGGAGCTAGGGTTATGGAATTCTCCTTGGCAGGGCTTTGTGTAAGCCACGTTTCAGGTCGGTGGGAGTGACCTAGGCTCTGGCATGGTGCTGTCAACTCCTTTGGAGCAGGGCGAGGGTGGGATAGGCTTGGAAAAATTGGGGTCCCTGGTGGGCTGGCCACTGTGGTGAATGAGAACACCATGCCAGGTGGATTATAGTTGATGGTGGGCCCTGGAGGTCCCCGAACAAAAGCTTTTCATCTGTCCTTGAGAAGCCCCTCAAGACTCCTAGTCTTGGTCTTGCCTCTCTGGTCTCCATCTGCACAAAGACCAGCCTCCAGAGTGGACTTCATCTCTAGGCTACCGTCTACACTCTATGGAGCCCGTGGTGGAGTGGATGGGCAGGCTAGCAGAATGGGGCAGGGATCCCAACGTGGTCTATGGTTCAGTGCAACCCCAATCAAATCTCAGAAAGCTATTTTATAGATATAGGCAAATGTAATAATAATGATAATTTAATAATAATCACAACAATATTTATTACAATCCAATCTTAGAAGGATTTCATCTCATACCACTTTTGGGTTATGTGTTTACACAAATAATTGACATCCATCTTGAAAATGCTTAAAATATAAATGCATTTTTTCAGGGGGAGCATGTCGATCTTTAAAAAAATATATTTAGGTCACATATCCATATATACACTTTGCAAACTAAATGCCCAAGGGCTCAGCTTCATTTAAGTGAGATTAAATGTCTTCGACGTACTTGTTCAATGTTCCTATACTCCAGGTGTATCATTCGAAGAGCTCAGATTCCATTCAACATATCATCAGTAATCCTTGCAAGTTCAATGGTGTCATGGTAACTCAGTTCTGCTCCACCTGCTCCAACCCTCTGTGAGCACCCCCATGTCGGGGGGCGGGGGGCATTTTACTATAACCCTGAGGCTGCTGGGCTAGAGAGAACCACCTTCTCATGAGCTCCGTGCTCACCAGGCCTTCCCACAGGTGTTCTTCATCCACTGCTGCTCCTTGAGAAAACATTATCTCCTCCTTCAGAAAAGAAAGCCCCTGAGTATGAGCTTACAGAGGGACGACCAGCTTCTGACTCGGCTAACAAACATCCAAATTCTCCATTCTTCTCTGAAATCAATTGGTAATACGATATAAGAAGACCATAATAAACAGAAACATCTGTGTTTAATTCTAAGTCAATAAAAATAAATATTAATGTCTTATAATATTTATGGCTCTCAACTAAATGTGTTTCATGTATTGTAATATTAAATGGGATGATACTTTTATCCTCTCAGTATCTGGAGATGGTTTAAGTTCAACTTTATGAGATTGCATTAGATAATATATCATCAACACAACAATCTCTGGACTTTACTCACCTTGGATCCACAAACGTCACATACCTGAAATGATATGAAAATATGACATAATGCGGTATACAGATTCTTTATTACGTTAAAACCTGCAGGTGGGTGTTTATACATCATATCACTAATGCTGCTTAGAGCACACATTCATTCATAAATTTGGTTGGAGATGGCTTATTCTCTGTGTGTGTCACAATATCAGATGATACCAGATATGAAATACTAAAAGACAGAGTGGATGTTTAATTACTGTCCTTTATGATAATGTATGGTCTATATGACCAAATCTTAAAATCTCAAGAAAGGTATTTAGTCCTAACGTCAGCCATTTTCAAAATTTTCTGAGTATGGTTCATCTTTTACTGTCTGTCCTGGTGTATTTTAACTATCTGCTATTTAATCCCAGCTAATTAGGGGACTTGACTTCCATGTCCTACTGGGCTTAAGCCAAGCTTGTAACTGCCACCGGCACAAGTGTTCCATTAATTACAGTTGTGGGTTAATCGGTGATTCCTCCCACAGCATTTTTCCTGAAGATGTTTCACATTGCAATGATTCACTTCCTTCCAGGGCAGCAGATTTAACCATTTATCTAGGTACCTCTCCCTCAAAATGCTGGAGGAGGAGGAAGCCTACAGCCTTGATGTGCTAGATCCTCTCAATGAAGAGAGGTAAGTGGGAGAGATCTCACAGTGAAACATCTTGTCTCCCGTTGAAAGTCGATTTCATGTTATCACCTTTATCTCACACATCTCTCCACAATGCATTTGGAACAGGAATGATTTATTTATTAGAGAACATTCTGGCACCTCAGTTATTTTGCAAAGAATCAGTTATCTTCATTCCAACATTTATTGACAGAGAGAGAGGAGGAGGGAGAGATCCACACTGGCTTGATTTTCTTAAATTATAATCAAGGTTTGGGCTTTGATAAATGATTCCTTTCCTGAATAAAGAAAATTCAATATATCTAATATTAATCTCATCTTTATATCTTCCAACCAAGCTTTTCACCAAATTCCCCGCATTTCCATCATCATACCGCTAGTTATCAGGCTTAAACTGCGAGGTAACTCATGACCTCATGTTCTTTGATGCCCCAGATCCAGGGGTGAGCATTTTGCTATCAATGCTTCTCTACAGTATGAGGCACATCTACCTTTCTTTTTACTTTCACTGCCTCTCTCGAGATCAAGGTAACCACCCACCTGTAACTATGCTTTTGCCGTAATTCCTTTAACATGTATGTGGAACTGATTTTTGATTGAAAACAATCTTTTCTATAACCCAAAAGATATTTACATTAAATACCCACTCACTGAATATCTTTCAGAGAAATCTGTTGTTTAGAACTGTAATGTCTAAGTAATTAAAAAATAGGTAATGAGTGCTTGTTCAAAATAACAGTGACTCCATACCACAGCTGCATCTGTGTGGCTGCCACAGACTCAGTGTTATCCATAGGTTTTCCAGCCACAAAGATACCTTAAATTTTTAAAAAATAATCTCCCAGTGCTGTTATATTGTCATCTAAGTTTGGATTTTCTGTGTTACCTAGGGTCCAGTTTACCTACTGAAATTATCGAAGCGTGACATCTGAAATGCTTTAACCACTTATTAGAGCCAGTGAGAAGAATTTGGAAAAGAAATCTACAATTCAGGTTAAATGACATTCTAAATGCAAGAAAACACAGCCAATGAAAATGTCTGAGAACTCAGTTTCACTTCCCTGTACATAGTAGGTGACAAATGGTGCCATGTAAAGTATCCCAGAGCTAAAGGACATCACATGCCAACTCACACCACAGAAAACAGAGCTGGAGAAAAAAATACTATAAAATCCCCCACTCGCTCTCCAGGCTCAGTTGCAGAATCAGCTCATAATTGTTCTCAGTGCTCAGCCCACCTGGCTCCAAGTTCTCCAGTCGGACTGCTTGGTGCACCCTTCCCCCGGGGCACCCCCAGCTGCCCCACCGCCTCTCCTTTGTTCCAAGCCCCAGGGGGACTTGGAGTTCCCGAAGGGGACATCTCCTGGCACCTATGACTGAAACATGCAGTCTCCAGGGCACCTCCCTTTTATTGTGCTCGAAATGTAACATCCCCAGAGTCAGAATCACTTCATAAAAGGATTCACGCTCCCGGTAATGTGCACACAACAGTTACACAAGTGCCTTTGACATATGATTCCATATCATTCAAAAGAAAGAGAACAAAAGGCTTGTGGGACTCCCGTTCAGCAGTGCCCCTCCTGCTCCGAAGACCAAAACCTCCTGAGGGCTTTGCTTTGCGTGAACTCTTGCCAGAATAACCAGTCAGCATTTCCCGCTTACTCCTACTGGCTCTGCTTGGAAACCACTGTCCCCTCACCTGGTTCCTTTAGGAGCCCAGGCTCCTCCCTCTCTCAGGGCAATCACACCTTCCCCATCTCAGATCTTTTAATTTATTACTACTCCTCTTCATCCTTGGCATATCATCTCAAATGTCTCTTCCTCGGGGCAACCTGATCTGATGCTCCTGAAAATGAGCCAGGGTACCATTCCCCCTGTAACTTGAGCTTACTGCACTTAGGACAGTCCGAAATTGTACCTGTGGGTGTGACCTCCTTAATCCCTGCTTCCTGGGCCAACATTCATACTCTGTTAGTTCAAGCACTTTGCCTGTTTTGCTCACTATTACATCCCTTGTGATTAGTAATGTGCCTGGAACATGTCCAATAAAGTGTTGCTGAATGGGTGGAGGACTAAGACTTAGTTGTAGGGAGACATGGAGAGGAGAAAGATTGAGTGTGGACATATCCATGTTCCCAGTGCTGTTCAGGGTGATGCCTGGGTTCTGTGCCAGAAGAGATGCTCAAAGACCGAGCATAGACGATTAAAAAGACCTGCTGGAGAACGAGGCAACGTGCTGAGAATGCACATGGTATTTCAACTGGCACCATGCCTTCTGCCATTCTGCAAGTACTCCTTCGATGTCTTAAGGGCAGTGAGAGGTGCTGACAGAGAGAGAGAGGAAAGGACTTCAAACAAGTGCATGAAACCATGTGGGCAGGAAGGTCCATACTACATCAGCAGAGCATGTATTCATGCTCTCAACAAAATATATTTAGTGCTTAATATGGGCTAGATGAAAACCCAGGGCAATAGGAGAGCATGAGATAGAAGCATCAGTTGGAGGCATTGTATTTTTAGTAGGATGGTCACGAGAGACTCACTGAGAAGTGTCATTTTAACAGACATGAAGCATGTGAAGAAGCAAAGTTTCAGGCATTGGGAGCAACATGTGCAAAGGCCCTGGGACAGAAGAATGCCTGATGTATCTGAGGAACAGCAAATAGGAAGGAGTTGAATGTGCATGTGACGCAGACAGAGATCAGTGTGGTCAGAATTATAGGGCTTTGAGGCCACTTTATAGACTGGCTTCTTGGCTGAATGGCATGGGAAACCACTGCAGGCTGTTGAACAGGGACCTAAACTGACGGACGTGCTCTAAATGGCTAGTCACCTGCTGTATGGTGAGCAGACTAGAGAGTGGAGGATGCAGAAGCAGGAAGAACTGGGATCGAGGCTGATGAGGGATGCTGGGGGCTCTATGAGAGATGATGCAGGTGGAGATGCCATGAGTTTGTGGAAATCTGGATATATTTTAAAGATAGAGCATTTGCTGGAAGAGTATATATGAACATAGGAAAAGGAGCGAATGACACTTCTAAATTTTCTGACCCTAACAATAAAAAGATGGAACACCATTTACATTAAAACCATGAGAGTAGTTTGATGGGGAATAGGAATTTATGTAGACATAATGAGTTCAAAGTACCTATTTGATATATGGTACACACTGAATGTTTGTGTCCCCTCCAAAATTCATATGTTGACACCTGACCCCCAAGGTGTTGGTGTCAGGATGAGGGACCTTTGGAAGGTGATGAGGTCATGAGGGAGGAGCCCCATGATGGAATTAGTGTCCCTATAAAAGAGCCCCCAGAGAGCCCCCTCGCCCCTTCCCCTGTGTGAGGACACAGCCAGAAGATGCTGTCCATGAACCAAGAGCAGTAAATCTGCTGGTGTCTCGATCTTGGATGTCCAGCCTCCAGAACTGTGAGAAACAAGGGCCTGTGGTTTATCATCCACCCAGCCCATGGTGTTCTGTTACAGCGGCCTGAATGGACTAATAACGTTCACGTGGAAATGTCAAGTACGTTGTTGGAAACACACACCTGGAACTCATGTGAGAAGTCTGAGGAGTGGTGAGCATGGAGGTTGTATTTGAGACCACACTGAGGAGTAAAGAGTGAGAGGAGCAGAGATACAAAGATTGCGGCACTCCAGGGTATGGAGGTCAGGAGAAGAGAGGGAAGAGGAGTGAGGCTGGAAACAAGGGAAGCCTGCTCCGTGTCATCCTGGAAGCAACACAGACGTTGCTTCAAGAGGGGCGTGGTGGAAAGTATCATGTGCTAGCTTGGTCACTGGGCATCACACGTGGCACAGATGGCCGTGGAAATTGTCTCACTGCATGGCGAGAGGACCACCACTGAATTAGATTGCACTGGAGCCAGTCAATGTGGATGTGCAAACTTCTCAAGGAGTGTTATTACAAGGTCAGCAGAGAAAGGGGACTAACGGGTACACAGAGCTCTTTGTCAATGAAAGAACTTAGAATATGTTAACACTCTCAAGGGATTATTCATCAAAGCGAGCAAATGGGTGGGATGGGGGAGAGGGAGCCCTTGCTGGAGCCTACCGTGAGCGGGCGAGAAGGAAAGGAACCCATGACACGGGGCGGGAGACGCTGCAGGAGATGCACCAGCCTCAGTAAGTGCAGGGAACACATCGTGAGGGCACGGACGCAGTTAGATGTCTGGAAATGGAGAACATTCTCTTCAATACTTTACAGAAAGGAGAAACAGCTTTATCAGCTGAGAGTGAGAATGGGAAAGACTTACTGGGAGTTTCTGGACAAAGGAAGAGCCATGGAAGCATCAGCTAAACAGAGGTAGGCCCATGTCTCATGAAAAGAGCCAGACAGTAGATATTTCAGTTTTGCAGGTTCTTCACGTGCAGGAAACAGCCATTGACAGCAGGTAGATAGAAGAGGAGGGCGGTGCCAGTGTGCAGATGAACCCCAGGGCCGTAGTTTGCAACCTGATGGAGGGGAGTAGAAGGTCCGTGCACCTGGGTCTGCTTGTTGGAGAGCTCAGGGCTCCATCATGGACTGGGCAGCTAGGTTGAGGGTATTTCTCCAGACAAATGAAAACAGACCACGTAGGAAAGGCAGAGTTGTGGCAGCGAGGGGCTCTGGCTCATTATTTTCCCCAGCTGCTCTGAACAACAGTGAATCCCGTTCCAGCTTGGGCCAAGAGTGTATCCCCGACCCACCCCTCCCCCTGCCACGCTGTTCCAGGGTCAGATCAAACGAGTTCCATAGTCTACAATATAATATACGCTGGGAAATATTCTCTAGAAAATCTTGAGGGAATTTCAGGATAAGGTATTCTGTGCATCAATATTGAGCTCTGTCACGGACATGAACCAGTTCATTTGCAATCAGCCCTTCGTAAACCATGCTCTTTGTCCACTGGGTAAAGCAATGTACCAGCATGGGAGCCTTGAGTAACCAACTCAAAGCCAAGTGCTGGAAGTTGACTGAGTTTCAGTGAGTCTTTTCAATGTATTTTTTATTAAAAAATAGATGCCTACAGTTGTGTACTTGGAGGCTTCGTAAGGTCTCTGCGTCCTTCTGTTTATTGAATAATCAGTTAAATTAATCACACGACTTCCTCCGGAAGGAAATGACTCGGATCGCTTTAAATTCTTCCGTCTAAAACACATTCAAATCCTGTGAATAAAAACTCAGCGATAACTTTGCATCCATCCCTGTTCCTCGCAGTGTGGGATCCGAGAGGGCAGCATCGGCGTATGATCGCGAATAGGACTGCAGACCCCAGGGTCCTGCGCGGACAGCTGCGGGAGGCCAGGCTCCACCCACAGCAAGCCCCCGGGACCCGGGTGCCCGCCAGCCTTGGGGAAGCAGCGCTCTGCAGACCTCCTCTGGGTTTCTGAGATGGAACAGGACAATTACTATGAAAACGTTGTAATCATTTGGTTTCATTTCATAATTTTTGTGGAAGTCATTACGGTCTTTTGAATTGCTTGGTCATGCTGGCTAATAATTTCAGATCTGGCCTCTAAATGTCATTCAGAAGATCTGCTAAGAAAATCAAAACGAAGAATATTAAATTATGAGGACTTGTTCCATTCGTTGCTTCTCTCCCGACCCTAAGAGCTTTATTTTTAGATGAATAATTGCATCCTTTGTACTGAGAACAAATTAATAACCGCTTGCATTTAACAATTCCAATTTCACCATTGAAAAGGCTCATGTACCCAGTCAGAATGGAATATTGCAGTGACAATTAGTTAAAATTTAGCTTGCCTTGTGGAAAAAAAAAAAATCTGTATTCCAAGGGCAGCTGCTGTTAAATGGGGACATTTAGGTTACTAGGCAAATATTAAATTAGATGAGTTTGCAGGCAGCCATAAACATGTTATTCCAGAGTCCTACAAGAAGATAATAGAAGTAATAACAAATAGGCTTGGAAATCACATTTTAATTAGTCAGACAAACTGTTTTACACAGAAACCCCGACACAGCACCAGCGATGGGGCCAGGAAGCTAGTTAAACATATAGATGTGAGTCAGTCTATTTGGAAATAAAAATGTACCACTTAATAAGCAGTTTTACTCAAAATAATGACTTCTGTAAATCATTATAACTAGAGTAATATCGAATTGAGAATATACTCTATTTGACTTTATTATTATTCAATGTTATCTTTGGATACCATAACAAAATTTCATTTATTAGATGCGTTTTTCAAATAATATGAAATTTTATTAATATTATGAAGTTATTATAATATTAATTTCATAATTGAGTTAATTCAGTGATATAGCCTTCTGGAGTGATTCATTCTACTCCTGCCCCCTGTTCCTGCTGATTTTCTGTCTCTGGGGGCGATTCCAGAACCAGTCATGGGCCAACAAGTCAGTGGACACCAGGTCACCTGAGAAAATGAGAGAGCTTATCTGGTGATGCACCAGTCACCAATCTCAGGGGCCCCCCAGTGACCCCAAAGCCCTGATTTATAAGCTTCCTTTTCCTGCCATTGCCCTGATGGCTGGGGCTTCAGAGATGATGAATATAAGCACCCCAAAAGTGCTCCAAGCTCGTGGAAGGAGGTAGGAAAGTGTGAGAGGAGTCCGGAAAAGCTAAAGTTATGTAAATAGAGTTCACAGTGAAATTTCAGGTGGTTTAGACCAAGCAGGAGAGGCACATTTCCAGAGAGGCAGATACAACATCCTGGTACTCATCAGCTGCAGAGAATAAAGCTATTTGTGTGGAAAATTCCCAGCCAGGATACAGGAAAATCTCACCAACACCCAAGTACAGAATGTGGTAGGAACCAACAGCTAAAGACATTTCTTTTCAGCAATATTGAAACCTCGTCTATGGTATCACTGAAGGGGGGAAAATCTGTCTGCAAACACCATCCCATGAGTCAAGCTAACTCTCAGATCACTGCGTCTTTGTGGGCATCAGATCATGCTGTCTACCTGAACATCACCTGCTATGCAAACTGCCTTGACTTTCAGATTTGAAAAGCCTTACAGAGAAAATATGCCTACAGATGCAAGAAATATGCTTTAGAAATATTCTGATGTAGCTCCTATAGGATACCACCAGTTACCCCTCTCTTTCGTTCAAATCCACAATGTTTCTCTTAGAAAACAGGACATGGCTAAGTATGCTTCTTCCAGGAACGTGTGGCTGATTGAACATGAGAAAGCGCATGTGGCTGTTTATCACTCTCATTGATTAAATGACCAAATGTATGCAGAAACACATATTCGATTCGATTCAATATCCATTCAGTTTTAAAAGTCTATTTTCGAACAAGTAATAGAATGAATTCCCTTTACCTTTTATAAAAGAGATATCCCCAAAAAGAAAATCTCAGCCAAAATCATTCTCGAAGGTGAGGTGATAAAAGTGTGGTGTTTAAACACCAGAAATATGACAAGAACACCAGCTATTATTGCTTTGTTCATATTATACTAGACTTCCTTCTGGTGCCATAGAAAAAATATATCATGGATGAGATGCTTTGCTGAACACTGTAGTTACTGAACACTGTCAAGATACTATCTCTAAATTGTTCTATCATTCAACAAAATACCCCATTCCTAACAACCGACTTGACTGTAGTTTTCCTGAGGATATTGATAATTAGATTCATAAGTTTCTATGGAAGAGCAGTAGCTCAGAGGTCATGAAGATGCTGCTGACCCAGTAGAGTAGTTCCGCATTTAGCAGACAGGACACTGTAGAGGCTAGGGATTGATGGACTGTTCAGTGGAAGAAGCAAGAATAATAGGTTTTCTATTTGGAAAAATTAATCAAAAATCATAATTCCAATATATTAAAAACCTAAATGTAAATGGTGAATTTTAGAAACTATTACAGATAAAGATAAGCCCATGTTTTTAAGAATTTGGAGTCATGCCTTCAGTAGGGTAAAAAGGTTACATGCTTTAACCAAAATCCCAAATCTCAGTGGTTTAACCCATCACTTGCTCACTCCTTCCTCACATAACATCTGCCACTGGTCCAGGGAACTCTCCAGAGACAGATGTCTTGAGAGAGGCCACATGACCTGCAAGATGGTAGAGAACGTCCAATTCTTGCATTTTTAAATTTTGTTGTTCATGCTTTTGGCATATATATATATATATATATATATATATATATATATATATATATAATTTAAACAACCCTTAAGGACAATATGAATATATATGTATATTTATTGTTCAATCCAATCTTATGAAGATTTACCCCTAGGTTTTCTTCTAAGAGTTTTATAGTTTTCACTCTCACCTTTAGCTCCTTGATTTAATTTGAGTTAATTTTTGTCCATGATGTGGTAAAGGATCTAACTTCCTTATTTTGCATGTGGGTATATAGTTTCCCCACCATTATTTGTTGAAAAGACTGCCCTTTTCATCCAGCAAATGGTCCTGGCACTTTTTAGAAATTATTTGACCCCATACATGCAAGGGTTTATTCTGGGTCATCTTTCAGTGTTTTCACAACTCAAAACTTTTGGACCTGGGTGAAGTCCAAATTTAAAAAAAACAAACAAGGAAAGCACCTCTCTCAGTCCTTTGGGAACCCAGACAAGTGAGAACAGACACGCTTTGCAGATAAGGTCTTCTCTGCTCCCCTGGAGACTTGGGGCCAGACCCCATGCGGACGACTTGGACAGCTATCTTCCGAGCTGTTGCTGAGCTGGGGGTGGGGGGTGGCACAAATTAAAACCACCGAGATGCTCTCTACCATTTTTAACTTGACTTTCTCTTGATTCAGAACTTGTAAAACTCTGACTATTTTCCAGGGTCTGAGAACCTTGGTTCTGGCAGTCTCTGGTTGTGTTTTAATGTTTCTTTTGGGGACAGGCACTTGAAGGTCCCTGCTCTGATATTTTGTTGGTGTCACGTCTTCAGAATCACTTTATATATTTAAAAAAATTATTCTGAACCACAACGGCAAGAATAAATGCCATAGAAGAATGAACACATTAGCAGGAAAACGGGGGACTTTCCTAACCCCATAACATATATTAAACTATTGAACCAACCCTTAGGGAGAAGTCTGCAAGCTAAATGGAAAATGAGAAAACAGCCACACGAATTTACAAGGTAGTGTATGACAAAGGTGACATCTCCAATTACTATGGAGAGGAGCAGGTTATTCAACAATTGTGGGGTAATAGGCAAACCATTAAAAAATATATATATAGACTATGATTTGTACACAAATTAAATTACTGCTTTTAGCTCTTATCACTTAATAAAAGTGATTATATAATATCAAGTTCTGCAGAAGAAATTTCTAAGGCACTCCCTAAAGAAAAACAAAAAAAGAAACTACACACAATTATTAGAATATCAAAAGATAAGTGACAAACTGGAAAACCTGTTTCTGGTATATTTTAGAAAAATACTTGATGTACCACTAGAACTTAATACTGTAAGTAAATTACAGTAAGTAATACTGTAAGTAAATACTATAAGTAAAATTCTCAATATTTTACTAAAGAATCATATTTAGCATATAATAAATGATATAACAAGTATGAAGGTCCATACCAAACCATAATTTTTAAATGTTATTACTTAGACTCATTTTTCAATAGTGTGGTAAACCGATTAAAACATTTTAGCTACTTTTGAGGCTAAACCTTCAAACGTCTTCTGAACATTCCATCTCAATAACTTACATGGTTTAATTTTTTTTATTTTTTTAAAAGATTTTATTTATTTATTTGACAGAAAGAGAAAGAGAGAGAGAGAGAAAGTGGGGAGAGGAGCAGAGAGAGAGGGACAAGTAGACTGTGCTGAGCACAGAGCCTGATGCAGGGCTTGATTTCCCGACCCTGAGATCATGACCTTAGCCAAAACCAAGAGTTGGATGCTCAACTGACTGCACCACCCAAGCACCCCTAGAATTTAAACTGTTTTAAACCAATGAAGACCTTCCCCTTTTTGGACATTTTAGGACATTCCTAATTCTTGCTGATCGTAAAAGCACTGTGATAAATATCTTACATATGCAACTTTGTAACATGTCTGATAATTCCTTTGGCAAAAAATTTCCTATTCAATGTATCTCATTGAATTTCGAACTTCTCACTAAATTGATTTACATAGCATTTGTATCTATCTATGTATCTTGCACTCCCATAAAGGCTTTATCAAGAATAATAATTCTTGGGCGCCTGGGTGGCTCAGTTGGTTAAGCGACTGCCTTCGGCTCAGGTCATGATCCTGGAGTCCCTGGATCGAGTCCCGCATCGGGCTCCCTGCTCAGCAGGGAGTCTGCTTCTCTCTCTGACCCTCCCCCCTCTCATGTACTCGCTCTCTCTCATTCTCTCTCTCTCAAATAAATAAATAAAATCTTAAAAAAAAAAAAAAAAAAAAAAAAAAAAAAAAAGAATAATAATTCTTAGTTTTCTTATCCTTTATAAATTTCTTTATCTTTTAAAAGAGAAATTATATATATTTTTTGCTTTAGTAATAGAAAAGAATCTTTCATGAGTGCATTGATTTATTTTTCTTCTTTTTGAATTCTTAATTTAAATGCTTAATCAACCCTGTGAGGGGTTCTTTTATTTATATGTGTTCTTTACACATGAAGGTTGTAACACATGTAACATGTTACAGATATGTTCTGTATTTCTCTTTTGTGTTTTATTTCTCCTATTCTGTTTTCCTTTATTTTTCCAGTTTTCTACAATTATCACAGTTTAAAAAGTCAGGAAGAAATTAATGAATCAATAGATAAAATGTTTTATGAAGTAAGGATTTACAAAATACAAAGGAAGGAAAATGAACCATTGGCATGTGGATGAGGCAGGGAGATTTGCAGTTTACAACCCAAGAGCAGATCTCCAAAGAATCTTGGTCACCAAGAAGCATGAGCTCAACCAGGCACGGTTTTCTAGGCCAAGCAGATAAATGGAATCATTAACAAACAAAAATCACTACCTTCTCTTTACTTCCACATTTTTCTGCTGTTTGAGTAGGCAGAAAATTTATTCAGGCCATGTTTGGCCGGAGGAGTTTTCTTGGGGAGGCGGCAGGTGGTGTAGAGAAATGCTCCCCCCCCAGGCTGTATGTTAACAGCTGATGCATTTTTCAGAGCAGAATTTTAGACACAAACCTGCTCTCCAGTGTCACTCCTGCAGGCATTGAACACATCTTGGTGTCATTGGTGGGACAAGCCTCCTTCCATCCCATATGTCTCCTCTTATTCCCTTTGCCTGGCTGATGTTGTCCCGCCACCAGCAGGCTCCTCTTCTGCTAATTCTGTTCATCCTTAAAGTTTCAGGTTAAACACTGATGAATGTGGGAGACATTTCCTGACCTCAGACGATGACAGACCACCATCAGATGCTGTCTTTGTCCTGCTTGTCTCTAGAGCACCTGTACATGTGAAGCTCTTCACTGTTCAATGTTTCTCTTTGCTGTTTGATGTAAAACTTCCACGAGCTTAAGAACCTCACATCTTCACTGTATCCTTATAAACAACTAAATTCTTAAAGTCCTTCCCTGCATCCAGGCCAGCTGGCTTGTCTTCCAGCATGCAGCCACGTTCCTCCTTGGAACTTGGTCCCAGCGATTTCCTCTATGTGAAAACCTCTTCTCTCAGATAATGCTTAGCCCACACCCGCACTTGCATCAAGCCTTTGCACAAAAGTAACACATAGAATAATTGATTCACTGTGTTGCATGTCTGAAACTAAGATTACATTGTATATCAGCTGTACTTCAATAAAGAAAACAAAACAAGATCATATATACAGGAGAGGCAGGGGGTGGAGGTGGAGGAAACAGGGGAGCTTTTTAAAAAATAAATGGAATAAAACTTTGAAGTATATGTACAGAAATTTGTGCTCTTTTTCTCTGTGGAAAGAATCTCTATTGACTTAGTACACTTTCTAAGCTCATATAATAATTTGAATTCCTCCTTGCATTAACTGCCTTGCAACTTCATTGGAGTTTTTGTTAAGAGTTTTGTTCAGTTGAGAAATGTGATTAACTGTTCTTGAATCAATACAACTGCCATTTATATATTTATTATGTTAAAAATTATTTTTGGAATATTAACATATAATGTATGGTTAGTAAAACTTTATCCTTCTGGTTACACCAAGTCATTTCTTTGTTTGGCCTGAGGATTTTTAAAAATATTTTTTTGAAGATTTTATTTAGTTATTTGAGAGAGAGAGAGACAGAGACAGAGCATGAGCAGAGGGGAGGGGCAGAGAGAGAGGGAGAAGCAGACTCCTTGCTGAGCCCAACACAGGGCTCGATTCCAAGACCCCAAGATCATGACCTGAACTGAAGGCAGACACTTAACCAACTGAGCCACCCAGGGGCCCCTTAACCTGAGGATTTTCATCTGAAATCCTTCACTACTAATGAATCAAACAAAAAATCATTAGATTTGATAAAATAAAAGTTCAACATCTATGTGAATTTTATGAAAATCAGCCCTCGGATGAATTGAGTCCTTGCCCAATGGGGGTGCATATTGAATTAGGAAGCAAAAAAAAGAGAGAAACAGAAAAACCTGAAAACTTCAATTGCATATTATTCCCAACTTACAGGTATGAATGCTTCCTAGCTTCCTGCGTCCATGGTCATTACTTCTGTGAATTTCTACTTTCATTATTCTAAGCCGGGCATCCATCTTGTCAGATAGTAACGTTATCCTGAGTTAATGGTCACCAAGCTGCACTGGCCTCAGGTAGGGTCTCGGAAAACATCTAGTCCAATTCTCTTTGCAGATGAGGGGTCCAAGTGTCAGAACACAAGAGAGATTGGGCCAAGACCATGCCACTCACTGATGCAGACCCAGAGGTAGAACCAAGCCTCCGGGCCGTGCTTCGATTCAACAGCTAACGTTCAGAGGCCCTGGAAGTGACGGGACCCAAACTCACACTTCTGAATGATGCAAAACATATTGTCCAGGGGCTTGTTGAATATTACAAAAAATAAAAAGTAGATGCCTCAGATATAGATAATAATAACTACTGCTAACTTCTGAACTTAGCATGTAGAAATTTTTATCTGCACAAATTATACAGAAGCTGATAAAATTCAGAGAATGGGACCAGGTGAGCCAGGTTTTAAAGAAGAATGGGAAGGGTGAAATGAATCTGTGTCATGTGATCAGTAGCTGTGATTTTTATCTTATAAGCTTTTTATTATCTTATAATAAGCTTCCTCTTCTTCTTCCTCTTTTTTTTTTTTTTTTTTGTAAGTTGGGTGTGAACCAAATGAAATTGTCCCCAAAATATGGACCAAGGGCTACCTTCCTTGCTGTTCCTGTAAAACACTAAATCCTGGGCCAAGGAAAAGCCAGAGAGCCATTCCAATCAATACATTTTTAATGCTACCATTAATGAATGTAGCCTCATTAGTGATCTAAAATTTAAGCAATCATGCTAAGATTTCTCTACCATAAGGGAGAATGAGAGATTGGGTGGAAAGCAGTAAATTTGATAGGATATAAAGCTTCATTCTTTAGAATAAATAAGAACTTGATAAATATTCATTGACGCTCCTATTCAAGATAGCAATTCATAACAATTGCAAAGAATAAAATAAAAAGAGTAATTAGAGATGATTAGAATTCTCAAAATCGTGCACTCAGATGAAATGAAATATTTCTTCAGAAATCTTCAAATGACAATTTTCTGAATTAATTTTAAGTTTGCATAACCCGGAATGATCTGAACCTATCCCACTGATTACTTATGCTGAGAGAATATAATTATGATGATTCTAATATTGTTCAAAATAATTACTGCGGTTCAGCAAGTTCAACATAAACTTGCACTAATATGAGACTATTTGGAGATAATGTAAAGATAATCATGAAGAAAATCTGGAAGGAATATTCAAGTCTTAGACCTGATAACCAAGCTGAAATCTTAGGTAATGCTTCTGTAATAAATTTGGCGTTGTTTTTTAATTGTGTGATTTTATCATCTTTCCTTGAAAAGGGTGCCTGCTTTAACATTAAATTATATTTTTCTTAATTAAAATCAAAATAAAGGGCGCCTGGGTGGCTCAGTCGTTAAGCGTCTGCCTTCGGCTCAGGTCATGATCCCAGGGACCTGGGATGGAGCCCCGCATCGGGCTCCCTGCTCAGCGGGAAGCCTGCTTCTCCCTCTCCCACGCCCCTGCTTATGTTCCCTCTCTCACTGTGTCTCTCTCTGTCAAATAAATAAATAAAATCTTAAAAAAAAAATCAAAATAAAGATGGCCACATCCCTCACCTTTATATCAACTCCACAATGGACTTGAAAAGCATGATATATTTGAAGGCAAATGAAATCCATATGAGAACTATCAGAATAACTCTAACTTAAAATTTGAGACTATCCATATGCCACAGAGTCTTCCTTAAGATTGATTACCAGAAGTTTCATGTTGAAAACGATGTCAAGGGGCACCTGGGTGGCTCAGTCATTAAGCGTCTGCCGTCGGCTCAGGTCATGATCCTGGGGTCCTGGGATTGAGCCCCACATCGGGCTCCCTGCTCCACGGGAAGCCTGCTTCTCCCTCTCCCACTCCCCCTGCTTTTGTTCCCTCTCTCGCTGTGTCTCTCTCTGACAAATAAATAAATAAAATCTTAAAAAAAAAAAAGAAAATGATGTCAAAAGTAGAGAAAAACAAATCAACCAATAATTTAAAATTGTATTCATTCATTCAATTCATTCATTCTTCATTCACTTATTCATCATTTATTGAGCTTATCACTTGCTGAGCCCCTATTACATCCAGGCCTGGATGTCTGTGCAGGAATCTCCCTGATGGCCATGTTTCCCAGGTTTAGCTCATCCTAACATTCACTTGGCATCAATGGCAACACTCTCCCAGTGTACTATTGTCTTCTCTCTGCCATCTTTACAGTGTGGCTTTTATCCTCCTGTACATTGTCTCAAAATTTTAAGATGCCATCCCATCCCTGACATCATGTTCATATTCAAGGCAGGAGGAAGAAGGAAAGAAGGCTGGTTTCTATACCAGACAAGCAAAAGCATCCCCCCAATCCTTAGAGTTTTTGGCTACTGTGTCTCCTTGGCCAGAACTGTGGCCCAAGGGCCACTCTCTGCTGTAAATGAATCAGGAAAATGTGCATTTTGTCTAGACATATTGCTTCCCCAAACAAAATTAAGGTTTATCAATAAAGAAGAGAAGAACGTGCATTGAGTAGACAACTACAGCATCTGCTGAGCAATCCATGAGTGAGGTACAGTGTTGTAAGGAAAGAATAGTCTCGAATAAAATCAGCTTGTAAGCACTGTTTCTTCTTACCTGGTATTGAGACCAAGCATGAAACTGCCCTTCTCCCTTCTGTATACCCTTCAGAATCTATGGCGGCTGAATTATTGCTTTCTTCTTCAAGAATGCCCTTCGTTCTTATTTCTAATCAAAATGTGTCTGTTTCAATAAAGCTATGTGAACGTCCACAATAACATTTCTAAAAAGGAATCTCATAAACATAATTATAATTATGCACAGTGTTTATTCGCAGAAATATTGATGTTATCAGCATACCCAGCAATGTGGGCTGGCTCAATAACTTAGAGAACACTCATCCAAATGAACAACGTGCAGCCATTAACATGTAGATCTATCTGAGAATAAACTATGATGAGTTAGAAAGATACTCATGGCAATGTTCATTAATGATGGCAGGTCTTTGTTTTATTTTTTTTTAAGATTTATTTGTTTTAGAGAAAAAGAGAGCCACATGCACAGGAGTGTGGAGTGGGTGGAGAGGCAGAGGGAGAGAATCTTACACAGATTCCCCACTGAGCATGGAGTCCTTTGCGGGTCTCAATCTCATGACCCTAAGATCTTGACCCTAAGATCACGACCTGAGTCAAAGCCAAGAGCTGGACGTTTAACTAACTGAGCCACCCAGGTGCCCTATTTTCACTATTTTAATTAAATTAAATCTAGTGAATTATTTGGTAAACTTTGGGGAAGGAGGCAGAGTGAGGTTATTGGGAAACATGGGTGTGTGTCAAGGTTTTAGTGTATCAGAAGAGCCAAAATGGAAGAGGGGAAAGGGAAGTGCAAGGAAGGTACGGGGATTTTCCTATATTCAGTCCAGTTTAAAGCAAGTTTCTTTGGCTCATTACCTTAGGTGGACAATGTATTATTATTTCCTTTTATATAGAGTATGTTCTTTCTTTTTGATATTTTTGCTATTAAAAATTCATTTCCTAACTTCAATTCACATATGCCACTTAGAAGCCCTGGGTTGCCTGTAATTTCTATTAATATTCAACTCCTGCTGCAATTCTAAAACATGAGAATTTCTACCAACAAACTGTGTTACATGGGCTCTCAGTTACAGAGAACAGAGCACACTTCAGCTAGTTCAGTAAGACGTGAATTGTAAAGAACCTCAGTTTGATAATTTGATAGTCTGAGAATTGGGGGGAGGTTCAAAAGCCAGCCTTTGAGACTGCCCAGCAGTACCACACCCGACCACATCATGAGCTCCTTGAACAGCAAGCCACAGCTATGGGGAATCGAAGCCAGAGGCTTCAGCACTGCCACCCCGCTCTGGACTCTGGCTCCATGGGCATCGCCGAGTGCTGGAAGATGCGGATTTCTGTGTGTGCCCAGCTCCTGAGAGTACCACATCTAATTCTGCGTCTCGGGGCACAGACCCTGGACCGCATGCTGCGCTCTAGTGTCAAAGGATATAGGGCATGTAATTATTCCAGGAGCGCAGGACTCAATACATACCCAAAACACACAGAGGGGCTTCAAATACTCTGGATGTCCTCAAATGACACCTGTGTCCAATAGACATTTCTTACCGGGGTGGTTTCAATAGAATGTCCAAATCACTACTATTCCATCTGAACAGTGACATACAAGAATTGCATCCCTCCAATTACAATAATTTACAATAATGGAAAAAGAGATGATCAATCCCAACAACCCTGAGCCTGTTTAAGATAAAACAAATAAACCAACAAACAGAACAGATGCACAAGGAGCAATAAAATACAAGCTTGATGAAGTTACAGCTTTGTAGTTTCTTGATTATACCTCTTTAAAAACAAACAAACAGACAAACTTGTCTTTTGATATTTTCCATCTCTCTTCCAATCTCCTCTCTTTAACTGCTACACAGCGTCCAGAAAAGTAGATTGTACTGAAGATATTTAATGAATTACTACTGAATCCCATGTATCTCAGGGAATTATCCTTAGGATATGGACATTCTTTTCTCTTCTGCATTTTTCTGTGTCACATTCATGACACCCCAGTGTCTGTCTTCCCATCGTGGAGCTGGGGGAAGTGGACAGTAGTATTTCAGATAATATACTAAAAAATATGAATAATCACTTCTGAAACTCAAAGTTGTATTATTCAGCAAGCAATGGAGGCTTAAAGCCAGAAATTGTTACAGAAGGCAGGATTTTCTAAATTCGGTTAGTATGCCAAAAGTCAAGGTAAGAGAACGCAAACCACAGGTTTTCTCAAATAAGGAGGAGAAATGCTATTTCTGTTTGTCACTGCCACACCATGGGGTTTTACCCTAAGTATGAAAGACTGTTGCTTAGAATTTGAAAAAGGGTTCCATCTGCTTCTTTGGGTTGCGAGGGTGAAGGATGAAGAAGGGACAGAGGGGATGTGGTTAGATCACAGCTGAGGTTCTCATTCCCTGTCCCAATCTGAAATCGGTGGGAGGTAACTTCAGAAGCATCCCTTTGTGCAGGGAGCAGACAAAGACGTCATGGACTGGTAGCACAGGCTCCCAGCAGAAACCCTGCCTCTGGGCACTCCCCAAATGGCAGGTGCACAATGCAAGGTCACTGGGGGAGGGCAGAAAGAGATGGAGGTCCAGATGGCCATTGTATGCCCTGATCCATCCTGTCTGTCTTTAAATGCTGAAGATGGATGTGTATGAAATAATTTGAGAGTAATAGGGGTCTCTGCCCCCTTTCCACATTGGAGCCCGAGAACACTCAGTTGGGTAACCCTGCAGCACTTCAAATTCAACCGTGTCACATGGAGGCAGGAACAGTTCTTGAGAAGAGCTGTCCATGGCTTCCCTCTTCTGGGGGCTTAAAGGGCCTCAGAAATAAGCATGCACGCCTAGGGAAGGTGAGCTAGGAATTCTGCCAGAAGAGGTTGCTGGATCAGGGTTGAAATGGCTTTGCAGCCAGGATTTCTGAGGCAGATGGATGGAGCCAAAGTGAACTTGGAGTTGCAGACGAGTCTCTGGAAACCTGGTGCAGACGCTGAGCAATCCAAAACAGCATGGATAATACTCTCCCTGAGCACCAGGGGATGGCCGGAACCTCACTCAGGTGATGAGGGTCTACACAAAGCTTTATTGCAGGGGCCAGTAAAGACCAACACAGCAGCGGCCCCGACAGCAGAGGTGAGGCTCTTTCCTCCGTACTCTCACAGTTTCTTCTTGGCATCCCACACATAAACGTCTTCTGTCAGAAGGGTTAGACTAGTGTGATGTCTAGGAGATAAATATTTTACCCCAAAGCACAGTTTGAAATATTAAATCAGATTAACATCACTCTGTTGGAGTCTATCATGCGACCCCATACCCAATGCAGTACAGGAGAGGATTCATAAGGAAGAGCAGAGTGTTTATTTCTGCAGAGAAATAAATACAACCCTTTGGTGGTTCAGTGCATGGCTTTGCTGCAAATATGAAGGAAGGAGTCCCAGATTTGTTAATGAGGGTCCAATAAGGTGCAGATTTTGTCACCCTATGTATCTGAATAGTTATTCTAGAACAGTGCCAGTAAAGTTTGATTTAGTAAAAGTGTTTCACAGGAAAACAATACAAGTTAGACAATTACACAGAACTACAAAGAAACAATATTCCCAAATAGTAATTAGACAAAAGAGATACCACTTATACCATCGAGATTGCTTTAGCTAAGATCGGTAAATAGTGGGATCCCCAATTTTAAACAACAAAATGCCCTGATCCAAAAGCTCAGGTGACAGTGACAGAAGATTTAAGTAAAGCTAATGATAGGGATGCGATGAACGAGTGAGCACTGGCCAGGAGCCTTCTCAGCACCTGCTGAGCCCTGGACCAGCCCTGCGTCCGCGGGAGGTGCCAAGTTTGCAGTGTGATGCTGAGAGCAGGACCAGCCCTTGTGACAGAGCACAGAGCAGAGCATGACAGAGCATGATTTCTCCTGTGCATGGAGAAATCATGAACAACGACAGGGTGTGTATTCAGAGCTTAAACCATAACCCATGCAGTGTATCAGTGAAGAGGAAGATGAAAGTAGGTTCCTTAAAGAAAGTAAGTTTTCATGTGGGTGATGCAAAGTACATAGAATTGGAGTTCTGAGATGATACAGGAAGTGTCTCTAGACTGTCCTCATCACTTTTACTAACCATCCAATTCTTCAGGGAGGTTTTTAGAAAGGGTAATCTTCCAAGCCTCTCAGTTTGAATGCAACCGATTCTCGATAGATAGATAGATAGATAGATAGATAGATAGATAGATAGACAGATATGATGTGTACATATGTGTGTGTTGTGTATATACATATACTTACATACTTGTATATATATATATATACTTATATATATACTTATACACACACACACACATATATATATACTTACGTACTTGAGATAAACTTACAACTTGAGATGAAATGATAATGTTGCTTAACACTAATTATTCTATTTACTGCCTTTACTTAAAATTAAAGGGGGCAACTGGATGTTGGTTACCTGCATATATTTTTGTTTTCAAAGTTTACTCATCTGTAAATCTGTAAGTATAGGAATTACTGATCTCAACAACCAAATGACAGATATTTCAGACAGCGTTCAGTTTCCAGCTTAGAGGTCCTACCATGTGTATATATCATTTATATAAATTTAATATATATTTAATATATATAATTTCTTTCTTCTGGTTTCTAAGCTCATCCCTTGAAGGAAGATAAAAAGGCAAATCCCAATAATGAATGCATTGCTTTCGTTGTTACTTTGCTGTTTGTTTGTTTCTGCACACGTAGGCATGCACCAGGAGCCTCCCCTTAAGTTTTTACTAGATTAGCGCCCAGCAAGAAAATGCATCTTCATAGATCCCTAGAGAAGCATCTGATGCTTGACCCTTTCCATAGCCTTATATATCGAATGAAAGGGAGATATATTTTTTGGTGTAAAATTATCACTAATTACATCATTTTTATGTAAATTAAACATTAATCTTATCATTATATACAGAAGTTCCCAGAAATTTAAGTTATTTGTGTATTGCTTGAAATATTTGTCTAATAATTATACTTATCTGCATGTGGTTATTTTGTAGAATAAAGTATCAGTGCAGGCATTCCATTCTTTCTGCTCTTTTTGTTAAGTAGAAGTTGCTTTTGTGGTACAGATTTGTTACCTTAAAAATCCCCGAATTCACATTCATAGTTCATCAAAAGCTCACCGTACAATTTCTGGCACAGCAAAAGGAGGCTGAGGAGATAAGTATCGAAAAAGATCTGGGAACCAAGTCAGCATTTTTATAGAATATGCTTTTTTAAAAAAAATTTATTATGTTATGTTAATCACCATACATTACATCATTAGTTTTTGATGTAGTGATCGATGATTCATTGTTTGCGTATAACACCCAGTGCTCCATGCAGAATGTGCCCTCCTTAATACCCATCACCAGGCTAACCCATCCCCCCAACCCCCTCCCCTCTAAAACCCTCAGTTTGTTTCTCAGAGTCCATAGTCCCTCATGCTTTATCTTCCGCTCTGACTTCCCCCCCTTCATTTTTCCGTTCCTACTATCTTCTCTCTCTCTCTCTTTTTTTTTTAACATGTAATGTATTATTTGTTTCAGAGGTACAGGTCTGTGATTCATCAGTCTTACACAATTCACAGTGCTCACCATAGCACATACCCTCCCCAATGTCCATCACCCAGCCACCCCATCCCTCCCACCCCCCCACTCCAGCAACCCTCAGTTTGTTTCCTGAAATTAAGAATTCCTCATATCAGTGAGATCATATGATACTTGTCTTTCTCTGATTGTCTTATTTCACTTGGCATAATACCCTCTAGTTCCATCCACTTTGTTGAAATGGCAAGATTTTGTTTTTTGGTTTTTTTGTTTTTTTGGCAGCTGCTTAATATTCCACTGTATATATATACCACATCTTCATTATCCATTCATCTTTTGATGGACATCTGGGCTCTTTCCATACTTTGGCTATTGTGGACATTGCTGCTATAAACATTGGGGTGTACGTAGCCCTTCGGATCACTATATTTGTATTTTTGGGTAAATACCCAGTAGTGCAATTGCTGGGTCATATGGTAGCTCTATTTTCAACTTTTTGAGGAACCTCCATACTGTTTTCCAGAGTGGCTGCACCAGCTTGCATTCCCACCAACAGTGTAGGAGGGTTCCCCTTTCTCCGCATCCCCGCCAACATCTGTCATTTCCTGACTTGTTACTTTTAGCCATTCTGACTGGAGTGAGGTGATACCTCATTGAGGTTTTGATTTGGATTTCCCTGATGCCGAGCAATGTTGAGCACTTTTTCATGTGTCTGTTGGCCATTTGTATGTCTTCTTTGGAGAAATGTCTGTTCATGTCTTCTGCCCATTTTTTGATTGGATCATTTGTTCTTTGGGTGTTGAGTTTAAGAAGTTCTTTATAGATTTTGGATACTAGCCCTTTATCTGATATGTCATTTGCAAATATCTTCTCCCATTCTGTTGGTTGTCTTTTGGTTTTGTTGACTGTTTCTTTTGCTGTGCAAAAGCTTTTTATCTTGATGAAGTCCCAATAGTTCATTTTTGTCCTTGCTTCCCTTGCCTTTGGTGATGTTTCTAGGAAGAAGTTGCTGTGGCTGAGGTCAAAGAGGTTGCTGCCTGTGTTCTTCTTTAGGATTTTGATGGACTCCTGTCTCACATTTAGATCTTTCATCCATTTTGAGTCTATTTTTTTTGTGTGTGGTGTAAGGAAATGGTCCAGTTTCATTCTTCTGCATGTGGCTGTCCAATTTTCCCAACACCATTTGTTGAAGAGGCTTTTTTCCATTGGACATTCTTTCCTGCTTTGTCAAAGATTAGTTGACCATAGAGTTGAGGGTCCATTTCTGGGCTCTCTATTCTGTTCTATTGATCTATGTGTCTGTTTTTGTGCCAGTACCATACTGTCTTGATGATGACAGCTTTGTAATAGAGCTTGAAGTCTGGAATTGTGATGCCGCCGGCTTTGCTTTTCTTTTTCAACATTCCTCTGGCTATTCGGGGTCTTTTCTGGTTCCACACAAATTTTAGGATTATTTGTTCCATTTCTTTGAAAAAAATTGATGGTATTTTGATAGGGATTGCCTTAAATGTGTAGATTGCTCTAGGTAGCAGTGACATCTTCACAATATTTGTTCTTCCAATCCATGAGCATGGAACGTTTTTCCATTTCTTTGTCTTCCTCAATTTCTTTCGTGAGTATTTTATAGTTTCCTGAGTACAGATTCTTTGCCTCTTTTGTTAGATTTATTCCTAGGTATCTCATGGTTTTGGGTGCAATTGTAAATGGGATCGACTCCTTAATTTCTCTTTCTTCTGTCTTGTTGTTGGTGTATAGAAATGCAACTGATTTCTGTGCATTGGTTTTGTATCCTGCCACCTTACTGAATTCCTGTATGAGTTCTAGCAGTTTTGGGGTGGAGTCTTTTGGGTTTTGCACATAAAGTATCATATCATCTGCAAAGAGTGAGAGTTTGACTTCTTCTTTGCTGATTCGGATGCCTTTTATTTCTTTTTGTTGTCTGATTGCTGAGGCTAGGACTTCTAGTACTATGTTGAATAGCAGTGTTGATAGTGGACACCCCTGCCGTGTTCCTGACCTTAGGGGGAAAGCTCTCAGTTTTTCCCCATTGAGAATGATATTCACTGTGGGTTTTCATAGATGGCTTTTATGATATTGAGGTATGTACCCTCTATCCATACACTCTGAAGAGTTTTAATCAAGAAAGGATGCTGTACTTTGTCAAATGCTTTTTCTGCATCTATTGAGTGGATCATATGGTTCTTGTTCTTTCTTTTATTAATGTATTGTATCACACTGATTGATTTGCAGATGTTGAACCAACCTCGCAGCCCAGGAATAAATCCCACTTGATTGCAGTGAATAATCCTTTTAATGTACTATTGGATCCTATTGGCTAGTATTTTGGTGAGAATTTTTGCATCCATGTTCATCAGGGATATTGGTCTGTAATTCTCCTTTTTTTTTTTAAGATTTTATTTATTTATTTGCAGAGAGAGACAAAGCGAGAGAAGAAACACAAGCAGGGGGAGTGGGAGAGAGAGAAGCAGGCTTCCTGCTGAGCAGGGAGCCTGATGTGGGACTTGATCCCAGGACCCTGGGATCATGACCTGAGCCGATGGCAGACGCTTAACGACTGAGCCATCCAGATGCCCCATGTAATTCTCCTTTTTGATGGGGTCTTTGTCTGATTTTGGGATCAAGGTAATGCTGGCCTCATAAAATGAGTTTGGAAGTTTCCTTCCGTTTCTATTTTTGGAACAGTTTCAGAAGAATAGGTATTAATTCTTCTTTAAATGTTTGGTAGAATTCCCCTGGGAAGCCATCTGGCCGTGGGCTCTTGTTTGTTGGAGATTTTTGATTACTGTTTCAATTTCCTTAGTGGTTATGGGTCTGTTCAGGTTTTCTATTTCTTCCTGGTTCAGTTTTGGTAGTTGATACATCTCTAGGAATGCATCCATTTCTTCCAGGTTATCTAATTTGCTGGCATAGAGATGCTCATAATATGTTCTTATAATTGTGTTTTTTTGGTGTTGGCTGTGATCTCTCCTCTTTCATTCATGATTTTATTTATTTGGGTCCTTTGGCTTTTCTTTTTGATAAGTCTGGCCAGGGGTTTATCAATCTTATTAATTCTTTCAAAGAACAAGCTCCTAGTTTCTTTGATCTGTTCTACTGTTCTTTTGGTTTCTATTACATTGATTTCTGCTCTGATCTTTATTATTTCTCTTCTCCTGCTGGGTTTAGGCTTTATTTGCTGTTCTTTCCCCAGCTCCTTTAGATGTAGGGTTAGGTTGTGTATTTGAGACCTTTCTTGTTTCTTGAGAAAGGCTTGTATTGCTGTATACTTTCCTCTTAGGACTGCCTTTGCTGTATCCCAAAGATTTTGAACAGTTGTGTTTTCACAACTGTTGTTGTTTTCACAACTTTGTTTCCATGATTTTTTAAAATTCTTCTTTAATTTCCTGGTTGACCCATTCATTCTTTTTTTTTAAATTTTTTTTAAAGATTTATTTATTTGACAGAGAGAGAGACAGCGAGAGGGGGAACACAAGCAGGAGGAGTGGGAGAGGGAGAAGCAGGCTTCCTGCTGAGGAGGGAGCCTGATGTGGGGCTTGATCCCAGGACCCTTGGGATCATGACCTGAGCCGAAGGCAGATGCTTAATGACTGAGCCACCCAGGTGCCCCCATTCATTCTTTAGTAGGATGCTCTTTAACCTCCATGTATTTGAGTTCTTTCCAACTTTCCTCTTGTGATTGAGTTCTAGTTTCAAAGCGTTGTGGTCCAAAAATATGCAGAGAATGATCCCAATCTTTTGGTACTGGTTGAGACCTGATTTGTGACCCAGGATGTGATTTATTCCAGAGAATGTTCCATGTGCACTAGAATTCTGTATTCTGTTGTTTTGGGATGGAATGTTCTGAATATATCTGTGAAGTCTATCTGGTCCAGTGTGTCATTTAAAGCCATTATTTCCTTTTTGATTTTTTGCTTAGATGATCTGTCCATTTCAGTGAGGGGGGTGTTAAAGTCCCCCACTATTATTGTATTGTTGTCGATGTGTTTCTTTGTTTTTGTTATTAATTGCCTTATATAATTGGCTGCTCCCATGTTAGGGGCATAGATATTTACAATTGTTAGATCTTCTTGTTGGATAGACCCTTTAAGTAGGATATAGTGTCCTTCCTCATCTCTTATTACAGTCTTTGGTTTAAAATCTAATTTGTCTGATATAAGGATTGCCACCCCAGCTTTCTTTTGGTGTCCATTAGCATGGTAAATGGTTTTCCACCCCATCACTTTCAATCTGGAGGTATCTTTGGGTCTAAAATGAGTCTCTTGCAGACAGCATATAGATGGGTCTTGTTTTTTTATCCAATCTGATAGCCTGTGTCTTTTGATTGGAGCATTTAGCCCATTTACATTCAGGGTAACTATTGAAAGATATGAATTTAGTGCCATTGTATTGCCTGTAAGGTGACTGTTACTGTATATTGTCTGTGTTCCTTTCTGGTCTATGTTATTTTTAGGCTCTCTCTTTGCTTAGAGGACCCCTTAGTTTTTATTTGTCCTGGAAGGTTTTTATCTCTCCTTCTATTTTCAATGACAGCCTAGCTGGATATAGTATTCTTGGCTGTATACTTGTCTCCTTTAGTCCTCTGCATATATCATGCCGGTCTTTTCTGGCCTGCCAGGTCTCTGTAGATAGGTCTGCTGCCAATCTAATGTTTCTACCATTGTAGGTTACAAACTTCTTGTCCCGAGCTGCTTTCAATATTTTCTCTTTGTCTCTGAGACTCGTAAGTTTTACTATTAGATGTCAGGGTGTTGACCTATTTTTATTGATTTTGAGAGGGGTTCTCTGTGCCTCCTGGATTTTGATGCCTGTTTCCTTCCCCAAATTAGGGACATTCTCTGATATAATTTGCTCCAATATACCTTCTGCCCCCCTCTCTCTTTCTTCTTCTGGGATCCCAATTTTTCTAATGTTGTTTCATCTTATGGTATCACTTATCTCTCGAATTCTGCCCTCATGATCCAGTAGTTGTTTATCTCTCTTTTTCTCAGCTTCTTTATTTTCCATCATTTGGACTTCTATATCACTAATTCTCACTTCTGCCTCATTTATCCTAGCGGTTACAGCCTCCATTTTTGATTGCACCTCATTAATAGCCTTTTTGATTTCGACTTGGTTAGATTTTAGTTCTTTTATTTCTCTAGAAAGGGTTTCTCTAATAACTTCCATGCTTTTTTCAAGCCCACCTAGTATCTTTAAAATCATTGTTCTGAACTCTAGTTCCCACATCTTCCTAACGTCCGTATTAATTAGGTCCCTGGCAGTTGGTACTGCCTCTTGTTCTTTTTGTTGAGATGATTTTTTCCATCTTGTCATTTTGTCCAGAGGAGAATAGATTAATGAGAGAACAAAATGCTAACAAGGAAACAACATCCCCAGAAAATAACCACTAAACAAATCAGAAAAGACCTGAAACCAGGGGGAAAGAAAGGGAAAGGAAAAAAAAGAAAAAGATAAAAACAAACAAAAACGAAACAAAACCAAGAAAACAGAATATGATCAAATATGATCAGGCTGGTGAATAGATTAGTGCCACACACTAGATTTTGGGTGTATTTTGGTCTGTTAGAAGAAAGTGCCTCCCAAAATTTTAAATAAAGAAAAATTTATATATGTACAAAAATAAGGGTTAATATGATGAAGGGATGGAATATGACTGTAAAGGTGAAAATTATAAAAGATTTTATAAAAGGAATTGATAAGATAAGAAGTTGGTTGAAAAAAGAAAGAAGAGGATTTAAAAAAAAAAAAAGGGAGAGAATGTGATCAGGCAGGAGACTAGAACAAAGTCATACACTAGAGATTTAGGGTATATTTTGATCTGTGAGAAAAAACTGTATCCCCAAATTTTAAAGACAGAACAACTTATATATATATCAAAAATAAGGTTAACTACAATGAAGGGATAGAATATGACTCTAAAAATAAAAAATAAAAAAATTTTTAAAAAAGGGATTGATAAGATGTTGGTTGAAAAAGGAAAAAAAAATTCAAAAAAAAAACAAGAAAAAGAAAATTTAAAAAATTGACTTTGAAAGACTAAGGAATCATGGGGAAAAGAGTCATGAATTCTATGTGTTGTATAACAGAAAAAATAAATAAATAAACAAGGTTCTGGATGAAACTTATAAGCAATTCTGGCAAGTTCTCTTCATTGCCTGCCCGTTCCTCTGGTGTTCTCTGAGAGGCACCGCGGGGCTGGGGAAGGACCCACCTCAGGCAGTGCTCTGTGTTGGTGGATATGGGCAGGTCTTCCCTCGTGGCCTCACTGCCCCCCATGCTAGGACTTGAAGGCCTGTCAAGGTGCCTGGCCAGGTAACAGCTACTTTATTCCCCCTTTCCTTAATATTTGGACTTCCTAGGGAGAATTACCTGGCCACGGAGTTTTCATTCAGAGTAGGGAGACTATAATTTCACCTTGCAACATTCCCTATGGTATTTTTATTTTGAACCCTGTTTCCACAGGATCCTAGAGGAGGACCCTAAGGTTTTCTTGAACAAAGAAACTCACACACAACATTAGCATGACAAAAGTTCTGAGAGTGTTCCCCTCCCCTACTTAATCTTTGAACCTTTGATTCAGGCTTTTAAAAACTCATTTAGGGAGGGTATGTGTTGTGATGAGCACTAGGTATTGTATAAGACTGATAAATCACAGACCTGTACCCCTGAAACAAATAATAAATTAAAAAAAATAATAATACATAAATAAAATAATAAAATAAAAAGGCATTTGACCTCTGAACTCTTTTCTTGGTAACATTGATGAATACACCTCAGAAATCAAAGGTCCCCTGCAGTGCTCATTCTCTGGGCATCCCTGCTGTTGAGGATGTGTGCTGGAGGAAACCCAGGCTCAGTGCTCCTATAACCACCCCATCCCCTACCCCCACCTGGGGCCTACCCCTCAGGACCCTACCCAGAGTCTTCCAAAACTTGCCAGAGTAATATTCCATGGAAGCTCATTCTTCTGCCCCTCAAAGTCAGGGTGTCCATAAAACTCATTTCCCAACCCAGGACATGTTTCAGAGGGAAGGGGAGTGGGTTGATGTTCATGCCAGCAGAACAGGGGAAATCTGTCCCATTCAGGACAACTTACAAGTGTGGTCACCTCACTGAAGGTAGTTCCAAGCAGCAATATGTTTATTTTTAAGCTGTAATATCTAAATATTCCTAACCACATCAGTCCCTAAATTAAAAAAAAAAAAATGCATTCTCTGAGAATAAAATTGGAAATACCAAAAAGCCCTAAAGCTATTTCGGCTGACGGATCAGCCCACATTTTCATTAGAAACGTGAATACTGTGCATGACACCATGAATAAGGAATAAGGCTTTGTTCAGCGGAGGTATAACATTGGGGTTTAGTAATCTGTCCCTTATTGTGTGTCTAAATTAGAATGCCTGGATAATAATTTAGCCTAAGCCACCAGGAAAAGATGGTGACTTATATAAATCATACACCACTGAGTATATAGCTCGCTAAACAAATACCAACAGAAAGAATAATGTTTGCCTAATGGTGGTGAAATGTCAGACAAAACGTAGACTCAGCAAAGCAGTCACCATCAGCCTACACAGAATAATCCCATAAAACATCACGTTCAAGGGCATGGGCATCTCCACTGTCTTCCCTTCTGTCTCCCAAGGGAAAGGAGGTGTTTGTCCTCGGTTATGGGGAAAGCAATTCTGTTGTTTTATGTCTAGATTAGGGTTTGGTGGGGAAGAGTAGAAAAGATGGACTCAAAGAAAGAGGACTGGGATGGAAGGAAGGAATAAAACAAGAGAGGAGAAAGGAAGAGGACTAATCTTTGATTAAGTGAAACTGATTTCTTTTGGATGGAGGTCATCACTACCCACTAGGATAAAATAAATCAATTTCTGCCCTGCTCACTACTCTTCACACAGTGTGTACTTGGATATCAAGGAAGGAAGGAAGAAAAGGAGGAAGAGACATTCCAAGAAGATTAAAATGAATTATACCACATGTTGTGTCTCAAATACTCACCAACAATAATACCATAGTATTTTCGGAGTATAGTTTTAGTTCAGTTCTTATTACTACATTTTTAAAATACAAAATAAAAGATGGAAAGTTTACTCTCTGTTCTCTGTTACTCTCAACTCTAGCCTGGATTTGTTGATTTGAAGACAAATATGGGAAGACAGTGTTCTCCTTCCTAATCACCATCTACATTGTGAATGGCATTTCTTGTAACAATAACGCTATATTCAATCAGCAGTAGCTCATGTACACTAAGAATCTGAAAATTTATTAGAAATGGCTATAGCAATATTTCTTAGAGTGCAAGGCATAATTTTTTTTTGTCTTTTGGGTCACTCACTTTTGTCTTCCACTTGTAGGTACAGTGGGAGATATTTTCTGCGCTGTGACTTTGAGATTTAGACAAGGGGTATAATGTCTAACTATGACTGACATTTGAATCTGAGTTTGAATATCTTATGGGTGAATACCAAAAATATTTTTTAAAGGAAACTGAAATATTTATTGACTAAGGCTTTGTGTCCATCATTATGTAAGAATAAAGTGAAACAAAGTATATTTCCTTTCCTCAAGGATCTTGCAGTCTATCTATGCCAGATGTGGAAAGGTGTGAAACAACATAAAACATTTTACTGAATATACAGGATGATTAAATGGTAAATGATCGCAGGGCATATGTGTTCTGAGTCTGTAGCAAGGAGCTAGTAGGACAGCGTTAAACTAAAAATTATCTCCGGATGTTATGGAAAGCCTAATATCTATCAAAAATATAACTGAGGTAGGAAAACATGTTTGGAATTTACAAATAGACTTTCAAGTGTCCAAGGGTTTCATAGTTTGTAATTTGACAGAGGACTATTTAAATTGGTGGGAGGTATAATCCGTTAGTTTTGCAAAATGGATTATTCCATTCATTATAATTTGAGCATGAATCATGAGATAGAGAGGCCATGTTTTAGCAGTGATTATGGGGAAGCACAAAGGAGATAAATCCTACCACTGAGAGCAGAATCTTGGATGTCCTGACTGAATCACATGACAGCCGTGCACTTGTGGCCAGATGGTGAGTGGAGCCTGTTGTAGATAGCATTCCATGACCTCCACATGTTCTTAGGTGATGCCGTCTAAAAATTCTTGAACACCAGTGAAAGTCAAGTGAACGGAAGCGATGAGAAACACTGTTTCCCCATCTCTCATAACTCAGTGTCTTAGTTCCCAGCATCCTGAAGAGGAGTAGATGAAATAATAAATGTGAGCACGCTGAGCAAGATTCCCAGCAGTAGATATACTTTGGATGAATCTTTATTTAATAGTCTTTTTTCACCACCTGGAATGAAATAAATAATTGCATAATTTATTTTAATGTGTACCCGATCTGGAGGTCCAAGGCTGCCAAGTGTACTGTGGTACCTAGAGCACAATCGGTTCTCCTGGATGAGATTCCTGCAAGAGAAACAAGAATTGAAGGTGGGAAGGGAGCAGAGGCCCCAGGCTAGAACAACCACACATCGAGGCCATCTGACCCATTTCTCTTCTTTTGCAGTAGGGGGAGATTGATCTGGAGAGATCAATTAATCCTCCACACATGTCCACTCAGTTGGAAACACAACTGGGTCTAAAATCCAGAACATCCAACTTCCAGTGCTGTGTTCCTTCCTCTGACACCACTCATTGGCTCTCCACTAACTTCATGCTTAGCCCAAAACTAACAGCACAGAATGTTCGTGAATGTCATTATGGATGACAATACTAGAGTATAAGGCAGGAAAGTTGTACAGTTGATATGAAGTAAACATGTGCTTTCAATGAAGATTTATGGGCAATAAAAGGAGAGATGTCTGAAATAATGAATGTTCCACAGTAGATTTCAATGCCTGTGTCCACTCTGAGTTGGGTGGGGTAAACACACCTGATGCATGAGCCTCCATGTTCTGATCATATTTTCCTCAAGAAAATGGTTTTGCTATTATGAGAGCTAATCCAGGGTAAGTGGGTGCACTTGTGAGACTCTACTGATCGTGGTGAAATCTCTGGTCCCTGTGAGAATTATCCTTTTCATTGAAAATCAATTTCTCATTATGGTTTTTTAACTGGCTTCTTTCTCAGGAAACTGGTAAGAAAATTAAGGAAATGGTACCGTGAATATCCCTGTCTATAAAGACAGGTGCATTTAACATCTTAGTTAATAATTTGGCTTCCTGGGCTTATACCCTGGTCTTGTGAGGTTGGTGGATGTGAGTCCATAATGAAGAAGTAAATAACTTCTGAGGTGCTCAGAAGATGCATTCTGGGTTTGTCAAGCTAAAGGCCAGATCATGATGATGGTAAATTAATGAATGCATACAGTTAGAACCCCTTTGGTGATTCATTTGGGAGGCAATGACCAAAGTGTGGTGACCAAGCTTCCCAACTTCCGGAGTTACTTTGTAGACAACTGCACCTGGCCCCATCTACTTCCCAACTGTGTGTCATGCTCTGAATTCTGGGAAAGCGAAACCTAGCACTGCTTCCTCGTTACCTTATTAAATAATTACTTCACTCCCCTAAAAAGACCCCATCCTGTCAGAATTTCTCACTTTCCCCTGAAAATGGAGAATCAGTTAATTGACTGGGATGATACTCTTTGTCATCAGACATTTTGAATAAGTAACAAGCTTGTGTCTGGGCGTAAAATCATGAGGAGTCCACGCTTAGGCTCTCGTTTTTCATCAGAGCTAATTGAAGGACCTAACTCTAGAAGACCACAGCTAAAGGAAAGTTTCTTTGTTTTGTTTGTTTGGTTTCCCTTAGCAAATGTTTCCAAAGAAAGACACCCGTGCTCAAGCTGGAGAAGCAAGTATGGGTACTTGCAAATTACCGTTCTTTAAATTATGCGGGTCTGTTACACGGCTTTTGTATATATTCTACATTTCATTAAAATATCTTTTTTAAAAGCAGCTGATTTGTTTTTCTTGAGCACAGCACTATTTTTCAAGCCAGGCGTGTAAACATTACCATAGTCCCAGTAGGAAAGTGCTATTTGTGGTACCTGCAGTGCCTGGGGCTCCAAAAGCACTAGATTGATCTATTTATTAAACTCAGTAACAGATATCTTTTGATGTAAGATGAAAGATGTTAGCTTGCATCGTGATAAATGTGCAATTCTCAAAATATCTGTAAACAAGAAAATGTCAGGGCTCCTGCATGGCAGTCTAGGTAAAAGAATTCATGCTGTATTTGGGATAGGCATTGTGGGTGGCCGTCCAATCCCTGATCTTGGTCCAGGGTCACTAAAGAAAAAGTGGTCATTGGGGTCCTCGTGGTCCCCTGAGAGGGGGGCACAGTTGGTAGCAGAGTGGCTAAGAATGAGGTCTGGAGCTAGGCTCCTGGCTCCAGAACTCTGCTCCAGGATCCCATAAACACCATGAGTCTCCATTGACTCAGCTGTGGAATGGTGATAACGATGAGATTCTGCTTCTAAAGTCATTAACCTAGAGCCTGGCACAGAGTAAGGACTCAAGAAATGCTAATTAGGCCATTAGGAATTGTTTATTGAAACACGACTGTGCTCTACAGTATATATTATGGAGAGCAGCTGAGTCAGATTAAACACAAATGGTGATTTTAGAAACAAATAGCCATGCAAAATGCCATTCCGCCAGACAAGTTTAAAACACATGAATCGTCGGTATATTACACTGGCCATCAGATATCACTTGGAGCACGTAAAGGCATGGAAGCCCAGAGGGGGCGGAGAGTGACATAAGCATGCATTGAGAAGCATTTGCGCTGGACTTCCAAGGATGGGTAGGATTTGCATTAGCAGAAGAGAGACTATCCAGGAAAAAGCAAGTGATTGATGAAAGGTACAGCTTTTCTGTCATCAGATATGTGGATCTGGAGAAGTCCAAACTGGAAAACTCTGGTCCAAATCAGGTGTGGAGAGGTTCATTCCAGTCCTGTGGGCAAGGAGCTTGGCGGGAACGTCCCCATGACCCAGTGGGCTTCCTCTCTCAGAATTTCCAAAGCTTGCAATATTTCATAAATCAGATGGCAGTTTACGTCAAGAGGAGAACAACACCTACTGGTTTTTATTCCCTCGAGATTTAGAGCCCAAAATTATAGTCCTCAGTTTAAACTTCCAGCGTCATCCCCAAAGTCAGTTTGTGGTAACATTCTCCTAGTCCAGGGACCTCACAAGAATTCAGCAAGGTCACTTCCGGTAGCATACAAACAGGAAGTGAGGCATAGAAGCAGAAGTGAGTAAGAGATGCAAGGACACCATTGCATAAAATCACCCAGAGGCTGGAACCCCAAATCTCTTATGCAGGAGCTATGCTGGGTTCAAATTCCAGGCCTATAGCATCTGCAAATCTAGTGGTCGACATGTTTTTGTTTTTGTTTTTTCCCTGAATTTCTACAGAGTAAGGCTGGCGCGGTCACAGACCCCACAGAATGGTAGATTGCTCTTGAAATTTCACTTGCTTGCTTAATCTTTCAGTCGAGCATTATGTTTTTAGTGTCTCCTGCGTGTGGAGTGTTACTGGGAGAGGAGGGCGTGAAGCTGAAGGAAAGAGCAAGTTGTACGAGCAGATTTTAGCACCAAGAGGTGCAGCGAAGAAGAGCTCATAAACTCTAGTGCATCGTCATAACTGGCACATCCCAGGCTGTAGGGACTTGGACGGAACAGCGGTGAAACATGTAATCACACAGATCACAGTGTCATAAACCTGAACATTATGTTACCTTGCGCTTCAGTAAAAAAGACCTAGGCATTGTCATAATACTTACTGTATAACTTTAAAAACAAACATTCAGGAATCCCTGCAGTGAAAATGATACAGCAATTTTCACTGTTTAAAATTTACTGCAATCCAAAAATAAAATAGAATAAAAAGCTTGACATCTGCTCATATTCCTCCCCCCCGCAAAAAACATGATTTGTTATTGCTGTTTGTTCAACAGAATGCCTAACGTTATAGCCCTATCCAAATGAATATCTAAGCTAGTAATTTTGTCTCTCCAAAGTAATCAAAGCCTGGAATGCTAAGCAGGTAAGATTCCCATAACAGTCATAAGGACTGTAAGGCATGTTGGAGTGTTTGAACACCACAGGAATAGCACCCTCTTACTTACTGTGCTCTCCAATGGTCACCCTTTACCAGGCTTTCCTGATTGCAGTCCTTGCTACCCACGCTTACCTAATTTGTCTCTCCCTCCTACCTCTAAAGATCAGATTACTCTTCTCTCCTGTGCATGTACTCTCTCCAGTGATTCTCCGTTAAGTGAATGAGTAAGTGATTGGCATGTGTGGACCTCTGTAGCCTCATCTCCTTCCAGCTCCCTGTCTTGCTCCTTAGCATTCTTACCCTCTACCATTCATCTCTAAATTTCCACATCCTTTCTTAGAACCATGTCCCTGCTGTGCCTAAAGTGAAAATTCTTCTGGTGTTTTCAAAACTTGTTGGGCTTCAAAATGTCCCTCAAGATCTAACTAGACTGCAGCTTCCATTGTGCAAGAGCATCTGGCATCTCTCGATCCATGGTTGGCTCTTCCTCTGAGTGCCTACGGTTTGGGGCTTTTGGGCAGAGTGGGTGCGAGAGTGTGCTGCATGCAATCATTTATTTCCATGTCTGCTTTCTCCCAAGATGGTAACTTCCTTAATGTTGGAAAAAATAGTGTATTGATTGATTGATTTTTATCCTGAAGTTTAGGGTTGCTCTGAAGACAGCAAGGGCACAAATAAATTTACTTCTATAAATTCTGTATCTCACAGAAGACTGAAATAATTAGCCTAGAAGATTGTATGTGGGAGTACGGATCAGTTCTTTGTGGGATGAAATATGAAAATTAGGCTGCAGAACACAGGGCTGAATACAGGCTTCTCTCCATTCTCTAGGGAATTGGAGGAGGTGATGGGCCTCAAAACTACTTCTTTAGATCATCCAATAGCTTACAAGTGAGCGTTTCCTAAACCTTTGTTGGGCTATTCTCCCAGGCACTATACTTTGTACACAAATTATTTGAAGATCCTTAGCATTAAAAAAAAGACAACAGCAAAACTTTTTCTAACAGGATTTTTGCTTCTCCATAACTCTGACCATAATTCTGAAATAAAGAGAGAAAATTGTCAGGGGCGCCTGGGTGGCTCAGTTGGTTAAGCGACTGCCTTCGGCTCAGGTCATGATCCTGGAGTCCCTGGATCGAGTCCCGCATCGGGCTCCCTGCTCGGCAGGGAGCCTGCTTCTCCCTCTGACCCTCCCCCCTCTCATGTGCTCTCTCTCTCCCTCATTCTGTCTCAAATAAATAAATAAAATCTTAAAAAAAAAAAAAAAAAAGAGAGAAAATTGTCATATATGGCCTTGATTATGTTGAGGTACATTCCTTCTGAAAGCTTTTCCTTTAAGATCCAGAATAAGAAAAGGATGCCCACCCTCACTTCATTTTTTTTTCTAATCCAACATAGTACTGCAAGTTCTAGCTAGAGAAATCAGGCAAGAAAAAAAAAAAAGGCACCCAAATTGGAAAGGAAAAAATAATATGATATCTGCTTGCAGATGACATATAGAAAACTCTAAAGACTCCACCAAAAAACTGTTAGAACTAATAAACAAATTCAGTTAAGTTTCAGGGAACCAAATCAATATACAAAAACATGTTGTGTTTCTATACACTAACAATGAACTATCCAAAAAGAAAATTAAGAAAACAATTCCACTAACTCCAGGATCAACAAGAATAAAGTACTTAGGAATAAGCTTAACAAGGAGATGAAACATTTGTACACTGAAAATTATAATAAATTGATGAAAGAAATTAAAGAAGATACAAATTAATGGAAAGATATCCCATGTCTATGGATTGGAAAACTTAATATTGTTAAAATGTCCATACATTCAAATTGATCTACAGATTCCATGCTATTCCATCAAAATTCCAATGGCATATTTTATAGAAATAGAAAAAATAATCCTAACTTATATGGAAAAACAAAAAACCTATAGCACCCAACCTATAGCATCTGAATAATCATGAGAGAGAACAAAACTGAAGGCATTAGACTTCCTGATTTCAAAATGTACTACAAAGCACAGTAATTAAAACAGTATGATACTGGCATAAAGACAGACATACGGATCAATGAAACAGAATAGAGATCCAAAAATAAACCCACATTTATAGGCAACTGATCTTTGACAAGGGCACTAAGAATATGCAATGGGAAAGGACAGTCTCTTCAACAAAACTGGACACCCAGAAACAAAAGGATGAAATTGGACCTCTATCTTATGCTATAGAAAGAAATCAACTCATAATTGATTAAAGATTTAAAGATAAGACAAGCACAGAAAACATAAGAAAAAATAGGCAAGTGGGACTATCTTAAACTATACCAAACTAAAAGCTTCTGTCCAGCAAAGAAAACAGTCAACAGAGTGAAAAGGCAATCTATATAATGGAAAAACATATTTGTGAACCATATATCTGAGAAGGAATTAATTTCCAAAATATATAAGAAATTCCTATAACTCAATACCAAAAAGATAAATAATTCCATTAAAAACGTGCAAAGGAATTGATTAGACATTTCTCCAAAGAAGACATACAAATTGTCAATAAGTATACAAAAAGAGCTCAATATCTTGATTAAACCAGAGAGGGAAACAAACCATAAGAAACTCTTAATCTTAGGAAACAAATTAAGGGTTGCTGAAGGAGAGGGGAGTGGGGAGATGGGTAACTGGGTGATGGACATCGGGGAGGATATGTGTTGTAATGAGCACTGGGTATTATATAGGACTGATGAATCACAGACCTGTACCCCTGAAACAAATAATACATTATATGTTAATTAATTGAATTTAAATTAAAAAGAGCTCAGTATCACTCATCACCAGGGAAAAACAAACAAAAACGACAGTGAGATATCCCCTCACACCTGTTAGAATGGCTATATCAAAAAGAAAAAGGATAAGTGTTGGTGAGGATGTGGAGAAATTAGAACCCTCTTGTACTGTTGGTGGGAATGGAAATTGGTGCAGCCATTATGGAAAACAGTACAGAGGCTCCTCAAAATATTAAAAATAGAACTACCATGTGATGTAGCAATCCCACTGCTGGGTATAGACCCAAAAGAATTTAAATCAGAATCTCAAAGAGATATATGTACTCCCATTGTCATTGCGGCATTATCCACAATAGCCAAAGTATGGAAACAACCCCTATGTCCATCAACAGATGAATGGATAGAACAAGGTGGTATATACACACCATGGAAAATAATCCAGCCTTAAAAAGAAAGAAACCCTATCATTAGCAACAAAATGAATAAACCTGGACGACATTATACTAAGTGAAATAATGCAGTTGCAGAAGGACAAATACCATATGATTTCACTTCCACGAAGAATCTAATATAGTCAAACTCATAGAAGCAGAGAGCAGAGTGATAGTTAAAGGGGCTGAAGGAGGGGGATAAGGGAAGTTGTTGTCCAGTGGAAATAAAATTATACTTACACAAGATGAGTTCTTGATTTCTGCTGTCCAACACAGAGCCTATAAATAACAGCACGGTGTTGTGCATTTAAAAACTTGTTAAGAGGGCAGATCTCAGGCTGAGTTCAGAGGAGGGGGATTCAGGAAATCTTTGGGTGGTGATGGATATGCTTATCACCGTGTTTGTGGTGATGGTGTCACGGGTGTATGTTTGCCCCCCAACTCATCAACATGGATACATTAAACATGCACAACTCTTCTGTGTGATGTATGGAATTGTCGAATCACTATGTGGTACACTTGAAACTAATAAAGAAATATGTGCACCTCTTTGTATATCTCCATACAGGTGGGGGAAAAAAAGAAAATGGAAAAAAAAATATCAAGAAAGAAAGAAAATTTAACAAGCTTATGACTAAACCAGGACATCTGTCTTCAACGAAGAGGGATGGAGCAGTAGAGGAAGGGGGGCATGCAAGGACAGCGTCAGGTCTACACCTCTGGCCGCTCTGAGCGGCCACTGTGTCTCCATCAACAGCAAAGACAACAGGGCCGCTGGAGTTGCCCAAGAGGAGCCCAGGACTGGACACCTACGTGGCCACTCTGGGACTGTGGCTTAGCGGTGGGAAATCAGAGTGACGCCATTGAGCCAACGAGAGCATCCCCAGCAACGAACTAATGAAGCTAAATATCAGGTGTGAGTAGTTTCCAAGGTAGTGCGAGTCGGAGAGGGGTAAGTACATGCTGAGTGGAGATTTCTGTGTGCGTCCTTGTCTCTGGCCCTGAGCAGCTCAGGAAGCTACCCCTGGGGGCTGCTGCAGAGCACAATGTCTTGTCTACGGCAGATTCAGTTGCCAAGGCAGATTGTCACTCTGGATCAGTACTCGTGCGGGCGGTAAGTTAATGGGAGCATCTAAAGTGTAGAGCAATGATATCCTCTTTCAGCAAAAAGACCTCAGGATGGCTAACACAAATAGCAAGGATAGAGTTGGTAAACGGTCTTAAACGTTTACCATTACATTTACGAAATTCACTTCTCGTCTGGCTCTGCTGTATGGTACATACAATGACCTTGATAATGACATTCTCTCTCCAGGGCCCCAGGTGCTCTGTTTCAAAAAGATGGAAACCATCTTAATGGTTTGCCCTTTTGAACTCCAGAATATTTGTAAAGTCCTTTGCTTTGGAGGAAGTCTGATCTAAGCAATTGTTTCTCATTAACGCCCATATCTTATTAGTATAAATATGGATGAGGAAGGAAACATTTCTGGGTTCCAGCTCTATTTCATGTGGCAAGACAAGTGAACAGGGATGCTGAAGAGAAGAGTACTTGTGATTTATCTCGAGAGGAAAATCTCCCCGCTTCAACTGATCACATGCCTCAGAGAGCCGCCTCTCCTGTTCCTGTCTCTACAAACCGGCTCACAACCACTCCCGTTAGTGCTTGCCCAGTGAGCAGTGAAATGACAGCAGGGTTGAGCAACAGGGTCTGAAAATCCTAGCCTCTGAGACACTTGAAAACCTGAAAAGTTAAAAAAAAAATTCCTAAAAAATTAAAGAAAAGCAGGAAATAGGTTTTGAGAATTTTGTAGTACCTGGTCAATATTCAAGCACTTCCTCCCTCCCTCCCTCACTCCTTTCTTTCCTTCTCTCTTTCTTTTTCTTCTTTTTTCTTTCTTTCTCTTTCTTTTTTCTTTCTTTCTTTCTTTCTTTCTTTCTTTCTTTCTTTCTTTCTTTCTTTCTTTCTTTCTTTCTTTCTCTCTCTCTCTCTCTCTTTCTTTCTCACCACCTTGCCCAGTTACTAGAACAGATAGAAGGAGGGGAAATTAATTGAATGGAAATCTAAGCAAATGAAATGTTTTTAAAAACTTCACTGAAGGAGCAATAATGGATAGGTTGACCTGACTTCACTGAGGGGCTATCTGACAAATACCCTGCAGTTACTCTGCAATCAGTCTCTTCAGGCCTGGGGAGAGGGGGGAGGCGGCTAGTGGCTAGACTGCTGACCTTTCAGCTCCAGGGGGGCAATATCTACACCCAGGCTCTACTTGGGTCTACTGATAACAAAGGCAAGTGTTCCGGAGTGCAGGACGGTGTGCCTCCCCGAGTCCCTCACCTGTGACAGCATTCCAAAGAATGTCATTCCCATAGCCAGCCTCCTTGCACATAAACAAGCAAAAAACAAGTGCAAAAGCAAACTGGCAAATCAAAGCTATCCAAACATGGTGGAAAGATGTTGGAGCCAAAGGACCCTGTCTCGGTGGTATTTAGAAAGAGGGTGCTAACTTTGCCTGAAATTTAAAATTGGGATATTAGTGAAATCTTAGGTCTGAAGCACAGAAATCCACTAATGTTGACAAATCAGGTTGGCCGCTGATGACTTATTTGGGAACAGTTGCAGGGTGTCGGGGACCTCTGTATAAACTTCTACCTCCCCACAATCCAGCACGCTCCACGTTTGGTCGCCAATACCGCCTGAGCACCCCAGACCTGCCAGGCTCTGTTCCAAGCAGGGTAATGCCAAGCTCTGTGAGGGAGAATCTGTTACTCCAAACTACGTACAGATTAAACGTGGGAGACCCAGAAAGTTTTAAAAACTTTCTCAAGGTCATTCTGTAGTAAACAATGTAACCCGGATTCAAGCTTAGCTGTTTCCAGATGCTAGTCTTAACAATTAATGAAGTATTGCTTGACTAGGAACTGTGTTTCACACCTTCTGACAAGGTGTCCTGTAATGTGACTAAAACAGTATTTATGGCTCCTGCCTGGACAGAGGTTACTAGTGGTTAAGAATATGTAGATCGATCGATCTATCTATCTATTATCTATCTATCTATCTATCTATCTATCTATCTATCTATCTATCTATCCAGCCATCTACTTATCTACCTCCCTACCTACCTGTGACCTCTCTCCATAGATAAAGCTATCTGGCTGCAGATAAATGCACATCCACATCTCTCTTCATAATTACTGTAATTGTATGGCCCAGAGAGATGCGTCTCGATCCAGCTCTGGTTAGACTCTGCTGTATGAAGCATGCCACCCTCTGGAAACACACTGCAGTGGTCCAGTGAGCAGACGCTGGACCCAGGCTGCGTGGATTTGGGTCCTATTCTAACCACTTAATGCCTGAGTGACTTGGGATGACTCAAGTCATCTCTGTGCCCTCTCCTCCTCTCTAGAATGGGAATAATTGCATTAACTCATAGAACTGTCAAGAGTTAAATGATTTAATGTGCATAGAGCCTTCCCCAAATTTCCTGGCTAATCGTGCTGTGCTTGTGTGACCAGTCATGGAGGAACAGGGAGGGGAGTGGGACTGGGGAGGACCCGACCCATGGGGGGAAGGCCACCAGGCTGCGAAGGAGGGATTCGATTTGGACAATTGAGAGAGAAGAGATGGAAAATTTTGGCAAAGGGGGACAATACAAGAACCCACAGAGAAATAATTGAGCATCAGATGACAATGGGACAGAGACAGCTCTGTCCGACTAGCAGTGAGTGATTGTGTATAGGCTGGAGGAACACTTGCCGGGCTTGGATTACATTTCTCCCTGAATCTGATTCCAAAAATTCTCTTAATTTCAGTTGGAAACCAGTAAATCAATCTGCAGAAACAGACTCCTCCCAGCCAATTTGTGTTTTAATTATAGCTTTCAGGAAACACAAAGACTCTATCCACTGCAGTGATTTTGATGGTAGGTATTAATTCCTCGTTGGAAGGATTTCTAAACAGCCTCACACTTTTGTGTCTCCATAGATTCATGTCATATCAGCATCTGCCAACAGTTTTGGTGCATATGGCTGGGTTGATAGACAGAAAGTCGACTCAGAAACCCATGATTTCCTCCACTTAATTCATCTGTATTCTCATAAAACAGTGGGGATGAGGAAATGGTGGGGCTTCTCAATTCCCTGGAAATCAAGAGGCCAGCCTGATTCAACTTCTTTCGTTATCACTTCAGGAAAAGAGCAAACAAAGCCACTTACCGTTTGACTACAGTCCAGCCAGGTGTGCAGTTGCTACTATGAATTGTTAATTTTACTACAGGTGTCTGGGAGAGGAAAAGATAATGATGTAACCTTAAAACACTCTCTCTTCTCTTCCCTGTATCTTGAGTTTGCCATCCTCACCTGTGCTCAGCAGGTGATTCATGCCCCTTGAGCATCCCCCTCCCAGCAGCATAATGGAAGGAGATGCCACGTGGTTCTCTTCCCCAGGAGCACGGCCGTTGGAACTCTCCCAATGTGAAACAGAGCTCTCTGTGCACAGAAGACGTTTTTCACAAAGCGATGAGTTAGGGGTCTGCCCCTATCCTCTAGATAATGAACAACTTAGATAATATGTGGGATTCTGATAAAAGCTCCCATTTATTACAAAATAACCGAACTGCCCGTTTGTAAATTTCTTAAGAAAGTTATTGTTTTATTTATTTATTTATTTAAGATTTTATTTGCTTATTTGAGAGAGAGAGAGCACAGTCGGGGGGAGGGGCAGAGGCAGAGGGAGGAGCAGACTCCCCACTGAGCAAGTAGTGGGATGTGGGGCTCAATCCCAGGACCCTGCGATCATGACCTGAGCCGAAGGCAGACGCTTAACCAACTGAGCCACCCAGGAGCCCGGAAAGTTATTGTTTTTTAAATTGTTATTTTTTAATCCTGAGACAGTGCTGAACATGTAGGTTGGTGATGAATAACGTTGTTCTATTTGTTATAGTGATTATTATTTAAAGTGGAATTCTATGGGATTCTATTTAAGTAATGAAATGAGAAATATGTTCTACAACATTAATTCAGGAAATATTTACTAATTACCTACGGATTTGATAGGTAATTATGGTCTTAGTGTCTTTAGTAGGACCTAAACAGGGCTTAGTCTCCGAATTCCCCTGAATGTGAAGAAGCAAAAACTTACTTGATTGCTCAATATTTAGCACATGTGGGTAATAATGATCTCTCATGCCAGGATTGGAGCTACCAAGCATCCATTCTCAAATTATGCCTTTTTCTCTGCATGTAAATTTGTCTAGACACAGAGAAATGAATACACTGAGGGTTGAATGTAAATTTCCTGTTTGGCCGTTGACTTTATTCCTTCGGGTATGTTTAAAAATGTTTGTCCCTGTGCCCTGAGTTTTGTTGTTACAAGTCGCTGTTTTACTCCCCTTGTGTTTTCTGACAGACCTCTGGGCAACTGCATCTGTCCCCGGGCCTCTTTTCTTTTGCTTGCTCTTTGAGCTACTGAAGCTTCTATCTTCTTGGCTCAAGAACAACATATCCACTAAGAGATATGACCTAGATCAGACCTGGCAAAAAATTGATTCAATTCTGGCACGTCAAGCTTCAACCCCCAACTCTTTTAAAATGCAGAATTGCAAAATTTCTATGGCACCAGAGAAATATCCAACTGGACCAACACATATATCTGTGTTTATCACCTTATAGAAAACTGTATCAGTTCAACATACAGAAAATACATAATATGTCTTATAATCTGTGAGGTGCTATCCATTAAAAGATTTCTAAAATTAAGGAAACATATATTTTATGTAAATATTTGTGTATACGTGGTTTCTTTCTTTCTATTTTTTAAGATTTTAAGTCATCTCTACACCCAGCGTGGGGCTCAAACTTACAACCCTGAGATCAAGAGTTGCATGTTCTACTGACTGAGCCAGCCGCGCGCCCTGTATGTGTCTTTCTTATTCATTGCATCGTACCCCTGTTCTCGGGAAGTTCTGATAAAATTACTGTCTTGTTTCTTTCTCCATCACATCCATCCTAAGTGACCTTGCTCTGTAACCCCAAGGTGTTCTTACTTTTCTTCCATCCTCATACTTTCTCCTCCCTGCTTTCCTTAACTATGGCTCAGTCAACTTACAGATGTAAATAAAAACACTGGACACATTGTAGTGCTTCTGAGGATTATTTGAATGAAGAGTTACGTTAAGTATTCTCTCTTCCCCTCTCCACACAGACACACGCGTTTCAGCCCAGAGACCACCTCTACTCACTATCACAGAGATCTTACACAAAGGGATTTAGCATAAAAGAAGAATGATTTCATCCCTGAGGCTGAGCGTTAGCAGTGTTGTGTTGAGAAATCATGCCCAGAGAGGAGGATCATTTCCCACTGGATTGAAAAAATGTAAAATAGCTATTCATTCTTTTAGATACCTAACCAAAACAGAATTTGAATGTATGATGTCAGGAAGTATGATTTTATTTGGCTTTGCTTTAGACACTATTTCTTTTTAAGAATAATAATAATACGTAATGATAATAGTAATGATATATTGATGATGATGATGATGAAGATAAAACCTTTATCAGAATCACAGTATTTTAGAGCCAAAGGAAAAGTCAATCTAAAATTTAAATACCCTAATATAAGATAAGTTGTGCTGAGTGAGAAAATTAAGGAAATATTCCATAGTCATTCAGCTATGAAAAGTAAGAAGATAATTTTAAGTTTCCTTCCTCAAATTTGCGTCACACATCATTCTTTTCTTTTCTTTTCTTTTTTTCTGTTATTACCTTCTAGTTTTCATTGTTTTCCCCCAGGTTTGGTCATTCCATACTAAGGTGATCCCTGAATTTTGAGACGTTATGTACATGAGTTGAAAAAACAACCAGCTCATCAGAGATAATGCAGTGAGAAATGCTAAGGGATTGAATGTCCTGTGTTTGGAATCGATCGTCTGGCACCTTGAGGTGATATCTTGTGCCTTCTACTACGTATCTCTACTAAGTCTGTAATAAGTAGACTAATATTTACTGCTATTTACTGCAAGGTATACATTACAAGTGTTACTTGGATATAAAGTCTGTATTATCCATTCTACCACATAGAATACTTTGTAGATTTTATCTTGTTTATTTATTTCTTTAAGATTTATTTATTTATTTGAGATAAAGAGAGAGAGTGGGGAGAGGAGCAGAAGGAGAGGGAGAGAGAGAAACTCTAAGCAGACTCCCCAGTGAGCTTGGAGCCCGACACAGGGCTTGATCTCACAACCCTGAGATCACGACCCGAGCCGAAATCAAGAGTTAGATGCTTAACTGACTGCACCACCCAGGCACCCCTATCTTGTTGATTTAAAACAAAGTTGTAGTTCGTTTGTCCCATTTTCTTCTGCACTAACTATTCAGTGAGTGTGACCTGCCTACTTGGAAAAAAGCTTTGCCACAAGATTCTCATATCAAAGACAAGGCAGAAGAATCACAGCAAATGAGTATTCTTATGAGAGTTTGTATCAGCTCGCTCTGTCAAAATCTCAGCAAGACAAACAAGTAGTACTGTCCATATTTTTAGCCTTAAGTATGGCTTTTGAAATTTTAATATAGAGATGACAATTCATGACATAAACAAAAATATTTCAATCCAAAATTTTAAACAATAGACCATTAAATACACAGAGGCTGTATTTTAAATTTTCTCTTAAATTGTTTAAATGTTTTCTTTCATATTTAATATGAAAACTGAATTGAATACTATGGGAAAGAAAATAAGAAATATCTGCCGAAAATACGTTGGTTACCAAAAAATAAAGCACACGAGCTGAGGTAGAACAGAAAACTAAGTGGGCACCTGTGGGAGAGAAAAAGGCCAGATGGCCAATGCACACGTGATTGAGCACTGGGGGTCACCTCACCTCCAGCACTGAGACCATACCAGGAGCTGCACTTAGATGGCATCCTGAGTGAAATCGGCTTACGCCGATACAGTGACACCTCCAAGCAGAGTAAGGGATTCTTATTTATTTGGATTAAATCAGAACATTCACATGAAAAAAAAAATCAAAATGTATGATAAGAGTTCATGCGAGTCTGGAGCGCCTGGGTGGCTCAATCGTTAAGCGTCTGCCTTCGGCTCAGGTCATGATCTCAGGGTCCTGGGATCGAGCCCCACGTTGGGCTCCCTGCTCCACAGGAAGCCTGCTTCTCCCTCTGCCAGCCGCTCCCCCTGCTTGTACACTCGTGCTCTCTCTGACAAATAAATAAATAAAATCTTAAAAAAAAAAAAATTGTTCATGGGTCCATTCAACCTGATGGTGTCCCATATACCCTGACATTCTGTCCCCGCATATGGTTGTGGGTATTTGTCCTTTTAGGTATAAGCATGGCTCACACACCTCTGAACCATATTTTATCAGAACAATATAGCACAGATCTGTCCACATCCTCATGTGAAGAATGCCTCATCCCTTAGACAGTTGTAGAGTATTCCATTGTGCGGATACACCATGATGAGTTTGAAAAATCCAGTATTTTAGGGAGAGTTCTCTGTCATTTCCATTACAAACAATGCTTTGCTGAATATTTTCTAGAATATTTTCTATCACACTTATTATATGTATCTGGAAAAGGAATTTTCTTAGGTTGCACCAAATTACTTTCATAGAATTTAAATGTTTTACAGCTGGGGTCAGTAATCTGCGGAACATGACCGAAATCTGGCTTTCTATCCATTTTTTCTTTTTTTTGTATGACCCATAAGCTAAGAATCATTTTTACCTTTTTAAATGGTTGTCCAAAAAAGTGTGTGTGTGTGTGTGTGTGTGTGATTGAGGCCCCATATAGCTTGCAAACCCAAATCAGAAACACTGGTACATGATTTGCAGCGCTCAGTGCAAAATGAAAACCCACAGCACCTTGTCAAGAATTCGTAGGAATTTCAAGACAGCAATAGCAGAGCATTAAGCCAAGAGCAGGGCCCATCCAAGTGAGGATTCTGTCTGCCCGCGCAGGCTCCGGGCTCACACACCGTCTGGCCCTCGGCCCACACCAACACAACCCCAAACGCCATCAGTGACAGGATAGCAGACCCTGTGTCCTCACAACTACTCAACCTGGTTTGCTGGTCACAGTGGCAAGGACACCTTTCACAGGTATTTCCATTCTGTGCAAGAGGAGAAGGTATCCTTAGGGTCCAAGTATATGTTCTTTCTCCATGAACTGTCTTCATATCACATCTCTGGCCCCTGTAACGGGGGGCATTGTTAATCTCTTTCACATTACACATGGCAGTTTATAATCTTCAAAAAATCTGTATTTTGTTCATGTGATGAACAACAAATATTTTCCAACTTTTCTATTTGTCTTTTGGATTTTATTTCATTTCTTTTTCCCAAGGGAATGTTACTTACGTGTTTCGTGGGATCAAATTAACCAGTGTTTCTCGTCTTCTCAGGGTTTTCACTCATGATTTAAAGCTCCAAGATTCTAGTTGTACGTAGACGTGAAGAGCTTGATGGGTTCTTTTTCATTGACTAAGACTTTGAATATCTTGTCTTCCTGGAGTTTATTCTGATATTAGTTAAGGAGTTTAGTGTTATGGACTTAATAATATCCCCTCAGAATCTGTTGACTCCCAGAACTGTATTTGCAGATGGCATCTTTAAAAGGTGATTAAGTTAAAATGAGTGCCCCAGGGTGGGTCCTAATCCAATTTAACTAACATTGTTATAGGAAGAGGAGGTTAGGACCCTGAAACACACAGAAGGCAGACCGCATGACACGGGGAGGGGACGGCATCTGCATGCCCAAGCGAGAGGCCTCAGGAGACAAGAGCCCTGCCCATGCCCGCACCTCGGGCTCCCAGCCTCCAGGACTGTGGTATTTTGTTATGGCAGCATGAGCAAACTAACAACATGGGAGTTTATATTTGCTATATTAGGGGATACTTATTTAGTGAATCCAACAATATTTACTGAAAAATCTCTATTTCCCTACTCGTTAGAAATGGCATTTTCCATAGAGTCAAATCCCAGTATTATTTGAGTTTATTCCTGAGCATCCTACTCTATTGCGTTGATCCTTCTAGCAAAGACATAATATCCCACAGTGATCATTACAACTTCACTATGTTTTACTCTGTGGCAGGACTACCTTTTTCTAATTATTCCTTTTAAAAATTGTATTTTTTCTACTTTTAAGTAAATGCCCTAAATATTTTAAAAATTATTTAGGAAAAGTTGATAACTTAAAGATTTTGAACTTTCCTGTTGGAGCACATAGCATCGATTGCACTTATAAGTCTTCCTTTTGGCTCCTGAAAGTATTTTTCAGTTTCTTTGTACACACATATCACACTTGTTTCTCATACTTTATCCCTAGACGTGCTACTTTTGGTGTTTCTGGAATTTATTTTGTTATTAGATATGAAGCTCATATTATAGTCTACCTTGTTTGCATATATATATAAATTACATCATCTGTTAATACACACAAACATCTGTTTTCAATAAATGTGCATATCAATTCTCAATATTATTTGGGCATTCTTGTAAAAGTCTATGATGTATTTGTGTACTTCTAAGGTCACCCAGATTTCTTATGGCATTTCAATAGAAAAAAAGACATTTATTTTCACCTTACATGTAGATAACAGAATCCACATGGAGGAATAAGATTTTATAACGTCCTTCTAATACTTCTTTTGGATTTCTAGTCTCCAAATGCTAGTTCAATCATGTAAAGATATTATTTCAGCACTTTGTTGTCTAAAATTAAGAGTGCCGCTCTCATTTGGTTGTGATTCCAATTTTGAGTCCTACCATTCAGGGACTTCACAGCAGCTAGCCATCTGAGAGCATCAGAGAAGGACCTTGAAATACCCTATTCTTCCTAGGGATACTTTCTTCCTGATGACAGTATTTGAATAAACCTAATTAATCCTTTTCATCCCAAAGTAAATTTGTTCGGCAGCAATTGGAAATCCTTATGTGACAAGAAATCTTATCTATATTTTTGTATCCTAAAGAATCCTAAATAATGATAAATTTATACCACAGGATATATATTAATATATATAATAATGATAAATATAAACCACAGAAGAATATGCAAAGTATTCACCAAGTGAGGAAAGAAAGAAAGAGTAGCTCCTCAAGAATCTGCCTCGGTTGGTCTTTATTCCTGATTCCTGATTCTTTCAGCAGTATCTGCAATGGATGTCCCAAATAGGTTTTTGGCAATCTTGTTCTCAAAAGTTCTCACACACACACTTTATATAAAAAAATTAAGACATGGATGTTTTTGAATTAGCATCTTAAGGTATGAAGCTACAAGGCTACTGTATTCCTTTTTAATGATGTAATGTGGTAGTATGTCCAGGACAATATCCTGAGTAAATATTAAACAATAATTTATGTATTTTAAAAGTACAAGAAAGTTATACACAATGAATCATGGAACACTGCATCAAAAACTAATGATGTAATGTATGGTGATTAACATAACATAAAAAAAAGAATAAAAAAAAAACAAGAAAAGTACAAGAAAATACAGAATTAAAAGTTTGTAAGGCTAACTCTTTTTCCTGAGTTGTGAAGTCAAATCTCCTAAGTGGTCTATAGAAAGTGAAAAAGAAACTTTGTCCATATTTGATGTTTTCTTGGGAAAATTTGCTTTGTTCATGTCTCCACGGCCCATCTAATTATTTATTCACAACATCCTGCAGCTCGATACTGGGCGAACTGCAATTGTGAAAATGACTCAGAAAAAAATGTTGGTGTGGTCCAGGTTTATTTGTTAAATTAAGGTGAATAAAATCATTTGGAATATTTTTGACCCTTAATATAACCGATGGTACTATGGAACAACACAAAATCAATTGTAAAAATACTTCACAAGGTAGAAGTTATTTCTCTGGAAATTTCAACTCAGATATGTGTCAGAAACTTCACGTTTCTGTGTGAGAATGTGATAACACACAGCTGGATCAGAGTCACAGGCATGCTCCCAGGAATGTGTGTGCACAGTGTGTGAATGTGGGCATATGTGTGAGTGAGCTGTGTGAGCGCATTCATGACATCGGCACAGCGATATACGGAGCAAAGATACTTGTAAACGCATCTGAAAACAGCATGGTCACCCAAAGATAACACGACTTATTAAAATGAGTTCATATATACTCCATGAAATATTTATCATTTATTCTTCTCAAAATGTGTTAATGTTGTTTGGACATAACATTTGCTGGAGAATATCCAAAGCATTTAATACTCTGAACATCAATGTATGGTAAGATTGTTTAAGCAAGGACCTAAGTTAAAAAATGTGCTGAATAAAGTTAGAAACTCAAATTATGTACAGGGACCTTGTAAATTATAGCTTCCCTGTTGGTAAAATGATATTTAAACATGATAAAATGATTTTGCTTGCCAGGGGCTCTTTGGGGTGGGCCACGCCGAGAGGGGAATAATCCTTAGCATAGCAGGGAGGGTGGTCTGGACCCAGTGAATCCCCCTGCTGAGGACCTCTGATCCCCCACTGCCCTGCAGACCAGAACCCCTGCACCAAAGTCCAACTTCACAGTGTCTGGAAACGACCCTGATCAGGCAATGTGTGCACATCAGATGTGACAGCCTGGAATAGAGAATGTCACTTGGGAGCAAGTGGAAGAAGGGGTATCTAATTCATCCCACTGAACAAAACACAGGGGTCACATTTTTTCCCCATTTGTTTTACTTATTCAGAAAATCAATCACAGTGGAAGGAATATTTATTACAATGAACAGATACTAGGCATCTTCTCTTGGAAATAAAGTATGGGCAATTAGGTCATTAGCAAATGCATATAAATAAATAGAAACATATTTATAATAAATTATAGTATATATTTTATACCCGCTCTTCAGAGGCCCCCGAAACCGTCTCTGGTGGAGTGCAGACAGAGAACCAGCTCAGCACTCTACAGGTTCTCCAGAACCAGGACTGTCTCACTATCACAGATCGATTTGAGGGCAAGTAGTGCTAGTAAACTGGACAGTTGGCACTAGGGCTTAAAGGTGACAAATGATGCACAGAAGATGTTTTCTAAAGAAAGAAATTTCTGGGTTTTTTCTTCTCAGCTCAGTCAGAATTTCCCAGGTGAAGGTGTGTCCCAGGTACATTTATAACCTCGCTGACACCTGCCCGCCCCTCGTGTGAAGTGGACACCATCAGTCTCCATCGCTCTCCCAGGGTTCCTGCATCTATTTTGTGGGACCAGCTCCGATCTCAGACCAGAGGAAACGTGCTAAGTTAGCAAGCCTCTGCCAGTGCTGACCATTGTATCCATTGGGGCTCTTTTTAGTAAATGCCAATATTTGGGACACATCCCAGGATGCTTTGTTTCGTTGATCTGGGGTGAGGTCTAGGCACAAGAACTTTCAAAACTTGAATAAGCGTTTCTAATATGCAGCCACATCAGGGAACCCAGCCCATGCTTTGGGTTCTCTCGTATGGACAATTTTATCTTGCTTCTCCAATGAACTCCTTACCCTCAGCCATGGTTATTCCATATTTCTTCCATCTCTGGGCTTCAGTTTTTATATTAGAAACCCAAAATATTGCTGCACTTATTCTAAGAATGGATTGCTTTGCTTATTTTATCAGGATGCTTGAAAAAATTGAGATTCCATTCGGGCTTGGAGTCTACCTCTCTGGTATCCATGACTTTTCTACGTGTATCGTTAAGCAAAGCTTTATCCTTGATTCTGCATGAATCTCACCTCCTCACCACCTACCTATTAAGATAAGGGTGGCTCAGTTGGTTGGGTGGCTCAGTTGGTTAAGCGACTGCCTTCGGCTCAGGTCATGATCCCGGAGTCCTGGGATCGAGTCCCTCATCCGGGTCCCTGCTCGTCGGGGAGCCTGCTTCCCCCTCTGACCCTCTCCCCTCTCATGCTGTTTCTCTCTCTCTCTCTCTCTCAAATAAATAAATAAATAAAATCTTTAAAAAAATAAGATAAGGACCGTTGAGGTCAATTATTTGTAAATTATCATTTTTGTCTGGAATCTTACTTTTTTTTTTTTCTTCCAAACTTGACCTTTTCCACTTCATGTTCCAGAATCCATCTCCCTCCCTCCAGTAGGTAGGTCTGCTTCTGTCACACTCCTGCTGATGTGCTCAGTTCAGGCACAACAAATGAGGCCATGACCAGGGGTGCCTGAGATGTGGCAGCAGGAAGCATCTAATACAGAGTCTCGGGGAGCTAGAGGGGATGCCCGGGCAGCAATGCAATGCTGCAAAAAGAGTGAACATGTTTATGGAAATGGAAAGTTGCAGAATTCTCCAAAGATGAGCATCAGGGATTCCTATCTCGATCTGCTCAGCTGTTGTGGAAAAGACGTGCGTGGGCAGTACATCTCAGTGAGGCAGGTGGTTGGCTAGGTGTCTGCTCATCTTCACCTACTTGCAGAGGTGTTCTTACCAAACCACATGTAGGTAAACCGGCAGTATGAGAGGCGGGTTACAAATCTTCCTTTCCTTCCCATTTCTTTTTCTTCTTTAAATCTTAGCCAGCCATGAAAATGAAATGAGCTTAAATCTAACAGTTGAACGATTTGAAATCATTTAAAAATATTTAGGTCAAATGCTTATCTTTTAGACGGATTGAAATCTCTATTAAAGGAGGCCGTGGAAGGACGAGCAGCACCAGAGCCTCATTTTTACATCACGTTACGGAATTCCAAAGTTAATTGTGTCTTTTAACCCTCCCTGTGCCACATGGTAAAATCCAGGACCTTTGCGTCTGCAAGCAAACAATTGTTCTGCCGTGACACGGGAAAAGGGCTAAGGAACCAGAAAGGCAGGAAAATTGAGTTGGCATAATTCTTTATTTAATGTCACATTTCTAGGGACAGAAGAATTTATAGAATTTTGTCAGATGGAGATGCACTTCGAATATAAAGAGGGAAGTAGTCCATGTGCAAATAACAGGACATTGCAAAACAAGACACTGAATGATTTTGAGAGATTTAGAGCACGTTTGTGTCTTCTATTCCACAGGACAATAAAAGAACTTTGATCGACTCATCTACTGGTAGGTACCTCTTTTTGTCTCTGGACATGCCTTAGATTTACTAGATGTCTGTAAGTGCCTCGCCCCTCGTGCATCCTCTGTCTGCAGCCTGGGAAGGGCTGGAGGTGAGCACTGTGCGGACTGCATGTGCACTGGACTGCAGAGACCTGGCGGGACTCCACACTGTGTCCGGCATCTCTACAGGCCGTCTTCAAATTCTCTCTTGTTACAAAGCCACATATAAATAAAACGTGAATAAATACATAAATGCATTTGTTTGTGGAAATAGAATTAGCGTGTATACAGGAATGTGATACACTGAAAAGTAAGAAAGACCAGTGTCCATTCCTATTTTTCTCTCATTTCTATATCACGTGCCACGTACAGGGTGAGTGCATGTCAGGGAATTTCTAACATCCTGAAGCCAGGTGCAGCGAGAGATTCATCACAGGGTGCCACTTAGTATATTGGGAATATTTTCCAAAACTAATAAAAATAATTGTCTGCATCTCCGTGGACATTTCAACATAGTGTTAACTCGGACCTTGACATGCGTACTTAGGTCACGCACGGTACTTCCGTCACCAGAGTGTGCTTGAAGACAACGCAGTTTCCCGAGTGCTCTCATTTTGGTAGTTTTTAAAAAAAGTTTTAGAACAAATAGTGCTAAAACAAGAGGGCTGTTTAGAGCTGTTTAAAAATCTACTAGCTCTTATAAATTTATTTGGAAAAGCATTTTCGAAGGACTAAATACATCTATGATTAAGATAAAAGGGAAAAGTGAGAGACATATTAACTCTACCCAAAGAAAAAGAGTAGACACCAAGGAAAATACGCAGATTTTATGATTTTTTTTTTAAAGTGCTTTTAATCCAGAAATCCTAAATTAAGAGAAAATTCTACAAAGAGCTATTCAAACCTCAGGGATGGTGAGAATTGAAGTCTCTTTGGTAGTCTTTACCTGAACTGTTCTCGGACATGAATGCATTTTTCTTTACTTACTAGTTTCTTGCAAACTAATACTTTTCATGCCCACATACAAGTCATTGCACAAACTGGGAAGCTACAGTTTGGCTGAGTAATTCCATGCTCACATGAGGACGGTTATACCAAATGTCCACATTGCTCTACGCCTGGGCTGCTTCCTTCATGCCCTTTAAATCCATGTAGAGTTCCATTACTGAGGAAGGAAAAATTAGCCATGGTCTCTGCTCAGGGTGTTCCATAAACTGATAACCTCTACTTCTCCAAGATTTTCTCTCTATGCAAGGGGGGGGGGTGTTCATTTTTCATGTCTTTCTAAATATATTTCCCCTAACCAAAATTGCTTTTGGTAATTGGATAGATTTTTTTTTTTTAGCGTTTTTAAAAATTTATTTATTTGAGAGAGAGCAAGAGCGAGCGCAAGCAAGGGGAGGAGCAGAGGGGGAGGGAGAGAGAGCATCAAAGCACGGGGCTCCATCTCACGACCCTGAGATCATGACCTGAGCTGATATCAAGAGCCGGATGTTTAACCGACTGAGGAACCCAGGCGCCCCTGGATAGGTTTTTTTTCTTTCCTCCTTTTCTTGAAGTTCATAATTTCTGAACTGTTCCCTCAAATTGTCTAAGAGCCTGTGAGCTGAAGAAATAAGTTGTGTATAAAGGTGATATTGGTTAACAAAGTAATTACAAAGGCAGCTAACATTTAGAAGTGAAGCTTTTTGTCAGGGCACTGGGGCTTATGTCTGTATTCTTATTCCCAGTCCCGGGTGGGCCCCATGAGCCGAGGCTGTGTCTTGGGGCAGCTTGGAGGTGAGCACACAGCTGAGTCAGCCTCGGGCCCCACTCTCACTGGACGTCTTCCGGGCCGAGCAGACACCGTGAGTCAAATGTGACACTAAAAAAAAAAAAAAAATCCTGCCTAATCATCTTTTCTAACTTGGTTTCTTTGTAAGGAAAGTTTAAATCATTTTGTGAAACCCGAACAGGACTATTTATGACGGATCTGGCCTCATTAATATGATGATCCAGCTTATGGGTTCAGTTTGTTTTTGAAAATGGTCATTGACCAGATATTCTATTCAGCGGTTTGAAATAAATTTTGGAGAGGAGAACCTTATGATCTCATAAAGACATATATTAGTCAACCCAATCTTTTTTTAATAACTGGTTTAAGTTCCATTTTAATTGACATTCCAATAAGGTAGGGAATAAAGATTCAATTTTCTGTGCTAACATCCTGCTGACTTTTAATATAAAAGATTTATACAGAAACACTTGTTCTGTAGAATATATTTTGTAATTACACACTAAAAAACACATCGATGACACCTTCAATGTAGAATTAATGATATTACAATGCTTCTTATTGATTTGTATAATGGGCAACATAATAAGCATTATTGATTTTCCCATTACATTCCAAATAAAAATGTTTCTCCAATAATAATACAAAGTCTCCTTAATGAAGGATTGTTGAGAACTTCAACTGAATCCACTGTGTTTTCACCTGCTTCTGCTAGCTTCTGGATGGAGCAACCAACCCTGAAGGCAGTCAAGAGAATGGTTTAAAACCAAGCATGAAGAATTTGCAAAGAGGGTGTTATCTGCTGAAGGAAGTTTTGAAAATTTCTTTACTGAACAAATGACATAAATGAAATAATGTCCATGTTCTAATACACGCATCCTATGAATGTGACCTTGTTTGGAAAAAAAGGTCTTTGCAAATTTAATTAAGTTAAGGAGCTTATGCTGAGATCACCCTGGATTATCCAGGTGACCCTAAATCCAATGACAAATGTCCTCATCAGAGGCAGAAGAAGAGAAGACACACAAAGAGGCTGAGGAAATGTGACCATAGAGGCAGAGAGTGGAGAGATGCACCCAAAACCCAAGGATGCTGGGGGGCCACTGGAGGCTGAGAGAGACAAGGGAGGATCCTCCCAGAGTCTCCAGAGGGGTGTGGCCCTAAAAAAAAAAAAACTTGAGTTTGGACTCTTGGACTCCAGGACCGTGAGAGAATCAACTACTGTTATTTCAAGCCACCAGTTTGTGATAATTTATCCTGACAGGCACAGGAAACCAATCCCAGAAATGGCTCCCATCAGTGGCATGCCCAATGAGACAGACGGATCCTCTGAAAAGCTGGTAAGGGGCTTCCAACATGGCTCTGCATTATTGTAGAGTCCCTAAAGCCTTCTGGTGTATGAGTCTGGTAGAAAAAAATACAAACAAATTAAGAAACAACTTGATTTTGCCTGCACACGTGGGAGATTTAATGCAGCAGAGGCATTAACGAGACTGATCAGGAAAAGCAGAAGGCTGATATTAACATGGAAGGAAAGATAATACTGTCAGTTAGACTAGTATGTGCATTCCAGTGAAACCCCAACATCATGTTCCTATCGGAAGCCCTACATGGGAAGTCAAATGAAAACCAAGAGGTTGCTTATTGTGCAAACATCGGAACAAGGGAGATGAGTTAGCCAACATCATTTGATGACACTCAAAAGCTAAATAGCCCAAAACATCTATTTCACTGTAACAATTTATTACCAATAAGATTGGGATACAACACATTCATTTTTAAGGCTGTCCTCTTTGATGTCTCTGGAAACATGTGTTTCTGGGTGTTTTCTCTTTCTTTCTCCCCTCAATGAGAACCACAAGACTCCCTTCTGGGGACCCCTCCACTCTTGTGGCACATGGTTACCTTCATCAGACCCCTAACTGGTCTTCCTAGCCTGGGAGACCATTCACAGTCTTCAAGTGACTTCACAAGTTTTCTGTGCTGACCTGCTAGGGGTTCGCTTCAGAGCTCACCCTTCGGAGAGGTCTCACCGGCAGCTGTCCTCCACCCGGGCTGCCCCAAAACCGTGGTCTCCAGCTGCCAAGGCGCAGGGGCCTCCGGCAGTGCTCTTATCTTCACTCATCGCTAACCCAAATCCAAAGTCACAAAATTCCGAAGATAAAATTAAATTGGATAGAAAAGGTAGCTGACCTTCAGATAAAGTCATTTTAAAGAGTTTTCAGTTAGATGTGACAAAATAAGAAGATACAAATAAGGCTGCTCCAGAGGGAGAGCTGATAAATGGCCAGGAAAGAAACGTCTTTCTCTAAAATTATCGAGTCTTTGTTATCAAGAGAAAAATAATCACGTATTAAGCCAAATATGCTCTTTGCACATTTCCTACTTTGAAAGACGAACTCGTTTTCCCAGGAAAATACTACTGCACCTGGAAATACAGTTCAGGCCATTCACAAGAGACATTTAAAGTCTTATTCATAAAAGGCCAAATATTAAGTACGTGCTAAAAACTGAAAATTAAGTTTTTGTTTTCAAAGAACTTCTTTGGCTGTCGTATTTACTATATTCTGGCTCTGTAATTATTCCGAATTTACCATATAAAAGACTTTCAATTACAGCTTGAGGATGAAGTGACTAGTTAGCGTGCATACAAATTGAAAATCCTAACTTCCTCTATTCTAAGGCCTTTTGCTGATGAAACGTAATTCTTATTTTTAAATTTTAGAAGATGGAAGTTGTGGTCAGAAAAATTGCTGGAGCGTATTTGCGGTTCCACTTAAATTAAATGATACCCTATTTATTTCTCAAGTAAATTGGTTTTCACAAGTATCTACCAGCAGATTAGACACAACCTCCTTTTCCCCCCACACATACATAATCTATTTTTGGTGACATTTTCAATCAGTGGTTAGGCAGAGGGGCACAGAAATACACTACATCATCAGAATGTATTAATTCAGAATCTCCTCAGAAAGTAGTCCTCTGTGATGTTTCTCCTTCCAGATGAGTAGTCCAGACAAAATAGCCTGGATTTCCTGAATATGCATTTTTTTACCCCGAAGCCTCACTCACACACACACACACACACACACACACACACATTCAGGGCACACACTCCAGTTGAAACTCAAATTGTATTTATTAGGGTTATGGTATTTTTTAGCTTTATTGAGCTATAATTGATATTCAGAAATCTGCACACATTTAAGGTATACATCTTGAGTCTGAACATATGTGTATACCTGTGGTACGATGACCACAACCAAGGTACCAAACATATCCATGACCTCCAAAAGTATGGCTATGTTCTTCCATGGTGTGTGTGTTTGGTGGTGAGAACACTTAACCTGAGGTCTACTCTCTTTACTTACTTTAAAGTGCAGAATACATTGTGTTAACTAAAGGGACAATGATGCAGAGCAGATCTTGACAACTTATTCAACCTATGCAATAGAAACTTTATACCCACTGAACAAATTTCCTCTTCCCTCACTCCCAGCCCCTGGCAACCACCACTCTGCTCTCTACTTCTCTGAGTTTGACTATTTTAGATACCTCATATAAGTGAAATTGTGCAGTATTTGTCCCATGATGGACTTCTTTCACTTAGCATAATGACCTCTAGGTTCATCCATCCATATTGTGGCAAATAGCAGGATTTCCTCCATTGACTACATCAATGGAGGAAGCTTCTTCACAGCAAAAGAAGCTTTTTCACAGCAAAAGAAACAGTCAACAGAGTGAAATACAATCAATGGAATATGAGAAAATATTTGCAAATCATCCATCAGATATGGGGTTAATTTCCAAAATATATAAGGCATTCCTACAACTCCACAGCACAAAGAACCCAAATAACCCAATTAAAAAATGAGCTAAAAACTTGAATAGACATTTCTCCAAAGAAGACATCCAGATGGCCAGCAGGTACCTGAAAAGATGCTCAACATCACTCGTCATCGAGGAAATGCAAGTCAAAACCACAATGAGAGATCCCCTGACACCTGTTAGAACGGCTAGAATCAAAAAGATAAGAGATAACAAATTCAGGTGGGGACGTGGAGAAAGGGAGCTGTTGGTGGGAATGCAAACTGGTGCAGCCACTCCGGACAACAGTATGGAGCTTCCTCAGAAAGTTAAAAATAGAATTACATCATCATCCAGCAGTCCCACTTCTGAATATTTATCCAAAGTAATTGAAATCAGGATCTCAAAAAGATATCTGCATTCCCATGGTCATTGCAACATTTTTACAATAGCCAAGACCTAAAAGCAACCCAAGTGTCTGTGATAGGTGAATTAATAAAGAAAATGTGATATATATGTATATACACACACACACAGACACAATGGAATATCATTCAGCCTTAAAAAAAGAAGGGTTATATTCCCTAAAAACTGGAGTGTATTGAAGCCAACTCGTGTGTTGCTTTTTGGAGGAAGGTTTAGACGTGCTTTAACAATTAGACTTTTGGATGCTTAAATCTATGTGTAGCATGGACTGCAGTAAGGACATGAGGATCCTCAGTGCTGTTCCTATAATAAAGACGAGGTTTGCGGACCTACATAGCTTAACTAAGTCAGTTATCTGTCATCACAATAACACTGCCTAACAAACAACCACAAAAGCCTGGTGAAGTATCTAAGTATGCCTGTGGGCAGTTCTCACGGTCGCAGGTGGGCCAGCTCGAATGCCAATGGCTGACTGACACACATTTCTCTTCTCCCCCCCCACCAGGACCACCGGTACAGCAGGGGCATGGTGGTTTTGTAACGATGGCTATTGTCAGTTGCGAGTACAGACCCAATTGTGCAAACACTTCCCCAGCATTTCTTGCATCATATTTGTGTGGCCAAAGCAGTCCCATGACTAAGGTCAGGTCTAAGGTGGAAATCACAGCAATGTCCCACAGGGAAGGGCAAGGATGCCAGGAAGGACCATTGATTTCAATCGACTAAGTCTGCCCACAACTATTCACTTTGCTTCCACTTGGAAAATATGCTTAAACCCATCCCCAGGATTGTCCCAAACCTCATCACAGTATTAAATGTGCTGTCCAGGATCTTGTGACTTCTTTTAGATCCATGTGTCTGCTCTTGACCCAAAGAACTGTGAACTATAAAGACAAATGACCCAACACTGAAACACCCAATACATGTGGTGCAAAATGGGCAAGATAACCATGGTCCACATCTTCACTCGATGGGAAGACAGAGCTCCAGAGCCTCCCTGGTCCACAGCTCCTCCCTGAATCCTGGTAGGGGTGCATTGCGGGCCCTCTTTCATCTTGGGGTAGGGACAGGCTCTGCCCTCTGCCCAGGCTTCTTGCCTTCTTCTGTAGACGCTGGAAGACAAGCTTCCCGCACAGATTTCTCACCCTGGTTCCTACCATGGACAGTTTCTGGTCCAAAGAAACTTCCTACGAGCCTTACTACATTTGGAACAGTTTTAATTTGCTATTTGCTAGTGCTTTTGCTGGATCAACCATCTTAAAAGTAAACACTCAAAAACAAAACAAAACAAAACAAAACCCTCAACAATTTAAAAATGTGTAGGTTTTCTGTGTTTTAGATTTAAGTTGTTTTCCACATACTGAAAGACTTAATCTTCTGGTGTGTGTCTGCGTGTCCATGTGTTTCAGTGCTTCTCTTTCTAGACACCACAGAGCTACTCTGAGTATACCAGGCTGTCATGGGACAATACGGTTCCTACAACCTCGTTCTGCTTCAGATGGCGGGTCTACTAGACTAGCTTAGTTCTTTCAGATGACTTAACAATAAAGATCATAGACTTTATTTTTATCCTGATGCTGTATTATAACTTAAGACTATTTTCTTTGTTGGAGAAATTGAAGGGACACATATTTTCCTTTCGACCCTCCCACCCCAATCCCAGAAAATCTGGATGTAGTAGTTTCTCCAGATTAAGCCTTAAAATTGGCCAATTCTTTATTGTGTTCATCTCTTTCCTGAAGTATTTAAGTATCTTATCATAGGCAGCTAGTAAGAAACAAAGATACTTGCAGCCACCTGTTTAGAAGTCCCCTCGCCCCATGCAAATCTGATGGACTATTAAGTCTGTGTGTGTGTGTGTGTGTGTGTGTGTGTGTGTGTGTGTATGTGTGGTTTTCTAAGCTACCAATGCAGTATTCCTTCAGAATCTTCTGGACCATCTAAGGAGGACTAGCATTTTTTCAGCTCACTGTAATAACATTTTCCTCATGATTTCCAATGTTCAATTAGTTTCTTCATCACTTTTAACTTCCAGCAGTCAACTTGTCCCAAAGAAAATGCCAATTATTTTAGGCGTGTATGATGGCCCTTCAGTGTGATTGTATTACTGCTGTATTATATGTTGATCATCACGGTAGTGCTGCGTGAGAAATAGCCATAAGACTTCAAGGACATAAAACGGTAAGTTCTATTTCAGAAGCATGCGAGCTACTGTCTAGGCTGGTGTTGGTGGCATGTGCTGTGGTCCTTGCTGGTTAGCTTGCATCCCTGGGAGCAGACCGCTGATTGTCCAATGGGCTCAGTGGGTTGATGGAGACCATTCCACTCCACTCATTCCTCCCAGCCTCTCCTGGCATCTGCAGGCTAGCCTTGACATGTCCTTCTCATGGGCATGACAGAGGGCAAGACTAGCCTGTGTGGACCTACTCACACAAATGCTCTGCAGGGTTCAGCTTGCATCACTTGGCTGACATCCCATGAGCCAGAACAAGTTAAGCGTTGAGCTCAAAATCAGATGAGGAAGAAATGCTTCCTGACAAAGGGTGAGGGCACAGGGAAAGAGGAAAGATCAAGGCCCATTTTGTAATCGATCACATAAATAAAGTCAGCTTCCAGTTTCTAAAGGAAGGTGAATTTAAACACATTCATCCAGAGGAACGCAGTAACAAAGAGCCCATATATAATGACTGACAATACTACATACTTAGAAAATTCAAAGAAATGTCAGAAGGCAGTCAATAAGGCCCAGGATGTCAAGTACACAAAAGCCATCTACACGAAGAACATCAAACCAAGGCCAGTAGAGCACAACCAAGTTCTTAATAAATTCTAGCGGGTTTTTCTTTTCATTCTAAAGGACTAAGTCTCTACTAAGTCTGCTCCTGATTCACAGGAGAGGCAAAAGGCCCCAAGAGCACCTCGCAGACGTTTGAGCAAACCCCCGAGGAAAGAGGAGCAACTCTCATGGAGCTCCTTTAGAGCCAAATGTGGGTCACTTGTGTTTAATGAGAAGACCGAATTTTGCTTTCTCTCTGAATTCACATATGCTGTCTAGAAACATGGGATTCGATTTTACCTTACATTTCCAGATGTTCTCACAATCCCTCATTGACAGCACTTCTCCTACAAATGTGTGGCCCCCACACACAGAGTTGCGCCTTGAACAACATGGGTCTGAAGTGTGCAGATCTGCTTTCCACAGATTTTTCAGACAAATACAGGTCAGTACTCTGTATTTTTTCTTCCTTACACTTTTCTTCATAACATTTTCTTTGCTCTAGTTCACTTTATTGTAAGAATACACTATTTAATACATACAACATACAAAATATGTGTTCATTGACTACTTATGGGATCAGCAAGGTTTCCAGTCAATAGTAGGCTATTGGTAATTAAGTTTTGGGGCGGTCCATCATTAAATGTGGATTTCTGGCTTAACCAGGGATGTTGACACCCTAAACCTCCAAGCTGTTGAAGGATCAACTGTGGTCACGAGTGAACATAGCTTTTTTTTTTTTTATTATTAATTGGGAATTATTCTCATGTGTTCCTCAGAGCACCTCAAATTCATGTTTTTCAAGTACCCATACTGATGTAGCAAAATTCTAAGGAACACTTCAAGGAGAAGTCATTAATGCAAGCATAATTTTTAAAAATTTCTTGTTTTTTATCAATCATGTAGGCCAAGTTTCTCTTCTACCTACTCAATTGTACAAACACGCCACATACACTCTCCCCAAATCCTCATTTAAAATGGATGTTCCAAGGAGAAGCCCTATATTCATCCTTTCTGCTCTTCTATTTCTGGGTGCAACGTGACCCTGATAAAGAAGTCTGATCAAATATAGGAACATCCAGAAATATATTTAAATGTATGAACCAAAAATTTTGCACATTTTATCATTATAAAGAAAAGAAAACCAAGATAAAGAAATTACATTTATCTATAGCCCTAACACCAAATATACTCATTAAGTTATTATTTCTACAATGTACATGCCTTCAAACAAGAGAACTGAGGGTATTTTTTAACATATAAAATCCTTCAAAACTATATTTTAACATGATGGGAAGCAGTTCCATGCTCCGGTATGCCATTGGGAGATTTCTTTTTAACCCTGTTTGCCTGAGAACATAATGGCTTAGGCATTTTATGGGCAATCCCATTGATTTAATTTTCTACTTTGGTGAATAGTTATCTCACAACTAATTAATGAATTAATATTTAAACTCATTTTTCATGTTTCCTCTGTTAGTCCTTCTCATTTTTTTAAACAAAAATACTCAGAAAACATTTTTTTTTCTGAGACATTGAGATGGAGAACATATCCAGGGCAAGGGTTTTGTGGGAAGCCGGGAGGGGAGAACAGACAAAAGATGGGCCGCCACAGTCTGATCACAATTCTGACCAATTGTGACCAGATGCCCTCTTCCCTCAACACCTTTACCATCAACTTGAGTATAAAGGTCTCTGTCCTGTCTGAGTTGTATGCAGCTCATTCCTCTCATCATCTTCCTGACACTCCAGCGAGGGTCTCTGTCCAGAGAGCCTGCCTCCCATCCCCCAGCCCCTCCACCCTGGATTGGGGGTCCCTGCCCCTGGAGCCTTGGGCCGGCCAAAGTTCCTACAGAAGACAAGCTTGAAGGCCCCTGAGGGTCTGCACATCCACCTGCGGGCTCCCCGCCCAGTCCTGGAGCCTGGCATCAGCACCACTGGACTCAGTGATAGGCACTCATGCTGGGCACCAAACTATTCTCACCCGAAACATGCGGATAGTAGCAAAACCTACATGGCGGGGTCGCTTTGAGGTGTGTGCGAGTTTATGTCTGAGAAGTGTTCAGAGCACTGTCTGCATTATAGGAGTGTCACCTGTTTTAGCACTAAAGACAGGACGCTGTGGCCTCAATCACCCACGGCATCGGGTGGAGGTCACTCACCCTCCTTTTCCTCTGGCCCGTGGCAGGGCATATGCCTCCGGGTCCTGTTCTCAGCTGTTTGTCTGGGCAGGCATGCAGGTCCAAGGCTCCCACTGTGGTCTCTGCATGTTCTGTCCTCCTGTCTTCCCTTCCATCCCTGCCCATGCCGTCACCCTCTCTTCTTTGTCTTCTCCTCTGCTGTTCCCTTCCCCTTTGGTCACACACAGACTCACTCACACAGTCATACACACACACACACACACACACACACACACACACACACACCCTATATTTCAAAGAAGAGGTTAGGAGGCTGAAGCTCGTTCCCACTCTGAGTTGCTGCTTACTGCCTTTCTCTGCTCAAGTCTGTTCACATCACATGAGCATTAGGCAGCCTCCTGTCTCAGGAACAGACCTTGCTTTCTTCCCACAAAGACTGAGAAACCACTACCTGGGTTGGGGCTCATTTTGTTCTCCAGAATTCCTCAGGGGACACTGTTACCTCTTCAGAGAGCTTCACTTATAATCTATGGCCTCAAATTGGACTCAATAATTGAAGATGAAGCATCACACAAAATTCAAACCCCATTCATTACAAAAGCTCGTAGCGAGGTATACAGGAGAAACTCGGCACCCTGATAAACACTCTCCTTGAGAATCCCTTACCCTTGTCTATACCGAAGGCTGAAGGGTTGAGTGCTTTCTGCCTAAGGTTGGAAGCAAGCATGTCTGTTCTGACTATTCCTGACCCGGAGGCTAAAGCCAATGGGATAAAGCAAGAAGATCTATAAAGGGCATAGATTAGAAATGAGGAAGCCAAACTGCTTCTTTTAATGGACGAATGACATACACATAGAAATCCCAAGACATTTAAACATATTTTAGAGCTCATGAGTTAGCTTAGCCATGCCATAGGACGCAAGGGCAATATAAAACAATCAGATCTGTTTCTATATACCAGCAAGAGCAATCGGAAATTGAAGTTTTAATAGCAATTAAAATATCAATTTTTTAAAAAGTAAACAAAAGATTCCTAGAACGAAATGTAACAAAATATGGATGAGATCAGAAAAGTACAAAATATGCTGAGGAAGTTAATGATGTAATATGTATGTATGTTTTTGAGCTGTAAGATATCTATCTATCTATCTATCTATGGTTCATGAACTGAAAGAATCAGAATACTTAAAATGCAACTTCTATCCAAATTTATCTGTAAATTCAATGCAATTCTAATCAAAATCCTGCCAGTCTTTATTTATATATAAATCCACAGGCTAATCTCAGAATTTATGTGGACATTCTAAAGAACCTACAGTACCCGAAACAGCTGTGAAACGAGAGCAGACCTGGAGCGCTGATGTTAGCCCCTGCAGCACCTGCTACATGAGCAGGGAGCCACGTCAGTGTCTTATGTGGAAAGAATAGACCCATAGGTCAGTTGAAGAGAGTGCAGCAGCTATGTTGTTGGTTTTGACAAAGAGGCCCAGGTAATTCAATGGGGACAGGTAATCTTTTCAACAAATGGTGCTGGAAATAGACATCCACACAGAAAAATAACCCTCAACCCTTACCTCGTGCCACACACAAAAACTAACTAAAAATTGCTCAACATTCTCATGTAAAAGTTTAAATTATCGAATGTCTACAACTGCACTGTTCATCATGGCAGCTCCTAGGCAGGCGTGATTATCTAGCAATTGAAATGTGGCTATTTCTATTTGGGATGTACTAAAACTCTAAAACACATACCAGATATCAAAGATTCAGCTCTGAAAATGTAAAGTATCTCATTTATAACATTTATATTGATTACATGTTGAGAAATTACTCTTTTGGATATCTTAGATTAAAAAATATTTTATTAGGAAATTTTTTTTCTTTTTTTTCTACTTGTTTTACATGGCTATTAGAAAATATTAAATTGCATATACAGCTCACATAATATTTCCATGGGAACACACTGAACCAGAAGAAACTTGAGAAAACTTTCATGACTATGGGTTTGGGAAAGATGTCTTAAACAAGACATAAAAGCATAAACCATAAAGTTGCTTGATAGATTAGACTTTATACAAATTAAAATGCCTACTCTTTAAAAAGACAGAAAACTTAAGGAAACAAAAAAGCAAGTCACAGACCAGAACAAAATATATGTGAGATATATATCAGAAAGAGGATTTGTATGTAGAATATATAAAGAGCTCTTACAACTCAATAACAAGAAGACATACAAACCAACTTTTACAAATAGACAAGCTATTTGAACAGACACTTCAAAATAGAAGATATATAAACAGCCAAAAAGCACATGGAAGGACGCTGAGCATCACTAATGATCAGGGGATCTGTTTTAAAACCACCATATGGAAACAATACATACCCTTCAGCATGGCCAACAGTAAGAAGACCAGTAATACCAAGTGCTGGTGCAGATAGGGAACAAGGGGCACCCTCCTACGTGAGTGGGGGGATTACACAACAGTACAGCCCCTTTGAAAATTTTGACATTTTATCATAAAGGTAAACCTGAGTTTATAGTGTGACTCAGAAATGCCATTCCTATGTATTCACCCAAGAGAAGCAAAAACACTATCACACAAACTCATACTCAAGTGTTCATAGACTCTGTTCAAAATAGGCAAAATCTGGAAACAAAAAATGTCCCTCAACAAGGAAATGGTTTAAAAAAAAAAAAGTTGTCTCTTCATTCAATGGAAAAGTAATCAGCAATCAAAAGCAATGAGCTATGGAAGCATGTGAACATATGCTTATAAATCTCAACAATAGTTTTCTGAGTGAGTTCAAACACAAAATCACGCACTATTTGTAGCAAACTATAGACAAGATGAAGGAAATCTGTGCTGACAGCAAGGTGAGCAGTGCTTGCCTAGGGCCTGGCCCTGACCCAGGTTTGCAGTAAGATACCCCACAGAACTCTGGACGATGATGCAAATAGTGTTTTTTGTGTAAGATCATGGTTACACAGAAGCAAAAATCTAGTAAAACTCATCAAAATGCACATTTAAAGTGTATGTGTTTCCAAAAAAATGTACAAAGCACTATACAACTTTGAAGTCCTCCCCCCCAAAAAAGTATGTATGTCATTATATGTTAATCATATCTCAAAAAAGCTAGGAAAATAAAAGAATAAGGTAAAGCCATTTCTCTTAGAAGAAAAACAAAACTTTCCATTGATAGAGACTTTTAATGTCCAAATTACACCTAGGAGGAATGCACTCTTAATACAGCCACATTACAGATAAGCCGTCTGAGAGAAATCAATAAGTAGCCAGGAGTGGAAACGCAGTATTCAACCTCGCTATCTGATCTCCAGGGCTTAATCCCTGTCACACAACCTTCATGCTGACCTTGGAAGTTGGGCACGATTCTGGAGGCTCTGGAACACTCAGCATATTTTTACTTCCCTGGCTGGGGTAGCCACAGATGTTGCTGGGAAAGCCCATGACATCCTGACCTGGACTGGCGGGCAGTCAGACACACCTATTGAATTCAGTAGCGAAGGAGATGTTAGAAAAATGTATGTCAGAGCATCTTTTTTCACAGGGGTTTCCTAAAATGGGTTTATCAGGAAAATAGATTAAAAATATAAATAACATAATTGTTGAAGTTGAGGAATAAAGTTTCTTAAAGAAAAAAAAGAAAGAGCAAGTCTCCAAATGCTCAAGTAGTAATTCATCTAATTTCCCAAAGGAGCTTGGAAACATTGAAGAAATTATTTCATTAGCTGACGGTATAGCTTCTGAGCAAACTCATTTCTGTATTTACCATTTCTATAAATGCTAAGTTAAATACAAAGCAATAAACAAACCAAGAATCTGGGTGATCTTGAGCCTATTAATTCCTAAATATGAAAACCATGTCTTTCCCATCTATAAACATCCACAGACCTTATGCATCTGTACACATACCCAGGACTGACGCCAACGAGATAGGACCACTTCACCCCCATCCAACAGGAAAGGTGCAGCATCAGATTGCCAGGAGTCCTCAAAATGCCTGAAACCCCACCAGTCAGCATGGAAGGGTCCTGAGACTCCAGGGAGAGATACACTCTAATTTTTGAGATGGGTGAAAGAAATTGCATTTTGATCTTTTATGAACACAGAGGTTAAAATAAGACTCCAAAGAGAAGTTAAACCAACATAAAGCTCCAAAATACTCTTTGACAGAAAATATATCTTAGAAAAAGTACTTTCTCTGAAAAGCAAAATCTTGAAAATTGTATTCTAAATATAGACACCAGAAGTGGATTTTTTTTTTTTAAAGCACCGAAGAAGGTCTATTATGTTGCAATTTCTTCAGAAACAAAGGATTAAATATTGATGCCCAATCAATAGACAAAACACCTAAGGTGACAAGTTAAGTGATTTTAAATTGGACTTCAGGCAATAATACAGAGTCCTCCTAAAGTCCTTGTTCAGGTGGTTCTAATGACGGCATTTGTTAAAAACGGTTTTCATTTTGTAGTTTAGTAGAAAATCAAATATTTGATTCAGCTCTTAGAATGTCTTTCTTGAAGGAGGTAGACTTTTCCATCATTAAAGATAAACCCATGCCCCTTTTCTTCCTCGCAGCGTCTGGTTTATGGGAGCGACATCCAGGGTGTGAGCTGCGCTGCCACCATCCAGCAGGTGCCACCGATAAACAGAAGAGGCGCGTGCTCGTAATTAACAGTGGGATCCTGCACCATCTTGAAATCAACACAACACATTAAAAATTAAATGCGCCTCGTGGCTTTGGAGGCAATCATTTTACAAAAGGCTCTGAAAGAGAGAGGAAGTTTTCCAACATTTTATGTTTTCCAAACCCAGAGGGATTCTGAAAATGATTTGTGTTTGTGTGGTTCTTTATGAGCTGTGCCCCAGATCCTTACCTTGGACTGCCATTAAAATATGCAGTCATCTGTATAAAAACAGAAAAGCTGTGGACACATCCTAGAGGTAGCCTCAAATTGTCACTGTCAGATAACTGCAAACGACTTTTGGCATCAACTGTATCCAAAAGGAGCCAGGAATCATGCAGTAGCACTGAGGATAATAAATGCTTTGTGTCAAAAGTGAACAAAGATGAATTCCTGTTTGTCAGCGGAGGGCCAACGCGCAGCCCACATAACCAGACCTTAACACTCCGGTAAATGCAATTTTGGGGGGATAAATATATGTAGAGACACACATATACATACAGTGTGTATAGACATGTATATATAGTTTGTGAATGTACATACATGCATTTTTATAGTATGCACATATGTGTATATGTATCTGCATATACTGTGTGTGATGTCTATGCTGTAAGTGGTGTATAAATAGTGTGCACATGTGTATACACATTATACATCCAATAAACGTGTATGTGTATATATGCAATATACGATTAAGGTAAATGCAATATATTTTATGACATACTATACGTACTACATTGGATATATATGTATGCACACTATGTACATACACATACGCACTGAATAGAAGTTTGAAACCAGCCCTGACCTATGGATAGTAGCAGACAATTGTCAGGTATGGTTTGACTTGAAAATCACCAGCACCCTTCCCTGCTGTTTCCCCAAATCTCCAGATGTTCCAGTCTTAGCATGAGGCTTGCTAATGAATGAAGTCTGAGGACACTTCTCACCAGAGAGCATATGTGTTGCTTTGGAGAGGTCATAGGGTAAAGCAGCCAGCCATTCCAAAGGTTTATAAAAGTGGCCTTGGAGAGAACACTGTCCCTGCGCAGTAAGAGATCCAGCAGGTGCCTTCCGGTGAGGGCTGGGGAGAGGTGGTGAGCTGCCACCTGGGCCTGGTCGAGGCTGGGGAAGCAAAGCAAAGGGGAGAAACTGGGTGCCAGGAGAAGTGATCCTATGTGCGCTCTGTGGGGCAAATGCTGCCTGCCAGTATTACCTGTGTGGGTCAGCCGAGAGCCCCCAGAAGAAGCTGAGTTTCCTTGAGAAGGAGCCCAGCACCTGTGAACGGAGGCTTCCCCGCTCTGGCCCTTCCCGAGAGCCCACCGGCGGGATGGGGATGGGCCTAACTACCCCACAATCGCGTGAGCCAAGTTCTCCCCCAAAATCTCTCTGTGTATCTCGGGTTGAACTCTAACAGATGCCTATGCTTTCAGGGACATGGTTTCACTAAAGAGAGAACAGTCGTCTTCCTAACTCCTATATCACATGACTATGAAATTAGATCTGTAGGTTAAATGAAGAATCATTATTTTGTAAAGCTGCCATGAAGTCTAAATTTTAGAGTTTTGGTTGAAGCCCGAGTCTATGCAGATATTGTGTATCATTTTTATTACTACATGGTACCGGGAAATAAATACTGTAACTCGGAGCTAGGAGTCCTGGGTCCATCTCCTGGCCTGAGGACCTTGGGAAAGTCATCGCAGTGCCTTAGGTTAGGTGGACTGACTGGGAAACAGGACGTGTGGCATCCACATCCCAGTCCCGTGAACAGTCTGTGTGAGTGCGTCGTGTGAACAGGAAGCTGCGTGTGTCTCAGTATCGCCTGAACGGGGGCTGGTCTGCAGTCCCCCGAGCCTGGAAGCTCTCTGCATGTTTCGTATTTCCAACAGAGCGGGTCCAGCCCCGGATGGAACCGCAGACAGGCCGCCTCCTAGAGCAGAACGGCCCCATCTCTTCTTCAGTTTTGCCTCAAGCTCCCAGTCGGTTTGAGGAGTTTCAGTTCCATGAAGCTCCTGGCACTCTTGAATTCTCCTTGATCCATCCCCAAATTTCAAACTGACCACGGCCAGCCCCCTTCCCTGGATGCGCCGCAGTGCAGGTGTGGCTCACCCCAGAGACCGCATCTCATTCTCCGTCTGCTCATCTCATGCGGTGCCGCGCGAGGACCTAACTTTTCTTCTCAATTAGTGGATGAGGAGATTGCTCCGCGGGAGATAATGCCTCTGTTGATGTGAGAATTGTAAATCACCTTGAATCTGGGACAAAATCTAAGAATAGCTTTGTCCTAAGATGTGTGAGGAACAAGAATATCACTTCAAATTTAGCGTTCCCTGATCTTCTGGCTAAAGTGACAATCAGGCACCGGGTAATTTTAGGAAAGTCAAGAGAGAGAAGATGCCTTGCAAAATGCAGTGTTGAGATCGGAAAGACGGAATCAGTGAAGGAGAGATGGAGCTGGTTTTCCTTCCAGAGTGGAGGGTTTCTCAGGGTGAGGTTGACACAGATACTGAGCTATTAACATGGTAAAAGGGTGTAGCTCGAATTTTATCCTAGAGTCAAAGGGGTCATGGAGCGTGGAAATTGTAGCACCATGAGATCATCACAGTGAGGATGCTGATTCCGAGCTCCCATTTCCATCGTTCCTCTTCCGTCATTTAGCTAGCGGCCATCGGGGGCCTCTCCTGGGTCACCCCGCAAGGTTCCTGGGAACACAGATGAGAAGACATAATACGTGACCGCATAGAAATCGTGATGTACAATTGCTACATTATTAACCTGTGGAAATGGGCATGTGTTTATACGTCAGAGGTCTGGCTGGAAAGGGTGGGGCATCAGCGGCCTGGAGGTATCTGAATGCCCTTTGGCTCTGAAGCTGGCCATGCCCAGGTGTGGGGTGTAGGGCCTTAGAGGTATAGGGGTGTAGGTGTGGGGTGTAGGGCCATAGGGGTATGGGGTGTAGGGTGAGGGGTATAGGGCCGTAGGGGTATGGGGTGTAGGTGTGGGGTGTAGGGCCATAGGGGTATGGGGTGTAGGGTGAGGGGTGTAGGGCCATAGGGGTATGGGGTGTAGGGTGCGGGGTGTAGGGCCATAGGGGTATGGGGTATAGGGTGTGGGGTGTAGGGGTCAGTGCAGCTCACACGGAGGTTCTCTGCACCACAGCCATGGGCTTCCCCGTGGACCATTTGTGGGTTTTGTCTTCTCAGGTAGGACAGTTTAGAATTACCCTGTAAAGGCTCCATTTTGGGGAGGGAAGGAAAGGAAATGTTCTAGTTCTTTGCCTGTCCTGGTCCCACTATAACTGAGTCACCCCATACGCCCTTATGGGCCGCTCCCCCTGCTCTTAGAGGTAGCACTGTCATCCGAATACTCTCACCCCTACACTCTCTCCCCAGGTGCACATGTGCACCCACCAGTCGGCATCCTCACTGTCCCACAGGCTCGTCACCTTCCTCAGCACAATCTGCTGCCACGGAGCCCCCGTCCACTCGGTCACCTTCAGCGTCCAGCCAGCCGTCCACTGGGTCCTGGGGTGGATGTGACTCGGGGGCACTGGCTGCTGGTTTGATCCTTCCTTCTCTGACCTGGGAGCAGCGACCCTTCCCTCCTGTTCCCACCTGGTTTCCGTGGCACATGTGACGGCAGGACTCACCCTGGAGGCGGCCACTCCTGGGTCCCTCGGGCTCCGATCTGCTCTTGGCTCCGGCAGGGCAGTGTGCCTTCCTGAAGGCATCACTCTGACATTAGCCAAAATGAAGAGTGTTCAGTTTTCAGACCACAAATTCCAGGGAGCAGAGGGTGCAGAGCTGTGGGACCGGCCCAGGCTCCGTGCAGGTGGACCTGCCCGCCGCCCGGCCTGTCCTGCCGCGGGGCCACGCCAGGTGTAAAACTGCACGATCCTGACGCTTTGTTCTGACTCCCAAAATGGCAGCCACATGTTCTAACGAAACAAAAGGTAAGATACGCTGCTAAACTTCTCTAGTAACTGTATATTTTTCTGACCACAGTTTGCAGCACTTCGAGTAATCACTAGATGACGGTTGCAAAGTCTCCAACTGTTGCAGGCATTTAAAATAAAACAATATAAATGACCTAACGAACTACTACGTAGAGGGCCCCCCTCACAGAGTGTATTCATTGGTAGAGTCACATAAACTATTACTCAACATACTTTTGAATAATTTCTGTGAATATTAATAAAATATTAATCTTGAGAGTCATGGCTGTCATTTTTATACCTTTTAGCAGATAACAAACTTATATTTTCTTGTTCTGTTTAATAATTTTGTGAATTTTCTAAGTGCCATCAAGTCCTGCATTTGATAATGTCATCCCCTTAGACTTGGATCACCTGAATGGTTCACATAGTTATAAGTACGTAAAATATTTTCATGAGCCGGATCTGCCCCCTGGGAATTTAGGGGAGAGGATGAAATGGTGCTGGGAACTGAATATTTGTGCCCCTCCCCCCAAATCCATATGTTGAAATCTAACCCCCAGTGATGGTGTGAGGAGGCGGGGCCTCTGGGCGGTGATGAGGTCATGAGGACGGACCCCCCAGGATGGGATTAGTGTCCTCATAACAGAGATCCCAGGGAGCCCCCCCCTGCCCCTACCCTCATGGAAAACACAGGGAGAAGACCCCATCTATGAACCAGGCAGGGGGTCTCACCAGACACCAGATCTGCTTGGACGTCCAGCCTCCAGAGCTGAGAGGAATATACGTCTGTTGTTTAAGCTGCTCGGTCTGTGGTGTTTTATAGCAGCCTGAACAGATGAAGACCACTGGCCTGGCCTTCTATAGAGATGACTTAGATCCCCCAGACCCCAATCACACACACACACACATGCATGCGCACACACATATGTAGGTATGTATGTACATAGATATAGTAAACGTATACATGCACGCACGTCTATATGGATCTCCTCTAATAGTTAACATTTATTATTTCATGATTAATTTATTAGGATCCTTGTAAAGATACAAAGTGTGTTATGTTAATGAGGTAACATGAATTAAATTATCTGTAACTTAGGAAAAAGTAATCCTTTGAGCACAGTTAACATAGAATGCACACATTTTGTGATGTTGGTTGGGAACCTGTGGTATTAAGATAGTAAAAGAGACTGCTCCCCAAAACCAATCCTGTTCTGTGCTCTGGGGGTGAATGCTACTACACTTGTGATTTCTTCCCCCAGAAGCTGCTCACCCCACAACCCTCCTCTTTGGGTAAACTTATTTCTTTTTCCTAGAGTAGTTTTAGGATCACAGTAACGTTGAAGGGAAGAAACAGAGATTTGCCATATACCTCCTGCCCCCACGTGTGCCTGGCCTCCCCCAATATTAACATCCCCATAAAAAAAAAAGAAAGTTTAAATGAATGGGAAACTCTCCTGGCATTTAGGGGTGGGAGCCCAGGTGCTAGGTAGCCCAAGTAATGAACAGCAGTCTTGGGTCCCGCATGATTGGTAAGCGTACTGCCAGGCATTGATGAACATGAAGACGCTTTTGTAATTACCAGAATCTAGGAACTTGCTCTGTTCACATAAAAGCAGGATGCATTTTTGCACAGTTTTAATGAATTGTCTAGGAAGGTAATTTCGGTGCAAATTGAAGGAAAAGAAGTAGACTGAGCTTTATTTTGTTCACAGCATCCCAGGGGCATTGCCCGTCTTTGTAGGAGATTGCCTGCCCACGGCGACACGGCTCTCAGTACTGCGTCCCCGGTGAAATATGGCTGCACGCGTCAGCTTCACAGCTATGCCAGTCGTGGTGATTCTGGACTCAGATGTAGGCACCTGACTATTTCATTATGATTTCTGGAGTGTTTAGGAACTGAGGAGTTTAATATTGGAATACATATGCTTTCTATGAAAAACAAAGACAAAAGTTACTACATCCCTCAGCAGAGTGGCACGTTTGTCACAGTTGATGAATCGATGTGGACATGTCATCATCACCCAAAGTCCAGAGTTTACCTTGGGGCTCTCTCATGGGGTCGTGCATTGCACGGGTTTGGACAAATTTGTGATGACACGTATCCCCTGGGGACATCCTCCGGGATGGCGTCCCTGCCTCTTGCCCGCCCACAGCTGATGTTTCTTCATGGACCCTTTTCACCTTCGGGATGTCACAATTGGTTCGCTAAAGAGCACATCAAACTGCGTGATTAAAACTGTCCCCATTTTTTTTATTGGATTAAGAACACATAACATGAGATCTCTTGCCTTAAATTTTAGACATGTCCTACAGCATATCCCTAGAACTTACTTTGAGTAACTGAAACTTCATGCTTGCTGATTAGCATCTTCCGGTCCCCACTCCCAGCCCCTGGCAGTCACTGCCTGACACAGTGAGTTGGACTGCTGCAGATTCTACGTATAAGTGGACCCGTGCAGTGTTTGTCCTTCTGTGACTGGCTTATTTCACTGAGCACGACGCCCCCCAGGCCCATCCGTGCTGCAGGGTGTGTTAGGATAGCCTCCTGTTAAAGGCTGCACGACACTCCAGTGTGTGTATAATCCACATCTTCTTTAGCCGTCCATCCGTGGATGCACGCTTGGGTTGCTTCCGCATCTGAGCTGCTGTGAACGATGCTGCTATGAACGTGGGGCACAGATAGCTCTTCAAGACTGAGTTAGTTTCTATGTCTGCCTCCCCCCCGCTGGATAGTCGACGCTGTAAATGCCTGGACCTTGCGTGGTGGGTTTCTAGCAGTCAGTCGGGAATGAGATGAAGTTGAGATCAATCCAGTTTTGCTCCACTAAGCAATACCTTTCAGCATGCCCCTGAACTGTGGGCCTGTCTTCGTTCCCCAGCCCCCATCTCTGGAGCACGTGAAGGAAGGGGGTTCCCAGGCGGCATGGTGCACGCCATGCAGAGGAATGTGTAACATGTGGAACTCGGTATTCTAAGACTGTTCTCTGAATCTCAAGCCCCTGGCGTCTCCCATCAAAAGATACCTCTTAAAACTACACCTTCAGCCCCCATTTAATCCTCAGTATACCCCAAGTAAGTCATGCCATAGGGTCAAATTGTGTCTGAGGACAGAAGTGCATTGCTTATAGGGAATTGATAAGCACTCCTTTCCAAATACATCAAAGAACAGAAGGGCTTCATTCAGTGAATATCAATAAACTTTAGGGACCAAACCAATTAAGAAAGTTTATAAAACCCATCTGAGATAATCTTCTGATAGTAAGATTCTCCTTCCCTTATAGTTGCATATAACAATTATTTGTTGAAAATAGTTATATCCACTTTATAGTTTTATCTGGAGAGAGTCCTGAATTTTACATTATATAAAAAATAATAAACAAATTATATATATATGTATATATATTTATATATATATATAGAGAGAGAGAGAGAGAAGAGTCAGAAGGAGGAGGAAAAAGAGAAGGGAGGAGGGAGTCAGAGGGAGGAGGAGAATCTGAGGGAGGAGGAAGGGAAAGAAGTCAGAGGGAGGAGGAAGGGGAGAAGGGAAGGAGAGTCAGAGGGACACGGGGAAGAACAGAGTGCAGGGACAGAGAGTCCCCAAGGCATTGTGCCAGTCCCCTGGTTCAGTGATTCCTGAACTCCAGTATGTGTCTGTGTGTGTGCGTGTGTGCACACGTGTGCATATTTCTGTGTGCATGCGCCTATGTTCATGCACACACACAGACACTCGGATTCAGCAAGAGAGCTTTGTATTCTTATATTAAATTTGCTTTTTGGTCTAAACAAACTTGAGTCTGGTGTGTGTTCATTTCAACCCAAAAGCAATACCACACACCCTTAAGTATCTTCTTCACACTGCTCCCAAGTCTGCGCTCGAAACCGTGAGTCTGGGGCGCCTGGGTGGCTCAGTCGTTAAGCGTCTGCCTTCGGCTCGGGTCATGATCCCAGGGTCCTGGGATCGAGCCCCACATCGGGATCCCTGCTCTGCGGGAAGCCTGCTTCTCCCTCTCCCACTCCCCCTGCTTGTGTTCCCTCTCTTGCTGTGTCTCTCTCTGTCAAAATAAATAAAATCTTAAAAAAAAAAAAAAAAAAGAAACCGTGGGTCTGCTGCCCCCACGCAGGAGAAACATCCAGCCCCGAACACAAATGTCTGATTTTGTTCCCTCCTGCCTTCCACTTTGTGGCTGGGAAACTGGGCTGTGCTGGGGACTCTGAGCACATTGCTCTGTCCTTTGAGCACCAGGGTCCTCCATGGAGCTCCTCCTGTGAACACAAAGTGGAATAAGGCAGGTAAGGAGCCTGATCCACTGTCTGGAACACAGTAAGTATGAGATAATAATTATGATTATGATTATATTATTACAATTTGTTCTCATTGTCATCATTTCGAATATAGAGCCCGGCACAGACATATGGTAAGCATTCGATACATTGTAATTATTAATATTATTATAAGAACATAAACATATCTTATTAACATAAAACTGAGCTTCGGTTTTGATTCAATATCCAGCATCACACACAACAATGAAACTAATAAAGACATTTTTATTAAAATCAGAAATAGGGCAAAGTACATAGTATAAATGTAATTATATTTCAGTCAAAATCCCAAATGGCTTTTATTTTGAAACTTGACAATATAATTACACATTTCTTCTGCAATAATAGGACATAATAATCGAGGAAATATAGAAGAAAGATAATGAGAGAGGAATTTCACAGCTAGATATTTCATAAGCTATAATAAGTTTCAAAGAAGTATTAATTCAAGAACAGACATATCAATGGAGAACAGAAGTCCTAAAAATAGACCCATTTAAAAGGATATTTGATACATAATGAGTGAAATTTCCAATAATTTAGCAGTATGCCTAGTTAATGAATAGCATTATGATAACTGGTTCATACATGGAAGAAACTCAACGCTATGACTTTTTCATACAATACATGAGCCTGAACTATATAGATGGAGTAAATATTTAAATATAAAAAGAAGCCATGAAAATAATTGTATATTTAAATAGTAATATTTTTGAATGAAGGTGAAAAATTTTCACATATCAAAATCCTTAAGAAAAAAGATAATATTGATACAGTAAAAACACATTTCTGCATATGAAAATCACATTAAAATGTAAAGACACTTTTTTAAATAGAAAAAGGTTTAGAATTCTAATAAAAATTACTTTGTGTCCCTGTATACAAGACCTTACAAAAATGAAAATTAGCAACAAACTATACCACAGCAACAAGAAAACATTGGAAAAGGATGTGCAAATGATTTTTTAAATGACCGTTTATATACATGAAAAACAAACATTTAACTTTACCGGCTAATGCCTACTGAATGTTGTCCAAGGGAGAATTGTCAAAATCTCCAGCTCTGTCTAATCTTGCATCATGCTTTGGAAGTTGTGTTTTTGTGTGCATACACAATTAAGAAAGTTATGTCTACTCAATGAACTGACACTTGCATGATTAAGAAATACTCTAGGTCATCCATGCTAATTTTCGTGTTTTGCTACCTACTTTGTTTGAAATTAAGGTAACACGTCTAATTACAGTTAGACTGTTTGATACTGTCCTGAAGTCTCAGATACTTGCTTGTTTTCCTTCTTTCTTTCTTTTTTGACCCCATGCATTGTATATATATGATTTGGATAATTTCAATTGGCTGGTCTCTCACCTACTGAATTTCAGATCCAGCCTTTCATTAGGTGACTTTCCTTCCAGCCTGGAGGACTCGTGTGAGCAATATGTTGCTGATGGAGGTGATTTCGTGTAGTGTGCCCATGTGTGTGTACATGTTAAAATTCCTCTTTTCACTTTTATATTTAAAAACTATTAAAAATTCAATGTTTTCCAATTTTTCCTTTCAGCACTTTAAAGATGCTGGTGTGCTATATTATCCTGAGAGATGGGAGCACAAATACATGCTCATTTTAGTTCTTACAACAGAAAAATTCAAACATAAATACGGACACAGGCCTATATATGATTAGCATGCGAACGCCACTGAGGAGCAGGCCAGCAGCCCGGACACCACGGGAGAATGAGCACACCCAGGGCCCACGTCTTTTTTCTTAGATCCTATTTTTCATTAAAGGAGTCAACACCACTTGGAGAAATCACTGGTTCTACGGCCGGGGCCCAGAAAAAGCATGCTGAGCCCGGAGACCCCTGTAGGGGCAGAAAGTGAAGATGTGCTCAGACCGCAGGGAGGTGTGGGGGGCCCCACGGGGGCACCTGCAGCCAACCTCAAAGCGTTCCCACAGCCGGAGCCGCTGCAAGCAAATCCTAACAGTTTCAGACTAAATATCCTTCTGTGTATACTGATATAAATAAATAATCGGGTGTATAAATAATAGATAAATAAGAGAGAGGGAGAAATCCTCTTTTCAGAAGAGTGTCAGATAAAATAGTCTACGTAGATTCTGCCTCCTCTATCACGCAGCTTAATTTCCTCTCCTTCCAAGAAAGAGAGTATGGAAAGAGAAAAATCCTAACTTTACAGTGGAGAAATCCAGCAGACTCTACTTTAACCAAGTAATTAATGTTAAAAACCACTGGTAGTAATTCATATTGATATTACACACTCTGCTATGTGATATATTAGAGCTCTCCAGAGAAACAGAGGTATGTATATGTATATGTATATGTATATGTATATGTGTATCTATCTATCATCAATCATCTCACTATATAACCAACTGCATGTGACAGGAGATCCCCAACAAATGCATCTTCTTCTTCTCTTTCGAGTCTATGGGGCCAAAGCTGCATCTTCCAGAGGCAATGCATGAAAATCAAACCAAAAATAAGCAGCTCCTTAAAGTCTGATCAATTGAGAATTTGGAAGCTTGTAACTCATCCTGTGGAGATTGTTAGAAGTAAAAACATCCCCTTTACTTACAAAAACATCCGGTAAACAACATAGTTAACATACTTGGAAAGTCAGTGGGCTGGAAAACACGGTCCATGCAAGCAGATATGTGCTTAGGTTTGACAAGATCATAAAGGAAACAAGACTTGTTTAATCTAAGATTTACCAACACAGAAATGCAATGCATTTTATCAGAGACCCAGAATAACTAATTAAAATGGATTCGATTGCAATTATTCAGTTGTATCAGAAGAAAGAGGGGGATATTGTGGCCAGCATTTCAAAAAATATCATCAAGCTTTCCAAACATTAACATGCCGGTGTTGAATATGATATTTATACAGCAGGCATTGAAGAGAAGATTAAATTGCCTTTTTATGTAAGAAATTGGATAAAGAACAGGAATCAAGTAAATCCAAAGTGTAATTTTCTTATGAACATGAATTGATAGGATGTGCTCAGGTCAAAGATAATGTGTGTCATTATATAGCTGAGGCAGGAATCTGACATTTCTTTGGCCCTGGTATAAAATTTAAAGTGACATGCCTTTATTTTCCACTGGGACAGCTGTTACAATTCTCCCATGAGAGCTGGCCCCAACTGGCACGTTTTAAATGGAAATACATGTGGATAATAACCACAGACTCTAGAGCAGTGCTGGCTAGGCAGGAATCAAATTAGGGGTAAGTAAAAGCTTTGTTTATATTTCTTTTGCTTTTAAACCTTTCCAGAGAGTTGATTATATATTATTAGCATGCATATTTATGGATTAAGGACACCAGGAGCTAAAATAGCACATTTAGCTTCAAGAGATTCCCTGGCTGTGTGTGTGTGTGTGTGTGTGTGTGTGCGCGCGCGCGCGCACGCAGCGTGAACACACCTGTGTGCCGTCATACATCTTTCTCGGTGTGCGAAAATAAGGATAGAATTCTCACCAGTTTGTTCAGACTTCATCAGTCTGGAGCAAAGCTTATCTAGGACCTAACGCAATGCCTTTGAAATCTACTTTTGATCTACTTCTCTTCAGGAAGGATCATAGTGTTTTCAGGAAGAGTCTGATACTCAAAGCCAAAGTAGCAGACCAAGGACGCTAGGGGCTCTTATCAACAATGGTGGATCTGGAAATGGTTGATTTCTTTGAGGATGGCTAAGGGTACACCCCTTATCCCATTGCATTCCCTGCCCCAGGAACTCCCTGCCACCCGGGTTCCCATGTGGCAAGTCTTACTTCCGAGTATAAGAGGAGTTCAGCACTGTCACAAACCAGGGGGATCGGTGGTGAAAGGGGCACTTGAGCAGGTGGCAAGTGAGACCCTTTGATTCCATGCTCACTTTATTCACGCCGTGTCCCTTAATTCCTGTAGTGTACTGATGAGTTACTCCCATTTTACCGAGAAGGAAGCAGGTAGAGAGAGTTTAATTTGCCAGTGTCACACAGCAAGTCCGTCATTTGAATCCAGAACTGTCTAAGCCCAAAGAATATGTTTCTGTACCACAGTACTTTGGTTGTGTACTGTCTAATGAATATAAATTTTCCAGTTTTCCCTGAGTATTAGAAGTGAATAGCACTTGAATATTTTAAGAAACCTTTTTAGTTGTTTTGCAACAAACATAATTTTCCAGTTGACAGAAATAAACAACACTTGGGATGTTTCCCCTGTGGGTAGGACTTGCATCAGGGACTATGATGCTTGGTCGGGAAACATATTCACAGCACAATTAGGCTGAAAGCTGAGTCATTTGCCTTGTCATCAATGAGGAAATGGAGCTCTAAGCACTGTGCCTTCTGTTGCCATCTGACAGATTTGAATGTCCCCATGTGGTCTGTTGAGCAAGGGATGGCTTTCAGGCATGCACCGCTGGGCAGCTCTATGGGATAGCAAAAGTTCCCATCTTTGTGCAGAAGTGTCCCAAATTTTCTGACTTCGAACCTCTGAATGAGAAAGCATTTTTGCAAATCGTGAATATAACTCTTGACTGCTTATAAATATCTCTAAAATATAAACTGCTCTCTTTTGTCTTGGAAAATGTGGCACAGAATACAGCCAGTACCCAATGTTTAGAAGAGTCGTTTCTTAGGATCCTAACCTTGGTGGAAGAGTTAGAGGTCATCGAGTGCACCCGGGTTCCCAGGACAGAAGTGCTCGGGATGACACCCTCCTCCAGATGGCTGGTCATTTCCTGAAGGCTTTTCATTGTGAAAGTTTTCCTTTCATGGAGCTCTTACTGACATTGTTTTCCGGAAGATACCCACCTTGTCCTTTGTCTTCCGTTTGCACCACATCAGGTAACAAATACCTTTTGAAAACCAGTGTTATTCTTGTTCCCTACTTTACTGTCCTTCAGATGAAATAGTCTTAGTTTTTTCAATTTTCCCACATGGAATTTTGTCCCAGACTGACAATTCTTGTCTCTGGCCTTTGCACCATTTCTGGATCCATTTGATAGTACATTTCTTATTCCATAGCATCCACATTAAAACAGAAGTCCAAAAACGGGCCAAAGGGCACCAAGACGTCACCAACCACGACCTAGAAATAACCTTAATGTGAGCATAAAACAGTGAGTGTAGCAAATTAAAAGGAAAACCTCTTTACCTGTCACTATTTTTGTCTGCTTCACCATGGATTGTGTTCATTTACACACTTCCTGGTATTTCCCATACAAATTCTTATGTCAAAAACAATTTTTTAAAAAAATTAAGTTTTGAAATTAACTGTAGCAATTTTAAATGCTCTATATTGAATTTCACCTTCAAAAAAAAAAAAAAGAATCATTGCCTCAACGAATAAAACTAACTTAAAAAATGCGCTTCCCTCCCCAGTATGTACCTTTTCCTATTTAGCTGATAAAGAATGATGATGGACTCTGACAGCAGGCAACCAAACATCTTTTTTAAATGTTTTGGTTATTTTACCCCTTAAAAAAAATTCTATTTTTCTTGAGTGCTCAGCCAACTTTACATCCTCTAAATCTGTGTCGCTGTGATATTAGGACCTCTAGCTTAAAGAATTAAGATATAGGTAGACATAGCAATTTCCTGATTTCAGCCCTGTGAGGTTTTTTGTATCACATACATTTCTATCTTTGTCCCTATTAACCTGGCTCCCATGCATCCCCCGGGCTCTGTGTGTGGGGTTTCCTATGGGCAGGCACACAGCTCGTCTCTTACTACAGATGGGCCTCCTTAGCTGTGGTTTCACTTACAGGCGGCCAGCTGGGTCTGGAAGCAGGGGTCCTCCTTCTGACCTATCCTCAGAAGGCCAGGAGTAGCCTAATGCCAGCTTACACTGCCTGTGTGGCTCTCCTCACTTCACCCGGTCCCCCAGGCCTTGTGTCAGCTCACATCATCACAAGAAGAAGGAGGATGAGTGCAGGACAAGAAGATATTTTGAGAGAGAGACAGGGAGAGACCACATTCACATCACTGTTAGTACAGTTTATTGTTATCTTTGCTCTATTTTATGACTAGTTATTGTTACTCTCATAGTGTATAAATTAAACTTTATCATAGGCATGCGTGTATAGAAAAAAGCATAGTATATAAAAGGTTCGGTACTATCTATGATTTTAGGCATCTACTGGTGGTCTTGAGACATATTCCTTGAGGGGAATGGCTGTATTTAAAGTCACTCATTAATTCTTAAAAATAAGTAAATAAACAGAGAACGAAAACCACTCGTTAATTCTTGACAACAGAGTCATCTGCTCGCCCTTAATAGTCATGTCCCTAGACTAGCACAAGTCTCATTTCTGCCCTGGAGTCTGTCAATGGCGATGAAATAAATTAAGAGCTTTTCTTTGGGGTTTTAACTGATTTGTCTGTTAGGGAGGGATGGTGATGGACGGGATCACTGGGAAAGCTGACCTCAGTGGGCCATGGTGTGGTGCCTAAAAGACCAGAGAAGGGTTGTAGGGAAGGGTTGTAGCCAGAATGTGATGTGAATGGAGTTCCTTTTTGCTGCCCCATTTCTCCACTCGAGACATTTCCTTCATGCTCAAAGATGATGTTAGTGTTTCAGAGAACAAAGTGTCCACACTGTGGGGCTCCTCCGTGGGCCCTTGCCCTCAATGAAGCGTTCTCACCCAGTGACTGACCACATCGTGGCCCGCTCTCTGAAGAAGGGATGGTAAAACCCGGCCAGCATCACATTCAGTTTAGTAATTGCATTCCACACTTTGACGAATCTCAGTCATTGAAGCTGAGTAAGGAGGAAAGTATTTTAGACAGCAGAGCTTTGGAAGTAGCATATTTTAAAATTATTTTGACTGTTGTTAACTTTTTTGTGCACTATTGTCTTCCAAGTAATAGGTAATTTGAGTAAGGTAGAGGAATATGGATAACGAAAACATTAAATTTGATGAGACCCACTGTACACACCTTAAGTGGAGCCTATTACCAGTCTTAGCACCTCTGGATTGAGAAGACCCAAGGGAGAAAGATGTCAGGCCGTATGGCTTGCATATTTAGCTTCAAGTGTTGTGCTCCAGCAGAAAACAAAATAGATCCTTGGGACACACTGGTTTTGCCATCAATACTTTACTTGTACTTGGGGAAACAAACACTGATTTAAGGAAACTGTAGAGTAAGCAATATTGAATAACTCATACCCATAATAGATGATATTAAAATAAACATGTAGCTCCAAATAGACCCGTGATAATTGTCCCATTACCTCACCATCAAAGTGCAGTGTGTTGAAATGTGTTTCCCCAAAAGATGTATTCAAGTCCTGACCCACAGCAGCTGGGAATGTGGCCTTATTTGGAAATGGGATCTTTGCAGATTTAACCAAGTGAACACAAGGTCATAGTGGTATAGGGTGGGCCCTAATCCAATATAACTGGTAAATAAAGGTGAACTTTGGACACAGGCACACGTGGAAGCAGAGAGACAGAGACTATAGTAATATGGCTTCAAGCAGAGGAACGCCAAGCATTGCCAATGCCACCAGAAATAGGAGAGGGGCCTGGGACAGTTCCCTTCTCAGAGCCTCCAAAAGGAACCAACACTGCTGCCAAAACCTTGATCTCAGATTGCTAGCCTCCAGAACTGAGAACAATTTTATGTTGTCTTAGGCCACCCTGTCTGTAGTACTTCGTTATGGAGGGAAACTAATCACATGGTAGACTTTGAGCTACTGGAATGAAGACCTGGGTCTTCCTATTAGGGCTCAGGGTGCAGATGTTCTTTGGTTACAATCACACCACACCCAAGTCAGAATTCTGTGCAAGGCCAGACACCTCTCCACACAGATTGAAATAAAAATATGCAAGTATCTTACACTATGTATTAAATTTAACCATCTAAAATTAAAGCCATTTTATAAATCAAATTCAGCTGCCAGCTCCAGACTCCTACTATAAGTTACATACTGTGCTCCCATAGTACACCACGGGGAATCTAAATATCACTGAATATTGTATATCTGTTGGTCCTAGTTCAGTACATTACTTCCCATATTCCTAGTACTATTTTTGTTGATAAGGTGAAACAAAGTCATTCACTATACTGGAACTAATTTGAGGGGCGGGGTCCCCATTTTTCCGAATATTAACAAAAAATAAGTTTCTCTTCCACTATCCTCATCCCTTTTTTCCACCCCTTCCTTGGCCATCCCAACACCAAAGTGTTGGGGAAAGAGGTACCTGTGTGTTGCTTGCATGCCCAGGAGTGAAGAAGTGGGGTGTATGGAGGCTGAGGGAATGGGGGTCATGGAGATTGAAGGAAAAAGAGGTCACTCATGCAAGTGGGACATTGGACGTTGAGAAAATAATGAAGTGATTGAACTAATGAGGAAATGTACTAAGGATAATTGCTACCATTTTTCTTCAGGTCAGAGGAGGAAATTACAACCAAGAAAAGAGGAAAGGCTAAATAAAGTTTTGAAGTGTTGGGCTAGAATTGCAGATATAGGTATGAATTTTTTTTTTTTTTTTTAAGATTTATTTATTTATTTGAGAGAGAGAGAGTATGGAGAATAAGGGCAGAAGGAGAGGGAGAGATAGTCTGAAGCAGACTCCCTGCTGAGTGTGCAGCCCAACATGCGGCTCGATATTATGACCCTGAGATCATGACCTGAGCTGAAACCAAGAGTCAGATGCTCAACCTACTGAGCCACCCAGGTGCCCCTGAATTCATTTTTTAAAATTGCATAACACAAGTAGAAAAAACATAGCTACAGATGTACTGGTGTGGACATATGTGTGTGCACGTACATGTACATATTCCCTAGCTCCACTGCCATAAGCTGTAAACACACCTGAAATCCCGATGTTGGCTTCTCCTAGCCATCTTCCAATGAGGGGGACAGGACTCCTTGGATAAGAGGCAGATTCCAGGGCTGACGAGGGAAATTGCAAGATGGATTTAGGATAACTTATGCCAGGAAGAACAGCTTCAAAGGATGGGAAGGACAAAGAGCCAACTGGAAGAGGCTTAGCATGGTTAAATTCAGGACAATGTAAGCATGAAAAAAATCTATGATAATGTGTTATGATTTGTTGAATAAAACAGAAATACACGAGTAAACAAACAAATGAATACATGAAGTAAATAAATAATACATGAAGAAGGAAAGCTTTTCCTTATGATAAAATGCCAACTAATAAATGCAGAAGGAAGGTTAGAAATAGGAAATGACGATTTATCAACCAGCACAGTGGTTGTTGATACGAGTAGGAGACCTCAATGGGCACTAATGCCGTGGAGTGGGATTTCTACAAGAAACAGGATATTACCTCAAAAGTCTCCTCAGAGAATATATATTAATTTCAAAGGGGAAAGTGGTGACTTTATGCTTAAGAAGCACAGTAGAGGTCCTCTTTCTGCCATCTTTCCATGCCGCCATAATGGTGTGCATGAGTGTCCTGGCAGATGCTCTCAAAAGCATTAACAATGCTGAGAAGAGAGGTAAACGCCAGGTTCTTATTAGGCCGTGCTCCAAAGCCATCGTCTGGTTTCTCACTGTGATGATGAAGCATGGTTATATTGGCGAATTTGAAATCATTGATGATCACAGAGTAGGGAAAATTGTTGTGAACCTTACGGGCAGGTTAAACAAGTGTGGAGTGATCAGCCCCAGATTTGATGTACAACTGAAAGATCTAGAAAAATGGCAGAATAACCTGCCCCCGTCCCACCAGTTTGGTTTCACTGTACTGACAACCTCAGCTGGCATCATGGACCATGAAGAAGCAAGACGAAAATACACAGGAGGCAAAATCCTGGGATTCTTTTTCTAGGGATGTAATACATACGTGCAAATAAAATGCCTCAATGGACCAAAAAAAAAAAAAAGAAGAAGCACAGTAGAGCTGGGGACCCAGGCTAATATGCCCACTGGTGGAAGGAGGTGACATAATGTGCCTCTTCATGGGGCAACTGAGAAGGGCATTCAGACCCTCCTGTTACCATGTGCCCTGAGGGGACACAGAAAAACCCCAAATGGACCCTGACCACGGTCCCCTTAAATTTATCAAGGTCAAAACAGGGAAACTATAAAAAGCTCTTTGAGGTTGAAGGAGGTTGAACCACAGGACCACTGAATGCAGGGCGGGATTCTGGATCCTGAGCCTGGGAAAAGCAAAGGGATATTGCTGGGAAGTTGGTGGAAGTGTGCATGGGTGTGAAGCATTGCATCAGTGTTGATTTCCTGATATAGAGGCTTATCTGTTGATAATATATGATTGTTTCCCCGTTAGTTTGTGAGATACAAAGTAGAATTTTACGAAGTCTGCTAGAATGAGTCTTAAAAGGTAAATCCATAGTACACTTTCTTTATCTTCATCTCTGCAGCTTGCTCACAGATGATTCTGGAAGAGATCTGATAATGGTGAGTGTGTGTATGTGTAGATAGAGACGAAGATAGGATATGGGGGTGGGGAGCTCTTAGAACAAATGTGGTAAAATGCTAACAGCTGAGGAATTAGGGAGCATGAATCACAGGGATGTGGAAGTCCTTGGTACTAATTTTAAATTTATCTGTAAGCTAAAATTTGTTTTAAAAGAAAATGTGGGCATGGAGAATAAAATTAATTTCTTTAAAATGGAATGGCAAGTCAGATGAAATTCTAGACTGACCTAAACAGTTTCCACTGATCCAGAGTCATATGCTTTCTTATGAGGCATACTCAGGAAGGAGAAAGTAAAGCAACCAGAAGCAAGTGAAAAAATAAAGCCATTAAATAAGAATCAGTTTTGTCCCTTAGACCTCCTTATGAGTTGTCATCACATTATGTTCAGTGTCGATTCATATCTATAAAAGGGTTGCTGTTCCTCAGTAAGCCAATATTAAAACTGAATTTCTGAGAACCAGGTTATTGTCGAGGTAAAGTGAACAGATTTTTACAGAACAGACTAATATCATACAGGGAAAAGGAAACGCTGATGACTACACTGCATCTTGAGGAAATTATATTCTAACATGAATGCAACAATTTCAAATTTTCAAGATGTCATTAAGAGATGAAATGGATGTTCTCTTCTGATTTGTTCAAGAACTCATTTGAATCACTCATATCCTGTGGAGAAGAGCAAACCTCAACCTCTAAATCCATCAAACTGACATACAACAAAATCACAGTTCCAGCTGACATGGAGTGGTCTTTTCCTTTCCGGATCCTCCTTGTCACAACCGCAGCTCCCACCCAACCCACAACTGCATACAACACACAAGCACAAGAAGACTCTACAAGAAGGGACCTCAGGACATGAGATATGACATGGGCGGTGAGTTCCTGGTAGACTCTCCAGGTTTCCAGAGTCCAGAAGGAAGGGCCACCGCATCCTTCGGTTCCCAAGATGTGCCTGGGAAATGTGAATTCTCTATCCAGTGAAATACGCTTCATGAATACAGAAGGGGGGTGGATGCAGACATTTCAAACAAGGAAAATTATCAGAAATTGCTGCTAAGAAACCTACCTAAAGGGAATGATAGAGGAATTTCTCCATGGGGAAAGGAAATGAGAGAAGAAAACGTGGAACTTCAGAAAGGAAAAAAAGAACCTTAGAATGGGTAAAAACACCCATAGAAATATAACAGAAATATAAGTAACAGAGTAATATAAGTAAATACAATGACCTATCTTTTTCATGAGTTTTCCAAATCATTTTTGATAGGTTGAAGCACAGATTATCATACTCTGGGATGAGGTACTCAGTGTTTGTGGATGTAGAGGAGATAGTCAAATGCATATTTAAACCATGGAGGGATAAAGGGAGTCCAGTTTCTATATGTCTCTCCAAGTGGCAAAATGCTGATACCAGTAGCCTCTGTTAGTTCAATGAGGTCTTGAAACACCAAACACACTAAGAGAATTATTCAAAGAGATATACTCAAAACACCATAAATAAATCAAAATAGAATCTAAATCTTTCATATTTCTGATCTCTTAAAGATTTTTCATTAAAATAAGTTGTTGAGAAAAATGAGTATGTTTGATGCATAGCAAACTAGAAAACCAGAGAATCCTGGTTGGGGGGGTTGGGGGAGGGAGAGAGAGAAAGACAGAGACAGCAATAGAGAGAGACAGAGAGACAGTGACAGAAAGGGGACAGATTGATTTTGTATTTTCAATATAGGGTTGAGAGGAAGAAGTAGGATCATAAAAACACCATCAAAAGCATCAAAGAGCTAACACAACTGTTTTCTGAAGCAGATAATGCATAGGTTACTGGGGCAAGTGTCAAAAATAAATCTATTTTAGAGCTTTATCTTCCTTAAATGAAAACGTTTTTCTAACTCAGCGTCTTTCACTTGTCACCTCCTTTCTTCACACTTATTTATTTACCAAATCCTGTTACTTCCGCCTCAGTAAGATTTCCTGAGTGCATCCCTACCTCTACCGAATTTTAGCTGAAGAAAGTAGAGACAAGCCCCAGCTTGAAGTTGCCTGGAGAGTTGTCACTAGAAGCAAGATTTCCCTCCTGTCGATGGTCTGGCTCTTTCCTCCCCCCACCCCTTCCAGCTGCCACGGTCCCCATGTTGGTTTTCTTCCTAAGCCACATGTTCGCAGAGGATTATAGGTGGATCATTGATACCGTAATGTGGGTTTAAATTCGAAGGTCATTTCTCTCAGATGCATTTGCATCAAGAGACTTGTTTTCTCTTATATAAGTTTAGTTACCTGGGAAGATATGGGAGCAATATTTTAGGTTTAGAAGAGACCTTATTTTATTCACTAAAGGTACACCACCTTGTGGAGGTCGACCTCCCCACCTTGCGGCTGCCTCTGTGCAGGAGAGTAAGTCTTCAAGGGGATGCAGGAGATACGAGACTGGACACCAGCAGGCCCACAGAACGCCATTGACCCGCTCCCTCAGCCATCCTAGAAGCGGGGACAAAGATGTCCTGTGAGCCCAGTTGATGCCATCACACATCTGTAGAACAGAAGTATACTGTCCTCCACAGGCAGCAACACATAGACGTGGCTGGTCGAGAACCCAGAAGAGGAAGAAGGTTAAGAAATGTCTGCCGTTTCCTATGTGCGATGCTCTCCAATTTCCCTGGGTAGTGTGTATTTTGATATATAGCATTTCTGCAAAATAGATCTTGATTCCCTTTGGGAAAAAATAGGGTAAACCACATGTTTCATTTGAGTGTATCTTCTTGTGGAAGAAACAACTCTATTACCACATCCCAGGAGAAGCTCCCAAAAGCCAACTGTGTGATGGAAAGCATGACCCCGTCTGTGCCCTGGTCTGCCTGTTCCCTGCCAGCCTCCCAGGGATGGCCTTGGCCACTGTCCTCCTTAGCATGTTTGTGCTAATCAGACCATGGGGACCGTGTGAATTTTAAATTTAGAAAAACACTCAAGGCAAACATATCACTTACATAGCTGAAAATGTCGAGAAAAAGTGTGCTGAATTTGGAAATAAGGGGGAAGAAAAAGGCCATGTGGCTTCTCCATGTCACCTAAGGCTGGGACACAGTGTCCAAAAGCCATCTGGCTTTCTTGAGCACAAAACTTTTATTTACTATATACTGTTGGTTCAAGCCCTGACTAGGTAAAGTTTTTTTTTTTTTTTAATTAATTTTCAGAAAACTAAATTGAATTTTTGGTAATAAGCAAATAATTTCCTTCCAGTAGAGAATATACTCCTGAAGGCTATGGTTTCACTGCCTTGCAGAATATGATCTGGTTTTCTAAATTAGCAACTGTCCGTCATGGTTATTTTGTGAGCTGACCACATGCATTCCAGCTTCCTGTTTACAAATACACATCTGCAAGATAGACTCTTCCCTCAGCTGCTACTGTCAGTGTAATCTAAATTATGTCTTGGGGCTTGAATGCACACCTAACTGATTTTGATACTTCTAATACCGAGTTTTAATCATCACCCCATACAAAACTCTATCCATTCTTTCTGGTAAACATAAAGGGAAGAAGTTGTATGCAGGACTACCCAGCATCCGGGACAGTGGGAATAAGTTAACTTTTGGAGACTGCCTGTGGCGAAGGACGTTTTGCACCGACGACTGACTCTTCTGGAAGTGCCGTCGGCCCCCTCATGTGCTGGTGTGGAGCATCTTGCACGGTTGATGGAAGTACGTGCCGGGTTCAGGAATTACGACGGTTCTGTCTTTGTTTCCTTCTTGGTGGGCACATCTTTCCCCTGGATTCCGACCAGCTACAGAAAAGGGGAGCGATGACCTTTCTATTGATCTCACCTCTACTGATTGCGGTACTAAACACCAGGGCCCAATGGCTCAATGAAACATCAATACAACCGAAAAGGAAGCCTATTTTGAGTAAGAGTATTCTGAAGCATTACGCTGGGTGGGGTGGGGACTACCCAGAGGGACACAGGGTCCAGGGCAAGGGGGCGGGGCACTGGGGGGATGTGTCCCACACTTTGAGAAGAGAGGGAGTGATTCTGTTTTCTTTGTTTTATTTCATCACCAACATTTGGTACAGTAGCTCTAACACTTCAGTTGCATTTTTCTTTGTGATTCATGATAAAAGAAAGACATGAAAGAAATGCTCAGAATCACCTTCCTTTCCTGTAACCCGACAATAAAAATAATGTCTTCCCCATGAAGGCACAGGAAAGGATGTCACATTAACCATCTGAAATGCATTTACTTTCTTGTCGATCCAGGAAACCATTCAAAGGAGTATTTGATGAGAAAATTGAATGAGCAAAAGGTTAAAAACAATTGGGATTTTTCAGAATTCTAAATTCCATTTGGTATACAACTATTGTTTCTGGATGTCTCTTCTTTACTTCTATAAACCTCTACAAGGAGCTCTTTTCAGATGCAATTATTTGGTGATGGTATGTATACATATGTATGTATTATATTCCCTCTAGATATCAAGATGATTTTTAAAGATAGTTTCATTTTCTGCTTATGTAGACTACACTTTGGGTTGCAATCCACTGTCAGTCCTCGGTCCATGCACGTACAGTGGTTCTCCCTGCAACGCGAGGGATGAGCTAGTGCAAAGTGGCATGAGCCTATCCCAGCACACCACTCCCACCTAGGAGTCTATACCCAGGATCTGTACTCTGCCTTCCCTCCTCTTCTTATACACTATTGAAATGATTAATTCTTTAGTGGATAGTGGAAACTGGGTACCTCTTCTGCACTTTCCAACTCGGGTGGAAAATAATAATGAGCTACATGAAAAATAGAATCATGTTGTGTGAGTTCAGATAAGAGAACACGTAACACGGCAAATCGTGAAACTGTAGTTCCCCTGAAGTGATGCCCCATTCCTAGAGCTACCCCTGGGCACAGCACCCACTGCCTCATGTGCGTTGTTCCGCTGAATCCTCAGAACTGTCCCACCAGACCCTCACTACACTTAGTCCCATTTTGTGGAAAAACAGAAGGAAAACTGAAGCTAAATGAAGTGTAATAGCTTGCCCAAGCTCACACGGAGAGTAGGTGACAACACCCCTTAATTTCAAATGGATGTCATAGACGGGAAGTTCTGTGGTTCTCAGAGGAATAAGATAATGGTGGTTAGAACAGACTGAGAATATATGGATAAGACAGGTTTGGGGCTGTGGGTAAGATTTTAATATCTAAATGAGTATATGTAGTCATCAGAGAAAAGGATTAAGTCTCACACTATATCAGTGTCTAGGGAGTATATTGCTAGATTCCTGTGTATTTTCATCTTTTACTTTTTTGCACTCACCATATCATCACCCCAATTACACAGATGGAAAAACTGAGACGTAGATGATGAAGTCCAACATCTGGATCCTTGAGGGAAGGAGGCAGAAAGCTGAGACATTTACCAGGGACAAGCTTAAGGCTTGGCAAGACTTATGGATTTTGTCCTGAGAGAGAGAAGTAGGAAATTAGTGTAGACATTTAAACAGAATGATTAAATATTTAGATGACTATTAAGCTGCAAGTCCAAGGTCCCACTGAAGTTCAAGGACTCGCTCTCAATGCTACATCCCCCTTTGGGTAGCTTTCCTTGGGGGCATGAGTCAGACATTTTCCACCCATGACATTAGTTCATTAGTTCCCAAATATTCTTCTAGAGCATGTTCAGAGATCAAATATTGCTGCCATTCCTCCAAACTCCCCATAGTTTTTTTTTTTTTTTTTCCATTTACTTAAAACCTACAGTTTCCTAGAAGAGAAGACAGAAATGCAGGAGAGCAAACAAGTGAAGAGTCACAAGAGCCAAAGACATTCCAGAGCAGGTATCTGCAAATCCTGGGACTTTCTCCTGCACTGTCAGCCTTGGCCTTGAGGGGCTCATGAGAGAGTTGAACAGAAAGAAGATAAAGACAAGTTATCTACACAAGATAATCATACAAAACACATTTTTTGAACATTGTTAGTCGTCGGTATGTGTAATGTGAATTTGAAGATTGAAATGTTGATCGAAATGTACCGACGATCAGACACTGTGCCGAGTACTTATGTGATTTACTCTGCACAACATCCTATGATGTTGGTGTAACTCTTACATCTGTTTTAAAGATGCGACCCAGAGAAGGTGAGTGACTTGCCCAGGATCACACAGTCTGCAAATCCCGGAGCAAACTTGGGAGCTCTGTAGCATTATCTCGCTCACACACTAGGCTGTACCCATACTTTCACCACAGTTCAGTTCCACAAAACCAAACTAGTGAAACCTTGCCACAAAATAATACATTTCTAGCCTTCACGTCTGATATCTACCTCTTACTCCCAACTGTTCCCTCTTACCTTGGTTTACCGCAGTCTGCCAAACAAACAAAAGCGGGTCAACAGTAGTAGTTCTTCATGGCAACACCACTGCGATAGAAAGGAGAGAACACGTAACGGGCAGGAGACAGAGGGCGGGGCAGGGGCAGATGAGAACCTGGGACCTCCTCTGAGTGAGCAAGCAGAAACACACACAGTGCTGAGTGTCTCGGCGGCCACACTCCACACCCACACCCTCAGGAAAAATGAAGACACAGCGGCTGCTGGGCAAAACCCAAAACCCTGGAGAGGGAGGGAGCCCTTTCAAAATGGGAAGCCAACCGCCAGATGATTGTGAGTTATGAAAAGAAGAACCAGTCCCAGGAGAAAAAAAGTTAAACCTTACACCTGAACCAACAGGTAGCTACACCTTCCATCAGACGTCACCCAAAATCACAGAGCATACTGAGACGAGGACAATGTGTTTGTTAAAATGTTGTTTTCCTCAGCAGCAAAAAATTGGAAAGAGAGGCGAACATGAGAGTTAGATATATCTCAATCGCTACCTCTTGAAACATTGCTTTTCTTATTATAATTTATTACAGATCCTGTTTTAGATCTCTGTGTGTTTCTTAAATGTATTTACATGCTTCATTGTACCATCTTGAACAAACAATAAAATACTCCCTTTTCTCCACTGGAAGTGAATAATTTTTTCATTTTAGTTGGCCAACACTAACTCTTGGAAGAATCCAAGATTTTGAAAGAAAATGCAGCCGGCCTCGAATACTGTACCCATCCATCTAACCGACACAAGGACTGAGCTAATTGTGGCGTGTTTGGTGGTGAATGGAGTCATACTATGTTTTTGTTTTTATGAGGCTTGGAGACTAGCAAGAAAGACGTACTTTAAAAAAGTAATTATAACAAACTGTGAAGAGTATCACAACGGGGGCTCGTGTGGCACCATTGGAAGCAAAGAGCAAGGGGCCCATGTGAGTATAGAAGTCATGGAAGGAGTGCCATTCTGAGAACGGGGTATTTGAGCTGAAGCTAGATTAATTAACCATTTGGAAGCAGAGCTTATGGCAGAATTTGAGAACCAAGTGAAGTCTAACATCTGGATTCTTGAGGGAAAGAGACAGAAAGCTGAGACATTTACCAGGGACAAGCTTAAGGCTTGGCAAGACTTATGGATTTTGTCCTGAGAGAGAGAAGTAGGAAATTAGTGTAGACATTTAAACAGAAAGACTAGTATCAGATTTCTATTGGAAAGAGGATTTGGACAATGATGCCGGGAATGTGTCATGGTAGTTCCTAGGGATACAGCTGGAAGGTCGTGGGATCTGCTCAGATAAGGGGGAGATAGTAAATAAGAGGAAGATAGGGCAGGGAGGTTGACAAGAAAGGGATGTTTTTTAATGAGAATTTAATAAAATAATGAATAAACATGTCTGCCCATCAGTAATTCAATAAATGTTACCCTCTTGTTGAATAGTGTCTCATGCATACTATCAACAATTGCCAATGTATATTGAGTAAAGATTTTGTGCCAAGTATTGTGCTAAAATGTTTGCATGCCTCCGCTTAATCTTTGTTATTTTCATCAGTGTAATTGGGATATCTCTAGGTTTGAATTTTGAATCCATTAGGGTCAGATCTACCTAGAATTCATTGAGCTTCTTGGATTTCTGCATGAATATTTGTCATCGAATATTTTTTTCTGTTGCTTTATATTTCTCTCCTCCTTCTGGGACTCCACTCATGCATCGGGAAGGTCTGCTTGATGGAGTCCTGCAGGCTTCTGAATCTCTGTGTACTTTTCTTCCCTCTTTATTTATTTATTTATTTATTTATTTATTTTTAAGATTTTATTTATTTGACAGAGAGAGACACAGGGAGAGAGGGAACACAAGCAGGGGGAGTGGGAGAGGGAGAAGCAGGCTTCCCGCAGAGCAGGGAGCCCGATGTGGGGCTCGATCCCAGGACCCTGGGATCATGACCCGAGCTGAGGGCAGACACTTCACGACTGAGCCACCCAGGTGCCCCTCTTCCCTCTTTTTCATTTCAGCTCCCAACACTGGACTATCTCTATTGACTTAGCCTCCAGTTCTGCAAGCTCAATTAGGTCATTGGGCCCCTCTAGTTAAATTTTCATTTACATTACTATATTTTTCAATTCCAGATTTTTTAATTTGGTTCTATTTATAATTTATATGTCTCTGTCAATATTCTCTATTCGGTGAGACATGTTTTATTTTATTTTATTATAATTTGCTAGACATACTTCCCTTTACTTCTTTGAAGATATTTATGATACTTTTTTGAAAGCTTTTGTCTACTGCATCTCTCAGGTGCATATTCTGTTGGTTGCTTTTCCCCCCTCTGTATGTGGTGCATTTTCCTGTTCTTTGCTCCTCTTACATGTTTTCGTTGTTGAAACTTAACTGTTTTGACAATACATTGTAGCAAGTCTGGTTTTGGATCCTTTCCCCAGGGTCTTTTGGTTTTAGCAGGCATCCTGTGTGTGGTTTTGTTTTTCTTCTGGGTTAATTCTGTAGTTTCTGTATTGCTTTCAGTTTGTTGCTGCTGAGTTTACTGCTGGAATTTTTTTTTTTTTTTTTTTTGAGCTTGTTTGATTTTTAAGTCTGGTTTAAACTTACCTCAGGGTTAGTATAATTTAGTGGTCTGCCAATGACAGGTTGGAAGATTTGTCTCAAATGCTTTGCCTGTTTGTCTCTCACCCTTGGCCAAGTGGATCTATGTCGGAAGGCATGCCTCCAAACTTTGGAAAGATCACAAGACAGCCTTAGTGCTCTCTTTCTGCTTGGACAGGGCTTCAGGGTTAGCTAGATAAGCAGTGGGAGCCTCCTCCTGCCCCCTGTCTTCCGGAGGCATAGACAAGGACTCCCCCATGCACACAGCCTTCTAGATGTCTGAGAATATGTCAAAGCTTTTCAAAGCTCCCTGTGGTCATCAATTCTCCAGAGATTCCTTTTAAATTCCCAGCCAGGCTCCTGTTGCCCCAACAGAGATCCTAGCCATGGGCGGCTGCAAACGGAGCAGATTGCTATTGTTTTGGTAATACCCTTAGATAGGGCTCTTTGTATCCACTGGACTTAGCTCTGAATTCAATAAAATAACAAAAACACACTAATAGATCCAAATCACGGCTAATTATGAATATGAAAAAAGCAAAAATAAGATAAATGGCAGACATCTTTTACTATAGTTCTTATATATTATGAGACTCATTTACATTATCATAATTTTGGTTGTTCCCTGTTCACTATGGTTTTATGGACTCTGTATGTTTCCCATATGTTTCATTGTTTCTTACCCTTATTGCACACAATAAAAGATAATTGAGTCTTTAAAAAAAGAACAGTTTGTAATTGATTCAAGAATATCTACTGATGACACAAAACAAAATGGGAAAGATTTGGAACTGAATTAAAATGATCACATATTATTCATTAGACTACTATGTTCATGTACACAGAGAGTTAAGGCTTCCATTTATTCTTGCATTTTTATTCATGGACAACATTTTCATTTTATTGAAATGTACATTGTTCTAGTTATTCATAGTGTCTAACAAATTTCCTAATTTATGTAACTCTGACAAATTGCAAAATAATTGATTATAAACAATATTCTGATTCATGAATTTGAGGCTAATGATGGAAAAAGAAAATATTTGAAAACTTTTTTTCAGCATTGGTTACCCCTAAATACCATTTGTTTCTAATTAAATTCTTACTTGAAGGTACAGCAAAAAATATAGAGATATATATATATTTTTAATTTGATGAAATTTCAAAGTCAGACAGAGTAGATCAGGGTTTACAATTAGATCAGGGTTTATAAATCCAAAATTGTTCTGAGTAGGTAATCCTAAATAGTAACGCTTTCAAGGTGATTTACATAACAGAAATCATCATTTCGAAAACTGAAACTGGTAAAAATGATTCCTCTAATTTAGTGTTCAAGTCTGATAGTCCAGAAAAATCTGATGAATCTACAAATGGCGCAAATCTCAAAATGGTGCACAAACTTATTCTTAAGGAGATGAATTATCAGATTAAATAAGAGACCAGTTTTTCCGATTCCAGCAGGATCAGTGGCCTGCTAGGGTGTTTCATGCAAAATCATGGACATGGGTTTTGCATCTTACAGCTGTCTCTCTGTGCCTGTCAATCTGCCTCATTTTTCTGCTTCTCAAAACTTTCCTACTACTTTAAAACATAGGTTGATGTATTTTAATGGTGTCATCACTTATGTAATTCTTGCATGGTAATACTCTTAAAATACTTGTCATCACCAAACACTTACAAGGCAAGAACACCTTTTACCCTTCAAACGATGGTGCGTGACTCTGATCTTGTGTCGTTCACAGGCTGTGGTGGTTGCCGTACTGGAGGGAACATGCGTTCGCTCAGCACCGGAGCTGAGCCACTCATCTGCTCCTTCATCTGCCCCTTTCTAAGTCAGCGGTTCCGACGGCTCAGGTGGTACCACTCCAAGGCGGCCTGTGCCCAGCTGTCTAGAGGTGGAAGCTTGAGAACAATTAAAGGCAAAAGAACACCCTTCAGAGTCCTTTGTTCTGTTGTTCCCATTCTAATTCAAAGCATACACATGGCACTCTAATGAGCGCCCTGATTCTAAAATTGCCCTCATTAATTTTCCATCTCTCGGTTGCTCTGTGAATGACTCACTGCACTGTGGGGAGACGTGTACTCAAGCTGCTTCGGAACTGCGCTCCAGCCTGCTTCCCAGCCCGCGCCTCCCCCCCAGGTGAGCATGTTACCTGCGCAGACACAGGGACCTTAGGTACTCCATGAGACCTGCCGTCTTCCCAGCAGATCCTCTTCACTCCCGAGTCCACTTCTCCAACTGTGCTTTCTACTGCCCAGAAAAAGACGCTTTTTAAAGTACCAAAGAAAGAAGATTTGTATCCGAGGAGGAGTATTTCTCTGAAGGTCAAATCAAACCTCATCTGGGCAGAGCCTGTGATGTTCACCATTGCATGTCTTCTTCCTCACCCTCGTGGTGCAGAAACAATCTACTTTATCCCCTTTATAGAGCCATTCTTCCTAATTCCTATTTTGGACTCCTCAAATCATACATTAGTTGAAGCAATCTTAAGTCAAGCGATCCCACTTGGTGGTCGCTGGTTTTAACCCACTCATACCATTGGAAGATATAATTAAGTACTTTTTCTTTCTGAATAATATTATGATGTCCTATAGTTTTCTTAAAGAAACTTTTAATTTTAGAATCGTTTTTCATTTACAGGAATATTGTGAAGATGTTATAGAAGGCACGCATATGACCCACTGCCAGTGCCCTCTGTTACTAATATCTTAGTAGATTAATAGGGCATATTTATCACAATTAATGAACCAGTATTGATACATGATCATTAACTAAAGTCCATACATCATTCATATTTCCTTTGACTTCTACATAATGTCCCTCTTCTGCTCCAGAATCCCATGAGGGATGCCACATGACATCTTCCGGGTTCCTCTCGGCTCTGACAGTTTCTCAGACTTTTCATTGGTTGAAATGGTCTTGGCAGCTTTAAGAAGTAGTGGACAGTATTTTGTAGAATGTACCCATTTCAGATTTCTCAGATGTTTCCCTCATGAATAGACAGAGATTATGTGTATTTTGGAGGGAGATCATGAAGTTCTGTTCTCACCACACCTGGGAGGGGCGGGTACGTCAACAGGACATTTCTGTTGATGCCAAGCTGGAGCACCCAGCTGAAGTGCTGGGTGCCAAGTTTTTCCACTGTAAAGTCCTCCTTTTGTACCATCTTTCAACACCTGCTCCTTGGGAGGAAGTTGCTATGTGGAGAGCATGCGTGCGGAATGGTGACTTACACCCCACCACCTTGAGGGTGCGGTGTCCAATCATTGTTAGCAATTCTTCTGCACAGGAGATATGTCTCTTGTTCTCCACGTATTTAAGCTTCTCTTCATATCACTGTGGGCTCGTGGATATTTATTTTATATTTTGCATAATAACTCAATCCATACTACTGTTATCTATCTTACTGCACAGATCATTCCAGCTTTGGCCATTGAGAACTCCTCAATGGGCTTCTGTGTTCCTTTGACAAAGCCCATCATTGACTCTGTGTATGTGTGTAACACTTTCTTATTTTCTGGCACTTCCAGATGCACCAGGCTCATCTTGTACATTTCCTGTCCTGGTCCCAGAAGCAGACTCATCTCCAAGGAGCCACATTATTGGGGAATGGTGACAAATCCAAATGTAATGTTGTGCTCATTGCTAGCGGGGTGTGGGGGGCATTCTTTCTAGATCTCTCAGCTGACACAAGGAGGAGATGTGTGTGCATGGTAACCCGTGTATACACACAGGTATATAAATGCTTCTAGATGTAGTTCTTGTCTCTATATTAAGCTACACAGGCATTCACAGTGCTGTGTCCAATTCTGATCCAGCACTACATGAATCCTCCAGCCTCCTCCCTTACTTTTCTTCAACCTCCGCACCGCAGATGAGAACACTAGCTCCTGAGAGCTGCCGTCTGCCGCCCATTTACGTAACTGCTCGAGTCCAGTCTACACGGGTAGTGGTTCCAGGGTTGTTCATTTGTACCCCCGCGGGAAACAACTTTATCAACTAGTGTACCATGTTGTACACACTTTGGTCTCAGATTCCACTCGTTTCCAAGTGACTTAGGTCAGTATTTCCCCCACCCCTGCAGTGAGATCGCTTCCCATGACTGCAATCGAGTTTGATTGTTTTGTCCCATGCTGCATTCCATTCTGGGATTTCTTGATGTAAGTGTAGATATGCATATTAAATTTGCACACATTGAGCTCTGCTCTTCGTGCTGTGAAGCTGTAAGGATTTTGACAAGTGCACCGTGGCATATCCCCACCACTGCAGCGCCCACCCGATGGCTTCACCCCTTGTTTTACCTGATCCCCCATCCCCTCCTAAGCTCCTGGCAACCAGTGATCTCTTTCCATCTCTCAGCCATTCTTCTCTTACAACCTCCCATCAAACGGCTCATGTAGCACTCGGCCTTTTCAGCTGGCTTTTCCCACTTAAACTCACTCATAGCTCTGCGTTGCTTGATGCCTAGTTCCGTCTATTTGCTGTATAGTGTTTTCACTTGTCCCATAGTTTGATTATTCATTATCCTATGGAAGGACATCTTTTTTGTTCCAATTTCTGGTGATTATGAATAATGACGCTGTAAGCGTCATTTGTGTGCAGGATTTTGCTGGAACACAAGTTTCCAAAGCAGGTGGGAAATCCCCCAAGGACTCTATTGATGTCCATGCAGTGCGCACACGGTGCGACTAAGCTCTGTGAGCTCCCAGCCAAGCTCCCAAAGTGCCTGTACTGTCTTTCCTTCCTATGCTTGTGAAAGCAGTCAGTTGATTGTTTTTGTCTTGGTTCTGCTTTTCACCATCCAAGTCCTGGTTTTTCATAAGCATCACTCATGTGTTATTAACTTGTTGTGATGCTGTTTTTACCGCAGCGATGCTTCCTTTCTCCTTCTGACACCTGTTTGTGTTTTCCCCTTTTCCCCTCCTGCTGCTATTTTATTTTCTCTGAAGGCAAGTATATATGAGAGTAGCATTAGTGTTCAGATTTTTTATTTGTTTTTGTCTTGCAAGTTCTGTTTTTGTTCTCCTCTCCCAGCGGGAGCTGGGAGAGCTCCCTCTGCTCAGCTGCGTTAGTCCCAACCTGCCGCCCTTCTACCCGGCGTGTGCCTTGCAGGTGCCTCCGGTCCAGCCATGAGCTGAAGAAATGAATTCTCTCAGCAACTGATCAGACTCAGTTAAACTGTTGAGGTCAGTGTCAATTCTGAACATGGTGGATATAGATGGAATAGGTAGGCTGCAGGCCAGTCCACATCGGGTGGAGAGGCATCTGAGGTGAAACAGCATTGTTATTATTTCATCGGTTAAATGCCCTGCATGAGCATAAGGAAGTGCACATAGATTTTATCCTTCTCTTTCCAAAATACTGTCATTATATAGCTACAGAAGTCACACGTGAGTCAGCGAAATGTTTTTATAAATGAAAATCGGATTAAAAGCACATGATTATGTACAGGAAGTATGGTGTTCAAGTGAAAGTATAATTCAGAAAAAATCTTCACAAAGATGCTTATAGTAAGGGCTGTCATTCACTGTGGAATATGTCTACATTCTAGGCAATGAGTATAGGGAAATATAGGAAGGTGATAGGTAGGTAGATGGATGGATGATAGATAGATGGTAGATGGGTGATAGATTGATTAAGATAGATCATAGGTAGATGGTAGATAAATGATAGAGATATGTAGATGGAGATGTATAGATAAACCCATATCAATAACCATTTTGCCAAACTTACTTTCATACAGCATGTTCAGCTACATAATACTGTTATTGCCCATTTTGCTGCTGATGAAACCAGGGGGTTAGCGAAGGTGAGGTGAGCGGCAGGTCTGAGGTCCTTTCCTAGGGAACAGAAAGCAGAATCATATTTGAATGCAGTCTCAAGACTTGGTACTCACCCTCTACAGCCTTGCAGCTCTGAAAAAAGAGTACCATTTGCTCAGCGGGCGTGAGGTCCATCAGCAGCCTGCAAGGCGGGCGTCACCACCCCTGTCACACAGGTGTGATTGCTGACACTCTGAGATACGACGTTACCTGTCATGGGTCACCCCCTGGCACAGGGCACGGGGCACCTGCACTGGCTGGTCTGACTGGAGCCTGCGCTGGTCACCGGTCCACCCGGTGCATGGCCTCCCACCCAGACTCACCATGGCCCCCTGGGTGGCCTGCACTGGGCGAGCCCGGCCGGCCTCAGAGCCAACTGCGGCCGCTCTGGGTCATACAGGACAGGCGTGAAACCAGATGTTCCCCAGTCCTTTGTCCCGCCAACGTGAGCGAATTTCGCCCATGACCTTTTCTCTTTCCCTGAGTGTGCTAAGTGTGTGTAGGTCACACGTGCTAAGTGTGTGTAGGTCACATGTGCTAAGTGTATGTAGCACAAGGGTGGGGCTCGATGTCGTTTTTCAGGAGACAGTTCTTTCTAGGAGTTGAGCGGAAACGAAGCCCGGGTAGCAAGGGACATCACAGCCACACAGGCGAGGATCAGGGGGACTCTGAGGGAAGAGCGTGTGCCCTCCCCCCTGGTCACTGTCACCTTGAAAAGACCTTTTTTGAGTGTGGTTGACATGACCAGAGGCTGGCCTATGGACTCATCCTATTTAGAGAGAAATGCCCCATGTTCCAGGTAATGAGGAATGAATGCTCCATGGGATTTGTGAATGCCTGCACCAAATGACTTTGGGAAGCAAGCTGCTGTCAATAAAATAGAGTTGGACAGACCATTAGGATCACCTCGAGCTCTATGTTATGTGATAAGATAAGCAGGTTTTTTCTTGTTTCTTTGCTGATCTTTCTCAGGAGAAAACTGGCCGGTGTCCCTGTGGCCACGCCCTCCCTGAGAGGCTCATTGCCCGCAGTCCAGGGCGAGTCATGGAGCGGATAAGCCACAGTGTTTGTTAACACCCCCCCACCCCAGTGGCAGGTTTGCATTTGAAGGAGGGGCTTCCAGAAAACGATTTCTTCACCCAATGTGGCAGGGACACCTCCTCAGCACCGAGCCCCTCCCAGATGCATGGAGCTTGCATGCCAGTGGGAACCCTAAGAATTGATTGAGGAGACAGTTTTGTAACCAGGAGGATCCTCCAATCACCCTTGCAACTGTTTGCCATTCATGCCTAGGTGGACCTGGCCGTAAGAGTTATTTAAACACAGTTGTAACCACAGTCTAATAATGCAGGAGTGGGAAAACTGATGCATTTTTTAAAAATTAGTTGTCATTCGCAACAGAGTGCCCTATGAGGACAGACACACCCGGGTGGTGTCTCCTTCTAATACCGAACAGGCTCCATCCAGACCCTCCCGTAAAACGTCAGGATTAAAACATTCGTGACACAGGAAAGCCTGCCCTTATATTACGACAGAATTGAATTCTGCTCAATAAAACCCTCTCTCTGATTCTACCCACATTTCTGGAAAGGCAGATGATTGCTGTCTTATATCATTATGTTTCTCCCTCTCCTGCCAAGTCAAGTGATTGGAGGCAACTCTAAAACTTTCTGTCCTATTGTTCCAACAGGTCTGAGAACAAATTTAGAAATGCATCACGAGCATCGAATTTCACAGTCTCAAAGCTCGCCTTTTAACTGAGGAAACAAAGCATGCCCTCCTCCCTCCTGCGAGGAGAGTTTGGGGTTTGGACAAGGGAAGAACCCATTCCCGACTCCTTAGGCATAGCCAGGTCCTCCCTAGGGATGTTGTGGCACAAGACTTGAGCCCTGCATCCGGATCTGTGAATGTGAGTAGCAGAGACGCAGTCAGGGCGCGCTAGACCCAGGATCCTGGCAGCTCTGTGCGACGGGGCCCAAGTCGTGGGGTCAGGTGAGGAGCGGGGAGGTCAAGGGACCCACCTCTGCAGACGCTGGGCCAGACTCTTCTGCAGCAAGAGGACTGACTGATAAGAAAGTAGAGCATAGGGAGGAGGCAGTGGGACTCACGGGGGGCAGTTCATCTATGACCCTTGATTACCTTGATTACCTGAGTTTCTGGATTGCTGTGAGTTTTCAAGGAGTGGTAAATAAGGTTCCTGGACCACAGACCCACCGCTTATGCCCTTGGAGGCTCCTGTATTCATGGGGGACTCAGGCCTCACTTCTTCCCATCTTCCTCCCCTCCCCCAGTCCTGCAGGACTTTCTCTGCCCCTTCAATGCCTGCTGTCTTATCTTGTCCTTTCTGTCTCTGTCCCTCCATCTCTATCTCTCAGTCTCTGTCTGTCTCTGTCTCTGTCTGTCTCTGTCTCTCTGTCTCTCTCCGTCTGTCTTTCCCTGTCTCCTGTCTTTCTCTCTCAATCTAGGCTTTTCTGTTGTCAATTCTCTCTCCATTCATGAGACCCCTCTCTTTCATTGACCATCAATCACCATAGGAATATGGCTTCTATTTATCAAACCCAGAGCAATTATTTTTAATATAAAAGAAACAAACAAATATAAAACTTAAAGAAGGGAAGTGCATTGTAAGTCAGGAAACCAGCCAGGCAATTCTCAGGGAAATGTCTCCTTTCAGTGCACATTGACTGTCTGAAAATCAGCCTTATTGATGATTTGTAATATTTCCATCTTCAGACAAAGAGACTGCTGTTCTTGGGACCGTTGGCCAGGCCGGGCCGCACAGACGGGCAGAGGCCTGAGTGTTGGGACTGCCCATCGCCTCCCCTGCAGTCCTCAGATGCAGGAATTGCATGGAGGGGCCCTGAGTTGTGGTGGGGGCTTCCGCCTATTGTCCTCCTGGATGGGAGGTCGGGGAAACAGAGAATAACAGAGACACGCATATGAATGTGGGTCTCACCAGAAGGGCACGACCAAAGTTCAGGGCTGGGGAATTAGGGAGTTTGGCCAAGGGGAACAGATTGCATCTGATCTCACTCATTATTCCTCCGGGGCTGAGCTGGATAAGAAAATAGGCCCGTCATCTCTGCAGCACAGACCACTATCAATTGTGAAACAGTGACAGAGCTTAATTATAGAGCCAGTTTCCATGCATTTTACCTGCCTATTCATTCTGATGCTCATTTAAACCCACTGTTTCCTTAGCAACCTCTCTTTTCTCTTCCCCTCCATTGTGCCTTATCAGTTAACGTGCTGTTAAAAATGTTTTAAGGGAAAATTATAATTTATAACAATTTATCTTGTTTAACAATAACCTGACCATTATTGTCACTCTTTTCACATGGTAAGTGGTAATGGTAAAGCATGTTGATGACACCCGCGGGAGGTCAGCCGTGGACGGAGTGCAGAACGACCCACCGTGAGGCTGGCGAGCTTGCTGGGGACCCTCAGCAGGTGCCAAGCTGGCCACCGCGAGAGGGCTCAGCTCCCGGAGGGCGAGCTGTTGCCCAGGGCTGGACCTGCCCTGGCCGAGAGATACAGAGAGGGAGTGACCAGAGGGACAGACAGCTTCTTAGAAACCTGAGTGTCACAGGAGGCCGCCAACTGAATCTTACCTGGAAATATGTGGCTGCCATAAAATTCATGATCCAGTGTCTGTCACTCCCCAGCCGGGTGTCCTCCTCACGGGCTTCTCTGTGTGGCTCCAGGGGATGGAGGGGGCAGCAGGGCAGCTCCAACCGGGTCTCCAATCTATGGGAATGCTCTCTCTCTAGCGAACAAAAGGGAACAGACGCAGGACCTTCCAGGAGGCTGACCAAAAGCTGTGCTTGTTGCACTGGAGGGGCCTGAATCTGCGGACATGGGCCCACTGGCAAAGCGTCAGTTTCTAGCACCTGCTTTCCTGGATGGCGTGGCATCCCCCCGCCTAGGCACGCCGCACGGCACGCGTGCGACTGTGGTCAGGACAGCTTCGTCCCTCAGCGTTGAGAAGAGAGGCTGTTTCACTTGGCATTTGCCCGATTCCCTGGTATGGGGTCGGTGGGGGGGACATAGAAGACATGAAAATGATTGAATACGTACAAGTTAATCTCCAGAATGGACACCTGACGAAGCTGAGATGCACGGAGAATTGTCATGATCAAAGGAGTATTCACGTGAGGAAGTATGCTTCCTCTTGGGGCTGATGGACGAATTTGAATGATCTCTCAAATCAAATGAATATTTGCTTAGCATCTGGGCCATTTGGAACATAGAACTTTGCTCAAACTCTTCACCACGGCCCATCTTCTGTGATGGGCAACTGTTCTAGTCTTTGTTGAGAAGGGATGTCTGGGCTGATTATTCCGGTTGATAAAATTATAATTGTTCAGTGCAAACAGGACCAGAGTAAAGAAAAGGACTTCTGTGTCCGTAGCTGGAAAATACCAGCCCTTGGGGTTGTCCCACTGATTCCTATGCGTGTAGAAAACCAAATGAGGTCAGACTGGCGTGGAGACACACGTGGAGACCCAGGAGATGACTTGGTCCCACGCGTGCAGAACTGGATGGAGCGTCCAATGACACAGGAGTGCCGGGTGCAGCCTCCTAAGAAGCACTGGTGTATGCTGGGAGCCTTCTAAGTATCGCTGGGACCTGTGATGTGCTTGAAACTGTGGGCTGACTTTCCTTTGTTGCCCTACAAATCTAGAAGGTGGTTGTGCCAGCCCCTTTTCCAGAGAGAACGAGACTATCCTCAGTTTCTGATGATGTTCCCGAAGATCTCATGACTCACCGTTCTCAGCCCTTCCTTGCTTTCGGCCAGTACTTTTCCGTTTGCTTGGTCACAGCTGGTGCCGCTGCTGATGAAGGGAATAGGCCACTCAGTATCTGTGTTTATCATTCGCATAAGCCTGAGAAAGCCAGGCTGAGAAGCCCCAGCTCCCAGAGCACAGCAGGGAGCTGATCCTATGCAGGGATTTGGGCAGTGTGGCTTTAGGGATTGGTGGATGTTTAGGACTGTTTAGGAACTGGGTTACCTTTTAGCAATGAATGCATATTCTTTGCATCTGCCAGTTGACCAGCTTTAAGTAGAAAGGGGGAAATCTCTGATTGGCTGGCTTCAGGAATGGTCAATGGAGCAAGCTTTACAAAATAAGAGTTGTTCTATATATGTTTTTACAACATCATATATTCTAATACATGTCATAGTATGATTTTCCCTTTGTATTAAAAATTATTTGCAACTTGCACAATATATTTGGGACTTGCTTTCTTTTTTTTTTTTAAGATTTTATTTATTCATCTGAGACACACAGATACAGAGAGAGAGAGAGAGAGAGAGCATGAGCAGGGGGAGAGGCGAGGGAGAAGGAAAAGCAGACTCCCCGCTGAGCAGGGAGCCCGATGCGGGACTCAATCCCAGGACCCTGGGATCATGACCTGAGCTGAAGGCAGATGCTTAACCATCTGAGCCACCCAGGAGCCCCATGGGACTTCCTTTCTTGAGAGTAGTACATATTTTTCTCCAAAGTTTTGCTGTTCTTGACTCTGCTCTAATAAACCGCATTGGGCAACTTTATAATGATTTCCTTAAGCTACATTCTTAAAATCGGAATTACTAGGCCAAGTAAAATGAACAGTTTGATGGTAATTGCACACATATACATCTGCACATGTAGTTGCCATGTATTGTTATTTAACTTTTTATTGGATTCACAGGAAGGTGCAAAAAATGTACAGGGAAGACCCATGCGTCTTTCATGCACTCCCCGCAGGGGCCAAGGGTAGCATCTTGGATAATTAGAATACCACATCGAAACCAGGAATTGAAATTAGTGTAACCCACACTGCTTATAGAGATTTCTTTTTTTTTTTTTTTTTTTTTTAAAGATTTTATTTATTTATTTGAGAGAGAGAGAATGAGAGAGAGCACATGAGAGGGGGGAGGGTCAGAGGGAGAAGCAGACTCCCCGCCGAGCAGGGAGCCCGATGCGGGGCTCGATCCAGGGACTCCAGGATCATGACCTGAGCCGAAGGCAGTCGCTTAACCAACTGAGCCACCCAGGCGCCCCTGCTTATAGAGATTTCTTAGTCTTATAAATACTCATTTGTTGCACGTGTTTAGTTCTGTGCAATTTGATCACAAGTGTAGACTTGTGTTATCACCCTCACAATTACGATGCCCCCGCAAGTCTCCCCTGGCAGCCACACCCTCTTCCACCCCATCACTAACCCTTGGAAACCACTAACATGCTCTCCATCTCTACGATTTTGTTATTTCTAGAATGTTCTATAAATGGTCTCTTGTAGTACGTAACGTTCGGAGATTGGCTCTCTTTGCTCAGCATATTTCCCTTGAAATATGTCCGAGGTGTTTGGACCATAATTGGTTTAACCCTTCATCCACTGAAGGAAATTTGTGTGTTTTTTCCAGTTTTTTCCTATTATGAATAAGGTGTCTATGGACATCCACGTACAGGCTTTTGTGGAAGCCTAAGATTTCATTTCTCTGGAATTAGTATAGGAGAGAACAACTGCTGGGTCCTCTGGTGAGAGCATGTTTCGCTTTGCAGGAAACGGCCAAATATTTTTCACATAGCTGCACCACTTTGCATTCCCACCAGCAATGTGTAAGTGATCCAATTTATTGGCATCTTGTCCAGCACTTGGTGTTATCACAAATTTTTTTCTTAGCTATTATAATAGGTGTGTAGCAATATCTCATTTTGGTTTTGTTTCTCTCGTGGCTAGCAAGGCTTAACATACTTCCTGTGCATAGTTGGTCATCTGTGTGCTCTGTTTGGTGAAATGTCTGCCCACGTCTTGTGCCCATTTTCCAAACGTACTTTTCTAACTGTTTTAATTTTGAGTTTTGAAAGTTCTTCATTGATTCTAGGTACAAGGCCTGGGTGTTTTACAAATATTTTCTCCCAGTCTATAGCTTGACTTTTTATCCCAGGAAACACAGGATCTTTCTCGGAGCAAAAGTTTTTAACTTTGATGTAGTCCAATTTATCAATTTTCGCTCCTAGGGATCATGCTTTGGTGTCAAGTCTAAAAACCTCACCCAGCCTTGGGCTCTGAATGTTTTCTTCTATGTTGGTATTTTTCCTGCCGGTGTTAGAGTTGTATGGGTTAAGGGTAAGTCCATGATCCATTCTGAGTTGATTTTTGTGCAAAGAATGAAATGTATGTCCAACTGCTCAAGCACCATTTGTCAGAAAAAGTTTTTTTCCTCCATTGACTTTCTTTCGCACTTCTGTCAAAAATCAATTGGGCATATTTGCTTGGATCAGTTTGATGTGTTTTGACCCACATTTATGAATTTCTTCCATTCTTATTTTCCTGTATAAACCCATCATACCTTGAGCCAATTTTAATAATTAATATTTCCCTAGGAAATTGTTCATTTTATTTAAAATTTTTAAATATACTGTATAAAATTAAAATATAAGAAAAGACAATCTTTGTAGCATATATTTATAAGGGTCTAAACAATGTGTGAAATTTATGTAACTGCCACCACAGTCAATAAATGGAGAAGTTCCATCAGCCCCAAAATTTCTTCCTGATGCTATTCCTTTGTAGTGAGACCTCCCCAAAACTTAATCTCTGGTAACCCCTAGTGTGGTTATATTTGTGCCTTTTCCAAATGCCCCATAAATGGAAACATACATTAGTCAGGCTTTTGAGCCTGACTTCTTTCACTTAGCATATTGTATTTGGGGGATCATCCATGCTATATCAATAGCTCATTCTCTGTTATTGCCAAATAAAATCCCACTGCATATAGGTAGCAGAGTTTACGTATCCATTTACCAGTTGAAGGACATTTGGGTTATTTCCAGTTTTTGGCAATTATGAATAAAGCTGCTAAAAATTTTTGTATACAGTTTTTTATGTGAATATATTTCATTTCTCTTCAGTAAATACCTAGGAATGGGATTGCCAGGTCATAGAGTAAAAAGATGTTTAAGTTTATAGTAGACCTCCCAAGGGTTTTCCACAGGTACTTTGCAAGTTTGCATCCCATCAGCATGGATGAGAGTTCCAACTGGCACTGCATCCTCATTAGCATTTTGCCTATACTCCAATGTCTGAACACTGTTGTTTCATGTATTTTGTCTGGTGTGTTTATGGTAGAAGGTAGGTATCCATCATGGGTAGAAGCAGAAATTTCAGCCCCCAGATTTTAATCTTCACACTCAGAAGCTGACCTTGTTTCCTATTTATAACTGTGAGAGGCAATCCGAAGATAAATACCATGAACTCCCACCACTCCTCCCCCACCTGCGTATCTGCTTCAGTGTGGTTACCTGCCTTCCCTCCTCTACTATAAATGACTTGCCCATCTTTAGACAAGGTCATACCTTTAACTTGTGCACTTGGATTCACCCACTTTTGTCTTCATTATGAAATGGCTCCAGGAATTCACCCTTCTTTCCCATACCTTCAGATTTCCCCCCTCTGGTGGATCCTTGGATCAACATACAAAGCATGTTATTTTTTATTTTATCTTAACAAAACAAAGCAAAAAGCAAAAAGAAAATCAACTCTGGCTCTAATTTTTCATACCAATTATTTCCTATATTTTCTGCTCTTCCTTTAAGCATAACTCTTCCAAAGACAACCCTATTCGTTCTCCCTGACTTTGTCCATTCTCCCTTGAACTAATACCAATCAGACCTTCATCTAAATGCCTCTGGGAGAGTCCCTGTGAATCTGCCCTCTGGTCCATGCAGTGCCACATCTGATGGTTCCTTCTTGGTCATCATCTTATTTGGCCCAAGAGCAACATCTGATGTTATCTCTTCTCTTCCATCTGGGGGCTCCCGCACATCATGGGCCCGTTGATTTCCTGCTAATTGTAGGCACTTAGTCTCCACTGTATTTTAAAGACCACCTGAACAATGGTGACCCCCAGATTTATATATCCAGGGGAGAACATGCTCTAAGCAGCACATTATATCATGCATTTGAATAGCAAATAGGCACCCCAAACTTAATATTTCCAAAACTAAACTCCAGATTGCCCCATCTCTCCTTGCTCCTGTCAAGTCATTTCTCCTAGTCAAACCCTCTTCAGGATGTTCAGGCTCAGAACTCTGGAATTTTTCCTGACTGCTCTCTTTCCTTGCACACCTCAACAAACTCGTCAGCTAATACCGTTGACTTGGCCATCAAAATGTATCCAGTGTTGGACCACTTTCCATTATTCCCATTGCCTCTGGGTCCCTACACATTCCATCCATCCTCCATTGGTACAATCAAAATGGCTTTCTAATTGTCTCTTTACTTCCATGGTAGACCTCTTTAAATTATTCTCAACCCAGTGGTGGAAGAATTCTTTCAAATGTCTATTCAGACCTTCCTCAGATTTCCCGTTGCACTCAGAGTGAAAGCCATCACCATAGATTGACTCATAAGGCCCTACTCCCCTAGTCCCAAGCTCCTTTCTGGAAATGCTATTGGGTCTCCAATGACTGTCCCCATTCCTGCTTCTACTCTGGCCACACCTATCTCTCCACCCACCAGACCCTCCAGCCATCAGCCATACTTCTTTCTCCACCACCTTAAAGCTCCCTTTCTAAAAACCCTTCCCTCAGATGCCCCTCTGCCATCTCTTCTCCTATGTGATCAGATGTCACCTCCTCAATGAGGCCTTTCTTAACCAACATATTAAAAATTTCAGCTCAGCCCTTCTGCTTGTCCCTATCCTATTTCCCTGTTTCTTTAATTTCCATGGCACATGACACTCTCCAATACATTTACTTTGTTAATATGTATATATCTATGTTATACTGTAATAAATTATATGTAATACTGTATTATATAATATATGGAGGACATATAATTTATGTATATATTTATATAACCTATTTACACAATATATGATATATAATTGATATCCAATTCAATACAACAGAATATAATTCAATGTGCATTATATACATAATATATGTTATCTGTATATAATATATAATACACATACTTATATATTTAATTTATATGTAATTTGTTTACTATCTCTCTCAGAAAGTCAGAGGATTTGTTTTGTTTTCTTCCTCCCATTGCTGAGTATCCTCTGCCTAGGACAGTGACAGTTACACAGTAAAGGATCAATAAATAATTTCCAATAAATACATGCATTAATGAGTACATTTGATCCATTTACGTTAATCATTCCGTGTTTTTCACCTGTCAGCTTACTATTTTTTATTTTGTCACCTTTTCTATGGATTCCTTATTATTTCTCTATTTCCTTTGACATGTTCATGGGCACCAGGTGCTAAAGAGCATTAGAAACACAACCACTGTGTGGATCATCTTTCTCTGGAAGTCAGAGTGGGAACATGGCTATCTTATCACACTTGCCAGAGACGGCCAAATTTCTCTTCAGGTATCATTTTAAGCTCCTTCTCTATCACAGGGGCGAAAGGCCTGTTTTCTAGTCTCCTTACCCAAAATGGTTAGTGTCATTTGCAATCTTCTTCCATCCAAGGGGCGTTCATTGATAGGACTGGGTTTCCTCAACTCTCTATTTTGTCTACTTATTACCAAACTGAGCACTGGAGTTGTTATGTTCTTTATCCCAAGTTCAGTATGACAGGGGCCCACTATTCAATTAAATTATTTCTCTTAGTACTTGGCTCGTTTAAAATTTTTATTTTTCAACTGTGAGATGAATCTTCAAACAGATTGCTGTCTGATTCAATTTACTGGAGAAACCATAGAAAAATAACACATTATGCCTCCATGGTTTATGTCTTATTTCATAAACTGTTTTCATCTGTCATTGTAAAATACCGAACCTATTTCTCACATTAGCTGCTAACTATAAATAAACTATGGAAGAGGAGGAGATATTAACTGACAAGCCTAAAAGGAAAATCTTATCTTTGATATGTTAGCCTTAAGAAGAATAAAGATATTTTAAAAATGCTATTAAACATTACAGTTCACACTGAATATACAGAGAAAACACGAATATAGAATTGCCAAGAATGAAAATGATCCACATTGAAATTTGTATAAATTGAACTCATATGTGAATAACTCAGACACATTCAAACATCAGACTGTTTAGAGTAAAAGGCTGAGGAGAAATCTGGATATTACAATAAAAATGATTCTGTGACTGTATTGGATTGAAAGTGTCCCTCAAATAGTCACTCAGATTCTGTGAATGTGGCCTTTCTGGAAATAAGGTCTTTGCAGATGTAATCAGTGTAAGATAAATTCATGCTGGATTTGAGTGGACCCTAATCCCATGACTAGTTTCCTTTAAGAAGATGAGATTTGGACAAAGAAAGACACACAGGAAGAAGGTCACGTGAGGATGGCACAGACATTGCTGTGAGCATCTATAAGCCAAAGAACCCCAAGGATGGCGGGCGACCACCCAAAGCTGGAAGAGTCAGGGCAGGATTCTCCCCTTTCAGAGGGACCACCACCCTGTGGACACCTTGAACGTGGGCTTCTAGCTTTCAGAACTGTGACAGAATACATTTTAAAGGCATCCAGTTTGTGCAAACTTGTAACAGCTACCACAAAACATTCAGTCACTAACTGTGTTTCCAAGTTACTCTACAGTTCACTGGAAAAATTATAGGATATAGATATATAGGCACGTGATTCCTGAAAGGTTTCTGGGATGTTCTGTAGGAAAGTCTGTGCAGATCTCTGATTCCAGAGCATGTTTCCAAGTCTTGAGTTCACCAGGTTTTTTGGAGTTCATGCCAGTCTCTGACTTCAAGCCGGACGGGGTCGGGAAGGGGGTGCCATCTCCAGGGAACAGTTAGGAGCAAGTCAAGAAAATTGGGAAGTGAGCCTTTGTCCCACAGATGACTGCTTACCCGTTATGTCACTCTCCCACACTGCACAAGCAGGACGGTCACAGACTTCTAGAATCTCAGAGCAAACATGCCATTTCATCCATCTTCCCCATTTTATTCAAAAGGACTACTGTTCCCACAACATCTATATGCTTGTCCAAGAAGCACATGAACCTGTGGCCAAAAGTAGGGAATTTACACATGGCTGCATCCCCACGCAGTTTCCCCGGGTTCTCAGGGTGAGGTGAGAATGAAGAGTAAAAAATAAATGAAAAACGTGGAACCTCCCAAATGAGAACAAACACAAATTCTAGAATGTGGGATTTCGAATGGATTGTGGCGCTGACTGTGGAATCAATGAGCATGCACAGACAACATACAAATGAAGAGGCTGCATGGAGAGGTGGGCGAAGCTAACGGGGCAAACGGGATGATGAAGTGCCCAGCATCTTGCAAAGGTGACTGGTCAGGGTGAAAGCCCAAGGATGGAGGGACACGATCCTAAAACCCTGTAAGGGGCATTGCAGTGGGAGCCATGCCTGTATTATGTCGAAAGACTTGGAGTCCAACCAGGAAAGAAATGTGTCTCTCTTCCCAGTGTCCTTAATTTTCTGGTGGTGTCTCCTGTGGGCTCAACCACCATGATTCCATCTGTCCAAGGAGTCCAGACAATACAGTGTGCACGGTTCAGCCTCCTTCAGAAGGAAGGGGGTGTACCCAAAATAGCAGACGCAGCAATCAGCACCATGAGTGTACTCGTTTACTCCAAGTGCGTTGAAATAAAACCTCATTGGTCCACATTTACCACTGACCTTCTCCAGGGAACATGTGGAACCTTAATTATATTTGTAGCCACAGTTCCCAACACAGCGTCTGACAATAATAACATAGATAATATTAATAGAATCCTTACTATGAGCCAGACTTGCATGCAAAATGTTTTATCTATTGCACATTATCTTCTTTGATTCTAATAATACTCTATAAGTAGGTACTACATTAATTTTTGGTGGATAAAAAAATGTCAATGTATTGCTCATACAGAAGGTTGCCGTATATAGACATTTCTCCTAGTTCACACTCTCCAATAGCCACAAGCCACACAAGGCTCTTGAGCACTTAAATATGGCCCAATCCAAATTAAGATGTACTGAAAGTGTGTGACACACCCTGGGCTTCAAAAACTATGAAAAAAAATAATGTAAAATGCCTCATTACATTTTTCTATTGATTACACTTGGTACATATTGTGTAAAGTAAAATAAATTACTAAAACTCATTTGTTTATTTTTACCTTCTTAATGTGGCTGCTAGAAATCTTAAAATTAAATGTGTAGTTTGCATTTGTGCTTTGCATGGTATTTCTGTTGGGAAAGAGCTGCTCTATGTGCTTTGCGTAGACATTAAGTGGCAGAAACGGAGCTAGAACCTAGAACTCTCACCCAAAAGTTCATGGTTTAAGCACCATGCTATGAAAGGTCTAAATTCTTAATAAGTGAATGAATAAGAAAGAACTTACCACCTTGTGAACCTATACTAGTTACTTTATATATCCTGTTCCAAACAACCCTGTATGATAGGTATTATTATACCCATCTGTTAGATGAGAAAAAATAGCTAATTTCAATGTAACATACCCTTAACTACAAAGCCAGTAAGTAGGTAACCAAAATGCAAATCTAAGACAGATTCTGAAGTCCGTGGCAATCTATGCTCTTGAGCACAGTTATAGGACCTTCTGGGTATGAATGTCTTTAAAAAAAAGCATGTTGGAATTTCAGAGATGAAAACAGATAATATTTCTGTATATACTCAACATGCTAAATTGTAGAGACACTTAATAACTTACTCTATAATGGAGCATGATTAGCACTATAGAGAACTTCTCATCCATGAACTGGTAGATTAAGAGATATTAATAAGGAAATCTACATGATGAATAGCAGGATGGAAGCACCTAGCTCATCATCAATCATGAAGCGTTCAAAACATATGAGACACATCCATCATGCAGCTGCCAGGAGCTTGCACACACCCGCTCACAAACACAGGCAATCCTCGTATGGTGGGGGGCTCACCTCTCTACCACACGAGACAATTCAGTGCTAACCAGGAAAGACGGAGCGGAGAACTCACTACACAATCTGCTCACTGATGATATACCCAGAATCTACAAGGGGCTCTGAGTTACGGAGGAAGCATAACAAATAATGAAGTCCTTTTCGATCATTCCTTTTATTTATCAGAATTAAAAATTATACCCAAGAATGTATACTCAAGAATCCAAAACTGGGAATGGCCTTCCCCGCGGTACTGTGATACTAGAGGAGAACACGCTTGTTTTGAGGTGTATTTCCCGTACCTCATGGATGCCGGTTTATTTTTTATGTGAACTCTTTCTGTTTCCCCACAATCTTTATGTATGCAGAAGAGAAATATTTTCCAGAATAGAAGTATTTTCCAGAAATACTGTTCTCTTTTAATGCACAAGGGATATTTCTGTTAAGTTATTGTTTCATTGAAACATGTGTGTTAATCATTAGCTTCAGAACAAAGAAACCCATTGTGTATGGATGGATTTTAGCATCTATAATACCCTTCATGAGTGATAGCTTCTGTGTGTGTGAGAAAGACACACCATGATATGATGATGAATTTAATCTTGAAGGTGCGGAGACATCACGGTGGGAGAATATGAAGCAGGGTAGAGTGGGGCATCACATCTCCTTTCTTAAGAAAGGAGAACCTATGTCTTTTCCCTGCAACAACAGACACAGATCATAAAAACATTTCTAGTATATTTTAGAAACTTTTTTGAGCTCATCTCTCAAACGAAGCCAAAAATGGAACAAAACCAGATGTTGAATAAAAGCAGAGTTTGTGGTCGGGTGATAGAATCATGCTTGGATTCTAAATGTGTGCTTTCCAGACCGGTTTGCTCAACTCGAGCCATAAAAATGATGGCCATTCTATTTGTCCCTAGTTTTGCAACGTCAAGACTTCTTGTTAATTTACCTTCAATATTTCCCCAGCAGGAAACTCACTAACAGAAATCATTTCCGTTCTCCTCTTTCTTTCTGGAAAGCATATGGCCTAATCTATCCTGTGAAAACTCCAATTTATTTTAGCATTCATGAACCTTCATGACTAATTTCCTGAGCCAAACTATAATTACTTTAATTCTACACTGCTGGAGAGAATTTGAAAACAGGACTTCTTTAGAAGAAAATTAACTTATATAATGAGTGAAGAGATAAATCATATTAGCTGTGATTAAAGTATATTAACATTTTGGTTGCATATGAATAAAAATCAGACACAATGAAAGCAGGTTTCTCATAAAGAGTCAATTTATGGAGATTTATGAAGATTTTAGGAACTTGCAAAATTTCATTACTTAACATCTCTATTAAGATCTTTACAAGCATGCATAATGAAAAGCCTAATAAAAGATTTAATAAATGGACTTTTGCTTAAAGTCACACTGATTCAGTACAAGCAAAGGTTTTAAACCCATAATGGAGATTAGAGTGATAATTGTCAATTTAAAAATACATATGCTATCTCTGTGGCAAGAAGTGTAGTAGAAAGTAGAGAACCACCTTCCATCAAAATAAGTAATTCTGATTTCTCCTTGCTTCCTGAGTATGGCAGCTGCCTTAGGCTTCTGTGCCATTTACCTACAAGGTCAGGGGGAATAAACATGAATATTTACTGTGAAACTATATTTTCAGTTCTTCCCATTTGATTCAATACAAGATCTCTTAGCGCTCTCTGTGCCTAAAACAATTGTTCAACATAAACAGTAGACTTCCGGGTAGCCTTATTTACTTTAAACTGGAGGATGGAAAGCATTGGATTCTTCTCCAGAAATGCTCTTATCTCCAAGCTTAACACAACAGTCCAATGACTTAATTTTCAGTATTGCTCCCGAATGGTGCACAGATATCTCAAACTAAGTCACAGAGAACCTCGTTGCCTAAAAAGTGCCCAGACAGCACCAGAGTCTGGGTGTCTAATTCGGAGATGAGATTTGCAACCAGCATTTACCATGGGGTTCCCCAGTTGCCAAGAAAGCATATGGCCCTCTTGGCACGGCATTCAGGACCCACCACCGCCACTGGCCAAGGGCGCTTTTATCGTTCACTGTAATTTCCCCGTATCTCTCAAACATTCGAGAGTGAGTCTTGTTTTCCCGTGCCATTCAGACATCGCCATTGTTTATAACTACCACTTCCTAAAAATTGCCAAATAACAGGCCATTATATAAAGCATGTAAGCTCTACAGTTATGCTCACTCTACCAAAAAATATGCATTTGTAGATTATCAAAACAAAACGGATACATATTTTCATAGAGAAAATGCCAGACTAAAGTCCATGGAAGTGTATCCCAGTCTCAGTATTCATGCACTGGCAATTTGATATTGGGAGAAAAAAAAAATAGTTCATTTATTCATTTGCAGAGCTAAAAGTGGTGGTGCTTTTAGTAGACAAACTCTCATTTCCACAAGTGTTGACTCTCAAACTCCTTAAAAATATTTATTGAATTGTATTTTTAAAATTCTGAGTGGTATTGCTATCGATACCAAAATAAAGAAATCAGATAATAGAATTTTCAGAGAACTCACAGAATAAATGGCAATGTAAAACCAGAGAGAAAAAGATAATTGTCTAAGAAAGACCAGAAAGACAAATGATTGAAGGTTTTCTGATATATGGTCAGAAAAAACATCCTACACAATCCTAATGCAGCAAAACAACTGTAATTCTGAGTAGGATATACATTTTAAAAGTTGTATTTTAAATGCTTAATTGAAATACTCATAAATTAAGGGGGAAAATGGTAGAAAACCAGGGAGATAAAAAAGTAACAGCATAGGAGCCTCCCCCCGGGGGATCCTTGGTGTGATATTGCAAGACGCCCCGCATTTGCTCAAGGTGGAGCCTTGACAGCAGACCGGGGAGCCCAGAGATCTGAGTCCTGAAAATACCCAGCCTATATGTTATGAAAAGCTTCCAATTGTGGACTTATTTTTAAATGATCCTGGACAGAAGCAAAAGCAAATACTTGAGAGAAATATGCCTTCAAGCAATGATCACAGTGTTTCCCAAGATAAAGTACAACTGAATATAAACGTGATAAAAAACACACATACACACATGCTCGGAAGAATAACACAGTGTGAGTAGGAGCTAGAAGAAGCCATAACCAGAAAAATCAGACACACAAAAAGATAGGGGAATCAGCACAAATTATAAAGGAAAAGATTGGTATGCTCAACAGCATTCACATTAGAAAATTTTATTTATCAAAAACATACCGAAAGGGTAATGCATCTTGTTTAATAAACAGCGCACTTCCCCTAAGATAAACAATATTCGTCTATAGTATTTTCTGAATGATTTAAAGGCTTATCATTCATATTTAAGTCTCTACTTATCTGGAATTGATTTTTATATAAGGTATGTTGAGACCTAATTTCATATCTCTTTATATGTGTAAACAAGGTATCCCTTCTGAATGTGATCACTGGAAAAAGAGTCCATAAAAATAAATTCACAACAAATCTATTCTGCCTTACCTTATTTTCTATGTATTTAGAATACTTAGGATTCATATATTTGCAGCACCAAGAGAGAAAATGGAAAAGCCTCAGACAGACTTGAAAGATAATAGGGAAATCGTGCAAAGATTAGATTGTCAGTGAGAGCAAAGTAGACTTTTATGGGCAGAAAGCTTTTCAAAAGAGATGGAGTAGACCCTGCCTTGTAATCAAGGTCAGATTTTCTCTGAGAACAGAGGGTTCCATGTAGCGGGAACTTTGTTGTGCTCAAACCGATAACTACAGCACACTGTACAGTGTTGGGGACGTGCGAGTGATAAACTAATCGTAAGTTGAGCAGGTAAAGAAACGAGCTTAATGTTCTACCATGTTCTTAAAGACACCGAAAAGTCCTCCTCCTTGGTTTTGGTGACGGGCTCTGATTTGAGGCATTGGGATACAGACGGTTCCATGGGCTCTGCAGGCAGGGGCGCCCACGGGTTCCCACCTACAGTTCCTGGGGGGCCTCTGAGCACCAGGACACCATGTCTGTCCACCCTGTGTGTTAGCAGCTCATGGGAGGGGGCAGCCTCGGTGGGACGTAGGAGCACCAGATTCGGCCCCTGGACACACCGTGCCCAGAACTTGCTTCTACACAGGACAGTGAGGCAGAAACAGATGCAACCCTCTGGAGAAGGACACACGCATGGTGCAATTGTCTTCCACCTTTCGTGGGTCTCGAAAGAAACGCGTTATTCGCTGTCACTTGTTAATTTCCCATTTAAGGCACTTCGTCCCTTACCTTATTGGACAAAACCTTGTCACGTGCCACAGTGTGCCTCTGGGACATCTTCCCAGACCCCCAAGCCTAAGGGTGGGACTGGCAGCTTTTTCAATCTGACTCTACGTGAAGATCGGAGTGATGGACTGATCAGGACCTTGATACTCCCACTGACAAGATCATGGGTGGAAATAGAAATGTTTTTGTTACTTCGTCTTTTTCCGCAGGAGGTTGTTTTAATCACTTAGGGTAAACTGAAAATGTTGGGTAAGTCAGAAATCATTTCTGCCTTCTGTTTCCAATACGGCAAACACAGCCGACTAGAACATTCCAGTAGACATCTTCGTCCTCTGATGGACACATCTCTTATGTCATATTGCTCACAAATCCTGAATAGCTCTAAAAGCCACTGAAAAATTATTATGATTAGTTTTCTCAGGTCTCTACACCTTGATAATCTATGTTCACATTTTAGTGATTTCGAGAGTATATCTGCAATTATGCCTGTTGCTCATTATTTTTGGAAAATATGTTCTAGTTTTACTTACTATGAGAAGTTAGCAGGACATTCATAAGGTCACAATTAAGTGTGGAAGCAACCCAGTATTAGGGCCTGCAATTTATGTTTTGACAAATCTTTCTAATTACAAGCTTGGCAATGCCCACTCAGGTTACATCTAGACAAGAAAATGCAAGGGTATTTTCTTTGTCAAAATGCTTATGTATTTACTGAGAATGTGGGGGAAATGACCCCTGAAACTTTCCACGAAAATGCTTCTATTTTCAGAGCGGCTTTGCAAAAATGCACTTTCCTTTGCTAACATATAAAAGACCCTTGTGAAGTGGCAGAGTCAAAAACTTTTACCAGGTGACTTAAAATTGTGAAATTACTAGTTTCTCAGCAAAGTGCTGGATGAGTAATTTTCATTTTCTGAGTCTTTGGCGAGCATGTGACTACATTAAATAAGTCATCAATCTTCTTGCTAATCACTCAGAACAGCACTTACTCAGGAATCCACTATGGCCTTGCCCTCCGATGCCCCCCAAGAAGCCAGGCGCTCATGGACCTCCTCGCCACACCTTCCCATGGATGCTTCTATCTACACCCCTTATTCCTTAAATACATGTTTAACATCTCAACTTCATAAGAAAAAAAAACAAACTAGAATTATTTACTCAGATCAGCCACTCCCTTCCCCTAGGACATGAGGAGAATAGTAGATGCTGAAGTATAGAAGGGGATTTTGTTTCTATGCCTGAAATACTTTGACTGTTTTGGCCGATTTCATTGGTTAAACCCGTCAAACTGCCACAGGCTTCAGAAGTGTTTTAAGACAAGAGAAGGTGGGGCCTTTCATGACACAGCCTGTTGGGGGTAGTGGAGTAATGAGGGTTCTCTCCACCCTGTACCCTCAGATCTGCAAGGGCCCCTCCACCGAGTGTTTGAAATGAAGGACATCTAATTTCTTCAGCTTTCCCAAACCATAAAACCAAGCAACCCTCAACATACTTAGCAGGTATGTAAAATAGAATTCATTTTTATGGTTGATGAATTGGATATACCCAAGGAAATTCAGCGCAACTGAAATTATGACCCACCATTCAGAGCTGGTCAGAACTCCAAACTGAAATCTGAAGGAAACTTTACTTTGATTTCATTACACTGTCAATGAAACCAATAATTTTCTCCTCTCAAAAAAATAGATGGAACATAGAAGAGGACCCATGTAATTTCTAAATACATAGAAACTGCAAGGATGATTGATATTTTTCTGGACCAAACCTGAACCAAGACACTTTTCAATACTATCTTTGATTCAGTTCTAGCTGATTAATTCCAGCTGTGACGAGACACAGATGTTCGTATTTTTTGCTGCCTCTGGTCTTTTTTTCCTAGAGCTTTTCCTTAAATGGGAAGGCTGACTGAGGTGTCTCTATATGGCTGAGGAAAGGGGTTTTCAAAGAAGTAAGGGGACTAGAATAAGCCACATGGTAATTAGTGTATCAGAGTTAAAAAATATCAATATAAGCTCATGCTTCACTTGACGTAGACAGAGATGGTCACATAGAGAAGTAGTTCCAGGCGTGTATGTCCACCACGGTTGATGTACCCATGTATATCTCCTTGCTTTGTCAGCATGGAAGATGAGAAGCAAGGATTTCCCAGTAGCAGCAAGCTCATAAGCATCCAAATTTTGTTTCTCATACCGTTCTCCAATAAAAAGGACCAGAACTCCTTGGAGAAATGGTGAATTCTAGGACCAGAGAAAGAAATATTCCACATGAACCTAGATCATGTTATAGCATCAGGAAGTAAGGAAGTTCTCAAAAAAAAAAAAAAATGTAGAATGCAAGTCGAAGAGCCAACTGAAGGAGCTCTCAAAGTCCAAAGTTGGAACAATACGAGCAACAGAATATAAAAAGTATTAGTGGATTATACTCAAAGGATAAAATAAATATACATAAGTCCATACTGATATCAATAAATGATAGGATAAATAAATGAATTGTGAAAAGGAGATAAATCTGTCATGCAGAAGAACTCCAATTAATTTGTTGATGCCTCCCCACTCCTTAAAGTGGGACAGGCAACTGACTTCCTTCCAATGAAGTCAGTAGGGAAAGACAGGGAAATTCCAGTAACTCCCCAGTGCAGAAACCCGGCAGACACAACCACAGTCAGATTATCAAGATTAACATTAGCGTGCTAAGATGTGCTGATCCTTGTGCCCTTGGTATGAAGTTGTGTAAATGACACTATTCTCTATGATTTTCTTCTCCAAAATACCTAATCCCAGTCTAACAATGAGAAACACGTAAGATGAATCCCAACTGAGGGACATTTTACAAAACACCTGACCAGTCCTCCTCAGGACCATCAAGGTCATCAAACACAAGGACACTCTAAGAAAAGTGTCACAGCCAAGAGGAGCCCGAGGAGACACAGAGACTCCAATGTGACCTAGAAGAGAAGGAAGAGAATAGGCAAACGCTGAGGAAATCTGAGTACAGTGAGGGCTTTAGTTAATAACAAAGCAATAACAACGTCCTGTTCATGACAGGACGTGATGATAATCAACGATTGTGAGAAATGTGCCCATTAGGATGCTTAAAATAAGGGTAATGGAATGTGAGGTTCACGCAAACTCTGTACTTTCTTTCCAGATCTGCAGTAAATCTAAAACTGTTATACATTCAGAAGTGCAGTCCTGAGTTGTGGGCTTCAAGAAAAGAGGGCAGATGGCAGAGCCACAGGGAAGGGCCAGCCCCCGCAGGAGTCCTGGGCCAGAAGACACTTGTACCTCTCTCTAAGCCAGGGACGGGGTGGCTTTCCCTGTGACCGCCCTGCCCGAAGTATTTGCATTGAAACAAGCTTTTGAGAAGGCTGCTTTTTCCATGGGCTTTCCCGTGGGTACTGAGCACAAAGGCTGCTGGAGACCTGTTACATTTTTGTAGAGATGAGCGGGAAAGTTGAAGTGTCATTTCCACGGGCTGAGGTCACACATTCACTGACTTGTCCAGCGATTGCATGTGGGAACTGGACACTCAGGACGCCCTCAGCTCGGGGAGGCAGGAGCTTTGCACGCTAGCATGGGCCTCAAGTTCACTCTCCTCACCGACCGTCTGCTCACCACCCAGGGGACGGTCAAGGTTCCTGGGAGGTCACAGGACTTCACTCTTCTAACCCCACGTGCAGCTAGCTGCGTCCTCAAAGTCGCTCTTTGGATCAGTAAAAGCTGACTTTGACATGGAAAGGGTTTACTTTTTGTCAAAACAAGTGGGTTTCCCCTCCCAGTCTCCATCTATGTCTTGGGTCCGACTGTCTGTGCTTCCTAGGATTATCACTCACAATTGCAAAATGAATCTTTCCCCAAATACTGGTTTGTTTCTATAGACGCAGCATGTGGAGGGTCCCAGCCAATAAGGCCAGGCGGTTTTATCTGTAAAGGATCTCTGATTCGGAGTTGATGAGCACGTCCCTGCTGTTTCGCTTCTCCTTATCACGGCACACTCTTGTTGAATTACTCTGGACTCACAAGCATTCCGAAAGGCAAGACCCATTGATTTCCTCATTATGTCAGGAAATGGCAAGTTAAACAAATTTCTAAACCCTTTCAAGCTCCGAGGTCTGTTCAGAAGTGATAAGACAGGACACCACATGTGAGAGGGTGAGTTTTTGTGTCGAGACCGTCCTCCGTGGCAGTACTTTTGTCCTGGAAAGTTTTCCTCTCTGCACAAGGCATGGGGAGAAGGTGGAAGAGGAGACAGGACCCAGGGGCTCGTTCACCCTGATGGCGCCCCCCGGATTTCATGCGGCCAGACCCGGCGAGGAGAGAAGGCTCTGCACTCAGCTGCTTTCCACTCACACTTCTCCTGACCTCCTCTGAAGATTTCAACACAAAGATTAATTATTCTCATTAACCACACGCGGATGATGGCAAAAGCAAACGTGGCATCAGGACTTTTTAAATCCAGGGTTAAACGTGTAAAATGCTGATGACGTGAAAAAGAGTCATTTCTTAGCACCTAAAGAGGGGAGGTTGACAAAAAGGAAATGAAGGTAGTTTGACTCCAAATGTTTCTTCTGCAGGCGACTGCTGGACATTCATCTTACAGATGCTCACTGCAGGGCAGGAATGCCAGAGGCTGGTAGGGGAAAAAAAAGGAAGAAGAATAACAGTAGCTTGGAGAATTATAAATTAAAAGGATAGTAGTGGGTAATCTGAAAGGTCAAAGGAATAAAAAGGAGGTCTTCTGAGAAGAATCAATTTCGGAACCCTGAATGAGATGCTCTAAGTACGGGAAGTGGGAGAAATTTCATTCTTGTTTGGAGGTCCTTTTGACATTTCCATTAACTGGAAAAAAAATATGAATAATCTAATCTCTATACATTTGATTTACAAGCAGGACAAGACAGCACATTAACTACCCCTGGACGTTACAATTAAACAGTACACACAACATTGATTGGACTGTAACCTGGTTTTTCATTTTGTTTTGATTTTTGACTTCAGTAAGAATCTAAAGTTCCATGGATCATTGTGTACGGTTCCATTTCTGCTGAGTCAGAAAAAATTGAGAACACTGTAACAGACAAGCAGTTGGTTCCTAAAATTTTTGAGAGGTTTCATTTGTTTTTTAGTCAATGTAATTTAATAGCTGTTGATGAAAGATAGTCAGTGCACTCCTATATAAATACCAGGCTTGGGGCAGATGAGATGAACGTGTTCGTTTGTTGTGAGACCCTAAGTCTGCATATGACCATTCATCTCACACTTCATACTCTAAGCCCCACTTTTATTTTTTAGTGAAACAACCAGGAGTCTTAGGGAGGATAAATAGCCTCCTGCCTGTGCTGAGATCCCCTCCATGTAATGATCAGCGTGGAGTAGAGAGGGGTCCTCACTGCATGCGCTACGTTCACAAAGCCCCTCTGCACATCTTCTCAGATTCTGAGACCTAACTGCTACTCTCACACTCTTCACAGATAAATGAACAGATGATCAGAGCATTAAAGAACCAAGTTGACAGAGCTAGTCATCTTAGAGCTAAGACTCCATCCCAGGTTTTCTGGAATTCACTCCCTCGGGAGGACATGGTGGCCGAGTGCACCCACACATGATCCCCATGCTCTCTAGGACATCCCATAGAGTCGGGGAAGGAAATTTATTTCGTGGTCAACAAAATCATAAAGCCTTATTACACTTTAGATATAATAGTCACAATTTAATTAACTGTATCATTCAATTTATTTATGCTAGATGGGGGCTTTGTTTTCAAAAATTTCCTTTCTTAATTTTTGATTTTAGACAGTCTGTTTAGAGTTGATGGAATTCTTTCCTTTGTGGCATTAAACACATGTCGAAAAGAAATACAAGTTCATAGCAGATGCTTCTGTGAGGTCTATGGAGATTTTATGGATTCCAACACAGGCATTTCATATTGTTTTCCATTTGGATTTTGGTGGGCACATTTCTCTTCTCAGGATGCATGAGAAGAGAGATTCCAGAAAATTCAAATCTTTCTGCAAAGCGACCCACGCCAAAAAATGTCTCACATGGCTGTTTTCAATATCCTTGTCCTCCCTAAAATAACTTATAAATAACAATATTTTGTCAGATCATCTTTGTAATGTTACATATTATCTTGACCTTCGTAATGACAAGTTTGTAAAAATCCTTGGGAGTGAAAAGTGTTACATATATTCCTTGCTCACTTGAGGCGTATCGGTTGGTCACGTCCACAGTAGCACGGAGGGAAGGACAGGACATGAGGAGACGCATCAGCCTCCTGGGGCTGCACTGCTTCTGAGCTTACTGCTTGCTGGTGGCACATTTAAGGACAGGAGTGCAGTTAGGAAAGGCAGGCAACAACCAGAGGGGATGTTGTATACAGTTGAACCTAATAAATAAGAGTAAAATAAATGTTTCTTCTTCATATAGCAGTATAAGCAAATGGGCTGCAGAGTCAGAGAATGACCCCCAGTACACACAAGCCCATCCCTCCCAAACCCTCCCAACACACACACACACACACATGCACTGGATCTACATTATCTAGCCAAACATGTAAGGTTCTCAGGCATGATCAGCATTCTGAGCTCCAAATTCAGGACTTTGGGGAGATTATGTTCATTTCAAGGAAATAAAATATCTACTTACTTCAAATAATGAAAATCACTTTCTTCCTCTGAAAATATAAGAAATGCAATCAAAGTAAATAGCCCCACTCTTCGTGCAGCCCTACGAGAGATTCCTGATTATCAGAAATAATTCTAAGAAGTCCCCAAAGATGAAGAACATGTCACAAATGAAGAACAATTTTCTTACTCGCAATTGTACCCTTGTTAGTTTTCACAGCTGGAGAGTTGGACCTTTAAGTTAGTTTCTTTGGAAAAAAAAACTTTTAATGTTATTTTATCTAATATTTTTATTTTTTATGCGACACAGATTTTACATCACCTCATACATAATGAGATTAATTCACCAAAGCCCAGCTCACTTCTCTTATATGTTAGTTGTTCAGATGATTGCGTCTTCTGTGAAGCAATGAGTTCCACGTGCATTTTGCTCGTTACCTCCCCAGGAGTCTCCCAGATGGTCATTAATAAATGAAAAAGTGATAATTAAAAAAAGAGGGACCCGTGGCTGATCACCTTCTATGTGATAGACATATTATTACATCACTGTTAACTGGCCAATTATTCTGAGAGAGAGAGAAAATATGACATGCATTTTAGAAATAAGAAGTCTAAGACTCAGAGGGCAGGAGCCACTTGCCCTGGTTGGACACGATCCGAGGAGGCAACGGAGTTTCAGTGAGGTCTCCCTGCACCACAGGGCGCCTGCTGAACAGAAAACCATGACCTCGCCTCAGAATGGTCATTTAAAAATACTTTTAGCAATTGCCAACTTTTGCTTTCCACTAATATCAAAGAGAATAAAAAGCATATGGGATGAGCTTCAGATGTGACCCTCACCCAGAGATCCTGCTGCAGTGGAGTGAACTGGACTTTGAAACACACACACACACACCCCCACCAAAGAAAAGCTAAAATATCTATTTGCCTCAAATATTTGTGTAGACAACCTAAAAAATAAATACATATTAATTTTTCCATGAATTTATCAGTGATAAGAATACATTAGGTTAGGGCGCCTGGGTGGCTCAGTCGTTAAGCGTCTGCCTTCGGCTCAGGTCATGATCCCAGGGTCCTGGGATCGAGTCCCACATCGGGCTCCCTGCTCAGCAGGGAACCTGCTTCTCCCTCTCCCACTCCCCCTGCTTGTGTTCCCTCTCTTGCTGTGTCTCTCTCTGTCAAACAAATAAATCAAATCTTTAAAAAAAAAAAAGAATACATTAGGTTACTAAATAGGACAAAAAAGTGTCTCTGTTGAAAATGGCAGCGCTTATAAAATAAGAATAAAGCAATACTTTATTTTTGGCAAAATGCATATTTCAATCGAAGGTGATATAAGAGTCATCAAACAAGATCTGGAGAAAGACATCTTGGTAGTGTGCACGAAGCAAATCCCTTTGCTGAAAGGCAGCTCAGGAAAAAAATATGAAACCTCACCACAGAGAAAGCAAGCAGGCTCTTGTTTGTGTTCAGTATAAGGATTACAAAATACAGGGACGCCTGGGTGGCTCAGTCGTTGGCGTCTGCCTTCGGCTCAGGTCACGATCCCAGGGTCCTGGGATCGAGTCCCACATCGGGCTCCCTGCTCAGCGGGGACCTTGCTTCTCCTTCTCCCTCTGCCTCTCCCCCTGCTCTCACTCTCTCTCTCTCTCTGACAAACAATAAAAAAAATCTTAAAAAAAAAAAGAATAAATAAATAAAATCTTTAAAAAAAAAAAAGGGATGCCTGGGTGGCTCAGTCAGTTAAGCCTCTGCGTTCAGCTCAGGTCATGATGCCAGGGTCCTGGGATCAAGTCCCACATCAGGCTCCTTGCTCAGCAAGGAGCCTGCTTCTCCCTCTGCCTGCCTCTGTCTCTCTCTCTCTCTCTGATAAATAAATAAAATCTTAAAATATATATATATATATATTAAAAAAAAGATTACAAAATACAGGTGCGACTCTCTAGGGACCAATTGACAAAACTTCCACGGAGGTTAAGGGTCTGGGGATCGGGGCCACGGCCCCGCCAGGTGCAGCTCTGGCATTCCGGGGAAGATCAGTGCCCAGGCGTATAAGTTTCGGTGGTTTGTGGGTCCACTCCAGCAGCCGTGTGTTCCCTGAGTGGCTCAAAGTAAGTCTCTCACTTTGATTTCGAAGGTCCCGTAGGCCAGGAAATACCAGGTTCCTGGGGCTGTGGACTCCAGCAAGTAATTAGTCTGGAGATTTCAGCCCATCAACACTTGTTAGTACATTAGCGCCGCTCTGGTGTCTGCTTATCAGTTTACTATTGATCTTAACGGAAAGAGAGTTAAGGACCCAATTGTCTTCACCTCTGAAATAGGGCAAAATGGACAAGAAATAGAAACATGAGCACATTTCGAAAGGTGGCAGAATCAGTCTCTCTTTCCCCTCTGCTTACTGCTGGAGTACGCCCATCCTGCAAAGAGCAATACCTGGAGGCCATATTAGTTGAATTCTTTTCTTTTTCTTTACAAAAGAAGGGCAAAAACCACTAAAGCTTAAAAAAATCTACTCCAACATGCCCTAATAAATGATTATTATACCTTTTTCTGTCTGAACTGGTGATCATCCCCCTCTGAATAGTTACACTGAAAAGGTTTGCAATAACATTTAAGTTCGTCATATATTTACACTTAATTATGTTAAAGGAGGAAGAGGACTTAATCTACAGCTTGTAATTCCAGAATTGTCTAAATAATAAATTGATACCATGTACAAAAAAGTGCAATCATGGAGATGAGAATAATTACTCTCCCCCGGCCCTGACATGAGCAGAAATCAGCAGGAACAGCGGATCCAAGATGGTAAACTGAGTCCCACCCATAATCACGATCCTACACCAAGTGCCCCTTCCTGTGACGCATTCCCAGGCCTAGCCGGGGAGCGGGGTGAGCTGCGGCAATGTAAGAAGTCTTTCATGCAGTGCTGTCCCTTGTCACCTTCGTATTGCACATTGTCATCGAGCTCCCTCTGCACCCACGGAAGGCACTCTCTAGACCAGATGTTGTCACTTTCTCCACTTCCATGCTCTCAATTGCTATTACATTTGTTTTCTATTGCCATTCAAATATCTGCTGTTACTTCGATTTCCAGAATTGAGTCTGGTGCCCTGCCCCAGGATGTCCTATTAGCCTGGTTCTAGCATTCAGCACTACGCCTTGGAAGAAATAGGTCTAAAATAATTTTGATTTAATTGTACTTCAATGTGGATGCTATTTTCTGAATTTCTAGATGTTTTCTGGCTTTTCCCCTCTCCCCCTGCATGCAGACCCTTTGAGAGCAGAGATCATAGGTCACACCGCCAAAACATTCATAACACCACCCGTGGACCCGGTTCAGAGCATCATCCTCAACACTGTTTGAAGGAGTAAGAGCACCAAAATCCTACTTACCTGACACAGCCAGTGAGTCAAGAACCTAATATTTTAAGGTGCTTTAAAAAAAAAAAATAGCCTGACAAAATCATGCAATCAGTGAAATGGGTAAGACTCATTTTTACTCCATTATTTAGTTTCTTCCCATCTTTCTGAAAAAGAAAACTAGGTCAGCAAAAATGTGAAAAAGTGTTGTATAATAATCACTACAAATCACTTAGAGTTCTGGTTCAAGGGGTTTTAACCTGGTAATAAATTATCCTTCTGAGATGAGACTCAGAGTTAATTATGTCCATTACTCTAATTTTATTTAATATCTGGAGGGGAAATAAGGAGAAGAGATCACAAATAACTCAGCCCAGAGAGCCCTCTATATTTTCCCTTTAGTATATTGAAGAATATTCTGAGCGTTCTACACCGTCGCCGGCAGCCGGGCCTTTCATTTTATGCTGAACAAAGAACCAAAAAATGAACTGGCAGGAGGGCGGAGAAGTAATTTTTCTATTTGTAGGCGTCTGTGCAAACTACCTCTTTGTCACTGTAGCTCCACCCAGGTCATTAGTAAAGGGAGAGTTCCTTCCCAGCCAGGCACTGAATATTGAGCCCGCCTGGGGGTGCTCCCTGCCTCGGGACTCGGGGCTCGGAAGCAGGAAGAGCCTAATTAACCAGAAACCACATAATCAATCAGAGTCCTCCCTGGAGGAGTAGGTGAGTCACAAAAATCATAAGGAAGCTTGATCAGGAATTCAGACCAAAAAATTGCTGATATCCTGTGCCTAAAAGCCAAATCCAACACTTATGCTTCCTCTATATACATATACCCGACAGACCTCAAGAACTTCAGTCATTAAAAAGATTCAATTACGGTTATTAGTCTGTACTTCGTTGTGATGGAAATGTAACACGACTATTTAAGAGTGATTTCTAACCACTCAGGCTTAAAAAAAATGGTTTCTCTAATAGACTGTCTCATCGCACAGCAAGAATGCATAAATATTTGCATGGCCCTTCAGCTTTGGGCCAATAAAAGTTCATCCTATATGTCCTGGGCTGTGGTACAGACTTAAAATATACACAACTGGAAATTTTCCTATGGTGCAGTAAGCTGTTAACATCTATGTCCTCCAAACTTAATCTCTCTCTCGCTCTCTTTTTTTTTTTTTTTGCATTCTTAATTTTTGGAGGATTAGGCAAGATCTTCTCTTTTATGCTGTTATCAACTAAAGGATAAACTTTTAATGCCTTCATATAAAACTTGAAGATTAGATGCGTATGACAAACAGACAAGTGATTTGTGTAACAGCCCCACTCTGTTACAAGAGCCCCGGCTATTTTTCAGGAGCACAAACAGCAGATCCTCTGAGCCATGGCCCGTCTGCCTGGAGCAGGTCTAGAAAATGGAACATCTCAGTTTAAGGGGTTTGCTGAATGGTCTTGACTGGGTAGGTCACACACGCGACAGCTCTGAATTTTTGCTCTAATAGCTGCCGCTGAAGTGTTAAGGAAAATCCCCCTTTTCTCGCCTGGGGGCACATCCCATAATAAGACCTGAGACAGGCAGCAGCGCTGATCGAGAAGATTATCAAGGACGCTCTGCACGGGTGGTGGTCCAGCCTGGAGTGAGGGGCACTCCCTTTCTCGGGGCCCACGGGGCCCTGAGCAGGGAGGGTGGGTTCACTGCATGTACGCCTGGGGACTCCTCCTGTGGACGTGCGCTCCCTACCGTGTCCGCCGTGGCCCACGTCCACAGGCAAACACGATCATCCGTGGCCAGGAACGCCCTCCGGTGCAGATTCACAGGCAGGAAAGCGTCGGCCTCACTGTCAGGTATCAAGCCCAGAGTGTTCACGACCCCCTCTCTCACTCTGCTCACAAACACCCCTACCTCAGCATAAGTTCACTCTCTGCTTGCATGAATTGTTCGCAGGGATCACCAGTCACTGTGGCTTAAATCCCAAAAAGACAAGAAGACCGTCAGCGGGGAGAGGCCCAACGTTACTGCTGCAGGGGGTTTGGGACCTGGCACCTTAATAGACGGCCGCCCTCTGGCTTCTCTGCTACCTGAGCTGGATGATCCATCCGTCGGTGCTTCTGCCTTCTGTTTCTTTCCTCTTGGAATAACTTAACAGACCCGTCCATGAGGGTCTGTGCTCCTGCCTCAAAGGCCTCATTCCAGAAATGAGGGGCCTGTGTTGTGATGTGTCTATTCGGGGTTTCCAGGGATGGCACAGGAAACCTCTAGCTGCGAGGGCTCCTGCAGCCCCAGGCCACACAGGCCCTTCTGGGCTGTGCTGGGAGGTCAGCTGTGCAGGCCTCACGCTGGCCGGAGTCCCGTGAGCTGCCAGGAGGGCTGTGCCTGCACGGCGCGGAGCCCAGGTCAGCGCATGCCTGCTCAGTCTGTGGGGCAGCCGGGGCTTAGACAGCAGACACTTCGTCCCCACGGCGCTGGAGGCCGGAAGTCCTGGAGCAGGGTGCCCGCATGCTCAAGTTCTGGGGGGGGGGGGCCTCTCCTTGGTTGCAAATGTCATGTTTCCTCTGCACACACTCAGAGAGAGAGGCTGTCTCTTCCTCTTCTTAAAAGAGCAACAGGTCTGTAGGATTAGGCCCTCCCTCATGACCTCACTGAACCTTAATCATCCCCCCATAGACCCTGTCTCCAACACAGCCCCGTGGGGTTCGGGCCTCAGCATAAGAATTTGGGGGTGGCGGGACACAGTTTGTCCATAACAAAAGAGATATAATCAGATTTGAATGTTAGCAAGATTTTTCTGGAAAGAGAATACACAGCAAAGGAGCAATAGGTCTAGAAATGAGGGAAGTGAGTAAGGAGCTCCTTACTGGAGGAGTAAGGACTTCTTCCTTACATGACGCAAGGAAATTGTATTTCTCACTGAAGAAAGGCAATCACTGGGTTTCATGTTTTACTCCAGGAATGTGTAACCTATGCTTATAAAAAGCCTGCACTTAGCTGAATGCTCTAATACCACCATCTTGAAATCCTTAGTAATTTTATCTTTGAACTTCCTTGTAATTCGCAGCTGATGAGACAAGGAGCACGTGTGTGAGCAGAGAAGATGCACCAGCACACACGCCCAGCATTTCGCGTTGCTCCACGCTCCCGCAGCAGCTGTGACACTCCATACACACTCTGGTGGGAATTCAAAGGGACCCAAAGTGAGTCCAAGACAAGTGTGAAATATCCATAATGAAGTCAGTGGGGCCACTAACTGCTCTGACCGGCCAACCTTTCCCTTCAAATGAGACCTGGTGTGGAACACAGGTACAAGGCCTGTGGTCTAAGAACATGAATAAGCAGGGGCTCTTTCATAACCTTCCTGACTTTTTCCCCTTCCCTGTATTAATCAAACGTCTGTGCCAAAAACGTTGACGGGGGGTGAAAGAGAAAGATAGGGAAACCCATAGTTTTTCTTCCCTTGAATTCCACACTGCTCACCAGTGAGTCAAAAGTAGAGACAATGTTCGTCTATTGAGCACATAACAAGAGCAGAAGCAAAACCAACCCAGTAACCTCTGTGCTGCAACATTTGCCCTGTTCAGTTAAGGATGAGGTACTTGTGCATGTATGAGCCACGAAACGTAAGTTGTGCGATTTCAGGGATTCATCACAGGAATTAATGCTTTTATGTGCATTTAAAACTGGAATAGGAGGTTACAGATACGTAGAAGGTGAAGAAGGCTATAGTGATCGGTGTGGTCATGGGTCAGAGTTGCATATAGTCACAGGTGGATGCACCAGACGTGCACGTGGGCGTGCATAAACAGGAGTGATACACACATATACAATGCTTTCCTGGGTCAGCTGAGGGGGCCTGGAGACCATGACCCCAGGAGCAAGGAGCACACCTCGAACCAGTTCTAACACCATTCTCAAATAAAAGGGGCCGTGCTCTACAGGGAAATGGGTGATCTAAAGACACGGTAGGAAATGTACAGGATTATCTTGCAACATCACAGAGTTAGAAAATCATGGCATACTCAAAGAAAAAAAAAGCCAAGACCAAAACAACATTAAAAAATACAATGAAATGGGTATGTCCAAGGAACACAAGAGCCAAAGGAATACTTTTTGGCTCAGAAATTGAATTCCTATTGAAAAGATATGGATTGTCAGAGTTGATAAAAAATGAGATCCAAAAGTCACTTCAAATCTAAAGTACCATCTATTGGGCACTCCATCCAACAATAGCAGGACACACATTCTTCTCAAGGTCATGTGGAGCATTCTCAAGATTGACCATATTCTGGGACATAAAGTAAACATAAACATAAAATAAAAGATAAGGTAAACAAAAATAGAAATACAAAGTATGTTTTAAGACCACAATGAAAAAAACAAAAATCAACAACAGAAATCATTGGAAAATTCTAAAATACTTGGAAATTAAAAAAAAAAAAAACTTCTCAATAAACTATAGGTGAAAGCAGAAGTCTCAAGAGAAATTAAAAAAAATATTTTATTTAAATTATAACAAAAATAAAAGTTATTTAAATCTGTGGCTATACTTAAAAACAATGCTTGGAGGGAAATTTACAGCATTGAATGCATATATTAGAAGAGAATAAAGATCGAAAATCAATAACCTAAGCTTCCCCACTTAGGAAACTAGGGAAAGAAGAACAATTTAACCCTAAGGCAATCAGAACAGAAAGTAATAAAAATCAGAGCAGAAATCAATACAATTGAAAATAAGAAAACCATCAGGAAAGCCAATGACAACGAAAGCTGGTGTTTGAAAACATCAGTAAAATTGATAAACCACTAAGCAGGCTCACCAAAAATAACAACAACGAAAAAAAGGGGGGGAGAGAAGATCTGAATTTCGAATATTATGAAAGAAACGACTGATCCCATAAACATTACAAGAAGAAGATAAGTGGCCTAAAACTGTTTTATGCCCACGGTTTTGATAACTTACATGAAATAGACTAACCCCTGGAATGACACAAAGTACCAAAACCCACCCAAGAAGAACTAGATCATCTCCAGGGCCTATATCTGTTAACAAAATTGAACTGAGAACAACTTTCCAAAAAAGAAATCACCAGGCCCAGATGGTTTCATTGGTGAATTCTATCCAACAGTTAGGATAGAAATGATACCAACTGTCCACAATTTCTTCCAGAGACTAAAAGCAAAGAGAACACTTCCTAAGTCATTTTATGAAACCAGAATTACCCTAATATCAAAACCAGATAAAGACATTGCAAGTAAAGAAAAACACAAACAAATATTACTGATGAACCAAAATCCACAAAAATATGTTAGCAAAATAAACATATAAACATATAAAAATAATTATACACCTTAACAAGGGTGGATTTATTCCAGGCATGTGAGGCAGGTTTGGAATTTAAAAATCAATCAATATAATCCACCATGTCAACCAGCTAAAGAAAAAAAATCCTATTTCTCAGTCCCAGGAAGAGAGATACATCTCAAAATCCTCCATGACTATTGAAGTCCAATTTCAAATTGATTCTGAGTTTCCTACTTGCTGAAACAAAGAGATACATACCTATCTGATTCAGTATGTGAGAGTCTTAAGATACAAAGCAGAGCAGCAATATTTTTATTATTTTGAGGATTTTTTTTCAATTAGACAAGGGTTAAAATATAAATTTTATACCATTAGTATCAGTTGAACTTTTGATTAATATTATTTCTTAGGTAACTCCATATTACACTTGATATGAGATGGAATTCTATAAAAGTGGGAGCTGCAAACACTTTCTAAGGATTCATTAAAATGACAACATTTTATTTTAAAGATTTTATTTATTTATTTGACAGAGAGAGAGACAGTGAGAAAACACATCAGGGGGAGTGGGAGAGGGAGAAGCAGGCTTCCCGCTGAGCAGGGAGCCCAATGCAGGACTCGATTCCAGGACCCTGGGATCATGACCTGAGCCGAAGGCAGACGCTTAACGACTGAGCCACCCAGGTGCCCCTAAAATGACAACATTTTTTAAGCTTAAATTAACTTTCTTTACAAATGTATATAAGGAATGATATATAGCCATTATTCCAATTATTGCATATGTTAAGTAGAGCCTGAGCGCTTAGAAAATAAGTTCTCCTAGGCAAATGGTATGTCTTTATCTTGTGAATAATGTGAGGCTTGAATGGGACAATGTTATCTTCTTCATTTAATCACTAGGAAACTCAGAGTCTATTCTGAAATTCAACTTGAGTCACCATGGAAAACCTTAGGAATGATTTTTACGACCCAACTTTTCCTTGTGTTTAATATGACATTTTCTTCGTTTTTCAGGTAACAGATTTTCTTTACGTCTTCCTGTTTTTTATCTAACTGTATAATGTGACTTTCTGCTAACATTGACCCAATTAATTTTTGTTTCCTCTTCAAACCTTCCATTATTTCTCCTCTTCTCATGTCTTCTCATGGTTTTCTGCTCCTGGATCAGAAGCTGTGTCCTTCTCTGTCAAATGACCAACTCTTTCCCGAAATAATATCCAAGGTCATGCCCTAGGGCTTCTTCACATGTGTTGTTCCCCCCAGTTTAAGCACTCAGGAACAATTACTTTTTTCTCAGTAAAACAGTTGTTTTATGAAATAAAATGACTGTTTTCTTAGGTTGATTTATTCAAAGTTATTTAAATTTCCCAGAGAGCAGGATGTGAGGAACTCTGTTGGGTCTATCAATGTCCATGAGGGTAATGATAAAATTTCTTTCTAAGACATGCCACTGACCATGGTCATTGCTGAGCTCAATTAAGCAATGCCTTTCTGGTTTCTCTACTTCCTTGCTTGCCCATCAACCACCATCTTATCTATTTACCATGCAGCATCAAAGCACATATTTTAACAAAATATTGAATGTCAACATTCTTGTGCTTGAAACCTTTCCATAAGGTCTCATTGCACTTAAAATGCAGTCAATTCCTATAAGGTCCTCCTGGAGACTCCAAACTGTCTCTCCAAACTTATTTCTCACCACATTTTTCTTTATTCAGGAAGATCCAGCAACATTGGACTGTGTCAGCTTCTTCCTTCCTCTCTCTCTGCCTCCTCCTCCCCCTCCCCGGTCCCCCTCCCCACCTTCCTCCTCTTCTTCTGAGATCTCCTTATCCTTCTCTTCTCCTTCCCTTCTTCTTCTTCTCCTTCTTCTTCTTCTTCTTCTTCTTCTTCTTCTTCTTCTTCTTCTTCTTCTTCTTCTTCCTCTTCTTCTTATGGTAATAACATTTAACATGAGCTTTATCCTCTTAACAGAATTTTAAGTGTACAATACAATATTGATAACCACAGCCAGTATGTTGTACAGTGATTCTTCACTTCTTTGGGATAAAAAAAAAAAGAAAGACAACTTTTTTCAGGTAAATACTCAGAAGTGGGATTCTTGGATTATATAGTTATTCTATTTTTAAATTATTTCCTTATTTTAATTTTTTTAAACCTCCATTGTGTTTTCCATAATAGTTGTACCATTTTACTTCCCCACCAACAATGTACAAGGGTTCCAATTTCTCTGTACCCTTGCCAAAACTTACAATTTTTTTTAATAATATCCATCACTCCTGGAAGAAAACACAGGGGGAAATCCTCATTACGTTCATCTTGGCAATGATTTCTTGGGTATGACACAGAAAGCTGATATCCAAAATATATAAGGAAATACAAAACTCAATAGGAAAAAAAAATCTGATTTAACAATGGGCAGAGGACTTGAATAGACATTCCTCCAAAGAAGACATACAGATGGTCAAAGCTACGTGAAAAGATGCTCAACATCCCTAGTCCTCAGGGACGTACAAATCAAACCCATCATGAAGCACCACCTCCTGTCTCCTTCACCATACCTCGAGCCCCTGAATGTGAAGCACCCCCTGAGACACCCCTCCTTTCTCCCCTCTTCCCAGGGCCAGCCCCTTCTCTTCCTTTCCAGTCCTTACAGATGCTTTTCCTCACCGCCGCTCTTGAATCTTATTCTGTTGTTTTATTTTTATCCCCTTCATAACATTCATTTAAAAAGTATAACTTTTAAAAAATTTATATGCCTTCTACCATGCTTACTTTCCACTGGAATATAGGACCTATGAGGACAGGGTTGCATCTTGTTTGGAGGTGTCAGCAAGCCTGACATAATGTTTGATATGAAGCAGGTGCTAACTCTATGGTTGTAAAGATGGTAATTCAGACCAGAACTGTGCAGCCCACATGAGTGAATGGAGATTGGGATTTCTCCCATCTGTTCCTATTTAAGTGTGGTTTAATGACTCTGAGTTTGGTACACTGCCGCATGAGCAGATGTGTAGTCCAGAACAATGATTTTCTGAATGGCGGTTTTCAGGGCCCTCCAGTGTTCTCTCCTGCTCAGGAAGTGCTGCAGGATGGGGTGGACATGGCTGGGGAGGTGGGTGACCACAGGCCTCTTTGGGGCCCCCACCTCTGCTCCCACATCACTCCCAGACGCCTGGTGTTGCATGTCCTGCTTCCACGTGAGATCATGTGAAAAGAAGAATGTCTTGCTACCAAAAATATCCTTAAAAACACAAATCTAGACAAATACAAGTAGATCCCTAATGAGGCTTTCATCTTCACATGCATTTTGATGAATAGAGACACCTCTCTGGATAACTCAGTTTTAACTGGAATACTGAATATATCTATAATTATAAGGTTTTAGACATGAATTAGGCAAACTATTTTATGAGCTTTACGGGCATGCAGAGGCATACTAAATGTGGTAGGGTATAAGTTCCTAAGCTCATCGCAGGCCACACTCCTTTGTTCCTCTTGGCTCTCCTGGTTAGGACATGCCATGGTGTCCATTAGAGAGGAGCTCTGACCACCAGAGCCCCAGGATGAGCTCTACCGTCCTCCATGCCCAGATATATTTCAGATGGGTTTTTATCTATGGATTCACCATTTGGGAATGCTGTGATAATTCTATCAGAGAAAAGAACACAGAAAACCTTAAAGATACCAGGAGGGTTTAAAGATGCTCCTGATCCCAATTATCATCTAACATGAGAACCAACCTCACCACCACCCTCACTGCCTCTTTTAGGACATCTCTTGAATGGGAAGTGGTCCCTAGCCACTCTCCCAGGCAACGCTGGTTGTTTTCATCAGATAATAGCATCACTCTGAATCCCAGCTTCACCTGACTTAACCGTGGGAATAGGCCTGAGGAAATTCTTGTAGGCAGGAGTTTACTTCTGTCCCAAAACTGAGAGCCAAAAGACTCGTAAAAGAAGGTGCAGGGCTGATCATCAGGAAAAAGCCTGGTTGTTGGGCTCTACACTAGAATTGCCTACAGCTCCACGGGTATTCTTTGGATGCTCCAGTACCACGGGCAAAATCAACTCATGGATGGCCGTGAGTAATTGCATCTCGAGTAGTGCAAAGTTAAAAAATCTGTACAGAAGACTTATTTTGAGGGAGATCAATAACAACTGCTTATTGTAAATGTTACAGCATTATCAGAAAAGCAGTGTGCATTTCGATGGAGAACAAAACTGTGAATTGGGCCCTGGGAAAAGTCAAAGAATGACAGTGTTCAGAATGTAACGGATTGCACGACTTGGCTCACTCGGGAGCTATGTCAGTGCATGAAGCGCGGGGCTCCATGGAGAGCAGTGAATCCTAAGATCAGGAATGTCACACCATGAAAACGAACAAGGTAAGTACAAGAACCGTGATTGCGAGATGCAGCGGATTGGCTGAGATGGGTCAGGGTGTATCCGTAGAAGAGCGGACATAATTGGAGCTGCAGAATGTACCATAAAGGTAATAGGAAAGAAATCTCTGACTCTGTCTGAAAAAGTGCTAAATCACTCCCTCTCCCTCCCCATGACATCAAAGCCGCAGATGGCAAAGAGCCAAGGAAGCCAGAAAACATCACCATCTGCCCGAAAGCATTGTTGGTGAATTCCAAGAAGCTGCTAAAGATACCCAGAATTTTCCCCAAGATTTAACGTCTGGAAGTGGATCATTAGTTATTTAACTATATCGGAGGGCAGAGGTTAAAAAAAATTGCTTAACGTACAGAAGAATATGAAAGGAAAGAGCAATTCCTCTATTCATTATTAATATTTGATTAGGAAAAAAAATCCCTGGGCTGGAAATCAATAGTCCCAGATCAGCCACTAATTATCTGTTTGGCCTTGGGCAAAATACTTAATATTTGTTGGCATCAGCTTTCTCCTTTATAGAACAAGGTGGGAAGGTGACGAGACCGAGCACAGAGGATTTTCAGGGCTATGCAAACACTCTCTGTGGTACGAGAATGAGAAATGTGTGTCTTTGCACCTCTGTTCAAACCCACGGAATGCGCAACAATGGGAGCAAGCCTGAAGGTGAACCATGGGGTCTGGGTGCAGATGATGTGTCAGTGTGGTTCATCGATGGTGACAAACTACCCACCTGCTGGGGATGCTGATAGCGGGGGAGGCCATACACGTGTGGGGACAGGGCATCTATGTACTCTCTTAAGTTTCCTGTCAACAAAAAACTGCTCTAAAAATAGTCTTTTTAAAAAAATACAGTGTCCAGGGGCCCCTGGGTGGCTCCGTTGGTTAAGCGTCTGCCTTCAGCTCAGGTCATGATCTTGGGGTCCTGGGATCGAGCCCCGCGTTGGGCTCCCTGCTCCACGGGGAGTCGGCTTCTCCCTCTGCCTCGGTCTGCTGCCCCCCCTCCCCGGCCTGTGCTCGCTTTCTCTCTCTGTCAAATAAATAAATAAAATCTTTAAAAAAAATACAGTGTCCAATGATTTTTCAGACTGAACTCCACAGCACTGCTGGTGCTGTGGGGATCCCTGAGGACCTCGAAGGTGAGAGAACCACTGGGGGAGAGCAAGGAAGACCCCCCCACCCATGCATACATGGTCATCAGAATTCTGCTTTTCTCTGGGGAAGGTCTCCTTTGAAGATGTAGTTCCATTGACGAAAACATGCTTGCAAGATGATGGACTGAACGAGCCCTTGTAAGTAATCGGTCATGGATTCAAACCCATTTTCATGAAGAAAAGTAAAGTGTGCTCTGAATCAAACTATCACACCCCTAACCTAATCTTCTGTAAATATAAGCACTTACCTTTTCTTGACCTTGACTTTCCAACCTCCAGAACCATGAAAGATAAAAGTCTGTTGTTTATGCCCCACTTACCCCAAAACCCTGACTCATGATCCAGGCTGGAGGCCCACAGAGGGCCATGGCCCAAGGGTCTCCAAGGCCCATTCTCAAGAGTGTCTGGGAGGGAACGTAGCTGAAACGCTGAGATGACTAGAAGTCCCATAAACACCAGCTAGGGATTGAAGCAGAGGAAAGAAAGAAAGAGCAAGATCTGAAAAGTACTTCTGCCATATGGAAATAGCAAGCACTCTGAGAAGGTGTTCACTTGTGTGAGTTCCACGAGTGCCCCTTCCTGTCACCTCCTGTGCACAGGATTGAATGAAAGTTACTGGAAAAATGAATCCCCTGCTATTCTCCAACCCTAACCCCACTCCAGGAGAAGGACCAAGAAAAATCTTAAGGACACGCTGACATTCCTCTGTTCTGTGAGGCTCTTTCCAGCAAAGGCACTGAACCCATGGGCATCACGGGGCAGCATCGTAAGGACAACACGCCGCCCCCCCCAAGTCTTGGCGGGAGCTGAGGATGCTTCTGTCTGGCTCAGAATCGCGATGTTTCAGCCTTCCAGCTTTATAATTTCCCCTCACAGCTTTCCATCTCCGCTCTGGTCTCTGACAGTCTCATTTCTAGAACTCATTAAATATTCAATGATTCATCATAACAATTTTCTGTGTAATTTTATTGTTCACATTCTGGCATCAGCTTCTTGTCCCAAATAAAATAAGTCTAAATACCCACTTAAAGAAGGACATTTTCGTTTCCATTCTCATGGAATTGATAGTGTCAAAGGAGCTTGTCGCAGAAGACTTCCAAATATTACCGACATTGCCTCACTGTTATAACTCTGAGCAAATGGGAATTATGAAACAAAAAGCCAGGAAAGCAGGGAAAATTCAACCAATATCACACTAACTGGAGAGGAAGCTAAGAGAGTGTGAAATCAAAGAATAATCAATTTCCTGAAGGAATAAGGTGCTGCTGCACGTCATTACAGATTATTTCAAGGGTGTGAGAAAGACAAAGGCTGAAAAGCTTTGAGCAGGAGGAACTTGGAGGCGCAGGTCTGGATTTTTCCACTGGAGAAAACAAGTCCTGCCTTGCACCTAACATTTATAATGAACTTCTACTTTTTTTTTAAAGATTTTATTTATTTATTTGTCAGAGAGAGAGAACAAGCAGGGGCAGAGGGAGAAGAAGGCTCCCTGCTCTGCAGGGAGCCCAATGTGGGGCTCGATCCCAGGACCCTGGAACCATGACCTGAGCCGAAGGCAGACGCTTAACTGACTGAGCCACCCAGGCACCCCGAATTTCTACTTTTTGACAGGATTATGTTACCAGGCAAAAAATAAAAATAAAGTAAAATCCCCACTTCCTTCTAACTGTGCATGAGGACACAAGTTCCAAAATATTAAGACAGTGTTTCCTGAGGCACACACAGGAGACTGTTCATTAGCATGTGTTACTCCTATATTCGAATCCTGTGTTAGTGGTGGCGTGGACCCTCACTCAGAAGCTCGGATCTTTTCCTGTCTCCTTTCCTTCCTCATGGAGCCCAGCATCGGCCACCCATCATTTCCACACCACTCTCCCGTGCCCCCAGCTCCCTTGCCCGTCCCCCACACTCCATGACCCGCCACCTGCGTGGAGCAAGGGCCTTCTTCCTTCCCGATGGCATCCGCATGGCATCGAACTGTGGGGCCAGTCTCGTGCAGGGTAGATGCGCTCAGCTTTAATCCAAGCCCAGGGCCCCAAATGAAGCCATCATACGCCACCCCAGTGCTGGAGGGATGTGCAGGCCCTGCGTTGTGCTGAGAATAGGTGTCAGAATCCTAAATAAATTCCAGCGTGTGGGTATCTTGTCACCACCTCCACCTCCATCATCACTGATCCCTGGACTTCACCCTCCTTTGCCCAAATTCCCACGTGGACTCAATTCACACGTGGGTGCCCCTCCGAGAATCACATCCTCATTGTTTGTCTGTGCCTTTGAGTTTGCTAAAAATACTTCAAGCTCCTTGCTTCTCTTGGCATTGTAGGGAAATCCACAAGAATTTAAGCTAGTGAAAAAGGCCAAAGTCAACACAGCTGTCTAAAATTCCAGGTGGGAAACTGAGGAATCATGTGTTTTGCCGGGGGGGGGGGGGTCACTTCCCAGAGGTTAAGTGCATCCTGCTGCCTGCCAGTCTGCTTCTGTCTGCAGGTCCCCTTAATGTTTCAGGCTTCGGACACGGCTCAGCTGACATTAAACTCGTGCCTGAAGTCATCTCCACGGCCTCCTCACTAGCAGATTCTGGAAGCAGGTTACCTTCCTGCTGGCGTTTGCCTTCTTTCTCAACCCCCCTTTCTTTATCTTAATAGAAATGGCAGCGAAGTCATAGGAAGACTTAGGTCACACAGAATGTCCCACATCATTCGTCCTCACACCTTCCTATTAGATGCACCTTTCAAATCAGCTATACAGTTTTCCCATGATTCTGAAATGATATTCAAATTAATACAAAGGCTCTGCGTGTCTTTTCATTTTTGTTATTATTTCCGGTAATGAGCCTTCTAAGAGGTTAATGCTTTTGTCTTGCATGTTCCATAATTATAAATAATATATTTAATTTATAAATTATCACAAAATTTCAGATTCTCCTTTGGTATTTTTTTCACCTAGAAATCCCCGCTTCTTTCAAACCAACAACTGGTGAACTCTCACATATCATTTTATAGTATTACAAATATAAGATCCTAAAAGTGCTGTCGCCATTAACAATCCATTACCATTAAGTAAAGCAATGGGCAATGCCGGGTGAGAACGTCTGTTGGCTCACAAACTGGCCCCCATACCTGCAGGACAAAGGGAGATGGAAGGTCGGTAGGGTGGCAGTTAAATAATCAAGGGAATGTACCTACAAGGTGGTCTTGGGTGGTGGCAGGATGAGTCCACCTCCACACCTGCCCACAGCATGCCACAATCCTGAAGGTCCATGTAGGCGCCTTAGCCGGGCTCAGGCACATACTCCGTCCAGATGGTCTCAACACCACCTTTCCCTCTCAGGGCTGCAACCTTGAAAACTGTTCCAAGGTTCCAAGGACGGGAGAGGGTGAGGAGCCTCCGACCGTCCAGGGCTGACTCCTCTCGGTGACCACCTCCCGTGGGAGGACGGTGTAGGTGATGCACATGTTCTAAATCCAGGTGAGTTTCAGTGTATCAAGTTTCCTACAGGGTTTCCTTTCATACATTCTTCCTGAAAGCCTGTTAATGAAAAACTAAGACAAACTAGTGAGCAGAAATGGGGCAATCCCCCGAAACCCACTTGGAAGCATGCTCTTCCATTGAATTCAACACATTAGTTTGTGCCAATGTCCGCATACGATGACAGCCTCTGGCTAAAATCCAGTGAGGAGAAATAAAAGAACAGCATTCGTTTCCATTGAATGTTTCTCTCTTGATGAAACTCAAATCCCTGAACCTGAGAAGAAAGTTAGCGTACTTGGACATCAAAAGTACGTTCTCACAAACAGGGGCTCCTGGGGGGGCTCAGTCGGTTCAGCGTCAGACTCTTGATGTCGGCTCAGGTCATGACTCAGGGTCGTGGGATGGAGCCCCACGTTGGGCTCTGTGCTCACTGGGGAGTCTGCTTGAGATTCTCTCTCTCTTCCCTCTGCCCCCCATAAATAAATAAATGAATGAATTGAATGAATGAATGAATAAGTAAATAAATAAATAAAGATACATTCTCACAAACTATTTTATTTGGAATTTTGGGTCCTTTTTTCGAAACTCTATGCCTAGAGACAACTGTCATATGTGTTTCCTCCTGACAGAGAATTCTATTAAGTTGATAGCTAAGTCTTCAAAACAGTAGTATGAAAATATATTTAAAGTTTTTTTTCCTCTCAACTTCAATAAAAGCATCACCTTCTTGGCTTTCAGTCGCTTTTATATGCACAAATATAACCCCTGTATAGCATAAATATATCCCTGTATAACCCAGCCCTGTTGTGGAGTTCCGTCCTTTGGCTCTGATGGAGGCGGCCTGGGCCGACAGGACTCCTGGGGGCCAATCTACCATTGTTACCCCAGAGGAAAAACCCCCCTTGTTCCCCACTTGATACTTAGTCTCTCCTTTAAAAAAAAAAAAAAACTAACCAGGATCTTTTATATTTGTTTACGAGACTGCTCATAAATCTTGGATTTTTCAGTAATGTCCAGGTAAAGGAAAATCCCTGAGTCATCCCTTGAATTTCTGGTTCATCGACAACCTAACGCAGCACTCCTAAGCTCGGCTAACCAGTGGGGATAAAGAGTAAAACAGAATGTCCCCACTGTGGTTTTAAAGGAGCTTATATAATAGGAAGGATTCCAAAAATGAGGATCAAGCAAAAATACAAATAATTTCGCTTTAATGTTAAGACACAAACACGGAACAGAAAACAAGGCATTCGGGTCATGGGGTGCCTGTAAGGTGGCCAGGGTCGTCCCTCCACCATGTTCCCAGGGTAAGGACCAGTAAGGATGGGCATGCGGGGCAGTGAGAGTGGGGGACAAGGAGGGCCTGGGTCACCCAAGGCCGAGGAGTTCCTAGAACTCAGGCTTTGTCTTCAGTGCAAGGACAGAACGTGAAGGGCTTTAATCAGGGCGGTGACGTCCTCAGACACGTAACAGGTCTGATACAGCAGACAGGGAAGCCGCACCTCACGGCCGGGGATTGACGATACCGGGAGAAGAACGCTACATGATGACAGCGAGCTAACTGCTAAGTTGGACGACTCAGGTGTTTTAAGTCCCTCAAATGCAATTAAACTTCAGGCCTTTAAACAATATATAATTGAATTCTATCCGAATGTGGATAACCACGTCTCATGTTCAGTAACTGCCATGTGTTAAGCCCACTCCCTCAATGCAAGCACAAGCCTGACGGTCGGACACATCGACTGACCAGAGAAAGGCAGTGCCCGCCATGTGTCTTCACACGAAGACGTGTACCTAGGCTTCCTGTGACCACGTTTGATTCTCCACACCAACTGCTCACAGCATAAGTTTTCTCACACTAAGACCCAACTTAGGCGCTCCTGACTCAGGCTCACCTGCTATCCAGTTCAAACTGTCCTCCTATCTATTTCCAACATTAGATTTCATACAACTTAGCTTCATTTTCACATGCTGTGTCCACAAGACACACGTGGCCATGTAAATCTAAATTAATTGAAATGAAATACATTTAAAATTCAGGTCTTTGGTCACACGAGCCACATTGCAACTGTTCAGTTGCCATATTTGAACCATATTCAACACGGCTACCGTACCAAGTAGGTGCCCGTATTAGACAGGGCAGGCACGGGATTTCTCCCCTCTCCAAGAAAGTTCTGTTGGACAGCGTGTCATCACAGTGTTTTCTGTAACACTGTGCACTGTAAGTCTCCCATGCAGCAAAGAAAACTGGGCTCAAGACATAGTGCACCTATTTGCTCCAGGCAACACAGGTTTAAAAAAATAATAATAAATCACTTAGAAGTCTCTCACGGATGCTGGAGCTCCCATCCCTGGTCCCGCTGTTAACTCAGCAAGAGGAACTGTCAGCCTCCGCCCCAACAGATACTCATTCAGCTTAGGAAGAGAGCCAAACAATAATAGTAATTGTAATAGCGGTAATAATTATAGTTAATGTCATGCAAATTGCTGGAAAATGAGTGCTATAAAAAGACTAACTCCACAATGCCGCAAATATATTTCAGTGAAGGGCTTGTACACGATTGCAGACCAGTTTAATATCTCTCCTGCATCTGCCGCTTCCAGTCTATCCCCTCTGCGGCAGCACCTCTTCTTACCCTTCATTTCTTTCCGCACTCGTATCACAAACATCTGCAACGTTTTGACTAGAGAAACAGCTAACATACCCTGAGCACGTACTATGTGCTGGGCACTGAGACGAGTGCCTCCACACATCGGTCCATTTAATTCTCCACCTGCCCAGTGGAGGTGATGCCATTATTAACTCTACTCTTATAGAAGAAAGGAGCTGCTCAGAGAGAAACAGTAACTTATTCACAGTCACACAAAACCGGAGAGAAACAGAGTTGAGACAAGAACTCCCTCAGGGTAGCCCAGGGCACCCATCCTTCAACACCAGCGCCCTTTCTAAATACCTAACAGACTCAATAATGAAGATTTTTAGTTTCTAAAGAAAACTATGGGTGACCTCCCAGAAAAAATAAAAAATGCAGGTACTCAAAAATGAAATTTAATTTCTGACTGCTTTACGGACCTGAGCTTACAAAGCCACAATCTACACAGTTCTTTCTATGTATCATAGCTTGGCCTTTAAAGCATTAACTTACTTTTTCGAGTCTGTCCTCCACCCCCTCTTAAACCTTATTCTGCAGTCCAATATTCTCTCTGGACTCACAGAGCAAATCAACCAAGGAAATGTTCCACGTTTTTGTTCGTGTAATCCTTTCATTCAGAGAGTCCCCTCAAATGCTCGTTGGCACACGTGACTTGCCCACCGAGTATTTCTACTTCCCCTCCATAGGGAGGAGTTGCTTCTGAGAAGAGATGGTGCACCAAGGGGTACATTTCTCCGCCACCTGTGGGTCTATGGGACTATGGAGACTAGTTCTCATCAGTGAACATAAATGGGGTTGGTTTCTGCCACCTCCAGGCAAGGTGGTGCTTACGAAACAGTTGGCCTTCTTCCCAGTTACCAGCCCTTTGCTGATCTGATGAAGACTAACATGGCGGCCTTAGGAGCTACCTATTAAAGATGGCAGACCACATGATGGGAGGACAGTCTGTCCCTGAATGTGACCATGTTTGATTTTCCACACCACACACTTGTCCTTGGAGAGGAGTCTCCCCCAGCCAGGAATATTTAATTTCAAGTTCAGTTGAGGATGATTTAAATCTCTTTTTACCATAAATCCCTGAGATGTGAAAACTTATCTGTTAACATACCTAGCATCATTTTAGCAAATATATAAGATTGTACCAGGATGAGTGTTATCAAAGGAAAAAAATAAAACACATGGAATTATCCACCAATAGGGCAACAGGGCACAATGTGTGTGATATTGGAGTCAGAAAAGTTGTAGCCCGAGTTATGCAGTGGCAAGGTATTTGCTAAAGCTACCATCTGCGTATGCTGGAAAAACAGACCACGTAGCTGTGGAGTCCAGTAGTGGAGAATGGGCAGTTTTCTTGTATATTGGTTATTACGTGGTTTCTCCTGCACAATATTACCAAAAAAACGATCTCAGGCAAGAACTGGCTGGAGTTCAAAAAGACATCAAAAGAGGACCTCCCATCATGTGCTCTACCATCTTTAACAAGTAGCCTCAAAGCTGCCATGTTACTTTTCATCGGGTCAGCAAAGGGCTGGTAAGTGGGGTACAAGGTCTTGGAGCATTGGAAACCCTGAATATTCCTTAACCCCAGATGCTAAGAAACAGGTTTGAGAAAAACTAAAAGTGTCAGACTCCCAGAAGAACTTCTCAGATGAATGAAAATAACAGAGTCCTGATTAAGGTGTGGTCTCTCCCACCGACAGTTCCAGTGGTCCCCAGGTCACATTTCAGTTGCGAGAGCAAAAGCAATAAGCAAGGTGTTAGAGTCTCATCTAAGAGAACATGGAAGGCACACTGGCCCGTGGGACGGACTGGAAACAAATGGATAGGAAGCTTCCTAAACCCTGGAGAAAAATGGATTGCCAAAGGAACCACAAGTTCAGATCGAAATCCTTTAACAACAGTCAGGCCTCCAGATGCATGGTCCGAAAGCAGCAAGGTAGGTTCGCAGGGAACCCTCATCCCGTGGGTGGAGAGGCACAGAGGCTGCATAACCTTCCCTACTCAAAGAGGTGCCCCCTGGATGACATTTAGGGTTGGAGGGGTGACAGAACGCGGCACCCCAAAATATGCCACTTTGGCATGAGGGTTATCAGAAGCCACAGGCACTCAAAGACGGCAGGTGCAACAAGAGGGGTCTGACCCCCACCCCTCGTTGCTTCTAGGAGATGCAACTCCCATGGGAGAGACCTTCTCCCTGTACCGGGAGGAAACACACATTCTGGGGAGGGGAAGTCTGTGAAACCTTGTTAAACTAACTCTTATCTTCCCTTACTCTCCCCACACATTCTAGTTCCTTGCCCACAACTGCCTGTCTTTGCTCGACCCACCTGTCCCAGCGCGTGGGCCTGGCCACTTCCCGGCGTCTCCATCCCTTAGCAGGGCTCCCACGGCATGGAAAAGTGACATTAAGTAAGTCCGTATGCTTTCCTCCGGTTCTATGTCAACTTAATCCTCAGGCCTGCAGGAGAGCCTGAGCGAATAGAGGTAACGCGTCGCCTCCCCTACAGGCTGTATGACATGTGAGCCATCAAATCAAGATCTTCCTAAACCTTAGTGTTCAGAACGTCACCTGTGGGGTGCTGAGTACAGAAAAACACCCAGAAAACTTTAAATTGGATCTGGGAATGGGGATCACCATTTGTAAACATCATTCCAGGTCATTCTGATGCAAGTTGCACATATTAAGAGGCACTGCCTGGTAGTAAGCAAGGGAAAATAAGGTGGTTCCTATTAAATATTAAAATCGTAGAATTAATTTTAAAATGTCAATTAAAATTAAATGGAACATACTTCCTGACCAGAGATATAGTTTTAGTCCTTCAGGCTTTTTATTTTTTTATTTTATTTTTTTTTAAGATTTTATTTATTTATTTGACAGAGAGAGACACAGCGAGAGAGGGAACACAAGCAGGGGGAGTGGGAGAGGGAGAAGCAGGCTTCCCGCCGAGCAGGGAGCCCGATGTGGGGCTCGATCCCAGGACTCTGGGATCATGACCTGAGCCGAAGGCAGACGCTCAATGACTGAGCCACCCAGGCGCCCCATCCTTCAGTCTTTTTAATATCACTTTTTTAATACCACTAATACCATAATAAGGATACATACACATACACATAGGTAGGGCTTAAAATCTCTCAATGCTAACACTAAGGGTTTTAAAAGTGCTATGTGACTTTCAGACAGGAATATATCCATCAAAAAGCTTTTCCAAGGGAAAAGAGGAAAATTATGCTAACTTTAAAGATGAATTATATCATTTTGTAAATCCCAGTCAAATGAAGCATTGAAATAGCATAGGCTGAACATAAAGCCGGATGAGGTATTATTTAGAAATGTCCTTCTGAATTATACTATTCAGTGTGGAAAATGGTATCTATTTCCTAGAAGACAATGTGCTATAGAAGATAACGTATATGTTGTTTGAAGTTTGTAAGAAATAAATTTTCCCATGATAATGAATGAGTAATTTGTGCCTGACGAAATGACTTTGTAATCACTGAATGGAGATAAAAGGGAAATTTGATTATCCTAATTAATGATGATACTACAAAGGTGCCTCTGGAACAGCGTGGGGCGTGTGCAGGACTAATAAATACTATTGGGTTATTTGAAAAACGCTGCTGATTGTGAATTATTAGCGGATATGTTGATGTCTTTGCAATGGCAGCCAACTTGGCATTTCGAGCGGCTGAACTGAGGGTGCTGGGAGGCATCAGCAGAACGCACCGACCAAACCTGGCCGGTCTTGCTGCCCTGGGCACGGGGCAGCAGCGAGGAGCAGGGCCAGGGCGCTTTCCTGAGGGGCGCGGGGTCAGGATAAAACGCCACCTGACTCTACAACGGTACCATTTGTTAGAAGCTGTGGCCTGAAAGCCTTCAGTAAAATCTAATTCAGGCAAAACAAACAAACGAAACGCACCGTAGATTTTAGAATCTACTTGAGCCAGTACAGAATTAGGGTCTGAGTATTTTCTCATGAATTCGAAATTGTCAGGACAAAGCAAATGAGGGGTGAGACAAAAGGATCGCCACCCTGGCCCCAAACGTGACAGCAGTGCAGGTGCCCTTGTTCTTCTTTATTCCTCTTACCTGGGACAGTAGTGGGTGTCACAAAGCCGTGGCTTCTCTGGGAAGCGGGCTTGAGATGGGGCGAGTTCCTGGCCTCATCCTCTTGCAGGAAAGAGGAGGGAAGGAGCCAGACCGAACGTCTGGTGTGGTGGGCGTGCAGCCCATCTGTGCCCATCTGCTCCAACATGATGCTTTGAATGTCCAGGGGTAGGGTTTGCTATGTATGCAGATGCACCCTTCAGCTGGAAACTAACGGTGCTGGATGAGATGCATATTAAAATATATTTATTGCACCAATTATTTGTCAATACCACGAGGACTCCACAGTGGCCAAAATTAAGTAAAAACAGGAGGAATAGAGTTAAGCATTAACTCTCAGGCTTTGACCTGAGGGCAGTTTTCAAACCCAAGTGACTCGAGCTTTAGATTTTTCAGCGCCTTGAGGGAGGCTGAGCAGGAGCTAAAGGCTGTGGTCCCCACACTCGGAACTCCCACAGGACGGCAGCATCTCTGGGACTCCAAGGGACGCATCTAAGTGGGATGGCAGAGAGAAGCTGTCACTCACCAGGAAAGAAAGGAAGGGAAAGGGTCTACATTCAATCTTACCACCGGGTTGCGGAAAAGATACTTCGTGCTCGGTGCCCATGGCCACAGTCGGCTCCTCCCCAGGGAATGCCACGGACACTCTCCGTACCTGGGTGGTCACAATAAAGCCTCCCCTGTGGATTTAATTCAGAAACCCCAGCCAGCAATGAACACAGTGAACTTGCACTGTCAAATGCAAATTCTCTGTGAGACCCCACATTGCCCCTCAGCAACTCCTCACAGGAAAACTTATATGTAATGTGAGTTCCCAGTTAATCATCGCAAGAAAGAAATGACGCAGCATGCCATGCCCAAAACAGTAGGGCAAAAACTATAAAAGAGAACCAAAACTGAAAAACCTTCAAATATTAGAATAATCACGCCCAAATACAAAATAGTATGTTTAAAATATTTAAATTAATAAACATAAGCATTTAAATATGAGTAAAGACCAAGAGTCTATTAAAAAATCAGCAGGTGGATTTGAAAAAAAAAAAGATATCAAACAGAATATCTCTAAATTGAAAATCAACAATTAAAATTGAAAACTTACTGCATATATTTAATCACTGATTAGACATCTTTAAAGAAAGAATAGGAAAACTGGAAAAAGATTTTACTGCACTTGGTCTTAGCCAAAAAGCCAAAAAGAGATTGGAAGAAATTTTTAAAGATAGTGCCCAAAATGCAGCACAGGAAGAAAAAATTGAAAAACATTCAAGAGGAATTCAGGGCCAGGAATTCAATCACGCCACCAGCTCTCCTGGGTGTCCAGCCTGCAGATGGCAGACGGTGGGACTTCCCAGCCTCCACAGCCACTCGAGCCCGTCCCTCTCATGAGTCCTTTTTGTGTCTCTATCCATAGCCCATGGTCTGTCTCTCTGGAGAAGCCTGACTCACACGCAAGGAGACTCTGTCCTATGCACCGTACGGCTCCCAACCATTCCTGAGTTCCCAGGATTGTCCATTTCAGGGGAAACTGCAGAAAAACGCAAGCTCCCCTCACCCGAGGTCCCAGAGGTTGTACCCCATCACCTTGGACCCTGATGGGCATTCTGGGATTTGCCGTAAGTTCTCTGGATTTCCTCTTACTCCTCACATGATGGCACCTGTTTGTGCTGAGCTCTGGCACCTGCAGGACGGCGCTCACATCCTGAATCCCGGATGCTTAGCTTCATCGAGAACTTGGCTTTCTGATGGTTCACAAAAGGTGTGTCTTGTACTTTATTTTGCTATTGTCCGGTTGTTAGAGTGGGAGCGACCATCCCAGCTGTCTCCACTCTCCATAGGTCTGACTTCCCCGTTCTTCTGCACACGCATCGACTGCGAAAGCTCTGTCCATCCCGGCAGCTGGCTCGGCACATGGTGCAGTCCTGTGGCTGTCCCACCTCAAACATGGAAATCATGGCTGTTCTATTCCAACACACTGGCGGCAGCAGCTCGGTGTGCCAGATCGTCACCGTACAGGGACTGGATTATGGCTCACGGTGCCAAATCTGAGTCAGAAGAAATATATATAATAATCCTGGAAAAACCTGGATAAGAAATCTTTTTTTCCTGTCTTTTTGTTAAGTTGATTGCAGTGGTGTTGTGATGAGGACCTTTTTTGGGAGTAACAGTTGAAACTGTACTGTTGGTATTTAATAAACCTTGCGTTATTGCTCGTTAATATTTCACATGGCCTGATGGGAGACATTCCTTCAATGATATGTCCTTTAAAAAGTTCTGGCCGGGCTATCTTTAGATTCCTTCAAATTATCCTAGGAACCCAAAATCGGAAAGATGGGGGTGCTGGTTCTGGTGACAAAATTATCTCTGCTGTAAACATTCACTCATTCCACTATTACTGCCCTATTTCAGACGTGGATGATCAATTCCAAGATTGTCATAATAGCCTGAGAGAGAGAGGAAGAGAGAGGGAGGGAGGGAGAGGGAAAGAGGGTGGGGGGGGGAGGGGAAGGAATAGGAGTCAAACTTCTATTTCAAACCTTTCAGTGGCTCCCATTGTCGACAAACCAAAATGAATTTAAATATCTTCTTAGGAGAACAGCAGGCACGGTCTCCGTGAACCAGTTCCTGCGGCATATATTCTATGTTGTAATTCCAATGTCAGAACTACCTACCTATATGGATATTTTGCTTTTGCTTTGCTTTATGAATGAGTAATTTGGGGGGAAATGCTTATAATGGCCTCTTTGATAACTCTTCAATAGACTACATCAAAACCCCACTTACTTCTTATCCGTGCACGCCTATTTTAAGTCAGTTTGATATGCCAGATTTCTTTTTCCTCTTTTCAGAACTATGAAATACGTCATCCTACGTGTTTTTTCTGGTTGAAGTTTTCATAAAACATAATTTCTTAGTATCATTCTTTTCAGGGTATGGAGTGGCAGTGACTTCAAAAGGAATTTTAAATAATGGTTGGAGAAAATTTCAAGACAATACACTCATGAGGATTAGCGGGAAATGTAAATAACTCTACGCATGAGAATTTTTAACGAGCTGAAGCTTCATAAAATTTGTTTGGAATGCCCCAGAATGATTGATAATTAACTATGTCTGCCCAGTGCTAAAGGAGAGTATTTAAGATAATCATTCTTTACAACTTCGTGATAAAATCATTTGCATGAACAGGCCATGCGGTAACAGCATGCGTTCATCTCTCGGTCAGCTCTGTATCTTGTTCTGTAACTATGCCAGACTACTGACCAGCTGTTAGAACCAAATAGTTTCACAGTTTTTCCTTTCATTTCTCCCTGCTACTCCCCCGGCGTCCTAAACTGACCACAGTGCCCCAGCAGCTGGGGGCGCCGAAGTCCCACTGCGCAAGGACTTTGGTGTACTTCAGGAATTCAGGAGAATACTGGAGGGATGATGATCACACACTCCATCACAAAGAATGACGAGGAGTTATTGATGGCTGATCGCCTGTGCATTGACACCAGTGATCCCTGCAGTTGTGTGTGCACATGGTGTGTGTGAAGGAGGGGATGTTTACTATTGCTACCCCCCCCCATATTTCAGAAGAGGAAAATGTCAGGTAACATGCTTTCTTAGCCATCGAGGCTGCTATAACAGGGCACCACAGACAGGAGGCTGAAACAACAGACTGGAGTCCAAGATCCAGGCGCTGACAGATCCGGTGTCTGGTAAGATCCTGCTTCCTGGCTCATAGATGATGTCTTGTCGCTGTGTCCTCCCCCTGGGGTCTCTCTTCTAAGGTATGGGGTCCCACCTCATGACCTCATCACCTCCCAGAGGCCCCACCTCCTAACATCAGTGCTGGGGGTTAGGTGTCAACATTTCAATCTGGGGGACATAAACATTCAATAAGCCCATAACATACGCTCAAGATCAAATAACAAGTGACTGCCAGAGTCCACATCCTTAAACACTGAGCTGCACCCTTCTTAGTCTACGTATAAATATTGCTCTATTTTATTATTACATAAAGTATCTTCACTAAATCCTAGAATGGTGCGTATCTGTGTGCATTTTATGTATTTCAGTAAGAAATAGGTGACTATTCACTTTATCGCTTTGTATCTAATTGTCATTTCAGTTGCCCGTTTGCTCCAAGATTCTTAAAAGACTTCAAGGCGAAGATTACTTTACACTTAACGATGTCTCCCGATACTCATAATAGCACTTGGCCCAAGGTAATAGCTTAATAATGGTTTAAAGAATGAATGAATAGCATCATATTCTTCCATGCAACTTGAGCTTAGGCCAAGAAAGGTCATGGTGCATTATCAAAAGTCTTTCGGATCTGGAAGAACAAGAGAAGTAAGATTCAAGCCTCAAGCCTTGATTGGCCCCTTTTCTCACCTGACAAAATCCGACAAAATCTGACAAAGTGTGCCTTCCGCTGAAGCCCTCCTGATCACCCACAGATCACAGCCATCCTTTTCCAGGAGCAGATGTGGGGCATTTCCAAAGAAAGGAAATTCAAATTGTGCTATAAAATGGCCCGTGTTGTCTTATATGTGGGTAGGTATCTTTGCTCTCTCCATTAGACTGTAACGTCTTGAGAGTTTGGAGGAGCCTGACTGTATTTTAAGCACAGCCCTATGTCATTTCCCATCACATAGTTGGTATTCTGTGAATTCCCTAAAATACAGTGTTCGACAAATCTTCAGAGATAAAAATTGTGGGAAAAAAACTAAAAAGCATATTTTAAAAGGGATAAAAGTAGGTATTGTGATGGAATATGAGTGAAAAAGAAAATGTGACCCTGAGTCTGATGAAGAATATCCTGTACGGATTCCACAGAATATCTCTTAGTAAAGGTAATAAAAAAGGTCCATTGATTAAAAGAAATTGAATCCATTGCTCATAATAGCATCTCATTGATTGAAAGGTATTCCTTGTAATAGTGTCCTTCAATGAAACACCTGTCACTCATTAGCCTTTCAACCCCAGGATCCTGTGAAAGGCATTTCTTGCTTCTACTACTGGTCATATGACCTCATCCGTGACATTTAATTAATTGCATCTATTGAATGTAGATTTGGGGTTTCCTAAAAATAGAGAGAAGCCCATTACAAAAATAAGACATTTCTCCATACAGTATATAACAGAATTTAACCCTTTGATCTGTATACCTGGATATATTTTAGCAACCTTGATTATCTCTGATAAATGGATTTATACAAATAGATAAGTTTTAATTTTAGAATGTGTATTGTTTGCATTGAGATATATTTAGAAGCTACCATAATATGTTCATTGACTCTAAGAATGCATTTTTACAACGTATCAGTAATCTTGTTCTAAAAGATGAATTAAATTATACAGATGAATTAAAATTATACAGTGTATACAAAATTATACACTGGAGTTCTAGGGCCCTGTTGGTATACTGTGGTCAGTTTAAGATGCCCGGGGAGTAGCAGGGAGAAATGAAAGGAATTAAAATATACAGAATTCTGTAAATATGAAAGTTAATATGCTAAGAAAAATTCAGCAAAGTTTTGCCATTAGTGCCAAGCAATCAAATGCATGTTTTAACAAATAAGCAGCAAAATAAATGAACATTTATTCAAATATAATCTTCATTTCCAGCCACAAAAACTTGTGTTACTTTTGTAAGCAATAAAAGTGAAAAGGTAATATTTTTTAAATAAAATAAATGTATTTGCATTTTTAACAAAATACCTACACAATTTTATTATTCACTTAACAAATAAAATCTATGAAATACAATGGTTATATTTAAAAAAAAAAAAACGTATGCTCTTTTATGCCATGTCTCAGAAACATAAGTGACCTTTCCTATTGATTGTCTATATTTTTTATGTAAATGTCTTAACCCTTGTAGAAGTAAAATAAATGATTAGCATTTTAATTTAGGTTAGCATTTGAATCTGAAACTAACTGAAATAAATTTTATTGCAAATTCTCAAAAGGAGTTTAGAAGCACTCAGATTCAATCACACTCAAGTCTTGATGGTGTTTTTGCATTAATATATCCAATCTTTCAAAATAGGTTTTAATGAATTCACAAGTTTGCAAATGATTGCTGATCTTAATGGGAAAATAATTTCAAAGAAAATCCTCAGCTATTCAAATGTCACTCATAAATATAGCAGAAAGAATTATAATGGAGGAGATAAACAGAAAGTTGTGGTCATAAGGTTTATCGACAAACTTGATAAGAATGAATCCATTAGTATGGTAGGGGATTTTGATTGTGGGCTTGTCCTGCACGTGGTGGAATGCTGCAGCTGATAATACCCTCCTCTGGCACTTCCGTAATTGATGGCCAAATCTATTCCTATCATGACAAAACAGAGGCCATGTCTGGATAATGACAAATAAGTTGTTGGAAACTGAAATAATTAGAAAAATTAGTTGGACTGCACAACCTTTTTAAAAATGTCTGGTATGTATTTTCATTAACTTAATATGTGATCAGAATTTTGGCTTACATAAATCAGAAAATCTCCGATTCAATCACTAGAATAACATTTCTGGTATGGTTGGAAATAAACCAAACATCATAATTCACAACCAATGGGTAGGGCGAAATCCAATGGCGAGTGATAACTCAAATTTCTGTCTAAAATGTCCCTCAATATGTAGAAGGCAAGCTTGAATGACATTAGAAGTAACTTGGTCAAGGTCCCCTGGCATTTATCAGACAGGTCGGAACATGGACTAAACTTTCCGAATGGACCAGTTGGAATGAGGGCAGAGGGAATGATGGCTTCTGCTTGGTAACTGTTGGCTCACAACCTCAGATTGAAGAGGTAGAGGAATGCCGGGAGTCTACGGGAGCTGGAGTCTCAAACACAGGTGGATCAACACAGTGTTCATTGGTTCAACTAAACCAGCAAATACATCTCAGGAGCACATGACCCCATGGGATTTCTTCACGTGTTCCTTCACTGACCAGGCATATTTGCAGAACACCTGCTCCAGGACACACTGAGGAGCCAAGGAGATTGTGGCTTAGCATTTTCGGTCCAAAAGACAGGAGAAGGAAGAAGAATTGGTCCACTGGATCCTGCCGGCCCGTGGTCAAGATTGTGTTTGTGCGCTTCCAGACAAGGCAGAGATGAGACCAAACGTTGGTGCCGAGAAAGCTTGAGGCAGAAGCTTTGGGACCATGCAGCCTGGAAGGGGAGCAGCTGGGTGACACAGGCAAGAAGCTGGTGGCTGCAGGGAGGCCTGGAGAGGGTCTTGGGAAGCAGGTCAGATGGGGCACGGAGGCATTCACAGGGAAGCCTCCTCCACGCAGAGCCGCTGCATTAAGACAGAGTAAAAGTAAGAAAGGGGAGCTCAAAATTAAGGACCATCAAACATGCGAGGAACACAAACCACTGTAAGCAAGGTTTATCTGTGAAAAATAAGCAATAGATTTAGGCCTTTCACTCCATCGAGCTCCAGATTGTCAAACTTCCAATTCCAAAAAACAAATCAGGGCCCAAACCTGGAGTCACAAGGGTGTCAGCCCCATGAGCACGTATACGTCAGACTGCTTTGCTCAGTCCTTTTTCTCTACCACCCAGAACAGAGCCTGAATATAGCAAGCACAAGTAAATAATTGTTAATTAAAGGAATAAATGTTGTTTATTAATAAATAAATGCTATGAGGGAAATTCAAAGACAGACAACAAACCAAGAGGTGGCGTGCAAAAGGTTTCACCCACAAATGGAGAAAAGTCATCAGCAATCTCTTTACAGGAGAAGAAGCAGCTCAAACCCTCTATTAACATATGGAAGAGGCTCAGACTAAGTGGAAATCAGGTATATGCAAATTGAGATTCAAAAGAAATTCCGTTTCATACTCACCAAATTGGCAATATTTTAGAAATATGATAATATAAATTACTGGTGAGGAAATGGATCACTGGAGCTCTAGGGCCCTATTGGTAAGAATTCCAATTGGGAAGACTACTTCAGGAAACCATTTGACATTATCTTGTAAAGTTACCTAATTGTATCTTACCGCAGGGGGACCCTACCGCACAGCAACTGCTTTCCTAGGTGCATGCCTCGGAATGCTTTGCACGGGTGCACCTGGAGAATTTCTAAGAAGGGTTATAGCTGTGCTGCTTATAAAAGAAAAGAAAAACTGGAAACAAAGTAGGTGCTCATCAACAAAGACTGTAAATAAGCTGCAATAAAGATTTCTACTAGTTGACTTTATGCAGCATAGCAAATGCACTCATCCACACATAACATGACTGGGTCCTAGAAGACAATGTTCAGCAGCAAGTAAAAGTTCCCAAGACTGCACACAGTAAGAAAACGTTTTTATGTGCCTCAGCAGCATAATATAATCTAGCAAGATCTTAGTGAGGCACACCGGTGTAAGATATATCTAGCAGGAGGAATAACCAACACAGCATTCAGATGAGTGGTCCCCCCGCCCAGGGCAGAGATCACGGTGGGAGAGGGGCGGAAATGCCCAGGGACAGGTGACCACACGGGGGATGTGCCGAGTTCAGTCACTGATGTTGTTACGACTTGTACTCAAGATGCATACACTGTTTTGTAGATACTAAACACGACTTAGTGATATAAAGAACTCTGGGCTTGGATCAGCCATCTCCTTAGGACATCCAAGCACCCACCAGCATAGCTTCATTCTTCTTCCAGTGAGGTCTGGTTAGTTCGCTGTGGTCGAGCACCTGGACTGCCCAAACAAACTCAAAACATTCTCCATTTTGCATGTTTTAAAAAAAGCTCTCACACTGCCAATAAAACTCAAAATTTCTTGAACCACTCTTCAAAGGTCATTCAAGGGTTTCATGCCCCACGGAACCCCACGGTGCCTCTTGCACCTCCAGCTTCGTTATCTCGGCTCTCTTCCACGTGGCCCATGCTGCAGGAGGACCCAGGGAAAGGCAGGTGGGCACCTGCCCGCATGATGGCAGAGGTGGGGGGGCGCACGCTGTGGAATCACGCTGCCTCTACTCCCTGCTTGTTACCTCTAGGTATCTTCGTTTCCTTTCCCATTGAGCGCTATGTGATAGTCCCTACCTCACAGGGTTGTTACAGGCACTAAATGAGGTAATATTTGTAGTATTTAGGAAATTTCTTTGGGAATGCGTGAGCTCTCTGGAACTGTGTATTGCACAAAGTAAGTGGTGTGCATCCCACTCTGTCTGCTCAGGAAGTCCTAGCTCAAGTTTAGGTCAAACCTCACCTCTGCTGCAAGGCTCGCCATGAATTCCTGGGCTCTCCCAAGCCCCCCACAGGCCTTCACCTTCCACGGCTGGTAGAGCTCTGCTCCATAATTATCTGTCTCCTGCTCTGAGTCCAGAATCTCTTTGAAAGAAGGAATCTTTTTTTTTTCCCTTGTCTATTTTTTAAATGTCCTGGTGTCTTGGGCATTACTCTGGAAAGGGTTAACGAAGGGTAAACTGGGAAGTAAAGGGAACAGGAAGGCATGAGCTGGAAGGAAATAGATAAAATGCCATGGGAATAGGCCAGAGTGAGCCATGGGTGGTCCGTCTTGCTAGGAAGGTGAACATAGCTCTGTTGTTCCACATGGTGAGGGCTGATTGCTGGATTTTCAGGAATATTGCAGGCTGCTTGTCAAACACAGACATTGTGAGAAAGCAAGTTGCACGAACTTATTGTTAAATAAATTACATTAAAAACCAAGGTAATCTATACTCAAAATTCATTGTCCCTAATTATGTTGCTCTTATCTATGTTCATGAGGTGATTTATATTTGTTGTATCTCTGTGATGGGAATGCCATCGAACCCTGTTGTTACTATGCATTCCTTCCCAACCTGGCAATCAGGGACGTTCCATTGGTGGCTTGAAAACCATGAGGACAGGCAAACACTAACAAGCAGGCCTTGATTTAATGTTTGGTGGATTATATAGGCTTAATAAAATGATGGGAAATGCTAAGAATGCAGATTAAATTTAAAAGCGTGTCATGTCTGCAGCTATTAATTTGTGAAGAGCAAAACTCTTGATGAGATTTTCTTCCAGGATTTGACAACTATTATCTGAGAAGTCAAAGAACTCAGTTATACCTTTGGCGAAATAGTGAAGTTCTGACATATTTGTTTGATTTTTTGTAAACCAACATCCATGCCACTAGTGTGCTTGCTCATCAGGTACAATCGCTTACAAACACAAGAGTTTGGCAAAAATCAATGAAAGCCATCTGTGGGAGAATCAATCAGCTGTATGGAATTTATAATAACATGTGTTGCGTATGTGGTTATTATTTACGAGTTGTGTGCTACACCTCCTTTATAACAGTAAAATTACTAAATAAATATACACACACATATCAAATGTCCTTTTTTCTCTGGGAGCCAACTGTTAAGCATTTACCAGAAAACCACAGAAATAATATAACACATATTTACAGAGCTACAGAAAATTATGTTGAAATTGTCGATGAAATCCGGTTTTGGCTGGAAAGCAATGACCAAAGTGCTCTGAAAAAAAAAAAAATAGCTATACACAAGTGGCACTGAAGAATGGGGAGCAGCAGACGACTTCAGATTCATGGTGCGTCAGTCTGGGAGGGAGTGACAATTTGGGCGAAGAATGGTCTCATGTATCAATCACATTGATTGAAAAGAAAAGAAAGATGTGAAAAGAAAGAATGGTCTCGTGCAAGAATGAAGACTAGCTTTACATAAAAAAGCTAATATTGCTTAAGCACACACCATGCCAGGCATTTTATTTATTTTTTTATTTTTTTTATTTTTAAATATTTTATTTATTTGACAGAGAGAGACACAGTGAGAGAGGGAACACAAGCAGGGGGAGTGGGAGAGGGAGAAGCAGGCTTCCGGCCAAGCAGGGAGCCCGATATGGCGCTCGATCCCAGGACCCTGGGATCATGACCTGAGCCGAAGGCAGACGCTTAACGACGGAGCCACCCAGGCGCCCATGCCAGGCATTTTAAATGCTGCCCCTTGCTAATCCCAAAACCACCCAGGAGTTGATGATACCATTCTCTCTGACTTACACAGGAGAAAACTGAGGTATAGAAAATTTTGTAGCTTGCTCAAATTCACACTGGAAGGGACAGAGATAGAATTCAAACCCAGGCCATATTTACCCTGAGCTCATACTTCAAATATCTCATTAAAAATATTCAAAAAGACTCAACCAACTTGGGTGAGAAACAGGAGGGCAGAATCTTTGGAGGGCCATGCACAGCTGAGCTCTGTCCTTCACAAAAGCTTTCATGAATCTAAAGCTGGGGAAAAATTGGCAATGTCATCTCAGTGAGTGACACCGAAGCCTTGGCTGGTCAGCAGTTTGAAGAACAGTAGTGAACATATCTGGGTGATTTGAAGAAACAAAGGAGAGCATGGGCTCACTGACCTCACATGCTCCCTTCCTCCTCGCTCTGACCCCTTCCTCCCAAATAACAGTGACAAAATTATCTCTCAAGGTGCCACTCACGTTTCATTCATTTTTACTCAAAGACTCCATAATCATGAGAATTCTCACAATACTGGTCTAGAACTCATGTTAAAACCGCATTCTTACTTATCATGTAACATATCACGTGGCCCATTTCTTTAAAAAATGTCGTATGGAAGGGTTTAAGAAACATTCTTCATGGATATCAAAATGCTTCCGAAGCTGTAAAAGGAGTCTGGCTTCTACATTTTACCAGAGCACTGGCCATTACTGTGGGTCTGGATTTGATCCCGTTTCTTTCCTGGCAGTCTCTGCCTGGCTCAGGTGTCCCCCCTGCCCCATCTCTGTGAGCTCTACCTCTCACCTGTGAGCCCCTCTGGAGGCCCACAGTGATTTGCACTCACTCTGCCATGTCTGAGGAGGGACAGAGGGCCATATGCAGAAGGGCTGCAAGGCCAACTGGAATAATTCTGCCTGATGACCCCTTTCTACAACAGGTGACAGTGTTTGGGGAGACCATCAGTGGGTGGAGTTCTAGTGCCTCAAGAGGCCAAAATGCCCTACCTACCATTACTGTGCATGCTACCCTTTAGGCTGACCACAGTCATTACAAAAAGCATTTCATGGTGGGCTTTCTTAATGTCCAAGCCATAACCAGCATAACTACCATTCTCTTGGACATTCATCAAACGTAATGTGCATTTGTGTAAACATGTACACCCATATGTGCATATGTACACATTTATGCATGTATATGTACAAAAGGATGGCATCGGGTGGTGGAAAACAGCAAGAGATTGAACTACACAGGGCACAGACCTCACTTTCCACAACCTTGTCATTTTACCTTGATTCTATTATTTCCAAGGCCAAATAAAACTCTTTCCGTTGATCTGAGCAAAGGTAATGTGACAGGAACGACTCATCAATGGGCCCAATTTTACTCCCCAAAGGCAGCAGAAGGAAAGGAATGTGGATTTTGAAGGGGGGTAAATCTGGAATTCTGCTGCTGTCATTTACTTACCAGCTGAACCAACACGGGCACATAAGACCTACAGTTTGGAATTCCTGTGCTCCAGAGTCACAGTCTCCACAGTCAAAGCCAAGTTTGTCTTCAGTCCCCACGGGCAGAGTTGCTGGGCCAATACCTCCCGGCTCATCCAACCTCTGGGTCCTGGTGGGGTACCCAGGAGGGAGTAGGGATCAACTCAGAATCAGAGCTGTAATTCTGGGCTGCAAATACCCAAACTGGAGCAAACAGGAGATGGATACAAGTATCAGCAGGGAACAAATTGTGGAGAGCATAGGCAGGAATAAAGGACTGTTTGTGATGGGTTCCTTTCACTGGAGGCGTGGTGCCCCCTAGCAAGATAGGCAAGGTGATAAAGCTCCAGGGTGGTCCCAAAGAATTATAAGAATTGACTGAGATGATGTATGTTTAAAATCATGTGATGCCTCAGAGGGACAAAGCAGATTCTTATCCAGATCCCCAAAACGGATTGTTAGAATGTTTCTCCAACCATTTGACTATAAAAAGAAGAGCCTTCAGATGAACTGTGCACCCACAAAACTGCGGTTCGGCTCATCTCCTCTGTTAAAATTCCTGTCTTAGTAACAAAGTAACAAGTTACACTGAGCGACAGCTACCAGGGAACAAAGTAACAAAGCAGGCCTCGTTAAGCCTCGAGGAGTTGCCTTCCTTGGTCAGGGACAGTGCCCCAGCTGTCCTCCAGACCCGGCACACAGGGACCCTGGGAACCGCCCTGGCTGAGGCAGAGAGTGGGCGAGTTGCCTACTGAATATTTCCTGGCGCAAATAAATTCACCAAGAGGAGAAGTCTTCTTGAGAAGTCACAAACATGAGTGCTCCGGGAATCTTGATTGATGAAAGCGGCCACACACAGGGAAAGCAAAAGTAGCATTTTTCTGCTCTGAACAGTCATGGGCTCTCTGAATGTAAATGACCTTCAGGGGGCTTCTTTGGCATTTATGCCACAACCACCAGCATTTTCCTGCAATTCAACAATGAATGAAGATAAATGCGAAGCAGATAGAATCTACCGGACCATGTGCTATCTCAGCTTTTGGGTGAACCAGGCCTTGCCCTTCTGTCTCCACCATGCCTACTGATTTTGAAGAATTTCTGCCTGATCACCTTGATACACCGAGGGACAGCTACCAGGGAACACAGTCAGAAAATAATGTGCTTATTTGGAATGCTGTGGCGGTCTTGCGCTTAGACAGAAACAAGGAGAGGGGAGTGGGACAGAGATGGAGTGACTTACAAATGGAAATTGTAGGGGCGCTTGGGTGGCTCCGTTGTTAAGCGTCTGCCTTCGGCTCAGGTCATGATCCCAGGGTCCTGGGATCGAGCCCCGCATAAGGCTCCCGCTTGGCGGGGAGACTGCTTCTCCCTCTCCCACTCCCCCTGCTTGTGTTCCTGCTCTCCCTATCTCTCTCTGTCAAATAAATAAATAAAATCTTTAAAACAAAAACAAAGCAAATGGAAATTGTATCTTGGATATCTCTGTGACAAGAATGGGTGGGTACCAGCCTCCTGGTACGGTCCCTACAGGAAAGGGCCTTGCTTTGAGAACCTCACTGACATCATCTGTCCTTGCTCACATAATGATTTTGCTGGGTCTTCTTGTGAACCAGGAATTTTTGAACTTTATGTAAATCAAACAGAATTCACTTCCCCATTCAGAGATCAGGTAAAAGCATGGCAGGTGTTCAAGTTTTCTAAGAGGGATGTCTGGTTAAATGGAGACTAGTATTCCTCTAGTCTTCTTAAAATTACTTCTTAGGATCTCCACACAAATATTTAAATCTCCACTGCTGTGGAAGCTAGCACTTATGGGGCATGATCAGTAATGTGGTCATTAAAGGTATGTTAATTAAGGTTATAAATAAATTAGCATTATTTGTAAGTTAATTGGTCAACTTAAATGTAGCATATTTCCATTATTGTTTGAAAAAATATAAAGGACTATTCAGACATGCTTTCCTAAACAAAATTATCTTCTCTAAGAAACTGCAACACAGCCGAGAAAGGCTCCATAAAAAAAAAAAAAAAAAAGGTACTTTGAATGAAGACATAGGCGTGAAGGAAATTTAAGAGTTATGATCAATTTAAAAAAAAATTATTAAATGGCCCATACATGAAATCATATGCTTCTCATGACCCGAATACATTTTTCAGCCCAAGGGTAAAGAAAATTAACAGGGCTCAGTGTTATTGCCCCTGCTACTGTATGGCAAATTCTGTTTATATAACCATGAATATGTTGCTACTGTAGTAATTTCACTTCTGCAGGCATTGGCTTATTTCATCAACATTGTGCGAGCCATTTAATACACAAGAGACCAGAGCAGCGCCAAAAACGCCACATAAATATACTTGCGTTAAAGAAAAAAAGTCGGTAAAGGAAATTCCATAAACATCTATGGTGACTTAATTATCACATTTTATTTTTATGTGGCTTTATTATGTATTATAAGGTAGGCACTGCTCTTCAGCCAAATAATGTGGCATATTTTTAATTAGATCAAGGGACCAAACCTTGAGTGACACAGAGAAATGACGCTCATAGAAAAGATGACACACTCTAACTTTCTCTAAAGGAAAAAAAAAAAAAAAAAAGGAAAAGCTATTTCGTGGCCTTGAAGTATTAGGGTCATAAACTGATAAAATTATCCAGAAGAGCCTTAGAGACATCAGAATATTCCCCATTTAAGCGGCAATATGTTGAGGAATAAATTTCCATTTTTAGTAGCTCAGTTCTGCTCTCTGTAACCCCTAAAGGGCACTGCTGTTCGATGTATCTTTGTAAAGACAAAATTGTGGCTGTTTACTGTGCTTATTTAACCAGCTAATGTTTATGGCCGTGTCTGCCTCCTAAACACACCAACACTGCCCTCGATGTAATGCCTTCTGTTATTCCTTCCTACAGGGAATTTGGGTAAGGGTCAAGGAGAATGATATTCTCTAGACGTTCTGGGCTTCCTTCTTTGGCAAATGTATATATTGATAGATACAGCTAATTAAAACGTCTGAAATGAGATGGAGAACTTTAGAGGAGCATTTCATGATTTCATAGGACAAATATCAGTCTCACTGCACAGAAAATTACCCTCCAAGAAAGAAATCATGTCAGTTTCTTAATTTACAGAGATACAAGTGCCTTTAGGTGGTGACTACGTTACTTTCTTATCGATTTCATAAATAACATTGCAAAAAAGCCTAGCTTGTCATCTCAGTTAACAATAAATAAGAGCTTATTAATGTCATGCATCAACCTAGGAATCTGTCTGAGAGAGCGAAGTTCCTAAGCAATCGTTAATGCATTTTTATAATCCTGGCGAAGAGATACGGGCATAATTTCTTACCTGTAATTCCCTTTAATGCATTTAGGAAAACTAGGATCAAAGAGGATATTGTTTAGATTGAACAACAGCCTGTCATAGTTTTAAAATAATATATATGATATTTTGTTTTAATATTATATATATTAATATATAGATGTTATATTTCTTGGATTAAGAAAAAAGAAGTCACCTCCATGAAAGAAAATGTATCTTTATAAAAATATATGTGGGGGAGGGGGATGAATAAGTGGGTTTTTAGGGCAGAACTACACTGTGCCATACCGTAATGGTGGGTACATGTCATTATGCATTTGTCCAAACCCAGAGAATGCACAGCACCGAGAGAGAGCCTTCCTGTAAACTATGAACTTTGGGTGATGATGGCGTGTCAATGTAGGTTTATCAATGATAACAAATGTACTATCAGGTGGGGGGTGTGGATAGTGGGGGAAACCGTGCATGTCCAGGGACAGGGGGTATAGGAGATATCTCTGTGTACTTTGCTGTGTACCTTTGCTGTGAACCTAAAACTGCCTTAAAAATAGTCTAAAAAAACCTCAATGTCATGTGGCTGCTAAAGTGAAAAATATTGGGGCACCTGGGTGGCTCAGTCATGATCCCAGGGTCCTGGGATCGAGTCCCGCATCGGGCTCCCTGCTCAGCAGGGGTCTGCTTCTCCCTCTGCCTCTGCCCCTCCCCCTGCTTGTGCTCTCTCTCTCTCTCTTTGTCAAATAAATAAAATCTTTAAAAAATAAAAATAAAGTGAAAAATACACACAGACACACACACACACACAAAAGCTTTCCTATCATATTATTAAATCAAACACAACATTTAAACAATTTTGTAATGAACATCTTGTCACACAAATATATGTTGACTTGCCACAACTGCAGATCATCTGTCACGACATCTTTTGTTTTTAAAGATTTTATTTATTTATCTGACAAAGAGAGAGAGAGAGAGCGTGCAAGAGAGCATGAGCTGGAGAGCCGCAGGGAGAAGCAGCTTCCCTGCTGAGCAGGGACTCTGGGATCATGACCTGAGCCAGACGACCTGAACTGAAGGCAGCCACTTAACCAACGGACCCAGGTGCCCCATCTGTCATGGTATCTATAGGAACACGATGCCACTTCTTTGTGAGACCCTCCAGGCTCCTCGCTGTGGACTGATTCCTTGGGTGGTGTCTACCCTCCAGACCGACCCTTGGAAGCTCAGCGAGCCCCCCCGGTGCCTGTCTTTGCACAGCAATGCATCCAGACCAGGTCCTACAGTGTAACCTTCTACCTAACTAACCAGTCACTTGGCACCTGCTCTTGAGATGTGGTCATAATCCCTGTGTGGCTAATTTATATATCTGGTTTTTTTTTTATTTATTTGACAGAGGGAGACACAGTGAGAGAAGGAACACAAGCAAGGGGAGTGGGAGAGGGAGAAGCAGGCTTCCCGCCGAGCAGGGATCCCGATGCGGGGCTCGATCCCAGGACCCTGGGACCACGACCTGAGCCGAAGGTAGACGCTTAACGACTGAGCCACCCAGGCGCCCCTAATTTATATATCTGTTGTAACATAGCTTAATTTATCTAAATTGAAACATCAAGACTAAATGAGCTACATGCAATGGTGTGAACTGTCTCTACTTCCCACCAAATGTTGGGGACAGTGAGTCCATGAAATTAACCTAACTTGAGATATTCCTTGAAATAGACTCAACCGCTTAGAAACCACAAAGTCTCACTCAAATAAACAGGTAGGATAATTCATACCCTGTTCACATCGACACACTTCTATTTTTTGATGCTACTTCTAAAAATCCATGTAAGAAAAATAATTCAGAGAAATTCACCTAGAATTATAATCTATGACCCATATTTTTATCACTCTTAAAGTTAAGTAGTGATGGAAAATGTAATGATAAAGCATGCTGAGCATTTGGGGGTCCAAATATTAAACGATAAACACTGCCATGGATGATGACAGACTGAGCATTTTAGGAGACAGAGTAGCTACTGGATTAGGAAGAAAAAGCCATCACTAAATGAAAGAAAGTGTCCTGTCTTCAAAAAGCCTGCCCTGGGAAACTTGCCATGCATGGTGTCTCTCATTACATATTCTATTGGATTGTGATTCTTTCTCAGTTTTGGGGAGTCCTCAGGTAAATTTCTCTGAAATATCCATACTTTCAGCCTTTGTCTGATAACAAAGATGGTTTAGTAAATATTTCAGAGCAAAATCACACAGGTGCAGGGCAGAGGCTTGGTGGCTGGAAGGTTGGTGATTCTGAATGCAAAGGAAGTAACAGTTTTTCTCTGAATCTTCTATTATCTCCACCATACATTTATCGATTTAAAGATCTATTCTATTATTGCTGTGGAATATTATTTTAAGAGGAAGTATGGGTTGAAAAAGAGATCTCTTCAGAAAATTAAATACTAAGCTTGAGTGATACTGAAAGGAAAAAAAAAAAAATACTCCTGAAATCAGTATTGTGGGAAAAAAAGGAAACTGTGTAAGATGAGAAGAAAGGATACAATGAAGATGGTAGCAGACATAAATGAAATAAGGACAAAAAGAAAAAAGAAATGAGTGAACTCTCCCTCCAGGACAAACCGCTATCAACCTGGTCAAAATGCGCAAACACTACCATTCAGTCTCTGGAGATTGAGCGATGGGCTTACAAGTTCAGAATCTGTTCAGAAACATCAATGAGAGTCATTGTTTTCAATTGTAGCGGTTCTAATACGTGTATAGGGGTATCTTAACATGCTCATAGTTCGTGTTCTTTATGTCTGATGATGCGGAGCATCCTCTGCGCACTGACTGGACTACCATCCATGTTGTGTAGGGGAACGTGTTTTTGAGTCCCACGCCCAGGCGTGGAATCCCTACCCCAGCCCCAGCCAGCAACCAGAAGAAGCACGGCCAGCCAGCCCCGCTCCTGCAGTCCCAAGCTACTTCAGATCCACTGGCGAGCCACTGTGCTCTCCCTAGAGAGACACCGTAGGTGAGTAATGAAACTTCGTACACCTCCTGATGTATGTACCACATCTGCAGTCTCTACATCTAAACGTGATATTAGCAGGGGTCCATCCTGTTCACTAGGCATGGCCAAAACCAACCCACAGTGCTCGCTGTCTGTTTGCTTCGTTTTTCTCTTTCAAGTCACTTAAGATGGAAGATTGCATTTCTAGTTTGACACCTTCTTTCTTTTCTGATATAAGTATTTCATGGTATCTCTTTCCTCTAAACACTGCTTTAGCTTCATGTCAACATTTTGACATGTTGTGCTTGCCTTTTCATTTAGTTCAAAATCACTTTTAATTTCCCTGGAGGCTGCGATGTGGAAACATGGGTGTTTTAAAAGTAGTTTTGTTAATTTCCAAGTGTTTGGAGTTTTTCCTATTTTTCTGTTACTGATCACTGGTTTTATCAAAGTAGGATCAGAAAACATAAATCTGTATGGTTTTACTTTTTTTTTAATTTGCTAAATGTTGTTTTATGGACCAGATCACAGCCTATATTGGTGATTGATCTATGTGCACTTAAAAGTGATCCTTCTCTTTTAAAAAAAAAAATATTGTTAGGGGAAGTATATGACAAATGATCCAAAAAAATAAAAGTAGCCCAACATCACTGACTGTTTGATATCAAGAAATTCTGCTTGGAAATAGGGTTTCTAAAAAGCTATAATCCAAATAGCAGAAGAGTCACTGGGAGAAATGGTCAGTAGGCTTGACCTTCGCTGAAAGAGAAATCTCATTGCCCAGATCAGCCTGCAGCATTTCTCTGTGAGCATTTTGAAGAACTCACTCGAATGGGAAATTTAGTTTATCAATCAATTAGAAGATACGGGCTAAGAAGACATTTTACTGACAAGTCACGTTATTTTTAATTTAGTCTTTTGTCCCCTATTTCTCCTTTCTCTTTTCTCTCCTTCCTGGAATGAATACAAGAACTATGAAAACATTTAGGAACGTTGAGTTTGACCCTTCATATTTCTCTCCTTCTCTCATTCTTCAGCCTTGCCGAAACAGACCTGAGGTGCCTTCCAGAAAAGGAACTTGGTAGCCTTCCTCCTGAGGCTCCAAAACATCCAAAGAGAATACAGCGGTTTAGTGCTTCATGGGCTCCTATCCATGCACATCTTTGTGCTAAATCATGTGTTAAATCCTCTTAGCCAACATACACATGAAGTCAGGTTTGACTCTGTGAATGCTTAAAACACTGTCTAGACTTGTCTGGTTTTGAACTCCCCTGCATAAAACACCGCAGATGCTTCTTGCATCTTTGTGTGTTTTTGTTTGTCTGTTTGTTAGCTAATGGAATTATTCTGTTAGTAGCACTGGTTGATTGAAACATATTTACTCTTTATTATGCTACTCTAGACTTTTCTATTTGCCTTCATGATGCTGTGTTTCATCATCCCAAGACTCAGGGGGTTTAAACAGTGAGCATTCACTTAGTGCCTGAGCAGGAGGGTGAGCCATCTAGCTTGGGCAAGGTGGGGAGGTCCTTCCAAGCTGGCTTATCCCGCTCACACATGGGGCCGTGCTTACACAGACCATGCTTACAAGGACTTGGGCAGCCAAGTTCTGCTCCATCCTTCTCTTCTACTCCAGAAGGCCTTCCCAGGCAAGTTCTCATGACATGGCAGAAGAGGAGATCCTCAGGGCGGCTTGAGGTCCAGTCCCAGATCTGGCACATTGCACTCGGCTGGGTGCTGTTGGCCAAAGCAAGCGACTGGACAGGGCCAAACCTCCTACTCTATCTCAGTTGTGTTTGAGAGTTTAATTCAAACAAATGGCCCAATAAATTATAAAAAGGGCAAAGTATGGCTTGGTCAGGAACACTGCTTCATTGTAATTATCAGATTCTTGCTCTGGTTCATGAGTAAATTATGCAATCCGCCACCAGGAGCTACACTGCTAAATTATATGATTATGATCTCCATCAGTCTACTGCGCATGTGGCAGCCTGGTTGATTGTACGAAGTGGTTTTAACTTCCCACATAATTCCATGATTTGATTTCCTGAGAGAGTTTTTAACCGAAGCATATACATACACTCAGGCTTATTATAGTAAACGAGTCATTAGATTATGCACTCATATATTTTAAGGAGTGTCTGGCAGAATTTAGGCAAATAATTCCTCTCTTTTTGCTAAATGGTAACTTTAAAGTACAATGTAAGTTCAAACACTTACACAAAGAAAAAATTTTAGAGTAGATTTTGTTTATCCTCATAACCGTAATATTTAAGATATTTAGAAACTTTGAAAAATTTTCCAAATGTTCTATAATGCATATGTACAGTTTTAATAATCAGAAAAATCGGTTAAGTACAATATTGAAACTGTAAAATCTGGGAAGTGGGTAGCATTTAACTCATAAATTTATTTTCATTTATATTTTTATTTTATGCACACAGGTAAAAGTAACAATCATTGTTCAGGCTTGTACATGTCAAAATGCAAGCAGATTGATTTTCCCAGGAGAGTTCCAGAGCAGTAAATGGATTCTGCCTGGAAGGCCCGATTCTTCCCTTCCCTGCAGCCACAATGCCAACTAACAGTGTAATTCCTCTGAAGATACGGATCGTACTCCCCCACTCCTTGATCTTGGCTTGCCTCCGTCTTTCTTTGGCCAATCAGACATGGTGCACATGACAACGAGATGCTACAGGACTAGACCTCAAGGCCACTGTGTGTTTTGCTTGGTCTGTCTTGTACCTGCCATCACCATGGGAACATCCCAGGGGAGGCCATGCTCAATCAGCCAAAAGCCAGCCAGCACCCAGGCAGAGAGGGCACCTGCCACCCTCAGAGGGCTCTCCTACCTGTGGCTCCAGACACAAACATGTGCATGCTTATCCTTATCTGCCACTGAAGACTCCTGGCTATTTGTTGCATACCACTAGCGATAGATCAGGTTAACACTGTGAGTCTGGGTTTTGCTATACAGAATAAAGAACTTTTGAAAAACTGAAAGCTTTATAGCACCTTCAAGTGCAATCTCAAAGTTTATTGGAGAACATTATGCTCAATGAAATAGCCCCATCATAGAAGGACAGATACTGTAGGATTTTACTCATACGAGGTAACTAAATAGCCAAACTCATAGAAGCAGAGAGTAGAAAGGTCACTGCCAGGAGCCAGAGGAAGGGGAAATGGGATGTAGAGTGTCATTTATGCCCCATGACTGATCCTAGCCATGTGCTCTGCAGCATGGGGCCTACGGTTAACACACTGCATTGTTCACAGAAAACATTCGTTAAGATAGGAACGCTCATGTAACATGTTCCTATCACAGAAACAAAACAAACCAAAGGGTCAGAGGAATCTTGCTGCTGATGAATAGGTTTATGATATTGATCATGGTGATGGTTACACCAGTGTACATATATATCCAAACCCATTAAATTGTAGATATTAAAAATATCGTTTTCTTGTATCAATTATATTTCAATAAAGCTGGGAGGGAAATAGAAGTCTCAAAGTTCAGAGCTTAATCAGAATTCATTGTTTTAATTATTTTATATTGTTAGAAATCATGTGGGTATTTTAAATGTATATGTAGCTAATCCTTTTTCATTCATCAAGACTGGCCTTCCATACTTACTTGGCAGGGGAGATACCATGATCCATGATCATGAAGAATGGCTATATATATATATATATATAATATTTCCCCTTTCAACAGGCGATTTGAGGAGTGTATCAATACATAAATGTCCACATTCTGCATGTGGTCTTTTATGTTGATGTTATAAAAAAGAAATGCCTACACCTCTGGGAGTTTATCAACCAGCTCATGTTTCCTTTAAAAGGAGAATCACTGAATAATATGCAAGGCATATGGAGACATAGGCTAGAGTGGACAGAGCTGGAAAGAAGTCAAGGGAACCTCACTGGGGACCCCACCTCTATGGCTGACCTGCACTTGAGTGAACAGATAATCTCAGCCTTGTGCGCCTTGCCTGTAATAGGAGAGTCATGAAATCACCTATCGAGGAAATGAAGTGACACATCATGTAACTTATTTTTATGGGCTTGTGTGTATTCACATACATTTACTTTTTACATATGTTTTGTAAACTGTTAAGCGCTATATTAACATAAAGTATTACAAGGTATGTCATTCAGAACATATTTCAAGCATTCTCTGCCTTCTGCCTCTCCCACTGCTTTTTTTCCCATTGTTGTCTGAGCTCTATTTGTCTGACTTGGTTGTTTTAATCCTGTGCTAGACATCAATAGTCCTGTTCCATTTCCTCCAATCTGGGACTGCCATCCAGGGACAAAGCATCCTGTTGACAGATGCACTCTGGGGTGGGGCGGAGGAAGAGACGTCATCCTGATGCTGAGCCAACCCTGAGACCACTGTGGGGGGACAGGGGACCGGTCCTGGCCAGTGCCTTCGAGGCCTGCCAGATGGGGCCACCTACCTGCAGATGTCTGACCTTCTCCTCACGTTAAGAGCTGACTATTTGTTACCTCGTGCTTTTGCTTGGAGTCTATAAAGCAGCTGGGGTCAACCTTCTGTGGCCCCGTGGCTGTCCTCCTCCACCATTGCAGGTGTCCTGTGCACAAGGACCCCAGGGAATTCTGCACACACGTTGAAGAGACGGGAGATGCGAGTTCAGACTTCGTTCTCGTGTGCCAGGGGCCTTTTAATTGTTTTGTATCAATAGACTGGCCTCACATTTACTTGTCAGAAGAAGTAAGGTCATTTTATAAGCACTTCCATTCCAATTTCCTGCATGTCTTTTTTGATTAGAAAACCCTATAAACTATGTAGCTTTACATTTAAAGAATCATTATTCCTGAAGGTTTTGCTGTCCTTCACGCTCAAAGATGACATCTGTGACCCAGGGACGGTTGAGCATGTGCTCTGAGCTGTAGAGGGGATCGATCCGTCCCGTGCTGCCCACGTCTTAGCGTCAGCCCCATCATCCAAGGGATGCACGTCTGTCAATACCTCCTAGGTCAACAGCGGCGTTGCACCCCACTTTTTGATTGAGGCCCAGAGCAGGAAGCACATTCTGCTCAGCAGCCCAGAAAATACGCACCCACGCACATCGCACGCACACACAGACACTGCACACACACAAGTGCATGCACGCACATCTAGACAAAGTTTCAGAAGCAGTATTTTTGTTTTATTAAGTATGCTGTTTTCTATTTTAGTTTCATCCCTACTCTTTTTTCACATTGACACAAAGTGTTGATACTCATTGAATTGGTTATTATTCACCCTCTGAAAAAATATTCGTTTCGTGCAGGAATAAAAACCGCAGAACCTCGTACGGGTCCGCCCTGCCCACAAGACACTGGTGTCTCCCAGTGAGCTCAGGCTTCTGCTGCAGGGGAATGCCGGGGGTGGGCCGCCCTGGCCGGGACACGCAGACCTCTGTGGGCCTGGGGCCTCTGGCTGGGGGGTAACCAGGCCTCAGCCAGGAGAGCAGGGAGACCAGACTGTGTTCCACACATGTCACCTTCCCATAAGCTCACTGGGTATGTCTCGGGGTCACGCAGGAGGCCCAGAAGGACGAGCAGAAAACCCGGGGGCCTTTTCAATCCTCTGCTGCCATCACATCTGCTCACGGCTCTTGGGGAACATGTGACATGTGAGGATCCGAGCCTGGGGGTGCCGTATGGAGTGAGTGAAAACTTGGGGTCCTTAGTCTCACGTCCCCCAGAGGCCCTGTGGGGAGAAGCCGTGGCTGCCAGTGCCCTGACCACCCTAAGCCACAGGAGCTAAAAGCAGACCTTAAGCGGCGTCCTCGGTGTGTGAGAACAAAGGCTGCAGGTTCCAACTGAAGTCACTCATGCAAGCCCCCCTTTTCAGCTAGCAGCTTGTGGATAAACGAGAGAGGAAGAGGAGATTCTAAATGCATTAACCATTGAAGAAAACAGCATGTACATTAACCATGTTGAGGTGTGAAAATAAAGAAATTATTTTAATGGACACACTGGATATGTGGAGATACTTTTGAAACACAAACAGCCAAGTTTAGCAGAAGCAGTGGATGGAGAAACCAATTTCACACCATGAGTTAAAGATAATTTTCCTTCCTAGCAACCAAAAGCAAGTGCAAATACCTCTCTCTCTAGTATTTTTTTCTGAAAGGAAAACAGCCACGAACAAGGCAAAGCGGCTCTGACCATGGCAGGATTGTTCTGATGCAAAGTTAGCGGTGAAGAAAACATCAATTTTTGCCAATATCCACTGTAAAATAAAAAACAAAAACAGATTCACCGATCACTCACAAATGACAATTGTTGGGGCAACATTCTATTCAAACTACTTTTTGAAAAATATCTTCGTTACCTAAAATTTAAATGACGTGGCTTTGTGTTTGTATTCCTCTTATGCTATGGGATCTTTCCATAACTTGCCGTTTTCATGGAATGAGATTCTTTCCTTATGTATGGTAAGTAAACGTGGAGAACAAAATATAAACCAGTCTGCTGTTCTGTGATTTCCAACCACGTGTTCATCGCATGAGTCGCTTTAAGGAATAAAGCAAAGCTGTGGGCCTGGCTGTGGGTTAGTGACTAGCAAGCGTGCACGTGCATTCAGCTATCAGAGAAAAGAAAAGATCACCACGTGGGTGGGAGCAGCTGAAGATGAGGAATGATTGATCTTTTCATGTCACCTGGATGTGGTCCTTAGAACAATACCAGGGAATGGCGTTGACTTGAAGGAGACCCCATCCCCAGAGTTGGACTTGGAGAGCCCCAGAGTAACACCCCCAACTTAAGGTCTACATATAGAGGGACCTTTAGGGGACAGCATGGTGCACTGGAAAACAACTTTCAAATGAGGCAGGTTGGATTAAAATTCCCAACAACATTATAGAGTAATGACAGAGGCTTCAGGGAATTTACATAAATCCTGAGTCCCTGATTCCTAATCTGTCAATAATGATAACACTTATTTAGAAGACTGGGCTATCATTTATGTGACTTGTTTACTATGGAGAAGAAAGTTCGTAAATAGTGACTTTTAGTCGGTTTTGGAATTCAATGCAGTCTGGACAATGACTCTGGTTTATTCTGTCTGATGGCTTTACATCATCTGATTTTACTCCAGAATATGTATTCGACGTGGCGTCACTCCTTACAAATTAACTGACAAAGATAAGCCCAGACTCTTGCACCTCTACTAATAACTTGGATCTGAGAAAAAATTAAAACAAAGGGCAAAAAAAAAAAAAAAAAATCATTGCATGGGTGGCCCTTAACTGCGAGCAAAATGCAGCGTAATCTGAAGTTGGGTGGATGGCTTGGCCCCACTGTTAATGTGTGAATTGCTTGCACAGAGTTGCTTTTGGTTATTAAAAAGGATCGGCCTTCATAAAAAAGGAAGGACATCTTGCCAATAGCAATAACATGGATGGACCTAGAGGGTATCATGCTAAGTGAAATGAGTCAGTCAGAGAAAGACAAATACCATACGATTTCACTCATATGTGGAATTTAAGAAATAAGACAAAGGAACAAATAAATAAAGAGACAAAAAAAACAAACCGGACTCTTTTTTTTTTAAGATTTTATTTATTTATTAGACAGAGAGAGATACAGCGAGAGAAGGAACACAAGCAGGGGGAGTGGGAGAGGGAGAAGCAGGCTTCCCGCCGAGCAGGGAGCCCGATGCGGGGCTCGATCCCAGGACCCTGGGATCATGACCTGAGCCGAAGGCAGACGCTTAATGACTGAGCCACCCAGGCGCCCCACAAACCAGACTCTTAAATGTAGAGACACGCATTGGTTACTAGAGGGGAGGGATGGGGCGATGGGTGAGAAAAATGATTGGCCCTCTTCATGGGGAATGTATAATCCTAATTTAATTTTCTGTAAACAATTTATAGAATTAAGGTGTAAGGCGGGGGTGCAGGGCAAATGGTCTAGGGGAAAACCAAGGAGGATTTGTGAGCAGACCAAACTGGCTTGAATCCCATTTCTGAAATAAGTTGCTGCATGACATGCTCCTCTTTGAACTTCAGTTTCTGCATCTGTAAAGTAAGGGCAATACCTGAGTTTTCTCTTCAAATCGGATGTTATGTAAACTGACCAGAGCATAGTAGATCCTTAGTTAATGTGTTTCATTTCTTTAATTTTTCTCTTTTCTTGCCATCGTTACTGAGATAAATTGACAGAAATTATATATATTTAATATGTACAAATGGAGGTTTTTGATATATGTATATTTGTGAAATAATTACCACAATCAAGGTAATTAACAGATACGTTAATATCTGTTAATTCTGTCCCTTCACATGGGCACCATTTTCTTTCTTGTGTGTGTGTGTGAGGGCACACGTGTGTGCATGTGTGTGTAGGACACTTAAAATCTGCCCTCTTAGAAAATCTCCAAAATACATAAGAAACTCAACTCAACAACAAAACTTAAAAATGAACAAAGGACATGTACAGACGTTTCTCCAAAGAAGACATCCAGATGGTCAAGAGGTGTGTAAAAAAGTGCTCAGCATCACTTATAATCAGAGAAATGCAAATCAAAACCACAAAACCACAGTGAGACGTGACCTCACACCTGTCAGAATGGCTAAAACCAACAACACAAGAAACAACAGGTGTTGGTGAGGATGCGGAGAAAAGGGAACCTTCGTGCACTGTTGGTGGGAATGCAAGCTGGTGCAGCCACTGTGGAAAACAGTATGGAGGTCCCTCAAGAAGTTAAAAATAGAACTACCCTGTGACCCAGAAATCCCACTTCTGGGTATATATATATCCAAAGGAAATGAAATTAGTATCTCAAAGAGATGTCTGCACCCCCACAGTCATTACAGCATTATTCACAACAATCGGGATATGGAAACGAGCGAAATGTTCTTTAATATTTAATACTGGGTGTCCAGCATCATTGACATAACATTGTGTAAGTTTAAGGTACGTTGTAATGATTCAATACACGACTTATTTCATTGAGCATCATATCCTGATGCATTAGTGATGTTCCTGATGATTAGTGATGTTGAGCACCTTTTAAAAACTTGTCAGCCATTTGTTAGGCAGGACTATTCAATTGTTCTGCCAAACTTTTTTATTGCATTATTTACCTTTTTGCTATTGAATTGTACATGTTCCATGTATTTTGGATATTAACCCTTTATCAGATATATTGTTTGCAAATAGGTTCTCCCACTCCACGGGTCAGCTTTTTATTTTGTGGGTGGGTTTTTTTTGCAAAAGCTTTTTAGTTTGACATAGACCCACTTGTTGATTTTTGCTTCTGCTGCTTGTTCTTTTGGTGTCTTATCCAAAAATCTCAACGCCAAGACTCATGATAGGAGTTTTTCCATTTTCTTCCAGGAGTTTCACAGTTTCACATCTTAATGTTTAAGTCCTTCATCCATTTCAAGTGAATTTGTGAGAGTGGAATAAGACCAGGGTTCAATTTCATTCTTCTGGATGTTGCCGTCCAGTTTTCCAGCACCATTTGTTAAAGAGACTGTCCTTTTCCCATCGAGTGTGCCTGCTGCCTTATCCAACATTAGTAGACCATATATGCATGGGGTCATTTCTGGGCTCTCGATTCTGTCCCATTGGTCTATGTGTCCATTAGATACCAGTACCATCCTGTTTAGACTACTAGAGGTTTCCGGGATGGTTTGAAATCAGGAAATGTGACACCTTCTACTTTGTTCTTTCTCAAGATTGCTTTAGCTTTACAGATTCTTTTGTGGTTCCATACAAATTTTAGGATTCTTTTTTCTTTTCTGTGAAAAATGCCATTGTGATTTTGGTAGGGATTGTGTTGAATCTATAGATGGCTTGGGGGTAGTATGGACATTTTAGCAATTGTAACGCTTCTGATCTATGAACACAGGTATCTTTCCATCCATTTGTGTCTTCTATTTCTTTCATCAGCTGGACAGGTAATCCAGAGCGCACACACACCCGTGGGGTCAGCCACTGGGGTCCAGGCTGGCATCTTGAACTTGGGCAGCTGCAGAGGCCTGGGATGTCTGCTGGTAAGGTTCCTTCATGGGCTCCCGGGGATTGGCTGGGAGGGCGGGGAAGGGCTCAGGTGGCTCGCATCTGTGAACTGGACACCTGTGGGGCAAAGGTCCACAAAATCTGCAGGGTCCCCATGATGGCTGTGCTGACCCATGGTCTCTTCAGCGGGGAAAGATGCTGGGTTGTCAGCAGACAGGCCTCTGGGAAGCGTGGTGGACCTCGTGTGTGGCCATCTCCACAGCCGGTGCATGGAGGAAGCCTACGTGTGCAGTGCCCGGGAGCGCTGGGCAAGCTGGTACTCACCCGCTCCCTTTCCTGGCAAGGAGAGCCCTTTCTAGCCGGGTGTCCCCTCCTGGAGCTGAGCAGTGCCAGTGTGGGGATGGGATGATGCGGGCAGCCTGAAGCTGCTCTTACTTGCTTATGGTGGGTTATTCTCAGGTTTTTTGTTGCTGAAGTTTCTTAAAGAGGATGCCGGAGCTCTCCCTGAGCTGTCTGTGTTCAAGGATACTGTCTCCTTGTTGGTGTTGGGGAGGGAACAGAGGCTGGGGTCTTCTGCTCCACTTGCGGGTGACATCAATATCTAGTATTCCTAATCCTTCAATGTCCACGGGATTGAGATTTGAAGGATTCAGTCTTACCAAGATGACAGTACATCATATGTGCATCTTTTTAGAAGTTGTTATCAAATACAATTATACGGTCAGTTCATTAAGCAAGAATAAAAAGTGACAGTAAAACAGACATAATTTCCTTTAAGTAAAAATGCATGTCAAGTTCCCTTTATGCCAAATGTTCATCTACCCAGAATATAAGTTTGGGATACTCCATATATCTTTGAAGAAGATTCTACACCTGCATGTCCACAATTTTCTTCAGTAAGTTTCCATCTAGCCCTTGTTGTTTGTGATCCTGCGCTCCCACGTTGGTATTTTATATAGCTTTTGCCTTGGCTCTCCCTTGTTTCAATCCTCTAAACCTGTCAAGAATAACTTAACCTGTTTTATTGTTCCCATAAATTCATATGTAACTGGTAGCTAAATCCGTTTTCTGTCAATTTGTCCTTCTTTGCAGCCCGTTCTAAATCTCCCAGCCTGTTTTACAAAAGTAGAATCTTATTAACACCAACTAATCAGCTCTGTATTTTATTCCGTAGTTATTATAATCCTTCCAATGCCACAGTGCATAAAGATCCTGACATCACCACTGATATATTATAGCAAACATTCTCAAATTCACTTTTCTGGGTGGGTCTGTGTGGCTACGTCCTGAGATCGTGCACCAGTTTATAGATGTTGGCAAGACCCGATGTTGCCTTTGTTTTAAATTTACGCCATGCCCAACATGCGTTTCAAGGACCTGGTGGGGAGCTTCCAAATATTATTGAGTGTAAGAGGTTTCACACTATAGAAATAAATAATTCGACATTTTAAAATTCAATCCTAAGGGTGAGTGACAAAATAATAAGAAAATTGAAAACCTATTTTAATTGCTGTGTATGATTTAACTGATTTGACACACTGTAGAGTAACCTCCAGGGAAGCCCATATCTGAAGGACAGTACAGATGGTAGCATTTCCTCACGGCCATCATGCCATTTATAATATTAAAGGAGTATCAAATGCATGCTCCTCTACTCTGAGCTCTGCTTTGCATACTCTCTAATGTACTTGCCAATTTTGATTCAACAGATTTTTATGTTGAATTACTTAACACCCTTGCCTATGGAATGCCATCCCTTGGAAATGTCTTCTCTCACCATGGCTTAAACTCACACCGCTAAGCTGGTGTCCCCATACCTACCTCAACTGCAACTCTTTCCTGCGGTGGAATCGCATATCTCTGTGCATTCTGGATATTACCAGCTGAATCATTCCAACTTCAACAGGGTCAGATATGAACTTAGCATTTTCTTTCTACAACATGTTTTTGCCTCTGTGTACCCTGTATAAAACAGCCCAAAACTAAAACCATATTTTGTCTTACACACTGTTTTCCCTCAAGTAAGAAATAACATCGCATGGCATTATTTTTTATTTCTGCCCCATAATTTTTATTTTATATGCCTTATACCAGCCTTTTATTACCTTCTGCTATACCCGTGGATTTTAATGTTGAAAGATTTTTCATTTTCCCCAAATAAAGGTTTTCTTTATTTTCTCCAAATTTAATCTCATAGAATGTCAATATGATGGTAATACAGAGAATTGTATTTATTTGGAAATTTAGAGCATTTTGTTTGTTTATTTAAAACATTTAAACACTTGTTGAAATTTAAGGCATTTCCTTACTGCAACACCAAACAATGAAATAATGACTTTTTTTTAACTTTCTCAAAATGTTTATTAATTATACTCAAGATAGTCTTGAGTCAGTTTTATTTCTACTTATGTATGCATTTGGGGGGTATATACTTGCAAGTTTTATTAGTTTTCCTGCAATCTCAGAATGTTTTACAAATAAAAATTTTGGATACCTAAAAAAGTAGTGATAATACATTTTTGTTTTAAGCTATCTACTACAATGTACATACTTAATTGGCAAGTGTCCCATAGAAAGAGAGAAACAAGGATAAGAATTACGGTGAACTAGTCATCAGAAATCATTCAAACAAGAAGACCACGAAGGGAAATATTTCAATATTTAAAGTGTTCGAAGAAAAAAGCCACCAAACTAGAGTTCTATATCTGGTGAAATTTATCCTTCAAAAATTGAAGGATCATTCCCCCCCCTCAGGAAAACAAAAACTGAAGGAATTCATTGCCAACAGCACTATTAATTAATTTCATCTAATTGTCAACTGTAGAATACTCCCTCCGACAATAGCAAAATATACGTTGTTCCCAAGCTCACAGGGAACAGTATAGACCAAAATAGACCACGTTTTGCTTCTAAAATGTACCTTAAAAATTTAAGAGAGTATAAATCTTATGGAGTATATTCTTAAACCACAATAAAATTAACCTAGGTTATCATTAATAGATGAGAATGATATATGTAAAACCCTTAAATTTTAGGAAATTTAAGAAGACACTATTAAATAACACTTGGGTAAAAAAAAGAGTCTCAAGAGAAATTTAAAAACAATTTGACTAAGTTGAAATGAAAAGGCAATGCATCAAAATGAGTGGGATACAGCAAAAGCAGTATTAGGGAAGTCTTACAGAATTAAATGCACATATTAGAAAAAAAGAAAAGATCTAAAATCAATAAGCCATAATTGTCCACATTAGAGAACTAGAGAGAGAAGAGAGATTTAATTCCAAATCAAGCCGAAAGAAAGAAACAAAATCGGAGCAGAAATGAGTAAGATTGAAGACAGAAATATCATGTAGAAAATCAAGGAAAGCAAAACTTTTTGAAAAGATTAACACAACTGAGAAACCTCTAGCCAGATTGCAGATAAACAGAGTGAGGTTAGACAGAAATTACCAATATTGGTTGTGAAGGAGAGCTCATCACAACATCCCACGGACATTAAGAAGATAATAGGAAATAATATGAACAAATTTATGACCACACATTTGACAATTTATACTAAATGCTCCAATTCCTTGACATTATCAAAGATAATAAATCAATAATTAATTAATAGAAAAGAAGATGCCAAGCCCAGATGGATTTACTGGTGAATTCTTCCAAACATTTAAGGAAAAAGTGATACCAATTCTCTATAATCTCTTTCAGAAAATAGTAACAAAGGGAATGCTTCCTGATGTAGGAAAGATGCTAGGGTTTGAAGCCGACGGCCAAGAAAGAGTTCTTGAGACGTCTTTGGTGCAAAAAGGTGGTTTTATTAAAGCTCGGGGACAGGACCTGTAGGCGGCTCTGGGGTCATGAGGAGTGACTGATTATATACTTCCAAGTTGGGAGGGGGTTAGGAAGAACGTAGCTGTTGTTAAGAAGAGGTCATTTACTACTGTCTGATAAAACCTTCGTCATGAGACCCTTCAGATGTATATCGGTGGGTCATGTGCTTGGGGGAAGATTGCCAACATGTATCTTGGGGGAGTAGAGATAAAGGAAGTTTCCAGAGGAATTTGTATATGTTAAAGTGGATTTACAGGATGCTGGGGGTTAGGCTAAGATTGCCTTTTGCCCTTAGCAAAGTATTAACATGGGAGCAGCTGAGTACCTAGGGTAATGTCACTCTGCCTGTTTTAAGGACTTGTCAGTGGGCTGCAGGGAGTAAGGAAATTGAATTTTTTCTCTTGCCTTTGTTTCCCACATCACTTCCCAGTTCATCCCTTGATGCCAGAATTACCCTCAGACCAAAATAGGACAAAGACATTACAAGGAGAGAAAACTACTGACTAATATCTCTCATGAGCATAGATGCAAAAAATTTCAACAAAATATTAGCAAATCAAATCTAAAATTGTATAAAACAAATTATACACATGACCAAGTTGGATGCAGTCCAGTCTGCAAGGCTGGTTCAATGCTCAAAAATCAATCAATGTAAGCCACACATGGACAGACTAAAAGGAAAAATTATATGATCTTATCAATAGACCAGAAAGCATTTAACAAATGATAAAACAACAACAACAACAACAATAACATTCATGATAAAACAACAACAACAACAACAAAACCTCTTAGCAAGCCATAAATAGAGGGGAAACTTCCTCAACTAGAAAAAGAATATCTAAAAAAACCTTAGAACTAAATTCAAGCATAATTGGGAGAAACTGGACACTTTCTTGCTGATATCAAGAACAAGGCAAAATATCTTCTTGGACCACTCCTCTTCAGCGATGTAGTGCACACTCCAACTAGTACTATGATTAAAAAAGAAGAGGTGTGCATATTATAAAGGAAGAAATAAAGGTGTCTTTATTCATAGGTAACATGATTTCTTATATAGAAAATCCTTCAGATCAACCAAAAAACTTCTGGATGTATGGAAAGCTTGCAAGATGCATGGTTAATATATAAAATTTCATTGCCTTCCTATATACCAGCAATGGACAATTAGAATTTGAAAATTAAAAAAAAAAAAACAATTCTTTCTATAGTAATACCACCCCCAAATACTTGAGTATAAATCAAACAAAATATGCACAGAGTTTATATAAGGAAAACTATAACAGTCTGTTTAAAGAAATCAAAACAGATCTAAATAAATATAGATCCTGACAAACTGACTCTAAAGCTTATAGGAAAAGTCAAAAACCAAAAGTAGCCAACGCAACCGCAAAGATGACAGTTGGAGAACTCACTATCGTGTCAGGACTTAACTCTCATGCCACATGATGAAGACCGCGTGGCATTGGTGAAAGAACCAATGAACCAGTTGTGAAAGAGCCCAGACACAGACCCTCCATAAATGCACTCGGCTCCTCTTGAACCTGAAGGATGTAAATCTAGTCTTGTATGGCGGCCACACAGGGTGAGAGCCTGTCATGACCAGGAGAGAGGAAAACCAGCTTTGGGTTGCAAGGACTGCCCCTGGTTCCTCTATGCCCAGTGCCAGATTTATCCTTTCCTCTTCCCCCGCTAGTTATATGAGCCAACAAATGTCCTTTCTCCTTAATCCAGTTTGGGGGATGTTCTATAACCTTCCATGGGAGGAACCCTAATGGCTGAATGGAGCATTCAGCTTTTAAGATTCATGCTTGTCTTTTAGCTTTGACCACCTTAACACGGATGTATTCACCCTTCTAAAAGGATGGAGAGAGACTAGATGTTCCTTTAACTACTGAGGGCTACTTAAAGTAGCTCTTTACAGATAACCTGTACCTCTTTATTTCTAAGACTTCATTCATCAATTTAATACACTTTTATTAGGGGTGCCTGGGTGGCTTAGTCGGTTAAGCATCCAACTCATGGTTTCAGCTAGGTCATGATCTCAGGGTCATGAGATTGAGCCCTTCATTGGGCTCCACACTGGGTGTGTAACCTGCTTAAGATTCTCTCTCGCTCCCTCTGCTTTCTGCCCTCTTGCACTCTCTCTCTCTCTAAGTAAATAAATAAAATCTAAAAAAATACACTTTTATTAACATTTTGTGATGTGTGAGAAAATAGGGACAGAAAGCAACCAAAACAAAGTCCTGGTCCCCAAAACTATGACATCTCAACTATTTAAATTCTTGGCTATTGTGAATGTGGGCATGCCTAACTGCCCTGTATTTATAATAAATAGTACCTGTGCTCCTGGTTTTGGAGGGAGCCCTTCTCAATGTAGTGGGAGGATTATCACTTACTTTTTCTTGGCTTGCCAGCTTGGGGCAGGGGAGTGGGGGAGTCCTACCTGGCCTGGAGCCCCTTTTTCCATGCTGCCTGGCATCTCTGATATGAGGCACCGCCAATCTTCTGAGAGTGAGTGTTCCTTCTCTGCAAGCATGGTAGCCCCGTGATGCTGCATTGAGGTGCGCAGCATCATGTGTTTTTGGAAACCATGAGTTATCACGGCAATGTGATAGAAGCAATGACAGTGACCATCGAGAACTTTTTATAGCGACTTGAGAGTAATTTTATGTCTGTTGGATATAAGAATAAGAATGTTGGTCCTGAATTTTTATACCTTTTTATTTTCTAGTATTTCCTTTTTATTATATTGTACAAAAGTTTTGATCTGCAACAGCTTGGAAGTAAAAAATAATAATAACAGTGTAACTGGTCCTTCCTGTGAGCATTTGGAGATAGATTTCTCTGGACTGCCTTTCTTTTCACTTGAACAGAGACTGGTTTATGTCTTAGGTATACTTCCGAAACTTACCTTTTATTTCGTGGGGTAAGTTTATGTGTAAGCACACTAGTTCAACCTGCCATCTTTAACCAGAAATTCTTGTTTGTGTGTATGTATCTGGGGGTGGAGGGTGTCAGGATTTTAGAAAACATTTCTTTTTGCTCTCACTGTCTCATAACAATATTTGTATTATTTAATAATTAGAAAGCACTTGGATTCCAGGTAACAATGGCATAGAATTATGTGTAAGGGAGCAGAAAACAGGTCTGCCGTGGTGAACAGAGAATCTTTCCCATATCTGAGATCATGAGTCTGAATGTTTGGAATCAGTGTTAATGCTTGACGTCCAACTGTGACACAATGGCTGATGCATCTTTAACATCCCGAACTTCTAGTCTGTTCCCTTCTATCACTCCCTGGTCAACGGTCAATGCAAGTAAAATCAGAGCTCCCACTGTCCGGCTGAAGTCTTCAGGAATCATCCTTGGCCCCAAAGATCCTAAGACATGCAAATTTATATCAAGTTATTTTATGTAAGCACACAGCAGCTAGATTTTAAGCCTTTCAGGAGAGAGCTGTCCGTGTGTGTGTGTGTGTGTGTGTGTGTGTGTGTGTGTGTGTATTGTGTCATTCATGGTGTAAGCATCTTCACATCATCATCCCTTGATCCAGTGTAACCAGATTGAACGCTGACCCAGGAGTCCAGTGGCCTCCCTTCCGTGAACTCCATCACTATAAATCAATGAATTACTTAAAGTCACAGAACTTTCTAATTCACCAAATGGAGGTATTTAAAATATTAATTGGCACTCTTAAAATTGAAACCATCTTTCAGGACAAGTAAGAACAGCACCTTAACAGTATACGTCTGTTGGAGGAAGGACAGAGGCAGTCGTGGTCTTTAGGTGACAAACAGTACATGTCACTGGTTCAACGAGGAAGCCAGCTGCTGAAGTGTGACCTTGGACAAACTTTATCTTTGCTGGCAAAGCAGAACTGTGGCCATGGTCAGTCTTTTTAAGGAATGACAGCAGGAAGCAGAAGCTTGGTGTTGCCATTTCCATATCAATACTCAGGCTCTTTCAATGATAAGGAACTTCAAATTAAATGCTGGGGTCAGGGACCTGGAATCCTATAGAAATGTCTGCACAAGTCTTATTTAACTCAATCAATATTATGTAATATCAAAGTTTGAAAAGTTGGTTAATGGCTTTCTGAAATGTTCCTGACTGAATTTAGGGAGATAAGGGGGTGAAAGAGGGAGGAAGCATAGGGATGGAGTTTTGTAGCCGAAGGAAGGGCATCTCAAGGAAAATGTATTTGTGATTCAAAATATGCCTTTGATAATATAATCCGTGACAGGAAGAAAAAAAAAAACTGCCCTATACTTTTTCTCAATATATTATTAAGATTCTCCATTTTAATTTTTGCATGGCAATCACCTATGAATTCAGACTAATTGAAGAAGAGAATAGAGAGAATTAGTGAAATGTTTAAGTTAGATAATTTCCTGAAGACCTGCATGTTATTATATATAAAAAAAATCAGGGTTTAGGATAAAATAAGTATGCTTCTACCTTCTAATTCCTTTAGATGGGCTCCAATAAGGAGATAAGAATGATTAGTAATTAGCATACCACTATTTTTATGTAAATGGATCCTTCTAAATGCTTCTAAAAACAGTTCTTTTCTCAATGTAGTTAAATTATTCCCATAGTCTTGTTTATGTGATTAATTCTCAGAGTAAACCCTTTATTCACATATAGAAGAACACCAACAGCATCTATGCTTTAGTCTCTGGATTAACCCCATATCTGAAGTATAAAATCCAAATTAATACCACTTTGTTGTATTAATTTTGCAAATTACATCATGGATGCCCTTTTATTTCATTAAAAGATATGTTTATGAGAATATGGTGCAGAGAAATAATGATTTCAAGACTCTAAAAATAATCAGAAACCTTCCCATAGGTTTTAAACAGCTAAAAATAAAACATTTTTAATGTAGAGATGAGCTCCAAAGACAGGAAAAGAAATCCGTAACATCTCCGAAATAAAGGTAAAATTTAAGGCAGAGATATAAGCATTTGAGCTGGTGCTATGGGTGCTCTGAAGAGACTAGTAGGGATTTTTAGGAATGCAGACTCAAAGGTTCATAGTTTATTGCTCCAGATGCCATAAGGGCAGAGCCTGGACACCAGGAGAAATGGTGACTAGCACAGGGTAGCCATTCCATACACATTTCCGAATATTTGACGTGGGGAAGTGGTTCTTCTGAATGAATCCAGGACCAACTGTGGGAGGCTATGCTTTTAGTAAAATGGTGAGAGAAAGCATCCCCACACAGACACAGGAAATGAACAAGACCCAAGTCGAGAAATTAAAATCAACAGCAGTCACGGGCGGCGTACCAGGCACAAGCAAGTGGGAAACTTTTCTGAACAAGCATTCCCACGGGATAGAGTCAGAAAAAAACATCCAAATCCTCCGAAGATGAATCCTATGGCAGCAATGACAAAGTCCACAGAGATCCTTCCTGCATCAGAATCAGCCTGGAGAACGCTCGACGGAGTTAGGCTCAAGGCTTTCAGATATTAGAACAATAACCAGAACATGGGGATCCTCCAGGATCCCCAGAATTGTGAACCAGACGCAGAACGCAGGCTAAAAAGTCATCTTGGAAAAACCCTAAAGAGCGCTAAAAGCATTTCCTAAGTGCGGTTTGAACTGCACACCCACACCCAAACCTGCGAGGCTGGAGGGTGTCACCCCGGGGCTGCACTCACTCGCTTGGCCCAGTGGGGAGGCTGTGTCTATTTCTACTCCTATTTGGAGGGATTAGAAGGTGCTTTGCTCCAGCCCTCCTCCCCACACCACTGAGTGAACCCTAGGAACCTAGAATCTCCTTTTATTTTCAATATCTGCTTATCTCATCATTTTGCCGATCCACCCTGGGGGCCCATGAAGGCCCATAGATAAGGGATTTGGAGCAAGGTCACCAGTGGACGGGAGGTCTCCATGCAGGAATCCGTGGCTGTAGGAGGAAGCGCGGGTCCTGGGTTCACAGGTCATGAGAGTTAAACCCCCTGGCAGGACGGGAGCCTTAAAATGGGAGGCTCTCGTGGCTGTGCCTCCAATCACAGAGGCGGGCCGGCCACCAGGGACAAACTGGAAGACCCTGAAGAGAGCAGACCTACCTGCTGGGGACCGGGCCGTGGGCGGGCTCCAGGGCCCCCCAGAACCCCCCACCGGTGATGCCATCAGGGGCCCGCCTGCGGGGAGCCAGGCGGCTGGCAAGCAGGGACATTGGTCACCGCACGTCACGCCACCGGGGGGGGCGGGCTGTCACCGCACGTCACGCCACCGGGGGGGGGGGGCAGGAAGCAGGAGCGCGGACGCGGCCACCTGTTCTCGGAAGAAAGCTACGGTAGGCTGTAATACTATCAAGTAAATTAAAAATAAGTAAATAAATGAATCTTTAAAAAATTCCTTGAAAAGAACAGAACATGTTGAAAAGGAAAAGCGTAAATTTGGAAAGAACAAAATCGCTAAATATGAAATAACGATCGCTGAGCTTAAAAAGCCTTGGAGTGTCAGGGTCCAGAGCAGAAAGCGGGAACCGGGACTCCCTGTGGGAAGGAACTGGTGGCGGAGCGCTGAGGTCCCCCGCACCCCGGTCCTGGGTCCCACAACCGTGACACCCACAAAACCTTCTCGCCTGCATGAACCTGGAGGCGGGACAGGAGGACTTGGGTACAGCTAAGTGATAACAAGAATGCCTGCTTGTACCTCTAGCCGCCGCAGGAGAGGCCAGCCTCCACGCCAGTCCTGCTCGCTAAGGCCACCGTGTGGGACATGGCCGGGCCCCCAAGTCTCCTGCTCCGGCTGCAGTACAACGAGGGTCAGACGGCATTCCACCTGCTGCCGCGTCCGTGGGGGAAATGCCTCATTTAGTTTATGTTCTGTTGACTCAATCCAAAACCTAAGAGGTATCCTACGCGTGTATAATAGAAATAGAACGTAAAAAGGGATTATTCCTACATCCATTTTTGCTCAGTATCTTTAGGATTTTCAAAGGTTCTCCCCCTTCTCTGTGTTATTCTCTTCCCTCTTTTTTTTTTTAATGCAATAGAAGTTTCAAGGGGAAAATTCCTCTGAAAAATAGGTGTTTTTATTCTTCAGTTCTACTATTAAAATATATAAAAGACAACATGGTTCAAGAAGATGACAGGCCTCACAGTGAGCTCTTACTTTATCATCAGAAATTGTTCTAATGAGGACGATCAGGAGGGGTCTCCAGCACCATTGAGGGTGAAGGCAAGGCTCCGCACCAGAGCTCCTATGTCCCAGGGAGTCGGGAGCATTGGAGGAGAAGGTCACGTCCCGAGGGCAATCTGAGAATGCTAGAACCTTGTAAGATATGTCAGGAAGACAAATGAATTATATCAAATTAAAACCCAGGAAGAGCTGATGCCGGCAAAAAAGCACTGATAATGGCAAAAGTGTGATAAAAAAAAAAAAAAAGAAAGAAACTAAAGCTTTTTCAGCTACATTAAAAAGCAAAAGGAAAAAAGGGGGGAAAAAAGGATCCATTCCTTGGGGCCAATACAACGTCAGTGGATGCAGGCGGTTTGCTTCGCCTCATAGACTATGAAGTAAAGTTGACCCATTCTTCTCTATGATCAACAATTGTTTAATTACCAAAGGATAGCTTGAAAAGTACGACCTAACCTGGATTTGAGGCTTTGTTGTGCTGTTCTATTTTACACCATAATGCTTCAACTTGGTTAACTTCTGAACATCAGGTTTTCACCCCATATTTTCTTTTCTTTTCTTTTCTTTTTTTTTTTGCTGGTGTTAAACCAGACTATTCCATGAGGTTGTTGTGGGGAAGAAAATTCGTATCTAACAGTTCCTGGTGGAAATGAACAATGTGGGATTATTGATACTCTCTATCCTGCTGTCATCCTTATTGAGGAGAAGCACGTTCTTTAAATTCCTCACACTGGGTCCTGTATTATCAAATGGGAACTCAATCTCAAATCAGAGGAGGAGCTATAGGGAGAAGACTTCACTTAAGTTAGTGCAGATTTTATGTATTTATCAAATACCCCCGTAACACTAGAAATTATACATGTTATAATAATCATTTTTGAAGTCATATAGAGAAGGAAAAACACAAAAGTGTGAATTTTTGTTTTCAAAGGGCAGAATTTAAAGAATAAACTTGAAAATGATCTCAGGATACTTTCGGGGCTTTTTCCTAAAAGACACGAAAAAGAAAGCAGTCACCAAACATTACCATGTCATTGGAACAGGATCAACCCATCTAAAGTCACATTTCTTTTATGTAGAACTCCTAAAGTTCGAGAAAATGCTATAAACATTGAATATCTTACTTTTTTCTCCTTAAAAATTCATTTCACCTTTACTTGCCAATATTTAAGCAAATTATTAACTTGTAGAAGAAAATTATACAAAGAGTTTTGATGAATGAAACCTTTTAAAACTGACTGTCAGTTTCCCGAGCAATGCTGCAAGGTGATGTGTTCGTTTGATCTTCTCTGCATTCATATCAATGATCTTGATAAAGGTATGGAAGGTTGGCTTTATCAAACATGGGAGTTATAAAAAAAAAAAAAAACTGTGCTAAGTAATATTCTGAGAACCATTGTGTCCTTAATAGTTTAAAATTGTCTGATTAAAGGGGCGCCTGGGTGGCTCAGTTGGTTAAGCGACTGCCTTCGGCTCAGGTCATGATCCTGGAGTCCCGGGATCGGGTCCCGCATTGGGCTCCCTGCTCAGCAGGGAGTCTGCTTCTCCCTCTGACCCTCCCCCCTCTCATGCTCTCTCTATCTCATTCTCTCTCAAATAAATAAATAAAATCTTTAAAAAAAAATTGTCTGATTAAATATGAAAAAGGTAATAATTAACGAGGGGGGAAATCTGTCATTTTGCCATACCAGAAAATGTTGTCATTTAAATTGAGAGCAAAAAAAAAAAAAAAGATATTTTAAAGATCCAGAACGTTTCTGAAAAAATTATTAGGGGATGAGATCCAGTATGAAGGAACATATGAAGTGTAATGAAAAACAACACAGACAGGAAGTCTTACTATTATAATATGCAAGTAATTGTGTGTTATTTGGAAAGTCATCCTAGGAAAAAATATATTTTTGCTAATATTGCTTCATGAAGACTTAGAACTTTTAATGGAGCAAATGTAGTAGACAGTTTTTAATTTTTGGATGTCAAACATACATTCCTGATTTCTAAAAGAATCTAGATTTTAAGGGGGAAATCTGAATAAATGGAGAAATACAAAAACTTTATTTGAAGATTTGATTTTGTAAAATGACAGTTTTCTTCAAATTTTTTAATGCAAGCATTCCCCCATTAACTCTTAACTGAGACTTTAAAAAAATATCTGACAACCTGCTCCTAAAATTTATATAGAAGAATAAATGTATACAGACAAATAATACAGTGTACAAACAACCACAACAAATGGAGCTGCCCTAGTAGCTACCAAACACATTATAAAAAGAAAGATGGGGGTGCCTGGGTGGCTCAGTGAGTTAAGTGTCCGACTCTCGGTTTTGGCTAGGGTCATGATCTCAGGGTCACCGGACCCGGCCCTGCATTGGGCTCTGCACTGGGCGTGGAGCTTGCTTAAGATTCTCATTTCCTCTCTCCCTTTGCCCCTCCCCACCTCACACTTTCTCTCTCTCTCAAAAACAAAAATAAATGAATAAATAAATAAAGTAAAATAAAACAATTTAAGCAGTGTATTTAACTTTGCAACAGATAAGTAGGTTGGTGAATCTATTTAAGACAGAATCATGTGTTCTAAGAAAACCAGCATATTGTAGAAATGGTAGCTAAGTCCTAATTTTAAAAATTTGTTGAGTCGATTAGTTATTCATTGAGAGAAACAGATTCCCAGCCTCCTGCAAAGCACTCATGTGTGTGGACGCACACACCTTTCTCTGGAGATAAATACAAAAGATAAAACTCAAAGTCTTAAATTTGCATGAAACAGAGAATGTGTGATTATGATTTTTTATGAGGAAATTCCTCTTAAGTGACAGGAAATATAAACATATATGTAAAGGAAAATTTTGATATATTTCACTAAAGTTGAGAAAAGGTATCATAATGAAAGTTAAAATAAAATACCAACAAAATGATAGAGAATTTGTGTACAAGATAAAGAGTTGTTGCAAACGTAAATTTTTTCCCAACAAATAGTGTCTTCCAATGGTAGAATGGGGGAAAAAGCCCCGCACAACTTTAAAATACCAAGTTTAAGCTGTCACATAGACAAGTGGGTATTTTTATAGATTGTGGAGGGATGGTAAATTGGTGCAGCATTAGGAGATAATATGTGGGGTCTGGTCTTCCAGGTGTCACAGGAGAAATGCCATGAAGGAGAAAGCAAAATTCGAATATTGTAGTATTAGTTCAAAATCCACTAAAAAACCAATGAATCGAAAAAAATACCTTTAGTAGATATATTTCAAATTTGAAATGTTTATATACAATCACCCAATATCTGTTTCACAAGAATTTTTTCCACATTTATCCCAAGAAACATTTGCTAATAGCCTCAGAAGGCATTTACACAGATGTACTTTTTGGTCATCAGGAAACATTGAAAAGAACTTTAAAAATTCATCACAAAGAAAGTGACTAAAGAGAATATGACATAGTAACACTATGGACGACTGCTCAGTGAGTGAAACATTTGCATGGACTCGTAGATGTAGAGAAATTAAACATCATGAAGGGGTGAAAAGCCAAGTGTAGGACTTTCCCGCCCAGCAGGTAGGGAGCTTGGAAATCCTCACTCCCATCTTCACCGGAAAAACGCTGACAAATAATCAGCCACTCTCTCCAGGCCCGTCAGAGAATTGGGGTCCCAGGGAAAACAGTGGCCCCCAAACTGGAGGGACAGGAAATGACGGGCATTCCAGATCTCTCGAATCATGGGTGGTTGGTTTGCTTGTCTGGTTGCAAAACCTCTCCATCCCACTAAGTGTTATTGAAGGCTTCCCCCACCAAGCCCAGTGCACAGCGGTCCCCATGCATCTCCTTGCACGAAGTGACATATTTCCATGTAGGGAAATGCTTATGGAGATTTATTCATTGTCAAGTAATAAGTAGAACCGTGTCAGGGGGGTCAGCTGCTGCCATCTGCCAGCCAAAGGGCCAACTCCTCGCTTCTTAGAACATTTATTTGTTCTGTCACCATTCCTGTAGCTTTTCAAAAGCAAATTCTGACAAGTAAATTACTGATAAATTGCTAACATGTTTGTGAATGAATTTATTCATATTCATGGACAAGTGAAAACTCACAGAAAAGATGACGGTGGCACAAGTTTTGGGGGTGAAGGAGTCATTTTATCGCTGTGAACCAGCGAGGATCGAGTCAAGAAATACTTTGCTTTCTCTTACTGTTGTGGCGTAGGTGTTTAATATCTTGATTTCTTTCCTGCTTCCAGAATCCACCTAGGAGGTTTCTTATGTTTTAGGCACGAGAGGAGTGTGGGCTCTATCGTCAGACACACCAAATTAGACCTGCAGGTGGAGCTCGGAGTAGCTGCAGGACGAGGCACCTGACTTTCCCACTCCAGGGCCCCGGTTCCCATTGCTCCCACGTGGAATGACATGGGCGTCAGGTGATTAAGTAGACATTTGTAGTACGGAGCTCCTAATATGTGCTCTATAAAAATCAGCCTTTATTTATTAGTGGTACCATTCGCATTTCTATACCCAGCTATAGATTTCAAAACCTGCTCTTATAGATGCCCAGTAAAAGTCTTTATTAAATTACCACCCAGGATCCTCCCATTTGAGGAAAAGACTTTCTCATTTTAAATACTTTTATTCTAATGACTTTATCATCCCTCGTCTTGATGCAGAGTTAACTTCGTGGCTCCATTTCATACAAGTTGACAAGCAAGGCTGAAGCCCTAAGTCTGATGAGTCTTCAGTTTCATCTGAAATGGATTTTACATGATTACTTATGTACTTCCAAAGACGTCTGTCTAGACAGGACTGAAACGATGCAGTCCGTAAAGTCTGAGAATGACCAAAATGTGGGGCAGCTGCAAGAGCATTAAAGTTAGTGGTGTCCCCTGAGCACCGGCCCCGTGGCGTAGACGATGAATGGCTTCATCATCCTCATGGACGTTTGGTGCTATCTGTCCGGTTGCCTCAGTGGCCCTGGGCAACACACATGAAATACAGAGCTGATTGTAAAAATCAGTAAAAATACATCTTTATCCCACAAAGACCCATATGAAAGAATAAAATATTGTATGGTGACTAACATAACATAATAAAATTAAAAACTACAAAAAAAATAAATAAATAGAGCCCAAGACGGTGAGAAATGAGCAGCTCAGGAAAAGATGGCAATTTCCTCATAAAAAGAGTTCACCTCAACTTACCTAAATTTTTCTAGAAAATTCCATTAAAGTTGGCCAGAACAAAATGATTTTTTAAATCACAAAATAGCATGGTAGCATGATTTTAAATGACAAGTCTCATTTCCAGTTCCAAAAAAAAAAAAAAAGGTGAAAAGTTTCTTATGTGACATTTCTTTAAAAAAAAGAGAGAAAGACCTGCTATTTAAAGGACATCATGTCCTACACAATTCTAGAGGGGTGTTGGGGAAGAGCTCACAGGCTGGAGGTGGGATTCGCAAACACTGAGTCTTAAAAGCTATATTGTCTTAATGCAATCAATAAGCTTTACAGGAAAATGAATACAGGTATCAAAAGAGGCCCAAATGTTGCTGCATACATTAAAATATCTCTTTCCTGAAATGCAGCTCCATCCTTTGACCCCTTTACATTTGTATTGAGACTCTTTTTGTGTTTATGTCGCCTTCTTCTGTATTTTCCCCTTGCATTGTTTTCCTGGTCTCCAATCCACAAATGTATTTCATTCTTATTAGAGGCATATGGTTTAAATATCTGGATTCTGTCCATGCACTGTATGCACTTCACCATTAAAAACAAACGATAGACCTTTGTTACTTTACTTTAAAAACATTGCAGAGCAATGGCTTTTTTTAAAATAAAAGATGGAATAATTTGTGATCTCCTTCATGCCTTCATTCTAGCGTAAAGTTCATATTTCGTACAGTTTTTGCCTAGAACCTTGTTGGTGACTTCTGATTTTGAAGTGATGCTTGTTTATTTATTTCTTAAGTTTTCACTTACACAATTAATGGGTCATTTTTCCCCTTAAGGGGAGAATGAAGCATTGCAATTGTTTCTCTGCATCTTAAAGCTTAATTTGATATAAAATGTCTTTAAGGATATATTTTCTTTAGTGATTTTGACGGAATTCAAAACCTTGATGCTGAATCCACACAATGCATGTGGAATTCTACTATTTTTATATCCTTGCCTGCATTGAATACTTTATATGTTCTGCTTTCTTGGATATTAAATTCATATTAAAACTTCTGGTCTTGAGGTATTCATATTCCACATAGAATGAAGAAGATAATGTTCATGATTTTTGGTCTATGAAGCAATGAATAGTTTTCTCATTTGATTAAATGCTGAAGAAAAGTTAAGGTACTTAATAAGCTGCAAGCACCATTAATTCTTTACACGCTGCTAGTGTGGATGGTGTTAACCATGTTTTAATTTACAAAAAGATAAAATACAATAAAATAATTTCAAATAACGTGGGTTCCATTCTACACCAGGTGTAGGGGTGTGTATGTTTGGGGGGAGAGGAGGAAGAAGTGGCAAGATGGAAAAGATTTGCTCTTAGAAGTAATTTTTCTTTCAAGCAATTTCTCTGAAAATTTCCTTCTCCCATAGGCAATTTCTAGAAGAAATTTGCATAACCTTACAAGAAGCTAATTCCAAGGACTGACTTCCGACATTTATGGTTCTGTTGAGCAAATGCCACGTTGCTGTTGGTGATTTTGAAGAGATAAACCATGTCTGTGCAACTTGCTCATTATAAAATTCAGTGGCTGGTCGACACCAATGCAGTGTGATTGTCTAATGTTGAAAACTGCTAAAAATAAAACAAGCATCTCACAAAGTCATAGCTAAGAAGTGGCTGATTTTCTTGAGGGTGGTGTAGATGTTCCTCAATTAACTGAGGCAACTGACTTGTAATCCCCATGGGTCCCTTCCCACGATAATTCTGGGATTCTAAATTATTTCCAAAAACTAGTCTTGGATAGTTACTATTTTGTGAATGGCATCATTCTGTTGAAAGTTTAGCTTATTTGATTCAAGACCAACTGAAGTTTTGATAATCACAAAAGCCAGCAAACTTTATATCCACAGACAGTATTAACAAAGATGGATAAACAAGACCCAGAAAAGCATGTCGGTGATCACAACGGAAATCATGAGTAAGAATGTGAAATGAACCAAAACAAAGTTTTTCTCAAACCTAAAAAACAATTCTAAGCGGGTGATATGGTAAGAATAGTAAATAAAAAACAGATATTCCTTGTAAATAACCATACTGAGTTGGTTTCATTTATAGTATCCACCTAAATGTCAGAGTAACCTCAACTATATCTGATACACACAACTAAAAATTTAAGGGAAATAAATTGAACTTGAAGTTATCTTTATGTAAAATATAACAAATATTCTACAAAAGATATACAATGGCAATGAATTAGAATTCTAAAGCCTCTTGAGGCTGAAGCAAACAATTTAAAGGTATGGAAATATTATTTAATGTGTGTGTTTGTGTGTGTGTGTGTGTGTGTACACACATATGTTCTGTTTCTCTGGAGAACCCCGACTACTTCAGACACAGGGGTTTTCACTAATAAACCTTAGACACAAGATGCATGAAGACCAGTCCAAGAAACACTGTTTGATGTGTTGAGATGAATAAGATGGCTTCATATGACACGTAGTCAAAATCCACCTTTCAACTTTCTAATAGAAAGAATCCCAAACTAACAAAATGTACCCATATGAATAAAGAGATCACAAGGGTTAGGTTTATCTTAAGAATGCCAAGGTCTTGTCCTTTGTCAAAAATATCGGGATGTAGTTTAACCACCTCCTAGAGCAGAACCCCTTTCTCTGTCACGATATCACCTCTACTTCTCTGTTTTCCTTGGTAGAAATCTCCCTTTGTGAGAAGAGGGGCATCTCGTCTCCATTCAGGACATGAGGCACCTGTTGCCCCAGCCATAGGCCCTCAGCACCGGGTGTGGGATACAAAGCGGAGGCAGTAGAAACAGGGCTTCTTCCCGTGGTCAGAGGGCATGCCACTGTGAAGAGCCGACTTGCCTTCTCGAATTGCCAGTATTTGCCAGTCACTTCACCAGGAACTATTTCTGGGATGAAAAAACACGGATGACCAGGGTCTGATATCGGCTCCCAAAGTAGCTGCAGGGAGACACCAGAGTGCCTTCTCTTGGTGGGAAGCACCACCACCCAAGCAGCTGCCCAGTGGGAGAGCTAAGACTCACCTTCCAGGACCCCAAGCCCACCGCCAGTCGGCATCACGGCATCCTCACCCATGTTGCTCCTCCTGCTCCTGCCGCTGATGCTCTAGGTCAGGGTCCCACCTCCCCACCTGGATGACAGCCACGGTCTTCCAGTCTCCAGTCTTTATTATCCCCAGCTCATCTGCCTCATGACGGACTTCGCTTTCCATATCATTCCTCGGCCAGAAGTTCCTCCCTGGCTCTCCACTGCCTTCAAGAGCAAGCCCACGTCCCAAACCATCTGGCCATGCTGAAGTCCTCAAGGCATCTGACCCCTTAGAACCCAGTGCCACGTGTTTCTTTTTTTCCCAGAAGCCCTTCTGCCTCCAGTGGTCCCTTCTTTATCCACCAAACTCCTTTTCACACTTGAATGTTCAGTTTAAAGTCACCTTCTGTGGACACTGTACCTGACAAGCTGCTTCCACTCAGGAAACATTGGAGGTGCTGGACAGACATGAGGGTGTTAGAATCTCTCAGCAGATGTGAACCGGAAGGGGCCCCCAGGGCCACAGCGCAATCTTCGCTTCTAAAACTTGTTTCATCACTATTGCTCTGACCTGTGTGTCCTGACCCACCATGAATATCTTCTCAATCTCTTCTATTTCCACCTTCTGCCATGTCTGTCTGACTAAAAATAAGTATTCCTATTAGTGTGAATCCTTTCTTTAAGAAACACAGTTTTCAAGCATCATTTTAAGTGCTGAATCCTACATCCCATGGGTAGCTCTTACCACCAATGGGCACAGGAGTAAAAGATGGCCAAGACAGTGTTGAAACCCAATCCCTGGGAGTGCTCAGACACTAGTAAAAACATAACTCAGAGCCTGCCATAACTGATGCACTTTTAGAACATTATTCCCACTGAACTTCCTTATCTCAAAATTACAGTCTGTATTTCCTTAACACAGCGGGAGATCACACAAACTAATTGGTCCTGCTACATTATCAAAATACCATGCTAAAGAGAAACCTCCCATCAAAAAGGTAATTAAGACCTAAATCTAAGTATATTCAATTTCCTCTCAACACTGCTTTTGTCATTCTGGGAATTCTGCCCTAAGAATGAGCAAAAGTTCGGCTCAGATTTTCTCTTAAACATTGATATGGGAGAGGGGACAGTCGCTATGAATATGTGCCCTCACCTTCCCCCAAACCCCGAGCCGCAGATGTGTACGGCTCCTGGTGCAGACACCGAGACTCCTGCCCACATGCAGACAGGCGGATCTGTACCAGTAACAGCTCCCAGGGTCTGCTCAGCTGCTGATCGTGTTAAGTGGAAAACAATTACAGGGCTTCCATCTCTAATGTACAAAACTAATGACAGGGAAAGACAGCAGGCATCGGGGATTATGTTTGTAGGAAGGGACAGCTACATTGTTCTGTGATTCTTAAATCATAAAGAAATTGATGAGGGGTGAACCTCCTAAGAGTTGGCACAATGAAGCCAGAAGTTAGGAAATCTAATTCTCTTTTTTTTACTTATGCCTCTGTTGTTTGTGCTTTCAAATCTATAACCATCGAATAGAAGAACTACAGTTGCTTAAAGAAGTTACTTTGGAAAACGAAATTTGAAGATTGCTCCAAACACTTCTTAAATCAAAAGGTCAATCGTTCTATTAGGTTGTGAAGAGAAACAGCAGAAATTCTCTTTAAGAATGCAAACACTTTCCTGAGAGAGAGTGTTCAGATAAATGCATTCTCCTTGTAAATAAATGATGAAAATGTGCTTGAGATTAGCTCATTTTAATGCTCATAACAGAAGGACACAAAGATTACAAGTAAACTTGCTTTTTCAACTGTTTTTGCCTGATTATAAAGGTAATTCCTATTCATTGTAGGAAATCTGTGAAGTATAGAAATTGCACACAGGAGCATTGATGTCTTTGAGCTTTCTGCTAGTCTTTTTTGCTGTGTGTTATGTCTATGCTTTTAAACAAAATTGCATTCAGATTCCACAGTTTTGATCTGTGTATTATTGCTTACATTGATAGCAGGCATTTTTCTGCATAATTGTTTATGTCTCAACATGAGACAGACACACTGGCAGCCTTCGGCTTCCTATAAAGAAGAGACAGTGCATCAAGAAGAGTCTGGAAAATCTTGGATCATAGTCACTATAATGCAAAAACATGTTTTGAGATTTTTAGATAAATATTATATGTTTTTAGTCATTACTTCCTTTATAAAGACTAACTGCTGAACTGGACCACGGACACCACCCCTTCTCCACTCTGCTCCCGCATCCTGTAGCTGAGAACAGGTGCATGGATGATGATGAACACGGAACTGTAGCTTGTATTTTGGTTTTGAGTCTGCCCTGCCTTTTCAGGCAGTCTAATTTCTTCTCTGTGGCCACTCCTCCCTCCCACCACCAGTGCCCTGTGCACTCTGACTTTCCAGCAATGCTCCATGGTTATCCAAAAAGCTCACCAGTCATTTTTCAAGGAACTCTGGCTCCCCTAACAGAACAGCCAGCCAGGCTCGGAGCTCCCAACTGGGGGAAGCAGTGTTGGAGGGAAAATCTCCACCATGGAAAGAGCCTGGACCTCATGGCCTGGCCATTCTGTGGTCTTGTTCACTCCCTTTTTGAGGATCTCACACCATCAGCCCCCACCCTCTTGGCTAGTCTCAGACACAGCCACTGTCCTTTACCTTTGTGTATCAAGCAGGACATGAACACTGGTGCCCCCATGAAGGAGGTTTCCTTGGCAGATTTGGGCTAGAGAAGAGAAGTAAAGTCAGAGAGGTTTACAAATGGCCAACAGCCACCCCTGCCCTCCAGACCTCTGTGGTCCAGGCTACCCTCAGGCACGAAGCAAGAGTGGCTGCGATGGGACCAGGAGCAGGGATGCAGAGAAGGCTCTGTCCTTGAGACCCACTGCACAGGTCCCGCCCCGGGCTGAGCCTGCACAGACAGCAGGCAGACCCTCACACAACATGAGCCATGGGCTTCTGTTGCCCAGGGTGCAATGGGTGGGACAGACCGGGGCTGCACATAGTACAGTGGCCGCTGAGAGCCAAAGGAGAGCAGGGACACTGGGAAGAAGCCACCAGCTCCCAGATTCGACAGTGCTACAGGGACGAGTGACCCCACTGGGGGCTGACTGTGTGTGAGGATGACAATGCAGCAGCAACACCTGGCCCGCTTAACGCTCAGCACTGGACTGGCCCACCCTCCCACCCATGGAGGCCTGACACACTCGTAATCATGCTCGTTCTTAGGCACAGACAGCACTTTCCTGTTGCTACTCTTCTTCCACACATGATGTCTACAAGTCAGTTAAATACTAAAAGACTCTCTCAAAAATAGACCAAGAGAATTATAAAGAAAGAAAGAAAAAAGAAAGCTAATTGTTAAGAGAAAAATCAATCCATAGAAGCAGACACAGAAGTGACCCAGCTGTTAGAACTGTTAGGTGAGGACCAATGCAGGGATGGTTTACATGTGAATAGAGCCAGTGAAAAGATAGATGCATGAACAGATGATGATTGTCAATGGGGAGACGGAAATCATAAAAAAAGACACAAAAATCAATTCCTGGACTAAAAAAACCCTACACCATTTGGGAAATAATACATTTCCTTAATGGATTGAAATCAGAGCTGATTTTAAAGCCATACATATAGGATCAGTTAATTTTCAATGACAGTATAAGCCAATTCAGTGGAAAGGAGATAGACTTTTCAACAAATGTTCCTAAAAAAAATTGGACATTCCTATGCCAAAAAGATAACCTTCAACTCTTGTCTTACATCTGGAAACACCAACAGCTGACCGCATGTGTAATAGTGATAGACTGTTTCCATTCCCCCCGCCCCCTCCCCTCCGTGCTGAGAAAAAGACAAAGATCCTTGCTCTCAACACTTCTATTCAGTATTATACTGGAGCTTTTAATCAGTATGATAAGGCAAAAAAATAAATAATAGGCATGGACATTTAAAATAATGAAATTGTTTTTATTTGCAGACAACATGATCATCTAGGTAAGAAATCCCAAAGGGGGACATCTGGGTGGCTCAGTCGGTTAAGCATCGGACTTTGGCTCAGGTCATGATCTCAGGGTCCTGGGATTGAGCCCTGTGTCAGGCTCCTGGAAAAAAATCTTAAAAAAAATAACTTACTGGAACTAACACATGAGCTTATCAAGGTCACTGGATATAAGCTCAGTATAAAAATTGTATTTCTATAAACTAGCAAGGAGTAATTAGAAAAAGAAATTTGAAGAATACCATTTGTAGTACTTAAAAATGAAATATTTAGGGATATACTTAAAATAATATTTCTGGATTCATGTATTGAAAACTATAAATATTGGCAAAAGCAATTAATGCTTCCTAAATTAATGGACAGGTAAGCCATATTCATTGATTGAAATAAATCATATTGTTAAGAATCAATTCTCCTCCATTTTTTTCACTTAGCAGTTTTTTTCATTAAATATGGTTTTTATTGCTTCTATTTTTTATTATTTTATTTTTTTCATCATGATAAGTTCACTCTTTAATCCCCATCCCCTATCCCTCCCATCCCCTCACCCACCTCCCCTCTGGTGACCATCAGTGTGTTCTCTATAGTTAAGAGTCTGTTTCTTGGTTTCTCTCTCTCTCTGTCTCTCTGTTGTTTCTTTTTTCCTTTATTCATTTGTTTTATTTCTTAAATTCCACATATGAGTGAAATCATATGATATTTGTCTTTCTCTGACTTATTTCTCTCAGCATTATACTCTCTAGTTCCATCACATAGTTGCAAATGGCAAGATTTCATTCTTTTTATGGTTGAATAATATTCCATTGTGTATTTATATACCACTTTTTCTTTATCTATTCATCAGTCGATGGACACTTGGGCTGCTTCCCTAGTTTGGCTATTGTAGATAATGCTGCAACATCCCCAAATTTTTATGTACACTTAGGGGTCCCAATGAAAGTCCTAGCAGACTGTTTTGGTAGAAATCAATAAATCTATCCTAAAATACTTTTCATAAAAGTAAAATACTTGAAATAGTCATTTCCCATTGATTTCCATTTTATTGCTTTCTTAATTATGTACTTACAGTTTAAAAGACATGATGTTGAATTTGATTACAATTTCTGATTTCCCATGGCTGATCTGGTTACTGTGGTTTTATCTTAAAACCTATCTCAGAGCTGGGTACCATCTTTGACATTCTGTAACTCCTCAGCGTCCAATGAATATATTCCCATATTTGCAGCTCTCTGTGCATTGATCTGAACCTACACTGGCCTCGACAACTATCCATCCACCTCCATTCCAGTGAAAATGTACCATGTGAGTCCTCGATCCAGACTGTAACACATCTTTTGTCTCTCTCATGCATTTGCTTCTATTTTGAATACATTAACACCCTCACTTATCCCCATCCTACCCATCCTTCAAAGCTTAGTTCAAGGTTAAGTGCTTTCAAAAAGCTCTGTCCCTAATACTTCCACAGCACTTCTGATGGCAAGCCCACAGTTCTGCACCTTCCCAAGTATTTGCTGAAGTGACTGGCACAGCATCCTTGGATGAACTTGTTCAGGAGAGGGCTGAACAGAGTACAAAGAACAGCAAAAAGTTTTCCTACATGTGAATAGCTAGATTCCAAGCACATAAGAGCAGACAAAAGAGACAAACAAAAAGCTGATTATTCACATTCTCATTAACCAAAATTCTTTTGTTCAGACTGTATTCTCCAAACTCAAATGGTGGTAAAAAGAAAATTTCCTCTCATTGAATTACTTGAAAAAAATATGTCAAGTTGCTTTTTACTTTAAGAGCTATTTTTAAAAGTTGACAAGAAACATTGTATCAAGTAGTGAGTTTCAATTCTGAATTGGAGAAGGTTGTTAATCAAAAAAAAAAAAAAATTCCTAGTGGCATAAAATAACTTATTGGGAAAGATTATATCTGTGTGTTAGAGGGAACATTTCAATAAAAACACATTCTTTTTATTGGATTGGTTATAACATGCTGTCTTTCTTAGTATTACCAACATAAATCTGGTTTTCCCATTAAAGGTAGGAGAAAATTGTCATTATTTAATGGAAAATAGCAACCAAAAGCTAGCTATTTCTACATTATCTATATTTGAGGCTGAGATTTTACATGAATTATCTTCTTCAATCTTTAAAAATAAGTTATTTATATAATTTAGCCTCTACGTGTGTTTTTAAACTCTTCAAGCTCTTTCCATACGTCACTCATTCTTCAAGAACAGAAATTTAAAAGAAATTCAGAATATTCACAAGGGGAACTGTTCTTTCTAATGTGAACTGATGACCTACAGCTCAGATCACCCTAAGTTACAGTAACACTAACTACGTTTTTTTTAAATGCGTGTTGATTTATTTGCAGGACTTCCAGGTAAAAGATCATACCACAGCCACAGGGAGATGTGGTTCATGCAGTGAGAACCAGGACCTTCCTATAAACCACTGTTGTCAGGGGGGTAAGACCTTTCCTGAAGAGTGTGTACAATTGATATCATCGTATTTACGTCAACCATCCTCCTCCTTCATGGTATCCCAGAGAATGGACATAAGTTAAGCTATTTAGAGTTATTTGATGTTCTACGATTGCCTTTTAAGTTTTGGATTGCTCTCTCATTGAATGCATGCTGAAATCTAAGGGCATATGGTTTACACAGAATATGATGTTAGGATTTAAAATTCCGACATTATAACATGAAGCAAAACCCATCGGATGAGCTCAATAGTCAAGTGAGACGACAAAGGACAGAACTAAGATTGACAGAATCTACCCAATTTAACAACAAAGGGGGGAAAAAAAAGATCAGTCTCCAGAAGCTATGGGACAATTCACAGAAAATTAACTATAGAGCTAACATTTGTATAATAGGCATTACTGAAGGACAAAAATTGCTAGAAAAAAATAATGCTAAAAAACCCTCAAATTTGGCAAAAAATTAAATAATAATAATAAGTCTACAGATTTAAGGGGCTGAAGTGAGCTCCAAATAGGATAAACCCAAAACATCTATGCCAAGACACTTCATAATTAAACTTCTAGAAACTAAAAGCAAATATATGGAGAGAGAGCAGCCCTAGAAAAATGACTCTCACTCAAAGAGAACATAAATTCAAATGACAATGGAGTTATTTCAACTAAAAATAGGTTCAATGAGAGAGATGGTCACATGTTGGAGATGGTATTGATGATTTATTTGGGTTTTATCAAAATCTGGATATAATATAAAAGCTTGTGGGAACCATTCTTGACGTTAAAGATGAAATGGAAAGACCATGCCTCTTGGTATGAAAACACAGTCTCATAAGGGGATAAGTAATAATGAGGTCTGTTTTTCTGTCTCTATTACTCTTCCCTTTGTTCTCCATCATCTTGGACCAAAAGCATCCTGACAATTCACCTCTTTCAAGAAATGTGACTCAGTTCCCAGTGATTCCCATTTTACGAACTTTCCGATCATCTCCATACCATTTGCAAGACATAATCTTTAATTTTAATACAATTTCTGGTTGTCCTTTGCATTTACCTTTGCTTTCTAAACTTGGTTATTGTGCATAAAGATACTATATTCTCCCCTAAAATTCACTTACCCCTTTTACAGATATTTATTGCTATTACATGCAACTTATATTTACTGGATTATGTCAAATATTGAAAAAAAATGTATGAACTACTATGGATAATTTTTAGGAGTTTACAATAATCTACTTAAGGAGAATAAAATATTAAAATTCCAGGCAGTAGTACATAAATAAGAATTACGGTTCAGAATATATGTTTACTATTGTGCCTCCGGCATTAAGGGTGCTCCATCCAGAAGACACTTGATAAATCTTTATTGAAGAAATGTAAAACATTGTAAAAGCTCAGATCAATCACAGATTATGTTGTCTGATCCAAAAGCCAGTAGAATGTATTATTTATCTCATGAACTCCTCCAGGAAAACAGAATAATAAAGTTGAGTGGCTAAATGTTTTAAAATAGAATTACATAATGAAGGAAATTTTAGAATATTAAACTTCAGTGGAGAAAAATTCTGGAACCACTTTAAAACAGTCATCAAGTGAGGCACCTGGGTGGCTCAGTCAGTTAAGCGTTTGCCTTCTGCTTGGGTCATGGTCCCAGGGTCCTGGGATCGAGTCCCGCATAGGGCTCCCTGCTCAGCGGGGGGTCTGCTTCTCCCCCTTCCTCTGCCCCTCCCCCTGCTCATGCTTGCTCTCTCTTTCTCTCTCTCTCTCTCAAATAAATAAATAAAATCTTTAGAAATAAATAAATAAAACAGTCATCAAGCATATAAAGATTTTCAGCACCTTTGAATTGTCTGTAATGTAGAGATGATTGGGTTACCTTCTTAAATAGAGACTACAGGGGGGGTGGTATTGTACTTAAGTTTAAGGATTCTTTGAGGTGACACCTATCATTTTAGCTTATGTCCCAACAGAAATGGTCAGCATTTCTACCAGTCTAAAAACATTACAATTATAGATAGTGCCAGTCTCACATTACAAGTAAGCAGCTCAGGGCTAGAAAATCTTTACATTGACAAAAATTTAACAAACTCATTTCTATGGATTTTACCATTTAACACAACACTTAAAAAAATTGTGCAACATACATATTCTTTTATAATGTGGATGGTTGGGGTAATTATATACAGCCAAATGTTCTTCTGTTAAGTCTTGCTCTTTCCACACAGCGATGGTGGTACAGGACACTGAGTGCCCTGCAGTGTTCTCTCCTGACAGCCCTGGTTATAAGCCTTCAAACCGTGCAGACTTCTGCCGTAGCCCCTGTGAACTCACGAAGCTCTAACCTGACCCCAGCTTGCTGCTTCTGTGCCCAGCACCCCAGAAACCTGCTCAGCCCAAGCGTCCAGCCAAGAGCCCTGGAATCTCACACCCCTGGGGCGCAACGTTCAACCCTGGGGTGCCATAGTTGATGGGTGAATGGAGTGTCTGCCACCATCGGTTGGGTCCCCCGGAGGCCACTCTGTACACTTCTCGGAAGTCGGGGAGAGCAGGCCCCTCTGCTCACACCAGTGAAACCCCTAATTTGGTCTTTCCCACTTGCCCGGCTCACTGTCCCGCATCCATCTCTCCTGGTTTCCCTGTTCTCAGTCTTGGCTTTCCACGAGCACCAGGAGGAGCCCTAGAAAGGAGATCATGGCAAATGAGCATGGGGCCTTAGTTTCCACGGCTATGTCAGGTGGGTAGCTTTGCTCAAGCAGATGAGTGCAGTTTCTATAAATATCTTAGCAAATGCGCTTTTCAAAATCCCCACAGGTTAGGGCATCAAAGCACCACCCTCTGCATGGAAACTGTCTCCACAGGATTGTCTTTCCTCAAGACTCTTAGCTCCCGCGTCCTATGTCCCATTCTAGTCCCTAGTCTGTAGGCCACCTGGATTTCCCACAGAACATCAAGCCAGGCCACCTCTCAGATGACCTTGGGCTCAGCAGCCCAGGATGACAGAGAATATCAAGTACCCTGAGTGGCCTCATAAGAATTTGTTTGCTGGACAGTGGGGGTAAAACAGACAGAAGATACTCTAAATAATCAGAGACCCATCACCAGTGAAACATCAATGAAATTTTCAGTCGAATGGTCTGCAGTAGGCTGAGACATCTCATCTGATATAAAAATGATAGATTCTGCCTTATTCTTCCTACTACTAAAATAAGGGGGAGAGCGCTTTATGGATATCTTAGATTCAAGGAGTAGCAAATAGAACACTTGACAATATTCGTTCCCCCATTGAATGATTCAGAATCTGTCAGGTTTGGGGGGTAGGTGCAGAGCCAGGGAGGGTACAAGCCTCCTGCAGAGATGTCTCTCCCACTTCAAGCCTGTGGCCTTATGGGGTGGTCCTACAGCTGCTGACGAGTGCTAGAGCCAGCTTATAGCAGACCCCCTACGGCCCCTCAGTCCTGCAAAAGAGGATCTTAAAAGAAGGGACAGGAAGGGTCTTGACCATGAGCAGTATATACTCACAGTTTGGTTGGCGAGGTAGTCAGCTTTCACGGAGGACTAAGTGACGGTGGGAAATAATTTGGTTGGTGGGTCTGAAGTGTGGAAGGAGCCCTGATGTCATGTGGCCTCTTTTATCAGCCACCCCCCCCCCCCGCCCCCGGCACAAGGCATGGGCCTTTACGAGCAGAGTGGCCGTGACAGGAACAATGGAAGCCATGCAGCCTCCTCTCACCAGGGTGCAGCAAGCTCCTGTGCTGAGAGCAAACCTGTCCCCCAGGGCCAACCAACTCTGAGTCCCCAGAATGGCATTATCCCTGCAGGAGGCCCGACCAGCCTCCAGGGGCATGGGGAGTATATCCTGGAGGGGACGGGGTTTTCTCTGTGGAGACTGAATACAATACCAGATATGAGTCTTGTCCTTGCACCAAAACCCAAGAATACTTCGTTATCCTTATGGGGACATTCCCAATGTCACCTCAGACAAAGGAGGTGTAACAATGTGCATCTGGCCATGATACCCACTTTGGGTTCTCATACACATCACATCCATTCTAAACTGCTTGCAACCCTTCTAAGCAGGATGAAGGTGAACAGTGCATTAATGGCTAATGTATAGTGTCCCTGTCCCAAAACTAGAATAAATGGATCCAGGAAGTAAGGACATCAGTGGGATGGCTTCTCTTCCCATCGCTCTCTGTGATGGACCCACCTCAGGTCTCCCCACTCCCTACCATAACCTTCTCCAGAGACACAAGGGGTCAGGCTCAGTCCAACACAACTTCGCTCGTGGGTGGAGAGATTGCATCTCTCGGGGGCAGCTTGTGGGCACATGTACACACTCCGGGCTCACATTGTCCACACACTATCTGGGAGGGCATCCTGTGTGTGTCTAAGAGTCCACGTGGATCAGACACACCTTTGCCAAGAGAAGTCACCTTTAAATGCATCCCCATACTGACTTTTCCTGGTAGCCTAATTTCACCACTCACTAACGTAACACCTAATTCACCCACTCTGAGCCCAGGCCCAAATGTTATGTCTCCTGGCTTGGAACAAAAGAAAAAATGATATTGTTACATTCTTGTCTGTACTGTTGATCTACAATAAATCCCATGCTGCATATTTTAACCAGGCAGGTTCATTCTTGTCTCCATTTCTTTCCAACATCCCAGTTGATAGCTCTCCTGGGAATATTGCCAAATGGTTTATAACATGCCGTTGAGATGATACATGTATTATTAGGTAGGAAGAAGACAGAAGAAGCTATGCTCTTTAAACATCTAAAGGGGTGGGCAATACATGTCTGAAAGTGATAAGCACATAAATATACACAAAAGTCAGCTGTAACACTATTGAAATATGGACACAGTACTGATGTTTCTGCAAAAGTATAAAACATGGTATTTCCATCATATTGAAAAGTAAAACCAATAAATGCCATAAACAATTTGTATAATTCAGTTGGTAAATCAATTGCATGGAGACTACATGGAAGGATCTGCTCTCCCATGTCTCGGAATCAGCTGGCAGGCTCTCGGCCTAGCACTCAGTGGTCGTACCTGCATGAGGACTCCCAGCGACTGACTGATACACAGCCTGAAGCTGGAGTCTCCATCATCCCCGCCCAGGAGAGACATGCTTTTAAATGTGTGGGTGGTTCCAGTTGAGTACTAAGGCTCTAATTGGCTTGGAATTATACTGTCCAGGTCATCCAAAGAAAAGTCACCTGAATTTGGATTTGAGGTGGGGAACAAAAATGAACCTACTAGGTATATGTGTTACCTGGGGTAGGGGAGACAAGGGGGTGAAATTATGCAGAGCACCCACTCCTAAAAGTCCGTAATTAAGCATTCCCCATGGATGAATCAGGTTGTCCTCACTTCCCACGTATCTCAGACCAAGATCAGCATGAGAGTAGACCGTCTTTCTCTCTCCACCACCCCCAGCTTTCAGAGGTTCTCTACTGTAAGGTGGTAGCCCTCAGGGAAACCACCTGCTTCCTGCAGCCTGGGATTACCGCTGAGTCTTTGGACGATGAGCACTGTGCAGTAAGGAAATTCATCCTGTCCCTTAGGGCCTGTGATGGCCATTTAGATAAACCCTGTAGAAATCTGAGATCGGACAGAATCAAACCCCAGGTAAGAACTCCAGAGAAACCGCCAAAGGACAGAGGCAGCACCTGAATACTGCCGAAGAAAACAGAGCGTTCAGCCCGGCGTTCATAACGCTCAACGGTTGGAGTTGTGAAGACAATATTGTGCATATTATATAGGAATTTAAACATAGCTCCAGATAAATTGTGCATCAAGCTAGGAAGCATACTTATTGTCTATTTGTAAAATGGTATTAATTATATGTAGCTTAACACACAGTCACAGTAACTAAGATTCTATCAAAAGCATTTCTTTATGTGTGAAAACAGAGTCCATATACTGTGAAAAAGTATTAAAAGTAGTTGGTGTTATTTATTGGTTAAAAAAAAAAAGAATGACTGGATGAGATTATTTTCTACAGTATAACAATGAAACTGATGACAATGCGTTACTACTCGTCACCCCTCCAAACTTTTGGAGCTAGCGTGTGATATCATTTTCACACCTTCTCATTAACCTGTTATTACTAAGTGAGGCTCAGCATCACTGCACAGAGATGAATTACAGTCTCTGCAGCTAAGTAAGTCAAGTGAATATGGCCTACACGGATGGAGTTAGCAATCTAAATTTTAAGGGGAAAAAATATTTCAGAAAATGAATACAACATAGGAGCAATTTTAAATGGCAATTGTCAAGCTTGGTGCCCACCGTACATTTAGCTGTTACTACTTAAAATGTCTCCAAAAAATGTGGAGCTAATTTTTCCAGGAGTTGAATCACTTATAGGGAAAAAAAAGTCTGCATCTGAACATAGTTTCCTTGGTGAATGGTAATTTCTATAAAACATTTTATTATCTTCAAGAAGAAAATAACTGTCCATTAAAAATGTAATATTTGTTTAACAAATAGGCCACGTGCTAAATGAAATTTTATAAAGACTTTTGATTGTAAGGTTTGAGTGTGTAGTAGAAATGGCAATAAATAGCCCTGAGGTTTACTGAACTCACCATCTCATTAGCAAAAGAAAGCTGGATTCAGTTATTTTCAATTATACAGCATTCAAGGATTTGTCTCTCTGTCCTTCTCCCTGCTGCAGGCTTTCCACACTGGGTTCCACTGACGATTCCCTTTTGAAGAGGTGTTTCTGTAGGTAAAATGATTTTGGAAACCGCAAATCTCATTCAATCCCTTTGATTATTTTCTTAATTTTTTCTCTCTTTCTTTCTTTGTTATGGGTTGTAATGCCAGGCAGTGGGGCTGGGTCTGCATGGAAATGGGACAGAAGAGAGCTTCAGGGTGCAACTCAGCCTGGGCTCATTTCTGAACAGTGAGACTAAAAAGCACCGATGAGTTCATTTGACACATTCTAGATTGCCAGTCTTTGTGCTTGGTCTTTTTTTAAAATTATCTTTTTAATTTAAAATCCAGTTAGTTAACATACAGTGTTATATTAGTTACAGGTGTAAAATACAGTGATTCAACACTTCCATACATCACCTGGTGCTCATCACGACAGGTGCCTCCTTCACCCCATCACCTGTTTCCCTCATCCCCCACCCACGTCCCCTCTGCTGACCATCAGTGTGTTCTCTACAGTTAAGGGTCTATTTCTTGGTTTATCTCTTTTTTCCCCCTTTGCTCATTTGTTTTGTTTCTTAAATTCCACATATGAGTGAGATCATACAGTATTTGTCTCTGACTGACTTATTTCATTTAACATAATATTCTCTAGATCCATCTACATTGTCTTTAAATAAGAACAAACCAGGCTGGGGTGCCTGGGTGGCTCAGTTGGTTAAGCGACTGCCTTCGGCTCAGGTCATGATCCTGGAGTCCCAGGATCGAGTCCCGCATCGGGCTCCCTGCTCGGCAGGGAGTCTGCTTCTCCCTCTGACCCTCCCCCCTCTCATGTGCTCTCTCTCTCTCTCTCAAATAAATAAATAAAATCTTTAAAAAATAATAATAATAAACCAGGCTAAGGAAAGGGAAGTGATGTCCCCAGGTCTTAACCGGGTTGAAGGCAGACTCAGGACAGGTGCCCAGTCCCCATGCAGAGGGTCCCCAAACACCCCGGTGCTAGAGTTTTCCTTCTGTCTCCATTTGTCACTGGCTCACTGCATCCCCCAAAGGTCAGAGTTAAAATAAAACTATTCCCTTATTGGTATTTCTGGATAATCAAGATAATTGAGAGTAGAGAATAGATTATACTGGCAGCTTTTTATTTTTCCCTTATTTTTGTTAAGATGCTGAAAAATAAAAGAAGTGATATGGGAACAGGCCCATCAACCTTCTACTCCCTTTGCTGCCACCCCGAGGCAGACAATTCAAATTGTTTCCAACTTAGTTCTTCCCAAAATCTCCCCAACAGTCAGTAATGAACATACACCATGATTTTAGATCTATCACGTTAATGCCAATGTTTATAGAGATCCTGCCACAAAATACAAGGATAATGAATCACTTACGCCATACCCCTAGCCTTTTTCTCTCAGTCTGAGTTGGTTATTATTTCAGTTTTTGTTAAATACTTCTTATTTTCTGACAGCTATAATTTTGCCTTTGTATTGTCAAATATAATATTTATATTCATTTCCATATTCACTTTTATATCTTATGTATTTTATACATTGTTTAATTCTAAAAGACAAAAACTTGTAAGTTTGTTACATTCTTGTAATTACGTAACTATTTTCCAGTGTGGGGGTCAAGTTCTGTTCTACCCCCATCATTTCTTTTCCCATGAACTCTCTGCAGGAAACTTGTAAACTCCAGGGAAAATGTCCCTAGTATCTTAAAATACATCATTGGCTCAAAACTGTGCCCACTTTAGTTTGCTGCTCATACGGACTCAGTTTTTCTTATGTTTTCTTTCCTCTTTAGATCGTAACTGCAAGGCATCCACACTGTTTGTTGTACCTGGAAGACGAACTGTGTTTAATTCAGGATATCACAGGTATCTCTCTCTGTTTAATGTCATTGGATTGCTTGGAGACCTTCTTAGACCCAATGCCTAAATCATCCGGTTCATTATATTTCAATGCACAACAATCATCCATGGCCTTTTTTTCAATGGTCCTGGGAATTCCAAATGTTTTTTCATCCTTTTGTTTGCTGAGAGAACACTAAATACTTTTCTTGGAAGTGACGCATGAGAGTGTCTCGTCCCATGCATATCTTCAAATATCTTACTGACCGATGATTTGGCCTGCGGTCAACTTCTAGGCTCTCATTTTCCCTCAGAACTTGTGATGGAAAGTGTAGGTGACAATTGACGCTAACGTCCAGTCCATCTCTCACTGGAGTTCCAAAATTAAAATCACTGGAAATTAACTTCCTTTCCAAGCTCCCCTCACCCCAGATGTCTGGGCTTACCCGGGTGTGTCCTCTCTGTGCCCACAGGCAACTATCTGGCCTCAAGTAGCATCCTGCAGTTGGCTCCTCTCTCCTCAGACCTCACCATGTGATATCTGAAGCCAGGCAGGAGCACCTGCTCCTTCAGCAAGGCTGTTCTTCCTGTCACGGATGCGGCGGTGTGCTGCCACCTGCTGAACCGTACCGTGCATCTGCCTATGCGTCCCCGTGCTCACTGACACCCATTTCCCCCTGAACTTCAGAGCATCCTGCCCTTCTACCTGCTGCTGGGGCTGTGTGCAGGGTGGGGTCAGGACACCGCTGTTCTGCTCTCGCGGGTTTTATAGGACTTCTGGTTAAACGTCATAAACACAGCCTGTTTGCCTGTAGGACTCAGTCTGAGGACGACACCTCACATTCCAAGGTGCCCATCACATCGGAAGATCCACCATCTTCAAACAAAATACGTCACCCTCTCTCTTGCCTTGTGAAGAATTTTTTTCCTAGAAGAGTCTTCTATTCTTCACCAGACACATTCCTCGAGATATATTTGTTACAGGGACCCCACAGCAAAGAGCTGTTCTATTTGCTTACAGGTTGAACACAGGGGAGTTAATGTAAGTTGGGGGACACTTTGTTTAAAGGAATGAATGGTGAATATTGGATATCGGTTGTTTCCTTTAAGATAAACTCATAGAACTCAAGTCATTAAATTTGAAATATCGCATATTGAGAAAAAAATACATTTAGGGAATGTTATAATAATAATAATAATGTTACAATAATAATAATAATGTTATAAAGTAAACATTATATTACTTAATAAGAAATGTATCCTGAGAAGCAAATATTATTTCCTGACTTCAAAATCCAGAGAAGGCAGGGGATAATTTTTATGGTTAACCAAAACAAATTCCCATAAAACTCTAAAAAGAAAAACAATTTAGTTACTAGACTAGCCTAACCCACTGGAAAGCAACAAAAGACAAAGATAATTAAAGCAACAAGAATAATAAGACACGTGCGTCAGCCACTGGGCTGACTCTAGAGACTGTCCCCTTCCGGCCTCCTGTGGTCCAGCACACCTCCCGGTCCACAAGGGGATGCCATACTCTTCAGTAGCATCTTCCTCCTCACAGGTGTATGACCATATGTACTGCCAACTGCAGCCTGAGGGGGAAAAAAAACAGGGACACAGGGCTGTGTGTATACAACTGTATGGATTTCTCAGATAATGAAGGTGCACCACAAAGCCTTGAGAAAAGTTTAGTTTATTCAATGAATGGTTATGGTTTACTTACAAACTTCTTGAAAAGCACAACAAAAAAAAAGACTGAACCCTAACTTTAAGATAAACCCTGTATCAATTAATGACTTATATATTTAATTGAAAATATAAAATTATGGAAAGAAACTGTACTCCAATAATTGTATAATTTTGTTTGGAAAAGAACTTTCTAAGAATGAAATAAAAGCCAAAACCCAAAAAATACAGAACGATGAATTTAGTTGTATAAAAATATAAAACTCTTATGCAATATCATGTGAATTTGAAATAATATAACCAAGGAATAAAATGACAAAAATATTTGTAGCATGTGGCAGAGGAGAAATATGCCTAATATACGAAGAGTTCAGATGACATAATAAGGAAAATAAAAAATAATGGAAAATAAATAGTATCCTTAATATATGAGTTCAGATGATATAATAAAGAAAATGATATAATAAGGAAAATGTCAATAAAAATATAACCATTTAACAATCTTATTATAAAGTAAACCTTTATAAGTCATCTAATAAATGCTCATTAAAACAAAGGGATACTTAATTCCAAATTCTCTGATAGGAAAAGTAAAACATGATAATAACATTAAATTCATAAGAATATGTAAAATTTTGGGACACCTGGGTGGCGCAGTTGGTTAAGCATCTGACTCTTGATTTCATGATCTCAGGGTCGTGAGATCAAGCCCTGTCTCGGGCTCCACACTCAGCACGCAGTTTGCTTAAGTTTCTCCCTCTCCTTCTGTTCCTCCCTGCCATGCACGTGCTCTCTCAAATAAATAAATAAATCTTACCAAAAAAGAATATGTAAAATTTAACATTTCTGGAAGACAGTAGCTATAAATACACAAATGACTGATGTTATATGTGGCCGCTGAATTAGCCAACTCTGAAATCCATCTCTTTGGGCTTTTACTGTGTAAAATAATAAGCTTCTCACCTTTGAAGTCGTTTTGAAATGGATATTTTCTTTCATGAATCCAAATTCTGCCTCAGAAGATAAATAGTAGAGAGAAAAGTAGGATCTTTTTTGCAGAGTTAAGATTTTCCGAAGGCTTGGCATTTAAAAAAAAAAAAAAAAAAAAAAAAAATATATATATATATATATATATACAGCAAAAATCGATAGTAAAAGAATAAGCATAATCAATTATTGTTTTAAATATTTTCCATTGTTTTACACATCCCCACCACAAAAAAATGATATCCACATGGAGATGTCAGGTTTTCTTTCCCTTCCTGATTTTCCTTTCTTTTTTTTTTTTTTTTTTTAAGATTTCATTTATATATTTGACAGAGAGAGAGGGAACACAAGCAGGGGGAGTGGGAGAGGGAGAAGCAGGCTTCCCACTGAGCAGGGAGCCCGATGCGGGGCTCGATCCCAGGACCCTGGGATCATGAGCTGAGCCGAAGGCAGACGCTTAACTGACTGAGCCACCCAGGCGCCCTGTGATTTTCCTTTCTTGATATTTGAAATGTTAAAAGTGAATCAAAACATTCTTAATAAAATGCAAGAATTTCTCTTAATATCCCTTAAGTTGATATATATGTGATTTTTGCAAACAAAGCAATAAGATATCTGAAAGCATTTCTATTCTATGTCTAAAACTACTATGCCCAAGCTGCACTTAGGCCTTTTACCTGCACAATCCTGAGGGTAGCCTTTGTCAATTTTTTACCGAGGGCAAAATTTGTTCCATGAACTGGGTGTGTTCCCCTGAAAGGCAGCAAGTGAGTTAGAGGAAATTAATCTTTTGGAGATATATAGAATATTGGGGTATTAAGAAATAATTACTTGGTAAGTGAGAAGAATCCAGACATTTTACCAATGCTAAGCTCAATTGGTAAGTTATATTTTCACTGTGATTTAAAAGTTAATGTCATCACCCAGAAATGGTGCAAAGAGAGAAGGAAGTGTGTGTGTGGGAGAGATCTCTGTTGTCAAACCACATAAGAATATCTCTGGAAGACTCTAGACCACAGAAGATAGAGTATATTAATTAAGATAAATGAATTCAGATATTAAATTTGAAAAGAGAGTCTTCACACCACCTGTGAAAATCAGGTTTCTATTTTTGTTGGCAGCGCAGTGTCCCGGCCCCATCCTGGCCCCCTTCACCGGGGCCTTCCAGCACATTCTTACGGGTTCTGGTGCAGCTGGAGGTCCTTCCCCGCCGTGCCTATCCCACTTCAATTAAATGAAAGCATGGATAGATTAGGCCACTAAGTTAACAGTGTTCATTATGACAACTCTAAAATAATGGCTGTCTCTATAAGTGAGTGGAAAAAGCTTACTTTTAACAGTACCTCCCTCCCCCGTGTTTGGAATGAGCTCTTGCTAGATAGTAGTAGCAAGTGCATTCCAAGTTGGGGAAGAGGGTGATAGAGGGGTGCACCTTGTCTTGTCAATAGATTGGAAAGCCCAGGTACACTGGAGATGCCTGAGATGAACCTCTCCCCAAGTCTCAGTGATAAATTCAATGTCTGTCTCAAGATATTAAAGTGACTTCTAACTTATTGAGGGAATCAGCATTAGACACTGTGGAAAGAATTAGGTTAAACGGCCGGGAATAAGGATCTTAGTTTGGGTCCTGACCCATCATCTTTGAATGGGAGAACCTTGAACGAACCTCTGACGTGATTCCTGCACCTTCCTCAGAGCTGTGAGACCTGCCACTGACCCCTTGCCTTCCCAGAGAAAGGTCTGCTTAGCCAATCTGATCTCTAGTCTAGCTGTCTTATGGGCTGGGGGGAAACAAAACTGATCAAATTAATGAATCAATTTTAATGCTGGCAGATGGGTCCTGAGTACTCAGAGCTGTCCTGATACCTGTTTCACGGAAGGAGTCTGTTCGGCCATTGTTCTCAGCCACTGTGCACTGATAATCAGCCACGGACGCAGAACAAGGCTTACAAGAAGGCTGCCACTTCTGTTTCATTAGTCTTTCACAGCTGGCGAAAAGAAGGCTCAAGGCACCTGGGTGGCTCCGTCGGTTAAATGTCTAACTGTGGTTCAGGTCGTGATCTCAGGGTCATGGGATGGAGCCCTGTGCTGGACTCTGTGCTCAGCATGGAGTCTGCTTATCCCTTCCCTCTCCCTCTGCCCAACCCCCTGCTTGTGCTCTCTCCATCCCTCTGTCAAATAAATAAAATCTTTAAAAGAAAAAAAAAGGCCCTAAGTGGTAAACTAATCAGTCATTTGCTGCTGTCCCTCCCTGGGGTACATTATGTCATCATTAACACTGATATATTAAGATAGGCACTTTATGGTGGTTGCCAACTACAAAACATTGATGTGTTTTTATTCTTACCAACCACAAAACTAAATTCTGTTCAATGCCTTGAATTTGATTTTTCTTTGAGCTCTCTCCTTAATTAGAAATATTCATCCTGCCATCTGAGGAACAGACTTACTCATACCGAAGCTTCCGTGAGATTTCACTGAAGACCAAGTAGCCATAAGTTGAAGGAATGAGAGGAAGTCCCACTTTCAGAAAGATGGCACCAGGAGCCAGTGGGTGTGCTCCCCATGAAAAACCATAATTGGTGAAAATTATTTTTTTTTAAAAAACAACCGTTTAACATCTGGAAATTGTCCTAAAGGTATACAGGAAATGAGGGGGGCACCTGGGTGGCTCAGTTGGCTAAGCGACTGCCTTCAGCTCTGGTCATGATCTTGGAGTCCCAGGATTGAGTCCCACATCGGGCTCCCCGCTCAGTGGGGAGTCTGCTTCTCCCTCTGACCCTCTCCCTTCTCACGTTCTCTCTCACTCTCTCTCTCTCAAATAAATAAATAAAATCTTAAAAAAAAAAGGAAATGAGGGGACCTTTGTTTAAAAAAATCTGCTAAATCTCAGTAAGAACAGCAAAAGCTGGTTGCACCTGAGCCAGGACTGCTCCCTGTTTTCGCCTCTCTCAGCTCAGCTTGACAGAGGACAACACCCAGGGGGAGGGTTGATAACATGGGATCCCTCTCTGCTCAGCCCCATACCACAGGATATGGTATGCCAGCAGGAGGGACAGGCCACCAGCATTCCACATCTCCTCCAACCCTGAGGCTCAAAGACTATATTCTCTGTAACTGTGACTGAGAGTTTGGAGTTTCCTTACTCCACCCAACCCCCACACGTGGAGTAGAAGTTCTGCTCCAACCAGAGCAGGCCAAAGATACTGGGGCCCTGACAGGCCGTGCTCCGGCTCACCCTTAAGACACAGATTCCATGCGAGACAAGCCAACAGAGCAAGCCTCCAATACCTTCACCCAGTACGCAACATGGTGGCCCACTGGAGGAGAGGCAGTCCACGAGATCAAGAGAGCCCAAGGCTCTCCCTATAGGAACTCACAGTATTAAAAACAGAGTGTGGGAATTTCACGTGCAAGGGCACTCTTGAAACAATGGAGGATTTAGTGGTAAGCACTTAAGGAGAGGTTTGAAGGTCAATGACAGCAGTAAGATAAACCCTTTGCAAGCTTACCTGCCAGAGAGACCAGGCAAAATCGGTGAGAACCAGTAAAAAGACCAACTTCAAAGAGCACCCTTGCGTGAAAGTGACATCAGTCACAAGGCAAATTAGGAAATCCCAAGCTCTTGTCACCCCATAGAAAGAAGCCATTGGCTGCCATATATCAATGAAATGGCATAATCATAATGTCAGGGATGACATGAAGCTGTTAAAACTGTCTATTCCAGTAAACGCAGGCTCAAGTAACACATGTTGATGTGCATAAATAAATAAATGTATATTTTGAAGAATAGGAGTGTAGGTTAGTTTACTCTATGTTTTTCACACCAACCTTGACATTCCCAGCAAGGAGGGAAAGTCTGGTGAAGCCAGCAGTCACGGATTCAAGGGCAACAGGATATCCATTTTGTGCCAACCAATCACTGTGACAGCATCCCGTGTCAAAACAATCCACTTCTCAAATGTGAAGTATCTCAAAATAATCTCGTTGATTATAGTTAATTAAAACTGACATTTACTTTCAGTTTCTCTTTATATTTTAAAATCTAAAGGGATTCATAAAATAGTGTTGACAGAAGAGTGTTTCTTCTGAAAAGAATATATTTCTTCTGAAATTTTAAGGATCAGACTGACCAAAACGTAGTGAGTTTTTAATACTTGAGTAATGACGTATAATCATGCATATTTTTGCAAAATGTCACTTTCCTAGGTGTGAATATTTATATTTCGAAGTGTTTGAAACACTACTTTCATAAGCAGTCATAAAAACATCTTGGGACTTGATGTGTTTCATACAACAAAGAAATTATGAAGGCATAGGCCTTGGGAATATAAGAAAGGATTAGATAATGCAATATATGTTAAGAAAAAAAAAAGAAGAAGATAGCAGGAGGGGAAGAATGAAGGGGGCGAAATCAGAGGGGGAGACAAACAATGAGAGACGATGGACTCTGAAAAACAAACTGAGGGTTCTAGAGGGGAGGGGGGTAGGAGGATGGGTTAGCCTGGTGATGGGTATTAAAGAAGGCAAGTTCTGCATGGAGCACTGTTATACGCAAACAATGAATCATGGAACACTACATCAAAAACTAATGATGTAATGTATGGTGATTAACATAACAATAAAAAATTTTAAAAAAAAAGAAAGGATTAGAATACGTATTAAATAGGTAAAGGGGAAAATCGATGCATAAAGTACAAAAATTATTTTTTAAGATATAATAAAGTTACATCTACCACTAGACTAGTAATCACTGAAAGTCGTAAGTTAATCAGAAACATGGAAATAAAGAATTGCTTTGGGGAAAAATTATACATTTTATAATCCCCTCCCCCTTTTTATTCAACAACTAATTTCTGATTTTCTTCTTGGTAGCACCACTGAGATGGGTTCTTCTAAAAGACTGACTCAAACACAATTTATTTCTCCTCAAGTTGCTGAGAGTCAGCAGAAGTCCTGCAGAACGAGACAAGGCCCACACTACTGTGATACAAAGAGTCCTTCACCAGCTACAGGGAAGTACAAGAGAGGCCTCATCAGGTTTGAAAACTCTGGAACAGATTCACATAACATGCATTTGAAATAGGCCTCTAACAATTTACTAGTTCAACAAGCATTTACCAATATTTACTGTGTCCCAGACACTGTACCATGCCAGAGTGTCTGCAAGCGTAACCTGGAATGGAAGGCAGGGCATAATTAGGCAGAAGTCAAGTGCCTGAAAGAAACATCCCTCTGTAAACAGGCAGGCAATCTGGAGTTACTGGATTTTCTGAGTGAACAATCACATTTGTCAGAGCTCAGGAAGGTGTATATCCAGTGGACTGTGCCAGGGACACTCTGGTGAGTAGGATGCACACAAGATAATTTCAGCTGTCCAAGAGAGGTCTTACAAGGACCTCCGTCAGAATGGCAGCAAGTGTGTGAAAGGTGAAAGTATCTGTTCATTCATCTAGAATGGCAGCGGGAAAACAAAATCCTGACACCCAAGAGAAGAAGCTGAAGCCAAGAACATTAATCCCAGCAGCACGGTTAAGAAAGATGATCCCAAGTGAAAAGCCTAGGAGATGTGTTCGCTATTGACTCCCTAAAAAGGTTGCCATAAATGCTGTTGACAAAGCAAAACCAAATTTTTCGACTTACTGCTGAAACGGAGAGGAGCATCTCGACAGTCTTAGGAGTATCTCAGAAGGGGAAAAAATAGGAAGATACAGTATAAGTATGTAGGGCTTAGGCTGAGTGATTTAAAAGCCGATATCTAAGGTGAAAAATCAGTTGGGATTTCAGAGAGTTTGCAATTACAACTTTGGGTTGGTGGACATAGCAAGGTGGGGGTCTTAAAATGAGTATTGATAAGTAAGGGATTAGTCTTGATAAGTGAGCTACTTAAAGTTCCTTGACATTCTTATCTTCCAGTAGTAGTATCTCCTGGAGCAGATGGCTACACTGCGTTTGCCTGGTCACACGAGTGTTCGGCCCAAAGTCAGGAAGTAGCTTTCATCCCACAATAGTTTATCACAGAGCATGAATGTATAGTTACCCCAGAATTGCTTAACATAAGGACAGTGAATTATATTGATTTAAGTTCTCAAAGTTAGGTCCTACTGTCAGAGAAAGATATTGGCAGATATTGGCAGATATTCTTGATCTATCCTATGTTCCAGTAAATCAAGGGTAGGAGAGAGAGATATAGAGAGAGAGGAAAGAAGAAAGAGGAAAGAGAGAAAGAAAGAAAGAAAGAAAGAAAGAAAGAAAGAAAGAAAGAAAGAAAGAAAGAAAGAAAGAGAAAGAAAGAAAGAAAGAAAGAAAGAAAGAAAGAAAGAAAGAAAGAAAAGAAAGAAAGAAGAAAGAAAGAAGAAAGAAAGAAAGAAAGAAAGAAAGAAAGAAAGAAAGAGAGAAAGAAAGAGAGAAAGAAAGAGAGAAAGAAAGTAAGTATGGGATTTTCCACAGCCACAATGTCAGCTGGTGTTGATAAGAACTCCTGAAATGAACAGACATTCAACATCTGAGCATAAATGACTTGGAAAGTTACTTGCTCCCATCAATAAAATGTTTTCAGTCAACATGTAAGGAACTGCTGGTAAGCATCATCCCTGAGTCAGTGCAGGTCTTCCTCACTGGTCACCACTGAGGATCAAGAAGGGAGTTTCTTGGGGGCAGTAGGTCCTCAGCAAGATGCCTCTGCTGAGACCACCCAGGTGTTGGCCAGAGGAATGTGAGCTCAACCCTTGAAGAGCATGAAGACATGCAAACCTCTCAGTGATTTGTGCTGAAAGAAGAAGCTCAGAAAGTCACCACATAGGTGAGAGTTATCCAGAGAAAGAAACGTGATCATACAGAGTTTTGCAAAGCAGATCAGAAGATCCTGGAGTTACACTTTATGTCAAAAAAATAGAACGATGACTCAGGGTAGAGGCAATCTGTGTTCTCTCTCCCATGAACAAAGTGTAGCCTTAAAAATGGGTGTTCTAATTTTTTTGCATCAACTTCTAATAATAAAAGAAATATAACCCAAATTAATAATTAATGGCATTCCTTGGTCATCAATACAAGCACAAGGAAAAAGAAACGAATTTAAGAGGGAATTCTCACATTTATCAAAATTCTCATAAATATGGGAATGACTTGGCAACTTCTGAAGGCAGAGAAAGGGTTGCAATGTGAAAAGAATTGAACTAAGGGTGAACATTTTAAGTTAAAGTAAAAGTACTTCTGGCAATTTTCCCGCAACTTTGCATAAGCAACCTTAATACTGGCCCTAGTTAACTCTTCACCTGGATAATGGGAATGTTGGATTCCGTAGTCACTGTATTCATTTACCTAAAATATTAAGACTCAAGTATAAATCCTAGAGTTCTAGCCAGAACAGAAAGAATAGTGGTAGCAGTGATGGAGATGAGAATTCCAAAGTAAATTGTTGGGGGAAGTGATAAAACAGGTAAAAGCCATAAATACATTAGATTCACAGAGTGCAGAGGGTGTGTATTTAGTGATGAATGCTAACGGGTAGTTAGAAATTCTACTGCCAAGGACAAGTTATTTCTAGAAATATAGTCATGCTAGAAAAAATATTTAAGGCTCTGAGAGTATATACATGTTGTGAAGAAAAAGTGTAAATTAGCAGCTCATTAAATAATCCTGGCTGGTTTGCTCACTTCAGTGTATCACCAAGCAGACACAAGTATGTCCTTCAAACAGAATTGAAAATAAGTATTTTGAAAATGTTCCCTAAATAATTTTAATGTTTCCTCCCTCTCTCATTTCATTGCAAATCACTGATACGTGGAAAAAAAAGAAATACTGTATTTTGCTAAGGTCTACGAATGGTCTGAGATTATATTTTCCTTTTGAACTAACTAATTAGTTAGTCCCAATTTCAAGGATGCCATCAGAAGACACGAGATTCCTGGGTCAGAGACCAAGGACTTTATTAACATGGCACGGCAACAGTATCAGCATGCTGTACCTGTTCTCTTTGCCCACAAGAACATGGATCCACCTATGGACACCTGCACATAGTTTCATTGTGGAAGAACTCAGAGCTTAGGGGATCCGAATATTTTAGAGTGGGCAGTAAGCATGCTTACCCTTGGCTCCACAGGAAGCACTATCTCCATCTTCCAAGACTGTTCACTACAGAGACACCCTTGAACAGGTAGCCCAGAACAAAAAGTAGGTAGGGCTTGCTTGCAAGCCATGTGCAAACACAAGAGGCCCATGGGAACTGTCACCCAATGTATCTTTTCCATGGGAGATAAACGGCACTGTAAAAAGGCTTTAGTTATCTGATTATGTTTCTCATATTCACATTTGGGAAGTGTCAATATTTTTAATTATGACAAAGTCCACGGTTACCAGTGCCTGGGAGAAGGTGGAGACATGCTGAGAAAATGTTAATAGAAGAAAAGGAAGAAAAAATGTGTAAACGTGATAAATAGCTTTTGAATTTGCCAATAACAAACTGAAGTGTGACCAAAAGAAGGATTTGGCTTGAGGGGCGGAGCAAGATGGCGGAGGAGTAGGAGACCTGGATTTCGTCTGGTCCCAGGAATTCAGCTGGATAGGGATCAAACCATTCTGAACACCTACAAACTCAACAGGAGATCGAAGAAAAGAATAGCAACAACTCTCTGAACAGAAAAGCGACCACTTTCCGGAAGGTAGGATGTGTGGAGAAGTGAATCCGAGGCGATATTCGGGAGGATAGACGGCGGGGGAGAGGCCTCCGTTGGCCGCTTCTGGCAAGTGATTGAGCCACGGAGCACAAAATCGGAACTTTTAGAAGTTGGCTCCGCTGAGGGACATCGCTCCAGTGGCTAAGTGGGGGGTGGAAACCTTGTGGGATAGTGTGGCCTCAGGACCCTCGGGGTCACAGAAAGACCGGGGGTGCCTGAGTGCGGCAGAGCTCCCAGGTATCGGAGCAGGGAAGCCGGCTGCAGAGACGGAGCCCAGGCGCGGGCTCTCAGCTCGGGGCTGCCATAAACCGTGATCCGCGGCACAGTCGGGCCACTGCTCCTCCAGCAGGGACCCAACAAGCGGCAGATCCGGGGAGACTCCCCTTCCTCCCCCGGGAGGAGCGGCACGGGAGCGCACCGCGGGGATCTGCTGGGTTTGGAGACTCCACACGGGGTCGGGTGCCAGAGATAGAAACACGAGGTCACAGGCGGGGTGACCATGGAGTGCGGCCGGAGACCGGGGAGACGGGAATGACTGACTGCTTTTTCTGGGGGCTCACTGAGGAGCGGGGCCCTGAGTTCTCGGCTCCTCCAGGGCGGAGACTGGGAGGCCGCCATTTTCACTCTCTGCCTCCAAAGCTGTACGGAAAGCTTGCAGGGAACAAAAGCTCCCGAGAGCAAACCCGAGCAGATTACTTAGCCCGGACCGGCAAGGGCGGGGCAATTCTGCCTCCGGCAAAGACATTTGGGAACCACGGCAACAGGCCCCTCCCCCAGAAGATCAGCGAGAACAGCCAGCCAAGACCAGGTTTACCGATCAGTGAGAACAGCAGAACTCCAGCGCTAGGGGAATACTGCACATAGAATCCATGGCTTTTTTACCATGATTCTGTAGTCTTTCAAAGTTAATTTTTTTTTTAATTTTCTTTATTTTGTTTTCCTATTTTTTAGTTGAATTTTTCTTCTTTCCTTTTTCAACCAACATCTTATTTTATCAATTCCCTTTTTAAAATCTTTTTTAACTTTCATTTTTATAGTCATATTCTATCCCTTCATTGTATTTAACCTTATTTTTTGTATATTTATATAAGTTTTTCTTTCTTTAAAATTTTGGGATACAGTTTCTTCTAACAGACCAAAATATACCCCCAATCTAGTATATGACTTTGTCCTAGTCTCCCACCTGATCACATTCTCTCTTTTTTTTTAAATTTTTTTTGTCCTTTTTTCAACCAACTTTTTATCAATTTCTTTTTTAAAATCTTTTTGAATTTTCATCTTTACAGTCATATTCCATCCCTTCATCATATTTACCATTATTTTTGTATAAATATAAGTTTTTCTTTCTTTAAAATTTTGAGAGGCAATTTCTTCTTTTTTTTTTAAGATTTTATTTATTTATTTGACAGATAGAGACATAGCGAGAGAGGGAACACAAGCAGGGGGAGTGGAGAGGGAGAAGCAGGCTTCCCGCAGAGCAGGGAGCCCGATGTGGGGCTCGATCCCAGGACCCCGGGACCATGACCTGAGCCGAAGGCAGACGCTTAACGACTGAGCCACCCAGGTACCCCAAGAGGCAATTTCTTCTAACACACCAAACTACACCCAAAATCTAGTGTGTGACTCTGTTCAATTCACCAGCCTGATCATATTCTTTTTCTTTTTTCTTTTCACACTGGTTTCGGGTCTCTTCTGATTTGTTTAGTATATATTTTTCTGAGGTCATTGTTACCCTTTTGGCATTTGTCTATTCTCCTCTGGACAATATGACAAGATGGAAAAACTCACATCAAAAAAAAAGAACAAGAGGCAGTATTGACTTCCAGGGACCTAATCAATATAGACATTAGTAAGATGTCAGAACTAGAGTTCAGAATGATGATTTTAAAGATACTAGCTGGGCTTGAAAAAGGCATAGAAGATACTAGAGAATCCCTTTCTGGAGAAATAAAAGAACTAAAATCTAACCAAGTCGAAATCAAAAAGGCTATTAATGAGGTGCAATAAAAAATGGAGGCTCTAACTGCTAGGTTAAATGAGGCAGAAGAGAGAATTAGTGATATAGAAAACCAAATGATGAAGAATGAAGAAGCTGAGAAAAAGAGAGATAAACAACTACTGGATCACAAGGGGAGAATTCGAGAGATAAGTGATACCATAAAGTGAAACAGCATTAGAATAATTGGGATCCCAGAAGAAGAAAGAGAGAGAGGGGGGCAGAAGGTATATTGGAGCAATTTATATCAGAGAACTTCCCTAATTTGGGGAAGGAAACAGGCATCAAAATCCAGGAGGCACAGAGAGCCCCTCTCAAAATCAATAAAAATAGGTCAACACCTTGACATCTAATAGTAAAACTCACAAGTCTCAGAGACAAAGAGAAAATCCTGAAAGCAGCTCAGGACAAGAGGTCTGTAACCTACAATGGTAGAAACATTAGATTGGCAGCAGACCTATCCACAGAGACCTGGCAGGCCAGAAAGGACTGGCATGCTATATTCAGGGCACTAAATGAGAAAAATATGCAGCCAAGAATACTATATCCAGCTAGGCTGTCATTGAAAATAGGAGAGATAAAAAGCTTCCAGGACAAATAAAAACTAAAAGAATTTGCGAACACCAAACCGACCCTACAAAAAATATTGAAAGGGGTCCTCTAAGCAAAGAGAGAGCCTAAAAGCAACATAGACCAGAAAGGAACACAAACAATATACAGTAACAGTCACTTTACAGGCAACAATGGCACTAAATTCCTATCTTTCAATAGTTATCCTGAATGTAAATGGGCTAAATGCCCCAATCAAAAGACACAGGCTATCAGATTGGATAAAAAAACAAGACCCATCGATATGCTGTCTGCAAGAGACTCATTTTAGACCCAAAGATACCCCCAGATTGAAAGTGAGGGGGTGGAAAACCATTTACCATGCTAATGGACACCAAGAGAAAGCTGAGGTGGCAATCCTTATATCTGACAAATTAGATTTTAAACCAAAGACTATAATAAGAGATGAGGAAGGACATTATATCCTACTTAAAGGGTCTATCCAACAAGAAGATCTAACAATTGTAAATATCTATGCCCCTAACGTGGAAGCAGCCAATTATATAAGGCAATTAATAACAAAAGCAAAGAAACACATTGACAACAATACAATAATAGTGGGGGACTTTAACATCCCCCTCACTGAAATGGACAGATAATCTAAGCAAAAGATCAAAAAGGAAATAAAGGCTTTAAATGACACACTGGAATAGACTTCACAGATATATTCAGAACATTCCATCCCAAACAACAGAATACACATTCTTCTCTAGTGCACATGGAACATTCTCTAGAATAGATCACATCCTGGGTCACAAATCAGGTCTCAACTGGTACCAAAAGATTGGGTTCATTCCCTGCATATTTTTGGACCACAATGCTTCAAAACTAGAATTCAATCATAAGAGGAAAGTTGGAAAGAACTCAAATACATGGAGGCTAAAGAGCATCCTACTAAAGAATGAATGGGGGCACCTGGGTGGCTCAGTCATTAAGCATCTGCCTTTGGCTCAGGTCATGGTCCCAGGGTTCTGGGATCGAGCCCCATGCTGGGCTCCCTGCTCGGCGGGAAGCCTGCTTCTCCCTCTCCCACTCCCCCTGCTTGTGTTCCCTCTCTCGCTGTCTCTCTCTGTCAAATAAATAAATAAAGTCTTTTTTAAAAAAATTAAAAAAAAAAGAATGAATAAGTCAACCAGGAAATTAAAGAAGAATTTAAAAAATTCATGGAAACAAATGAAAATGAAAACACAACTGTTCAAAATCTTTGGGATGTTGCAAAGGCAGTCCTAAGAGGAAAGTATATAGCAATACAAGCCTTTCTCAAGAAACAAGAAAGGTTTCAAATACACAACCTAACCCTACATCTAAAGGAGCTGGAGAAAGAACAGCAAATACAGCCTAAACCCAGCAGAAGAGAAATAATAAAGATCAGAGCAGAAATCAATGTAATAGAAACCAAAAGAACAGTAGAACAGACCAAAGAAACTAGGAGCTTGTTCTTTGAAAGAATTAACAAGATTGATTAACCCCTGGCCAGAATTATTAAAAAGAAAAGAGAAAGGACCCAAATAAATAAAATCATGAATGAGAGAGGAGAGATCACAACCAACACCAAAGAAATACAAACAATTATAAGAACATATTATGAGCAACTATATGCCAGCAAATTAGATAATCTTGAAGAAATGGATGCATTCCTAGAGATGTATAAACTACCAAAACTGAACCAGGAAGAAATAGAAAACCTGAATAGACCCATAACCACTAAGGAAATTGAAGCAGTAATCAAAAATCTCCCAACAAACAAGAGCCCAGGGCCAGATGGCTTCCCAGGGGAATTCTACCAAACATTTAAAGAAGAATTAATACTTATTCTTCTGAAACTGTTCCAAAAAATAGAAATGGAAGGAAATCTTCCAAACTCATTTTATGAGGCCAGCATTACCTTGATCCCAAAATCAGACAAAGACCCCATCAAAAAGGAGAATTATAGACCAATATCCCTGATGAACATGGATGCAAAAATTCTCACCAAAATACTAGCCAATAGGATCCAACAGTATATTAAAAGGATTATTCACCATGACCAAGTGGGATTTATTACTGGGTTGCCAGTTTGGTTCAACATCCGCAAATCAATCAATGTGATACAATACATTAATACAAGAAAGAACAAGAACCATATGATCCTCTCAATAGATGCAGAAAAAGCATTTGACAAAGTACAACATCCTTTCTTGATTAAAACTCTTCAGAGTGTAGGGATAGAGGGTCCATACCTCAATATCATAAAAAGCCATCTATGAGAAACCCACAGCAAATATCATTCTCAATGGGGGAAAACTGAGAGCTTTCCCCCTAAGGTCAGGAACACGGCTGGGATGTCCACTATCACCACTGCTATTCAACATAGTATTAGAAGTCCTTCTTTTGCACAGCAAAAGAAACAGTCAACAAAACCAAAAGACAACTGACAGAACAGGAGAAGATATTTGCAAATGTCATATCAGATAAAGGGCTAGTATCCAAAGCCTATAAAGAACTTCTTAAACTCAACACCCAAAGAACAAATGATCAAGTCAAAAAATGGGCAGAAGACATGAACAGACATTTCTTCAAAGAAGACATCCAAATGGCCAACAGACACATGAAAAAGTGCTCAACATCACTTGGCATCAGGGAAATCCAGATCAAAACCTCAATGAGACACCACCTCACACCAGTCAGAATAGCTAAACATTAACAAGTCAGGAACCAACAGATGTTGGCGAGGATTCGGAGAAAGGGGAACCGTCCTACACTGTTGGTGGGAATGCAAGCTGGTGCAGCTACTCTGGAAAACAGCATGGAGGTTCCTCAAAAAGTTGAAAATAGAGCTACTGTACAACCCAGCAATTGCGCTCCTGGGTATTTACCCCAAAGATACAAATGTAGTGATCGGAAGGGGCACATGCACCCCAATGTTTATAGCAACAATGTCCACAATAGCCAAACTATGGAAAGAGCCTAGATGTCCATCAACAGATGAATGGATAAAGAAGATGTGGTGTATATATATACAATGAAATATTATGCAGCCATCAAAAAAAAAGAACTCTTGCACTTTGCAACGATGTGGATGGAACTAGAGGGTATTATGCTAAGCGAAATAAGTCAATCAGGGAAAGACAGGTATCATATAATCTCACTGATATGAGGGATTTGAGAAACAAAACAGAGAATTATAGGGGAAGGGAGGGAAAAATGGAAAGATGAAACCTGAGAGGGAGACAAACCATAAGAGACTCTTAATCTCAGGAAACAAACTGAGGGTTGCTGGAGTGGTGGGGGGTGGGAGGGATGGGGTGGCTGGGTGATAGACATTGGGGAGGGTATGTGCTACGGTGAGCGCTGTGAATTGTGTAAGACTGGTGAATCACAGACCTGTACCCCTGAAACAAATAAGACATTATATGTTAATAAAAATAAAAATAAATAAAAATTTTTTAAAAAAGAAACCTGTAACCTGGGCAGAGTGCAGACAATGATGAAGTTGTGAATGTAGCAGGTTGAATGGGGTTCCCAAAAATATATGTTCACCCGGACCCTCAGAATTATTCAGAATGTGGAAAAATGATTCCTCAGGATGTGGAACAAGAGTCTTTGCAGGTGTTATTAAGGTAATGATCTCAAGAAGACATTGTCCTGGACTAGGGCTGAACCATAAACCCAATGACAAGTGCCCTTATGACAGAGAAAGACAAGGAGAGGAAGTTGATGTGCAGATAGAGGCAGAGATTGAGGTGATGGAGTGAAGGACGCCCAGATTGCTGGGAGCCACCAGGAACTAGTAGAGAACCACCAAAAAGACGCTCCCCTGAGCCTCTAGGGTGAATTCGCCCTGGGACACCCTGGGACGCCCTGATTTTGGACTTCTGGTCTCCAGAACTGTGAGAGAATAGTTTCACACCACCAAGCTTGTGATAATTTGTTTCTGGTGTGTTGTGGGAGGGAGATAGGGACTAATTGCTGTTGATGACTTGAACTATAATGGGGACAAGGCTACAGGAACATGGAGGCACAATCATGCATCATTGTTGTCAGTAATGAACAAAATGGCGGGGCGCTTCACCTGCTCCTTCTTTACAATAACTGTTTGGTGTCACTCGGCTTGAGAGTAACACTGTGTACAACAGCTATTCATTCTAAGAGCTGAGTGGCGCCAAAAGTAATTAGCAATGCATTTGTCAAAAACAGCTTCTCGATTCAGGTGCTAGAATTTGGCAGAGACCCTAGGATTACCATGTTTTGTAACAACGTGGGGTTGTGTGTCAGAAAACACGCTTACAATGTTTCAGTTTAAATTGCTTTCATTTTAGAGAAAAAAAATGTATGTCTTTTTAAGTACTGTAATGATACGGCAACCTACAGTTGTAATGTTTTCAGTTTTCATGTAAGCCTGCTATAATAAGCGGGAATTATAACCCAGAGTGGTATTTATATAATGTGTCCCAATATAATGCCTTGTAATCAAACTGGGAGCAAACATTTGGTATAAATCTTTCATTGTTACCAGTCTTCACTGGGCATACTAAAGACTATTTTCTGCTGAGTTCATTTTTAACTGGAACTTCACTCTCAATGGGCACAAAGAGGGAGTTTGGAGGGGTCACTGGAAATGTAGGTGCACAGCCCATGAAAGAGCTCCCGGAGGAGGGAGAGGAAGAGATCCCTCAGCCAGTCAAGTACAACTCGGGGTTCTGTCATTCGTGGGTCTGGGTTCCACTAGAGCTCAGCACTGAAGATTCACAACAGGGTAGCCAGGGGCAAAGCAGTGACCAGACAGTTATGGATGAGAACCATTTCCACCATGTTCCCTCTTCCCCCAAATTGAATGCACCCAGAGAAGCATCAAGTGTCAATATTTAGAGATTATTTTGCAAATATCTTTCAAAATTAAAAATCACGGGGCTTTTCTGACACCACCACTCCATTGCTAAGAATTTAACATTATTGGTATTTTTTAGAAAAATTTCTTAAATCTCACCCGAGTATCTCTGACACCAGCCCATAGCAATTTTTTTCTCCTTTTAAAGCAAAGATTAATACACTCTGACTATATTCTCCTGGTGTTAAGCCACACGACAGTCCCAGGGATATCCACGGGCCTGGATAGCATCAGCAAACTCTCTATGAAACATCACTATCTGATTGTAAAATAATGTAAGGAAAAACCTGCCCTTCGGTATCTCAAAATGATTCACCATTTCTCTTGTACGGACATCTATTTACCACTCTGTGTTCTGAAATAGAAGGCTGTGATTGGATGTATTCTTAGGCACCCAACTTCCACCCTGAGGAAAACCAAAGTGGGGTAGGCTTTGCTGAATAAAACACCCCTCCCTACAGATGGGGGTGTTTCCAGCATCCCTGGAGCTGTGAGACCATGCCGTCTCTTGTCTGTCCCCAGGAGGAAAGCGGTGCTCACTCAGGGACCAAGACAGTTTGGGTGAGGAGAAAAAGTCATCCTCAGGCATTGAGCGGGAGGCAACACGGAGATCTAGGAATTAATTCACAGTACATTTAATACAGCTCGTGTAAACCCTTTGATTAATATTGCTTCTTGGCATCCTAAAATTTTAATTTATTAATATCTAAAAAAGCCATAGTCTGGCTGAGTTCCAAGAAGAAAGGAGTCCCAAGTTCCACATACAGTGGAAAATAGATGGCAGGTGCACATGCACACAGAATGTGCCATGGACTTTGTCACAGGAAAACACCCCCCAAATACCTACATAAACAGGAAATTAATAGGAAGCAGATTAAAACAGTTGCTGGCCTATCAGTGCAACAAGAAACTATCAACCTTCCAGTGCGAGGAGATGGTTGCACGTGCACTGATCGGAAAGGCTCCCACATGCATTGTTAAATATAAAATAACGTTCACAGTTTTTATTTCTTTCTGCATTAATAAGGAAATGTATCTTATTCATTTATATACAAAAACCTTTCGGCAGGACCACTTTGAGATCTTACCGGCCGCTGCCTTTGGGGAGAGAGGTTGAGGTAGAGATGTGTGGCAAAGGAAACGTTACTTCTCAGTGCAAACATTTTTGTTCTCTTGTAATTGTTTTGGTTTTGGTTTTGTTTCATTTTATAGTTTACTTTGTGTTTGGACCACTTTAGAATAAAGAAATGTATGTGTTGGGATGCCTGGGTGGCTCAGGTCATGATCTCAAGGTCCTAGGATCAAGGCCCTTGTTGGGCTCCCTGCTCAGCCGAAGCCTGCTTCTCCCTCTCCCCCTGCTTGTGTTCCCTTTCTCACTCTCATTCTCTCTCTCTGTCAAATGAATAAATAAAATCTTAAAAAAAAAAAAAAAGAAATGTATGTGTTTTTAAATATAGGGGAAAACATCCTCCTGCATTTCCAACCTCAGCTGAAGTCACTGTCTATAAACCTGCTCTGCATGCTCTCGGGACTTTCTTGTCTACACCAGGTAGGAACCACACCACTGGACAATTAACAACCCAGTAACAGGCTGTTTTATGCTGGTAATTGTCCGGGGAGTCTGTGTACCTTCCCCAGCGCTGCCATCACCTGGGTGACCACACAATCCACCTCTCTTTACCCCTTCAAGATATTTGCAGAATGTGTAGTACACATCAGATGGGTATCAATATGTTTGTTGTCCTGCTTAGTGTGTGATTGGAATATCTTTTAGATGACAAGGATCAGAGGCTTCAGGTAGCATGCTGATTCTGCAGGCTGGATCCCAAACATCCACTGAGAGTCAGCCTAGAAGGCCGGCCGGACAGACAGGCTCACTGGGAACCAGGGATGTTTACTTCAAATAGTTTGGTTGAATTTTGATTAGTTTCCTTCACTTGGGTTGATTCATCACTTTATTCAACTCTTCAACAAACGTTTCTTGGTGTCCACTGTGTCGGACCACATGCTCAGTGCTGGGCACATGAGGGATCTAGTCCCCAAGCCGCGTCTCGGGGGGTGGCTTCTAGGAGTGGTCCTTCCACCGCCTGGGCGAGCTCAGACCCTCCAGAAGCAGGTGTCAAGATGTGGCCCACCCACAAGAGGCACGAAGGAGAAGATGCCTGTGAGCGACCCATGAGTTTGCAGGGAACACCCTGGACCGGGAGGCAAGTCTGACCCCTGTGAAAGGCAGGGGGTGAGGGAGCACAGGGGGCGCCCTGACAACGATCGGGCTTGGCTGGCGGGGACTCTTGGACTGACAGGACCTGTGGACCAGCAGTGCGCTGTCACTGTGTGCCCATGAGGCTGAGTCCTGGGCTGGGAGCAGCCTGAGGGAGGCACGGGCTTGGTATGAGCACGGTGGCGGGTGCAAAGGGGCAGCCCCCAGGGCTCTCGGAGCGCCACACGCAGGCTGTCAGGTGACTGCACGCCCCTGGCCGATTTTCAGGAAGCCCTGAGCGGTGCCTCTGCGTGATCCCAACACTAACAAAGTCATCGCCCTCGTCATCTTCGTTAAGAGGAAAAACGAAACCCTATAAAGTAATTTAATACACGTATAGAATTCCAAAAATCACAAACACTAACAAAGACAAATAAAACAAGACAAAGGGTTGACTGTAGAGATGCTGCCATTTGAGGAGGGGGAGAGCAGGGTCGGAAGGCATGACTCGGAAAAGCAGGGCAACGGGGAGAAGGATTGGGATGGTTTTGGGTTTGGAAGGGTGAGCCAGCGGGTCTTAGGTAGAGCGTGACAATGCGGCTGTGGTGTGAGGCACGGGATGCGACAGGAACGGGGAGGCATCGGGTGCCTCCCATGATTGTGGCCAAATTGTTGCCCGCACCACTTAGGAGATGAGCCGTCCTGGGCCGGCCCCTGCTTGGGTAGGGGATGCAGACTCAGTTTGGGACATGTCACCCGTGAGAATCAGGCGAACACAGCCCCGACCTGGTCATTCACCAGAATCAGGGGCCTCAAAGAAAGAAGCATCCATCTGAAGTGGCCAGCCATCCTGTTTTTGTCAGCTCTACCCGACGTGCCCCGTGGACACTTGGGGCAGAGCCCTGTGTCCGCACAGATGGGGGCAGGGCCAGCAGGTTTCCCAAGATCAGGGCCGGTACCCACCTTCCACAGCCTTGTAGACTGCACCACCATTCACAACATCCCCGGCTCCTCTGGGTGGGGGTGGGGGTGGGGGCTCTCCCCGCTTCCTTTTATTTCTTCCTTTTCTCTTTAATTTTTGGTTTCGCTATCTTTCGTCCAAAGTTGTCCCCAGTTGCAGTTCTTTGGGGGAAGACAGTGGACCCCACAGTAATGATAGTTCTGCCTCTTCCTAAGAACCCCAAATTTCTCTGGTTATTTTATAGTAACGTTAATCTTCTCCGCATTCTGCATACCTGGCACGGACATCATTTTTAGAAACACAGGGCAGCTCCGGGGCATTCTGGATAATGGCTCACTTTACCAATGAGGTGACGTAGGCCCTAAAACCTTTGCTTGGAGAAGACCCAGCTCTGATTTCGGGCCCCCCCGGGCTGCTGGCTTCGAGTCAAGCCACAGGCTTCCTTCCATGTCCTCAAATCAAAAAATGTTCAATCATTTTTTGCTAATACAAGTCTCCAAATAAATGAAAATTAGATAATTTGTAGCAGCGCATTCTAGGCAGAGAACAGAGAATTTAAGCATTTCCCCCTGGCCGCCTTCCCCTGCCTCACCTGTATCTTTATTACAGGTACAAATGACGCTAATTTCATGGATGTGATTCAGCCCATGAAAACGTGTCTTCTGGAGCAAGAACAATTTAACCGTTGACCTTAAGCCCTGAATGCAATGCACAGTTTCGTTTTGTTAAGCAGAAGCCTGTGTGAGAGGCCAGAGATTTTTCCACTAATGACAAAGCCGAGACCAATTGCCCGGGAAGAGAAACTAGGTATGCGTGGAGGTGAATTGCAGTTCTTGGAGAAAGCAGATGAGGAATAAGATTTACTTGTTTCAGGAAGTGTGAGGCGCGTGGGACAGGTGCATTATCAGAGACCCCGAATGCGTAACCACCCGGGGCTCCAGGAAGCCTTTTCTATTTCCAGCGGCAACCCCTGTGAGCCTAATGGATGGATATAAATCACACAATTTCCACTTTTTTTAAACAGAATGGAGAGAATGTGGGGGTGTGGGTAGAGACGGAGCAAGGCGGTGACCAGAATTAAGCATTTTGTTTAAGAGACACAAAGGGAGCCGTGCTGGGAGGAACAGATTCAGACAGACCTCCGTGTGAGATGAACTCTCTGATTGACAAGACTTTCAAACAACCACTTCTCCATGATTGACAGTCAGGCTGGAGAACAGATGAGCAGGTAATTGCAGTTCTGTGCTCTCTTTGCATAAACACCAATGCCCTAAATCATCCTGCCATCGTGGAGAGACGCAACCTTGGCGGAGAGCTGCTGCCAGGGACCCCACCTGCAGTTTCCCGGGGGGCTTTATTCTTTTCCCAGGCATTGAGATGAGGCCAGACCCCACATTGCTGCAACGTGCATAGACGCCTCCACTCCCTTGGTTATCAGCGGAACGCCTATTACATTTGGGGGCAGAAGGCCAGAGACAATCCCAGACTTGTCATTTATTTGCGTATGATCCACAGTGCGTAATTTTGTTCTGAATTTTAGTCCTTCTTCAGTTAAAATAGGATTAAAGTTCTGACCCTCCCTAATACACACCGCCTGATTTATTATTATTATTATTATTATTTTTGAGAATCAAATTTATGAGGAGGGACGGGCTTGCATCATTATCATTAGGACCACACTCCGAATTCTATTCCAACCCTTAACACCTCCTGTTACAACCTGTACGTTCACTGGACTGGCTGGTTAGGCTGTGATTTTGTGGTGTTGAACCACGGCTGAAGCGCTGTTGGCCTCCCAAGGAGATAGTGCATTGCTGCTAAAAGCAGGGGATTAGCAAAGAAGAGGAAATGAATAAACCCCAATACTAAAGGCACTTTTGAAACCTTTGGAAATCTGAGTAAATTTATAAAACCATAAGAAGGCAAATCATCCCTATTTCCCCTTCTATTCATTCCTGAATTGGCCACAAAGGACACGTGGGTAGCTCCGGGGTTGAATCCTTTTTTAAACAGGATGACAATTGATCTCCATTACGAGCGCAGGGATGGAAAAGCAGGTGAACACTATAGTCCAAGTTGCAACCAAGATTGTGATAATTATAACGTGAATGTCACTGAGAATTTTCCAGCCTGGAGATACATTTCCCTGCGTTCTACGAGCCTTCCTCCACGATACCCCCTGGGGCAACGCTTGAAGGATTTGTGTGAGGAGAGTAAGCCTCTTGGTGTGTCCTCCCCTCAACATTTTTATCTGTGGAAAGGTCACGAAAATAAACCATAAACTCAGCTTGGAAGAGGGAAAGAATGAGAGGGTGCCCCAACGTGCTGTGGACCCCTTGAAATATGAGCGGTTAGGGGGATGGCTTGCAGGTAGAGACCCACACTTGCCCCTTGATCTGGGGTCAGGGTGCTGCCTTCCAGAGCCCACGGTGGGCTTCCTGCAGCACCATGATGGAGCTGGGCTGCCGGGGATTTGCCGCGGGGACCGCTCTGTCACTCTGCAAACTTCTGCCTCAGCATCACTGGCTCAGGAAACAGTCCTGAGTTCCACCCCGTGTCCACACAACAAATCCCCGAATTAGAGGATGTAAGCCAAGGCTTCAGTCTCCTCTTGTGGCAAAGCAGGGTTGGGCAGCTTTAATTTACTCTTCCGGTCAAAGCCATTCGTCTCCTCTGAGTATCCGCTTCACATCCAAGCAGCACACAGCCTGAAATACTTAGGGACACCACCTTTTGCTAGTAAAATAACCAGCACTTTTGTTAAGGTGAACAAATACAAAAATTGCTCATAACCTTCCTTTAAAAAGCATACTGTTTTTGAGTACTGCTCTCATAGATACCCGAGTCTTGCATATAGGTACAATTTTCAGAAATACTGAAAAAGTGTGCATATGAAGATCCAAAAATGCAACCAATAAACTGTAGGGTGCTGATTTCTATTTGCATCATGCTTCATCATACTTCTGCAGATAGCTAATTCCATTTTTATAATAAAAGTATTATGTTTCACCTGTGCATTAAATGCACCTTTGCAGATGTTAAAAACCCACATATCTGACTTTACCCAGAGAATCAGGTCCTGGGGGAGTTGGGGGCACCCCGGGAGTGGGGTCAGTTGCTCAGGGCTGCACCAGGTCATTCCAGGAGGGGATGTAAAGGTTGGAAAACCAAACTGAGACCCTTCAATAGCCATCCACCCCTAGCCCACATTTCTTATAATTTATAAAATACCACTTAATTGTCTTAATTGATGCCTACCAGACATTACTATTGCCTAATAAATCCTACATAGCCCTGGGGAAGGAGGAGGAACCCCAGGCTGCACACGAGGGCTTGAGGGGACCATGTTTCTGTGACTCTCAGACGCTTCCATAGGCAATCCAAAGCATCGTTGCCCTTCCAGAAGAGGATTTCCAGAGCCAAATAAGCATAAGAACTTTTCTATCCTGATCAAGGAAAATCACCTGGGAAAGCTTCTTCTTCTTTTTTTTTTTTTTCTTTTTAAACAGCCAGCAGGTGCAAGAGCTGGACTTCCCGTGAGATCAGCACAGTCCTTCTGCTCTGCACGGCTTGGTCCTGAGTCAGGAAGGAGGATACACCAAGACATGTTTCCCAGACAGTAGTTTTTCCTTACCTTCCGTACAATATAATATTGCTAATGTGAAAATGGTAAATATCAATTCAGAAATCCTGGGTTAACAAATGCAAGATGGGAAGTTTGGTTTAAAAGGCCTTCACGATCGGGAAAAACAAAGACCATAGCTTTCACTGCTGTTAACGAACACTGATGTATTATCTCACGGATTTATCAATCCGGCAGCATTTTGTAAAAGGACTTCTTGTTTTAGAATCCCAATATATCCCTCTAAATCTCCTGTGATATTGTTTTTTTCCAGAAGTCACCTTTCACTACCGTCTGCCGTGCCACATCGACAGAGTTGGACAATCCATGAACACTGAATGAGACTCAACCACAGAATGAAAAGTGTCTTTTGTCATTTTTGTGCCTGGTTAGATCACACCCAATTATACTACTTACCACTTGTAAAGGAAATCTATCAAACCCGCTGAAACATTTATAATGACATTTTAACTCCCTTCCATTGAAAATGCATTGAAAAGTATTCCGTAAGCACAGTATTTAGCAAGAGGCTATTATTTGGAAGAAGAGCCAAATGTTGGAACCTGCTGTTTTAAAATTGCTTTCCAAATTCAAAGAAACATTTTACAAAGGAGGCTCCTAATGGAGTCTGAGCCGGGCCCGGGGGATGCGAACGTCTTGTCCCATGATGTCTCATCCATGGAGCGTGGGGAACTTGATAGAACGGGAGGCAGATTGCACCTGTCCTCTCTGCGCCTTGGCATCAAGCTGACCCATAGCATTCATGAGAACCAGAAATCACTTATTGTCAGTGCCGTCCAGAATATATCCTGACAGTTCTGTGGGAGTTTCACTGCCATTTATTTTCAAATCAATACTCAATTACGAAGAGGAAGATTCACTCCCTTGCCCATTTCAAGATGAAATTATGGACTAGAGCAATAACACTTAGTCAAGGCAAACCACCGACCATTAACTCATGATGTTACTGAAAACCAGCCTGATACTTTATTAAAGTTCACTCCCTCTCGCTCTCTCTTTTGGGCTTTTAATTAATCATTGTGAAAAAGGCCTTTCACATTGTGACTGATGACCAGAGAAAACAATTTTCTCCTAACTGCCTTTTAATTTCAACTCTGGGAGAGCCCATTGACCGGATCTCACACCAACCCATCAATGCTCGTTTTTAATGTGTTTTCTTCTTTGTTATTGAGAAGAACGGAGCTCCGCGCTGCTCTCCATAACTCACGCAATTGATTCGGTACATGCCGCACGTTTGCTACAGGATAAAGAGCACTGTCAATGAAGATACTAGGTAGTGTATAAATTACTCCATTAACAAGAAATAAAGCTATTTACGGTTTTAGAGTAAAATGCAGCTAGTACTAAAAAGAGTGCAGAGTCCTGGGATTATATTCGCTTCCCCTTTGTAGGTGCTATTCCCTGTCTCTGCTCCTATGGTCATTCGGATAATAATTAAGGTCACAAACTCATGAAGACGAAATGATGACCATAAAAGCTATTCTTAACCGGGATGAATCGCAAGGGCCAGATGGCAAATGTGTAGGTCAACTTTTTAGGCTCGGCAACCTAAATAGTTTTCACTTAGTTTTAGGTCCGTGCCTGAATACATTCCCAGCAAAGTCTTTCGAATGCATTTTTTTAGTAGAAACCTTTGAACATAAGCACTGGCATGCACTTCAAAAAAATAAAACACAAAAAATTAACACTCTCTGCTGTTTCAGAGAATAGCATTTCTCCAGTAGTCAAAATTCAGTACAATAAATGACACAAAATTTTTCCATTAAGATGTATGTATTTGAAGAAAAAAAAGATTTATTTATTTGACAGCGTTTGGTGGAAATTTTAAACACAGCAAAATCTGTATTTAAAAAGTCACTCAAGAGAACCTTTTCGTTTTGGATAGACACAGTCTCTGCCTGTTTTAATCACAGCCATTTTCCGGGACGTTGCGGCAAGGGATGCATGGAGAACATTTTCCTACCTCAGTGAAATTGTTACTTGGATCAGATAGGAATTGTTCAAAATCACTGATTTCCTTAGAGTAAAATCATTAGGTATTTTCTTACTTGGAATTCATACCTTCCCTGGTTTCAAAAAATATCCAGACCTTACAATACAAGATCATATGCAAAGAAATAATTAAAATTTAAGAAAAATCAGAAATCATAAAGAAAACAAAAAGTAGTTTACCTGGCATGTATAATAAAATTTTTTCTGCAGAGTATTAATTTGACATCAGCTTCCTAACAATCGAGATAAAAAGAGAACTATAATTTGTTACATAGTTTTTATTAAAAAATACAAGTTTTGCTGAAGGAATTTTTGTTTCGGTAATTTGTTATATTAATCTTTCTTTCCTCAATGCAGAGCGAGATGCTCAACACAAAGCAGAAGCTCCATAAATCTCGGTAGACTAACGGATGAATGATGGCTTAGTAAGTACATGGATGCAACTGACATCAATAAGTATGAAGGAGGAAAGACAGGACAGTGCAACCAATGACGATTTTGTACGAAGACACCATCCAGGAGCTGGATCTTGCATTCACAGTTTGTTTCGTGGGCGTACGTCTAAGTAGTCTAGGAATGTGGCTTTCCCAGACCTCTTCCTGTGGGAGCATCTCAGAGGACCTAGAGGAAGGAAGGGCCACCGTGGCCCTCCAGCTTTCTTGAATACCAGTTTTATGAACAGCACGATTGCTCAGATGACTTTGGTACCCACCAAGTGCAAACAGCCGCGTTTGCACTTCGCTCCCAGGTACCCACCTTCACTTGCCAACTACAGATTATGAGTTGCTTCCGTTTCTGAGCTCACTTCTGCTTACCACTAGATAATGCATGTTTCCCAGATCATACTTGCCTAGTAAGGGTATAAATGAAGTCATACAAATAATAATATGCCTCTGGTTTGCATTCCTAGCCACCACTCTGGACACTCATTCCCAGTTAATCCTTCCTCCCTTGGTTTGGGATTATGGATGGAGTCTCACACACACACACATTCCAGAAAGTCTCCAGAGCCTCTCAGTGTGCATGGATTTGGACAGCTGGGTTCCCACTGCTCTCATACCTTGTGAAGGCAGACAATGTGACATTGCCATCAGCTCACAGCCTAGAAAGCTCTTAGCAGCTAGGAAAGCCACTGGCTGACAAGAGGTCATGACACCATAAAGAAAGTCAGGCTGGAGCTGCTCACCCCCAACACCTACCTCACCCCTGCAGGATGAAGCACAGCAATACCACAAAACACCAGTCCCAAGGAAATGCTGAGCTTTGATCCCAAGGTCACACTGATTATTTTTTCAGCTTTTGGGAGTAGCTGCTTTTTAGCTCCTAGCCATGAATCGTGGGGACAGTGTGCAGGGAAATTTCAGTGACAGGTAATGTTCTCTAACCATAGACCTGAACCCTGATTATGGAGGCATCGTTAATGGGCCACACATACTGCTGACTTGCTTCTGGTAGAATGCAGAAGACCACCGCGAACCCCCAGCCTCTGGACATATCTGAGCCTCGAGGTGAGTGCCACTCAGACTTGAGCTGAGATGCTTGGATCTCGAATATTGATATGGCCCCAGGGGTGAATAAGATGGCTCAGAATGTCGGCTACATCATCTGTGCTGAAGGGGTAGAGTGGGAGAATCACAGCATGGCAGCCACATCATTTTGTGATATTTAAAAATCACAAAAGGAAGATTAAATGATCTTAATAAGATCCCATAAATAGTCAAGGACAGGCCAGGACAGAGATCTCCATTCCCGAGCTTTCCAGCCTAGGATGATGCCCCTTACCTTTTAAATTATGTTTTTAGGTGAATATATAAATATTATCCCTTGTTCTTCAGAATGTCCAGGCTCTAGAAAATGTGCAGACCCACAAAATAAAAAATGTTCAGATCAACTAATTTATATTATAAACGAAAAACAGAGTTATCATATTCAACAGCAACCACTGTCATTTCAAGTCCTCACGGAGGAAAGCCTGGCTCATAGTGGATTGAATGTTATGCCCAATCTGTCCAGCCCTCTGTTACTTAGGAGAGATGGCAAATACAAAGGAAAACTTCAACTTGGAGATATCTCCGGTGGTGGAGGTAATCCTGTCCATGCACATGTAGGAAAGGATCTTGCTAATGAACCACATATTATTATACAAGCTGTTTATCCTTTCTCTCCAGAAATGCACTCGGACTTCCTGCATGGAGTTTTGCTAAGGGGGCTTGTGTTTACAAAAAAATCACTTCCTCATAAGACCAAACTGAGGGAAAGAGAAATCAAAGTAAAGATTTATTTCCCCAAATCCAAGGATGGGAAGCATCACCAAACTTCCTGAGGGAAGAACCAGCTGTTGTATTTTGAACAGGTTTCTCTCATTGGGTCCGCTGTCATTTTAATTTTTAAAAAGATACATGAATACTTTTGACCAGAGAGGGATTGCTATTAAATTCATCATCACTTGTTGAACCTGTATGGTGAAATGTTCTACACAGACATTGGGAATAAGAGGGTGGATCCAGCCATGGTCAAGTCTTAGGCAGAGGGACCTAGTAATGGGCAAAGCGAGGAAGAGTGTGAACCTGAAATCAACCTGTCTCCTCACTCCAGACCTGCCACACCTCCCCCAGCTGATTCACACACCTTCCCTGGGACTTCAGAACACCCCCCCACCCCCCCCCGCTGCCTGCCACCTGCTGGGCTGCATGTCCAGTGGCCCTTCTGGGACCCGCTCCAGACTGACTGTCCCTTGACCTGCTCCAGGCTTGGGGCTTCCATGCTCTTCTCTCCACAAAAGATGGTCATCCCCAGAGGTCTGCCTGGCTCACCTCCTCACCTCCTGCAAGTCTACTCTAGAGCAACCTTCCACTGAGGTCTTCCCAGATGGCTCTGTTCCGATGATCCCACCCCTGTGCCCTCCATGTCCTCCCCTGCGTTGTTTGCAACAAACATATTTCTTTCTCAAACATTGTATAAGTTTCTCTTTTGATAACCATCTCTGCCTCTATTACAGAAGTGAGTTTTTGGGGAGGAACAGTAGGGACTGTTATTTCCCTACCATCCAGAATAGGGCCTGGCACATAGATATTTGTTGAATTAATAAATAGATATATTTTAGAGACATATGCAGAATCATTGAGATGAATTTTACTAAAGGTTCCCATGATTTTGATTTATTTGATTGATATTCTGAATGTCAATCGTGTGAGATGCTGTACGAGGTCTGGGGCCAGGCAAGTGGGCAAACAGAGACGGTCTCTGCCCTCAGGTAGCTTAACAACCTCAGGTCTGAGGTGGACTGAGTTATATTATATCAGCATGCAAAACCAAGTAGGATTTCATTCCTGACAAGCTGGAGAGAGGCACAGTGCATTGGGAACACAGGGATGGCGAAGGGAGGACAGCCTCACAGGATGGTCATGAGGCTCACACTGTGAGCTGGAGGGTGGGTGAGGATGGGAACCCCTGTCTAAACAAGCACACTCTGGCCAAGGGAGGGTGTGAGTCACAAGTTGAACCTATTTAAACTACAAACTTGCATCCTAATCTCACCATTGTTGCCATGGAAATAATTCATCTGGTGTTTGGTCAAGTTTGGAGGCACATGTCTCACCTAAAAATGTAGAATTAATGAGCTAAATGTACACAAAGTGTAGTCAGAAAGAACTGGAGTATCTGGTCTGTTTTCCACAGACACAAACTTCCCTAGCTGCTGCTACTTCATCAAGCCTTATAATTGCTTATTCTGGAAGAAAGATTACCACGCAGAAGTATTACTTTAAAATCAAATTCACTTGACCAAGCAAGATGAGATGGATCCAATACATGGTACTATTAGCGCTTATTTTTCTTTTTAATCATTAGCTGTCAGGCTCCTGGTTACAATTTCCTGACTCTAAACTTCACCACGTGCCTCTGCACCCCCCTCCCCATCATGGCCAATGTAGCTCAGAGGGTTTGTTTACTTTAGGTCTTCCTTTGACCAACACCCGTATATCTTAAATTTCATTTAAAAAAAGAAAGTGTACATTAAGACATGCCACTGCACCTTTCCTCACGATTACTCAGACATACAGGTTGGTGATGCTGGCAGAATCGAGACTAGAGTGGGGTGAATCTCTGGTATATACATTTGGACAACCAATACCAGTTCAACGCTCCAACCTCTAATTTTTTATTCTATTAGTCTGCCAACAAACATGTGAGAAACAAGAGGCGGAATAGACAATTTCAGTAGCCAATCAGGCAACAAACAAGCGCTGGTATTGAGTTGGGGAATTATTTTTGAGATGTAACCACGTTGTGTATACTGTTGTTGTATTGTATGAATATGGTACAGAACGTTTGGCAACTTTCCTGTGTATGAACACGTGGAGTGTATTCGTCAGGGCTTGCTAGAGGAACAGATCCAATAGGTGATATGAATACCCTCCTTCTTTCTATATATATATAGTCTCTCTCTCTCTCTCTGTCTCTATCTCTCTTTTTCATTATCACATCTGAAATAGGATGCATCTTATAAATGCTGTGATCCGTAGTCACACATGGTCACTGCTAACTTCACATTCATCAAAACATACAGACTGTATGCCAGTGGTTTAGAAGAAAATTCTGGGACAATGACAGAGCACAGAGAGGGTGCTGTGTCATCCATGTTGTTAAAGCCTCAAAGAAAAACGGCAAGCCACTGAGAAGTACATGGACCTAATTAACACCTAAACAAAAAATGTATTTTGGAAAGCTGATGTGTGAGAGAAATTATAAGAATACCAACTTAGTTCATTTATACTGTGTTTTATGCATGAAAAAAGAGAGATGTATGACAAAACTATTTTTCTGAATAAATGTTAAAGGTTTTTCCTGGTAAATTTAATATAAATTCTAGGTGATAGTTTCATGAGCAACACTTTCTCTTTCTAAATGTGACATAAAATGGCAGTGGACCTTTTAATCAATGACACCTTAGATTCGATGAGATATCAGTATTTGAAGACCATTGCCCAATCCACATTTCTTTTTTTTTTTTAAGATTTTATTTGTTTATTTGACAGAGAGAGACACAGCGAGAGAGGGAACACAAGCAGGGGGAGTGGGAGAGGGAGAAGCAGGCTTCCCGCTGAGCAGGGAGCCCGATGTGGGGCTCGATCCCAGGACTCTGAGATCATGATCTGAGCCGAAGGCAGACGCTTAACTGACTGAGCCACCCAGGTGCCCCCCAGTCCACATTTCTAAGGAACACATTATCTTGTAGTAAATAAAGAACCCACCTGAACCTATGCTACAGCAGAAAGTCAGAGAACATAAATTAAAACCTTATCTCAAATGATTATTTCTAAGATTTTATTCATGCTTGGAAAAATAGGTCAACACACTCATGTCCAAGTTTCCTTTGGTATGAAAAAAAAGAGAAACTTTCCCCAAGACATAACTATAAAATAGCATGCATTCATAAAATGTTTTAAAGGATTTTAAAAAAGAAAAAACCCTCTTAAAATATTTGTCAGAATAATGGAAGAAGATACTAGGTTTTGAAACAGGTATTGTATAATTTTCCACCCTATTATTTCAATTGTGTTATGTCTCAGGATGTTAAAAAAATCAAGTACAAAATGATGCAACACTCCAACTCACCAAATCTAAACTCCGGTGTCAGCATTAAAAGCAATATGTTTATTCAGTCAGATCCCAGGAAGGAGAGATGACCTCCAGTTCCAGCACGTGATGTGGGAGGGGTTGGCCAATGCTATGTAATTGACAAGACACTCTCGAGAAAGTATGTAGTTTGAATGTGTCAGAAAAGAATATTCCTTGGGGCGCCTGGGTGGCTCAGTTGTTAAGCGTCTGCCTTCGGCTCAGGTCATGATCCCAGGGTCCTGGGATCGAGCCTCACATCGGGCTCCCTGCTCGGTGGGAAGCCTGCTTCTCCCTCTCCGACTCCCTCTGCTTATGTTCCCTCTCTCGCTGTGTCTCTCTGTCAAATAAAATCTTAAAAAAAAAAAAAGAAAAAGAAAAGAATATTCCATTAAATATTTATTACTAAATGCAATGCTGATAAATTAATTTCCCCTCATTCACTGAGAGATGTTATGGCAATCAATTACTTTTGTTTTTTGATAACTAATTGTGTGTGGAACTCCTGGAGCGTAGTCAAGTGAATTATACAACATCTTCCTTACGACTTTGTTACTCTTTTCTTCGCTCCTGGTACTTAAAATCATACTATCTTGACATAGAACTTTCTGGAAGGAGTGTTTTCATTTTAAAGTTTTTTAATGCTGCTTTAATCATTTGGTGACTGAAAATGAAATAAATATTAATTCCCAGCTAAAGAAGGCTGAGTGTTAAAACATAGATATACTGGATAATATAGAGTCAGATTAACCAGGAAAAAAAAAAAAAGAGGCACAATTACACCCTTGGTGTGTGTCACTCCTGGACCCAGTCTTGATAGCTGAGAGTCCATTTCCTAACAAGGCAGAAAACTGTTCCTTTTTACAAAAGGGATTACTGCCTGAAGCCAATGGGATGATAAGAAAATGCTCTGGGAGTACTTCACTTTAGGGCAAAATTCTAACTTTTTACAACCTTCATCATGGTTCTCTGTCCCACGACATTTTGTCACCGCATCCCGTTTGGGTGGCAGAAGAGGCGGGGGGGGCAATCTGTCTCTGCTTGCTGAGAGCTGCCCCTCCACCTGGTGCTAGCTTCATTCCTGTCTTCGCTCCTGCTAGTTGCTTGGATCGCATCCATGGGATCCCTGTGCAAACACTTCGTGTTTTTATGGAAAAATTTAAGAAGCATCAAACCAGTGAGTCAGAGAGAACAAAGCATCTATTTAGTAGTTGGGAGAGGACAGGATGGACTCAGGGCTGCGCTCACCCGGTCTTCCCGCCCCAGGCATGGCTCCTGTGCTGTGGGGGCGGCCCTCTCACCCCCAGCCAGGTTCCTGCTGCTTCCCAAATCCTGGTCCCTAAAGCCAACTAGACTTCTCTTCATTTTGCCAGTGAACCCGGATGTAACACATGTGGGCATAAAACCAAAGATTGGATCAGAACATGAATGTTCAAGATAAATGATTTCTACCTGCCATTCTTCCTTCTATAAAACTGGACTGTACCCAATTTTAAAGAAATATTCAGGAATGAGTAAAACCACTTATTTCAAAAGCGAAGAGAGATTCATTAGTGGATTGTAATTCCTTTTCATAACATAACTTACACATACTGAAAATAACAAGGGAGAGGGTGAAAAACTATTCATAGCAAAATGCCCTTCTTAAAATACTAGTATCTTTTCCTTATTGTCTGGAAGGATGAGATGTGACCACAACATCAGGAGTTTCTCTCTCCCTGTCTCTGTCTCTGTCTCTCCCTGTCTCTGTCTCTGTCTCTCCCTGTCTCTTTCTCTCTGTCTTCACAGTTTCAATGAACCACAGGCAACATCCTCATTCTTTTGGACCCTTTACTCCTTCTTATTTGTGTATCTCTGAGATGATGTGCACAGATTTCCATTTGCATAAACACAAAAGGGCAGTACTATTTTTCCCAGCTTTACAGGCGAGCGGACTGAGGCAGAGTCCTAAGTGGCCTGCACCTGGTCACACAGCTGTGGGGTGGCTTCGTGACAGGTGCGCCCGGAAGGTGCTCCTCCAGCAAGGCGTGCGAGCTCTCCCACTGTCTCCATGCTCATTGTCAGCCTTCAGCACTGTCACCCCGGAATGGGCGGTGGCCATCCTTGGTCTGGAGAGGGACTGTTCGATGTCCCTTGAGTGCGGAGGTCTGAGAGAAGTGTCTCAGAAGATTGCCTTGGGAAAGATGAAGGTCCAGAGGGGAAGGGGGCAGTTTTGAACCTTAAAGCAATGAAAGATTTAGGGACTGACCTTGGAAATTATCTTGAAATTAGCCATTGGAATTGAAACATCTATTTCTGTTTCATTTAAAAAGGAAATACTAAGTCTTATTAGTGTTCAGACAGTTTAATGAAAACAAGAAAAGTGTCCTGTAGAAGGTGAAATAAGTCTTCGTGTGTTTTCCTTTGAGAAGAAGCCCGGCGATGTCTACACCACTTGCTCGTCCTCACGAGCATTCAGAGGAGGCTCAGCCCAACTTGGAGGACAACTCAAAACTCAGCAACAGGATGCTGGTGGATGTTTTCGTGGATGGCATCCTGGACAAACTCATCAGACTTTAGATTTCTGATAGTAAATTGCTATTTGTAAAGCTCTGTAAATATAGAAGCATGGAAGGAAAACAAAACCCTCTAAAATTTGTAAAATTGCTTTAAAAATCTGAAGCAACAAATGAAATCTTATATGATTAGGGTTAGTATTGTCAGTTTGGATTCAATATGTATTACATATGTGTGTATGTATGTATGTATGCATCCATCATCTGTCTATCCATCCATCCATCCATCCATCAGTCCACCTGGCTATCTATTATCTATCTATCTATCTATCTATCTATCTATCTATCTATCCTATCTACTCTATCTATCATCTATCTATCTATCTATCATCTATCTATCTATCTATCTATCATCTATCATTTATCCATCCACTCAGTCTATATCTATCATCTATCTACATCTGTCTATTCACCCTACCATCCATCTATCCATCCATCTGTCCATCTTTCAAATTCTCCTTTATTTTTTTTTTATTTTTTTTTATTTCTTTGACAGAGAGAGAGAGACAGCGAGAGAGGGAACACAAGCAGGGGGAGTGGGAGAGGAAGAAGCAGGCTTCCCGCGGAGCAGGGAACCCGATGCGGGGCTCGATCCCAGGACCTTGGGATCATGGCCTGAGCCGAAGGCAGACGCTTAACGACTGAGCCACCCAGGCGCCCCTCAAATTCTCCTTTAAACAGTGTTAGGCTTCAAGACTCTCTCACTTGCATTATCTCCTTGGCCACAGAGATTAGCTGATCTCCCCAAACCACATTGGGATGTACGAGTTTCCATGGAACTGCATCCTACTACATTTTTCCAGGGACTCTGGGCATCTGTCCTCTACTTCTTAGCCAACATGATGGATTGCAGGCTTTTCTAAAAGAACTGCTATCCTCGGGGCTACACCTAAGAAATGAGGCACCAGGCTTCCCTGTTTGCTGACCTTGAAACAGTCAGGCATTTCTATCACCACACATGGCTTCACCCCAAGGTGTTGAGAGAACCTCTTCTCAGACCCTTCTCAGGCAACATCTAAGTTCATGCCACACTGCTAGTGTCTCCCTTCTGCCTGGTGATTGAACTCATAGCACTTTGGAAATTCTTCCTTCTTCTCAGTAGGGGAGAAACTGTTCTCCTCATCTCGGTGCAGTAGGGTTTATATTCCATGCTCTGAACACCTAGTAATAGGTATTCTTAGCTAAGCTATTTTTAATTTGAAGATAAAAAATCCCTTCTCAACAGAGCCTGGCTCTTAGAAGTCAAAAGTGCTTTGACGTTCAAACGATTGTTCAGCATTAGTTTTTAAAATGTCTAATTAGGAGCTCAAAATTCCAGAGGTTAACATTTGTTAGGTTTCTTTGTGTTCTCTTTCCTGAGGCAATGAAGCTCAGCTTTAAGATGTAGATATTAATAGAGGAGAGGATGCAGGATTTAAAACATATGTAGAAGTAAACATATGTTGGGTGTTTTCCCAAAATACATCCCACAGAAATGCATAAGGCAGAAAATGCCCTGTCATCCCCACCCGTTTCTGCAGCCATCGCCTCATTCACATACAGCGAAGGGGAGGGAACAGTCCTCCTATGAAAGGACAGGTGATTCTGTTGCCTTTCGTCCCTCCGTCAGGACTTTGTGTCCAGGGGCTCCTTCTTTTCCCCACATCATCTTTTTCTCTGTTGAGTCCCTTCTATTAGCATGTACTGGCTTTAAAATATCCCTTTCTAAACACACAAATCCCTCTTCTCTCTCCCTGAATACCAGAGTCATCACACAACTCCTTCTTTGATATTTCATCTAGTTTCTTACTGCTCACACTGAACATGTCTACACCTGAGCTGCTGATCTTTCTCCCCAGATCATGGCGGCTGTGCTTCCCAGGGGGGATAGGCTGAAAGCCTTCACTTTGTCCTTTGATTTCTTCCCCCTAGTCTTCCCCACACTTAGTCTCTTGGGAGGTCATGTAGGGCCACTTCTTGTCCCTTTCTTGTTCCAATGCTGTGGGCCAAACCATCACCATCCATTCACCAGTCCCGAGCTCCATTTCAATAGTCTAGTAACTGGAATCCCCATGGCTGCCTCTCTGCAGTCTGCTCCCAATACAGTGATCAGAACTGTCTACAAAACTGAAGACTCGGTACATCTGCCCAAACACCCCAGGGGCTCCCATCCCTCTCTGAGTAAAAGCCAGCTTCTCTACGGTGACCTATAAGATCCTACACTATCCCAGCCCCTTTCTCCTCTCTGAACTCATCTGTGACTTCTCTTGCCCCAATTCCCCCCACTCAGCCACCATCCTTCTGCCACTTTTCAACTACACCATCCATATACCACATCAGGATCTCCGGACCTTCTGTGAAAACCTTCCTCTTGTTAACTGTGCAGCTAACTCCTTCAACTACCTACAGTCTGAGCTCAAATTCTGCCTTATCCACACACCACCCTCAGCCCTGGCATGTGCTTTACCCTCTCTGCCTCATTCTTCGCTGTTACCACTCACCACTGTCTACCTCACTGTCTTTTTACTTGTTTATATCTCTTATTGTCTCTGTCTCCAAACAAAATAGAAGCTTAATGTGTGCAGAGAAAATATACTTGAATTTTCTCAACTTAGGAGCATTTTGTTTAATATTTTAGAACCGGGCCCCATATTCACTGAACACTTTTGTATACAGATAACTACAATACAGATATAAGGGCTTACTTAAATGAACAAATAATCTTCACTGTGGATCTATAAAGTCAACGATAGCGCTGATTTTTCTATGTTATGGACATCATATTCAATTGATTGTAACCGGAAAACCCATGTTTTTGACTTGTATATTTTAGATACACATGCCCTTTACTTCATGCTATTATATGTATTGATACTTAGCTTCTTCTTAAATCCACAGTTTCTACAAACTCTTCAGACTCCACATTTCAGTGTATCTGCAACTTTGTGCAGATAGTTTTTATATTAAGACACACACAAAAAAATCAACTCTGGAAAAACCTCATTTTAGGGTCACATAAGCTGCCCAGGACAATAATGTTCAGGTTTCAAACGATCGGAAGGGATTTATCCCGATGGCTGACAATGCAGTTTCCAGAGAACCCTTCAAGGAGCAAGACAGCAGCTGTGAAATCTTGGAGTCTCTCCCCTCTCCTCTATGACACCTTGATAAGGCAATTATAGCATAATTACCTTAACAAGTGGCATTACAGGAAATTATTGTCATTCTCCTGTTAAAATAACACATAATCATCGGCAAGTGAATTCTAGAATCCCCAATCAGCATCTCATTACCTGCAGTTGGCTCTGAAATAAGCGCAATTGGTGGGCAGTAACTGACAAGATACTTGAAGGGGGAAAATACGAAAGAGGACAGTCTGGAAAAGCAACAGGAAGACAACCAAGTTAACCCCCAGTGATCAAATTTGCAGTTAAGCAGCAACGTTTACGGGTCTTTAGAAAATGAGGCAAACCCAGCATGTTCTTTGTTTTCCATAACTATGTTTGCTTCCCTGTCCTGCCATCTTGATGTTTTCCAAGACAGTTACATTCTTCCGTGAAGCAGCAAAGTGTGACGTGATGTTCTGTAAATGGCACCATCCTCTATTGCATGTTGCTCAATAAAAAACATCTATTTAAACCATCCACTTCTTGATACTATAATTTGCTTGCAAATGTTGTTGTATTTCACAACCATAGACACTCCTTAAAAATAAGTCCTTATAAACCATCCAATGTCCCCTAAAGCCTCCATTTTTAATAAGGGTCATAAAGCAAAGCAATGGGATTGACAAAAAGGCATGAAGAGGTACCACTTGAAGATTTAAAATTTCTTTAAGGTCAAAAAGTACCAGAACTTACGGAGATGGCCACAGAAGGCAGGAGATACTCTTTCTCTTCCTTATTTCTTCATCAACGACTTTTAAGTTCCTACTATAGTGGATGCAGTCTTGGTGGTAGAGGGTGATGAGGACTAAAAATGTTTATTTTGGAACAACCTAATAGGATATAAGCTCCAATAAGCACAACAGAAGGCTCTGAGTGCAAAGTGCAAAATGAGTTTTGAAACTGATAGTCAACAATAGTTTACATTTTCACTTCCTGGGCCAATTGTGTTGTTTACACATACTTTTTGTTCTTATTCCGTTCTTTGTGGCTACATTCATTCCCCCTTTATTCACTGACTTTTATAGGATATGGAAGAGAAGAATTGAGAGATATGAAGTTTGGAGTAGAGGCAACTTGGAGAACCCCTGGCTTTGGGTAAGTCTGGGCTCAGAAAAACAGGTGAATAATGCTTCCATAAGAAAGTATTGGAACATCCAGGTACAGGACCAGTTCTTATGGAGAAGAATAATTTCATTGGGGAGCTGTTTAGTATAAAGGACCTGTAGGGTCTCAAGAAAAGATGCCGATGGCTGATCCACGGAGAGCTTTGGGCTGAAGATGCTAATCTGGAAATGATATTCACATAAATAACAACTGAAGCCATTGGCTTGCAAAGGCTTTCTGGGAAGACTAAAGAAAACGGGAAGAGAATGACATCAGGACTGTACATTGAACACTCATAACTGAGTAAGAAGCAGGAGAGGATTCAGCAAATGCCGCAGATAGGTCTTAGTGGACGGGCATGGCAAAGTGTGTGTTGGACTTGGCCACCAGAGGGTATCTGTGACCCTGAGAGCACAAGTACAGGAGGGTGAGGGGTAGAGAGTGGGGAGGCATTCTGGGAGCACAGGCAGGAGAGGAGGTAAATAAGATTGAAATGTTGGGCTCTTCTAGAAACACCCTTTAAAAACACATTGACCCTGGTTGAAATAATACGGTCAGCACAGAAAAGAAGAAGGAAACAAAAAGGAACACAACTATATTTCTTAGCATATAATTGAAGCTCAGCATTTGGAGAATCAATGTATATTCTGTTTCACACCAGGGGATCATCATATACTAACTTTTTTGGAGTCTTCCTTATTAATTTAACAGTAATATACAATGCTTTCCCATATTATTAACCATTTATTTGTTTTTTAAATTTTGCTTCTTTACTGGCCTCGGGCACCAGTGGGGTGTGACAGGGAAGGAGGAAACTCTCCGGGTTATCTACTTTACATATTGGATTGCGTATTAGAATAACTGCAGAAAACGTTTTGCTGCTAGAAGAAAATTTAAGAATTCTCATTCAGCAGGTATATAAATAGCTAATTTTATATCCAATTATATGTGTATTACTTGATAAATGCACTTTTTCAAAGTTGAATGGTCTTTCCCTAGTTATACATTTTTATTCCATAAATAGTACCTCCCAGAGCATGCTGGTGAAGGCAACCTTGAATATGTTGCAGGATTTGGTTAGTTGTTACTTTACTTAATGATGTCGCATCTATCCAAGTAATTAAAGTTGTGCTGTGTTTCTCTTTTTCATATTTTGAGAGATTGTCACATGAGGATTAATCCAGTTCCATAAAGGAGTTGTAAGTCTTCACCATTTTTCCAGTGATCTGTTGTAGTTTGTGTCATGTGGAAATGACAATTTCTTTGACAGATGAAAGAAGCCAATTTGGCATAGCAACCTGAGAAGGAACTTAAGTGCAGAGCTATTCTTAGATGAAATCTCTGACAATTTTTTTTCAATATTTTCTTGTTTTTTTCCAGATTTTTACTTTTCTGAAATAATTTCACTACTCATATGTTTTCTAAAAAAAAAAAACATAAAATTTACAAAAATTATGTTCATAAGCATAGAGTTGGGCAGTGTTTTCCTGTAAATATCCTCCCTGGATATTGTTTTCTGTTTCAGTTTAGGAATAAAAGTGTGGACAGTGTGAGGAAATTCCATGCTGTTCTCTAGTGCTGTGTTCATTCTTGTGCAGACAGGTAGGACATCCTGATGCTTAAAATGATGGATTCATCAACCAGACCTGCTAGGTCCAGTGCAGGCTGCATTTCTAGGTCAGGTGCCCTCAGCTCCCTGGGTCTCAGGGTCCTCATCTGTAAGACCGGGATGGTCATGGCAGTGAGATCACGGGACTGTGGTGAGGACGAACTTGGTAACATGTGCCTAGCACTGAAAGCCATGCCCCATATGTCTACCACCCTTCCAGTAAATGTGACTTGTCAGTCCCATCAAAATGGCATCAAGCAACTTGATGATATGCTTGCTCTCTTTGCCAAATGTAGGCATGCGTTCTCTTCCAAAGGAAGGTTTGCGGGCAATTCAAAAAAATAAATTTGCAAAAGGTAACATAAAGACAATAACAGCAATGGAAAGCATAAATTCCCAAAATGACTATTGAAAGTCATAAGCTGAGCTTGTATGTGTGCATCGATCTATGTATTTATTTGTCAGATTCGATTATGGGCTTCCTGTACTTTCAAAGTCCCTCAATAATCCCTACCAGCTTCTCCTTTTCTGTTCACAAATGCCAAGGCCAGATTCTTTCTTAAACACAGTGAAAACACCCCTCCTGTTTCCATTTGAAGAGACAGCCTTCCTGGGGGCTGATTCTCACTTTATTCTCCTCAAAAGACGTGGCAGTTGGGCTGTGGCAAACAAAGCAAGCCCTCACCTTCTAAATAAACAAGTTATGCTCTCCGAGTTGCTGGGACCCACTGCAGATGGACGGGCTGGAAACGTGGAGAGAGAAGGTCACGGGCGCCAGAATGAGTCTACGGAGCCATGAGGACCTGCTGCAGGCTTGCAAGCTCCGATGCTGATACTGAAGAGCAGAGTTTGGTCAACCCGGCACCTCTGTGCCCCTCCTTCCAGATGAGAAGGAGGAAATAAAATCTAAATCAAGTCCGAAGGAGTTTAAACAGGAAACCCCTGAATAACTGAGCAGCCATGGGACATAAAGACTCAGACTCCAAACACCACGAACGGAGAAGCGAGTGGACATGTCAGAATCTCTCGGGGGACACGGGGTCTCTCGTGCAGACTGGCACCGTCAGTAAAGAAATGATCACAAACGTTCGTGGTAACCAGGTTGATTAGAAAGAGGAAGAACACCAACATGTTTGAATGCCGAGCTCTGCAAGAGAGATTTAAAACTTAGGTCTTACCAGGGAAGGAAAATAGATTGGCATACATCCAAGTTCATGGTGGCGGGGGTGGGGGTTGGGGGGGAGGGGTGTGTGTGTGTGTGTGTGTGCAGGGGGAAGATTATCTGACAAAACAACGTAACAGCAAACAGACGAACAGAATCTTGTCTTTGATCCTGATACATTGTGTTCTACTCCTGATGTTAAAGGAACTGTGATTAACTAAGAATTGATTACATCAGTTCTCTGAAAAGGCCCACAAAGTCCCATACGCGCTCTCATGGTGAATAGCAAGCTGTCTGTTTTGTGATTTGGTTTATTAATATAAAATGTTTGACTTAATTTGTGAAAGCTTGAATTAGGGGTTTATTTTCATTCTTTACCACACACACCAACACTGTCCCATCCCTATGTGGCCAGCCAGCAGTGGGTGCGCCTGCCCGGGACTGCAGATTTCCAGTTCTGTCTGTGACCCCATGACCACATCTGCCTCCTCCTCAGGTGCAAGAGCCAAGGAACAAACACACAGGCTGCAGTCACTGGGTCCACACCCGCACTAACCCACCCCCGCAGGGTCCTCTGGCTCTCCACCTGGCTCTCCGCAGCCTCTCCCGGTTGGTTCCAGATTGAGGCAAGGAGGGAGGTGCTACTTTTTGGAGCCCCTCAAACCTTCACGGCACACGTGAGGGATGTCTATTCCAAACGCCGTTTTTAAATTCAATCTCAGCCATACAGAGGTTTTATTGTAGAGGAACCGACTCCTCTGTTAGAATAAAACCACCTCACATAAGGACTGAGTGAGCAAACCCTCTTAGATATTTCTGGTAATTTTTATCTTTCTTTTTAGGTTTTCACAGTTTGAATCCCTTTTCAGTGAATATATACAAAATCCTCTTTTTCTGCTTCCTTTTTTTTTTTTTTTTAAGATTTTACTCAGTTCATTTGACAGAGAGAGAGAGCACAAGCGGGGGAGAGGAGCAGAGGCAGAGGGAGAAGCAGACTCCCTGCTGAGCAGAGAGCCTGACGCAGGACTCGATCCCAGGACCCCGGGATCATGATCTCCGCAGAAGGCAGACGCTTAACCAACTGAGCCACCCAGGCGCCCCTGTTTCCTTTGTTTCACATGAAACAAGCTCTTCAATTAGAAACAAGGCAAAATTAACAGATGTAAGTTCATACAGAGCAAACAAAAATAATGGGATTGCTACGATGCCTACATTTTATCCTACAAAAATTACACTTCGGTTCCCCAAGACTGATGCCACTTTCTGGGCATGCTGTGTGGTTTCTTCTTCCAAACCACTACCTGCACCCAGACGTGGGACCAGAAGAGATTGTTAATGTCGCCAAGATCTGAGAGGGAAAAGGTGGGTATAACCGACTCTCTTAAGCCCCAATCGAGATCTGCACAGTTACATCCTTTCTAACCCCACACCCCAGCCCTAGACCTTTCCTGCTGTGGAGACAGATTCCGGGGGCCGAGGACTAAGCAGGACTCCCTGCCAGCCCCAGAATTGCAGAGTCTGGACCCACCGAGGCACATACATTGCCAGGGACTGCCTGGACATGGGGCTGGTACATTGTGGAAATGCAGGACACTTCACACCCCATGGAGTGTGGGAGAAGGCACTCAAAGATAAAGTATTCTCCCATCTTGTCCACCGAGGGACCGTCCCATCATGTGGCAGGTCACAGGACCCAGAGCTGGATGCCCCTGACACTGAGCGGTCAGCTGGTCTCATGCAAAGGGCAGCCAGCCTGGAACTGTGTCCCCGCGCATTTGATCTTCCTGCGTGCTTGTCTCACTTCCCGTGGCCTCACGCATGCTGCCTGGGTTTGCACTCACCTCTACAGTGTTAGTATGCAAGATTTTGCCTCCGTCCATTTTCTAGAGAACGTGCTATAAGAAAGTAATATTTTTTTTAAGTTTTATTCATCAAAGAAAAACAGGCCTTTTTAAAAAATTATATGAAATTAGCCTAAACTTACTTATTTATTAAATGGAATACTGAAGCATGCACTTCAGAATTTCTGAAGTTTTTCCCATAATATGTGCACTTTGAAGAGACATGTGAACTATTCAAGCACTTTATTGGTCTCTTGTTACCCATGATGAGCCAATATTTACCATATAATTATTTACGGCTTTGCTAATAATACGGGAACTAATAAAAATCTTTGTGTAGGCAGAGTAATTACATTGGGTCACCTTGAAGATTATATTATTAGTTGGCCTCCAGCAGGTGTTCATTTCATCTGATTTATATCATTTTTACTTATGTCTGTTACATTTCATCAAAGCATAGTAATTATGTAAATAGCAAAGTAAATTCTGCAGAATAACATAAAATGATAATCATAGGCTTGGTGAACATACGAATAAGGTACCAGTCCTCTATTCTCATGGTACAATAAATAAATATCTGAGAACTCTTCCCTATAAGTTACAGAACAGAGACATTGGCGAATGTTAAACACACAATACATATAAATAGAAAATAGAATTTATTATTCTGCTCACTTGAAAAATACATTGTTCCATTTATCAATATAAAATCATTAGATTTAAACACTTATCTGGGATGTGTGAAAGAAATATTTTTCTTAGGCTTGATTTAAAATTATCAGCTATGATTTTGCCTGCTCTTCTTGCTCTCATTGTTCAGTGCCAAATGTAATGCATTTCTGGGAGCCAACAACTCTTACACAGTCTCAGAAAAATAAAACTTGCTACAGATGAGACACGTTGTATTACGTTTCAGACTTAATTTTTGCACCACAATGTCAGCAATATATTCTGCTGTTGATACAGATTTTCCTTTCGTATATATAGTCAATTTTTAATTGGATTTTGTTTTATTCTTAAGGTGGGTTGTTTTTGAAAGCATCAAGTGTTGGTCATATCGTGAAACTGGGAAATAAGATCATCACAGGGAACATCACCCAAATTCAGAAAATCAACAGTTCCATGAAAAATAGGACTAGATTACATTGTCCAACAGAAAACAGACTATAAATCATTGTTATTAAGTGAGCCAACACATAGATTTGTTTCCATTATCAGCAGATCACTCAGGAGACAAGACAAAAAATGAAATATCTCCTCCTTCAATCTGTGTTACTCCTTCCCCCTGCTTGCATGAGCTCTCCACTACTTTATAAAACAACGGTAAGCATTAAAATTTTTAAAATACGTAAAATTCTAGGGATATTTCATCTTCTTCTTGATTTTTTTTCTTATTGATATTTCTAAGTCAGGTCACTCCCTGAGCCCCAAAAAGACATTAAGAATTCCAAATCATCTTCTTCCGCTTTGTTAACGCCTGGATATGTCCCTATCCAGATCTCCCTTCCTCAACCTCGGTGGATGCATGGAAAGATTTGGGTAGAAAAAAAGGTCTCCAATTTTTACAGAGCCTTGAAAAATATTTTCAGTTTTTCCTTCCCTGTAGAATATCATCCAATTTCAGACTCACTTTCAACCAACACACCACAACCTCACCTGCTGTTCAGATGCCACTTCTATTCTTTTCTTTCATTTCAAACAGCTTTAGCAGAATTAAACTACCTTTTCCACTCATCCACTAGAAATCTCCTTAGGTCCGAGTTGACATTTAAAATATTTAATAGGAGGGCGCCTGTGTGGCTTAGTTGGTTAAGCGACTGCCTTCAGCTCAGGTCATGATCCTGGAGTCCCAGGATCAAGTCCCACATCGGGCTCCCCGCTCTGTGGGGAATCTGCTTCTCCCTCTGACCCTCTCCTCTCTCGTGCTCTCTCTCACTCTCTCTCTCTCAAATAAATAAATAAAATCTTTAAAAAATAAAATAAAATATTTAATAGGAGATGGTACTCTGGTAACCAGCAATCAGAACAGACACCCTAACCAGCCAGAACGGGAATAAGCTGTTTTGGCTCTGGATCTCTACCCAGATGCTTCAGAGAGGTCTTCCTTATTGCTCTCATTTTGGGCTGTTTGTGCTCCCCCCTCACAACCACCACAATCCATACATTGAGTCCTAACCCCCAAGGTGACGGTGTTAGGAGGTGGAGCCTTTGGGGGGTGATGAGGTCATGGGGGTGGAGCCCCCAGGATGGCATTAGTGTCCTCATAAAAGGGACCCCTTTCCCCAATTGAGGACACAGGGGAGCAGACACCATCTGTGAACTGGAAAATGGGGTCTCACCAGTCACGGGATCTTCCGGCACCTGGATCTTGGACTTCCAGCCTCCAGAACTGTAGGGAATAAATGTTTGCTGTTACAATCACCCAATCCATGGTATTTTTGTTATAGCAGCCCGAACTAAGATAAGCTCCTATTATTTTTATGTTGTATTATAATTACATTTGCTTTGAACCTTATGACCACAAATGAGTTGTAAACCCCTTGAAGGTTCAATACATGCTTATCTTTGTGACACCTCAATTCCTGAAATATGAAAGAGAGACAGAGAGAGACTAAAAAAAAGAGAGAGAGAGAAAATAACATTTTACATAAATATTTGCTAAATGAATAGACTAAGATATGTCTAGAAAATGTAATTGAGATTTTGGTGGCCATTTCCATTTTTAGGAGTAGCAATCAGGTCAGATGAGAGTCCAGTTGTGGTTTAATGATATAATTCAGAGGAAAAATTCATCAAAACATTTACTTGGTATCCTGAAAGAAAACAAGCTGGAAACGTTCTTTCTCTGACGGGGAAGACACTCACTTGGGGAAACACATCAGAGGTCCAGAGGCAGGGAAGCTGACATAAGCACTTCTGTGACCTAACACAACACCCATGCGAACTCTTCTCTGCCAGGGCAATTTTGCTTAGTAATAAATTTGGTCTCTGAATCTTCTAATGAGACCCCCAACACTAAATGTGTATCACCTCGACACGGACAGGAGTTTCCATGAAACCGAGACAATACCAGGGAAGGAGAAACATTGTGGCCATTTCTCATCCCCTTCCAGGGCGGGACCTGTGTCCCAATTCCAAATGATGGAGCCAATATCCCTTTCTATCTCTTGGTGTAGTCATCATTGATTAGGTTTAGCATTTTCTAAGAGTGTGAGGAGATAGAACAGGAGAGAAGCACTCATGTCTTACCCGTGCACAGACACCAACATCTCCAAAAGCAAGTTGACGGCGTCTGCACCCTCAGTTCTTGCACAGTGACCAGAGAATGCACCTGCAAATGATAATTTGGGGGCTTTGTGTGGAGGCAAACTCAGTATGTGTGATTGCATAGTATTAAAAGGTGCTAAATGCCATGGGATATTTTTTAAATTATAAATTGGGAAACTATAGATTTTGATGGGGTGAGTGTAAGAGCGAGCCTCTCCTGCGCACGCCAGGGAAGAGGAGGCCATCTGAGAGCCTGGAGGGTGTCTTGCTGGGCACCCACTTGGCCGCATCTTGATCTCCAACTCCCAGCCTCCGGAACCCTGAGCAGTACATGGCTGTGGTGTCAGCCTCCTGTCTGCGCTATTTTTTACGGTGACTTGAGCCAAATCAGACACCAGGGAAATGCAAAACTATGACCACAGAGAGATCTACTCTCCACTATTTCTCCCACTTGGTACCACTGAAAACCCCGGATATTATACATAAAGCAAGCAAATGAAGACTCTGACGGGGAAGAAAAGGCAGTGAACTCTCAAAGGATCATAGGACCCAAAGACAAACACAGCGGTGACTCCCTGGGCTTTCCGTTTGACTCACACGTTCCAGACGTGTTGCTGAGGAAGCCAGCATCCCAGAAACACTAACAAAAAAAGACGATCGAAAACTTGGAAACGAGCAGCCTGCCAAGACAGACCTCTTTAGGACAATGATGGTTGCATGCTCAACAAGCATCACAGAAAAGCCTGTGCCCGCGCAGGAAGAGGTCCGCAGGGAAATGCAAATCGGAGCTGCGATGGGACACCTCCATGCACCTGGTGGTGCCGTCCAAGTGCAGAACAGCGACGCCGCCAGGTGCCCATGAGGCCGGGAGATACTGGCTTCCTCACACAATGCGACAACCACTCGGAAAAAAAATTTGGCCCAGATTCTTACAAAATTAACCATGCCGTGGACCAGTGACCCAACATGTGCACTCCTGGGCATTTCCCTCAGAGCAAAGACTTTTGTTTCACACCAAAATAAAAACGCGTGCATGAATGTTTGCAGCAGCTTTACATTCATCATCAAACCCTGGATCAAGGCGGAAGTCCTCCAGCAGGTGTCAAGGCACAGTGGTCCACATGCACCCTGGAGCATCACTCAGCACCAGAAATGAAATAACCCCCAAGCAGCCCAGGAATCCGGACAAACCGGGAAGGGGCTGAGGGCTGAAAAAGCCAATCCCAAGGGTTGCCGACTGCAGGACACTCTTTCTGGGATATCCCTAGAATGACGCCATTCTAGCAAGGGAGAGCGGGTGAGGGGGGCTGGGGTTAGGAACCCAGGGGCCGGGGCAGAGGGGAAGTGGGTTTGTCTCCAGAGGGCCACACAGGGATGTCCACGGGGATGGAAATGTGCACCGTGACAAAATAAAAAGTCTGATTTCAAATACTCTCGTTGTTTCCATAGAGAAAGGCTGGAAGGCTGACGAGGTAGGTGGCACTGCCGCTGAGGAGCCGGGACACTGGCTGGTCCCCTGGCGCCCAGCCCCGTGAGCGTTCCCATCACCAGCTGCCGGAGAAGGTAGTGAACGTAAGTGCAGGTACTGCGTCAAAGAAAACAGTAAGAAGCTGGAGAACAGACGCTGAGAGACAGGCATGAGGCTGCAGGCTTCCCACCAGAAGACCAGCCCGGCCCCCAGGGTGACACGAAGCCCGACAGGGGGTCGACACCCCACCCCTGGAGACCGCGCACGGGGCCGCTCTTTCTGAGTGACACGAGCCGGTCACACTCCGGGAGCCACACTTTCCCACCCAGTGACCGGTCCAGAAGCAACACTGCTTACCACCTTGTGATTCTTACCTGTGACGCGCATGCTGTGATGTTAGTTCATACGGGATGCTTTCCAAAGGCCCCCGCACTGGAGAACCTTCTAGAAGCTGGTATGTGTGAGGAAGCGCCCCTCACCTTCCTTATTCCAGCAACCAGCACACTCCTGGTCAAGGCCTCTGCTCGGCCCCGAGGTCGTGAGCTCTCTGGAAAGAGGGACCTGCCTGTTCGGTCCCCTGCGCATCCTGTCACTCCCCACAGTGCCCAGCACCCGGCGTGCTGCGTGTACGACGGGCAGCGTCCCAACAAAGTGCCGAGGCCGCGGGGTTTGCACAGTCCGGAGCCTCCCCGCAGAGGTGCACACGGGAGCCAGGGAGGGTTACTTTCCCTGCAGCTGTCTACCACACAGGACGGGGACCCACAAGGGCCTGGAAACGTCCGTCCCGTCTCAAACCCAGTTCAGCGTCCTGCCGGAGACTGGCTGGGACCCCCATATCTGTGTCCCCAGTCTTCCACCCAAGGACGTGCCGCGCCGCTGGAAAGGGTCCTGGCGTGAATCCACGCTGCGGTGAAATGCAGAACGGGTCTCTTTGCTTTATAGACAGAGGATGAAATAAAATTTTATTTCTCCTCTGGAATCAGCCTTGTTATGAACAATGAGAAACTACCCGTGAGACTCAGGTTTACTGCACGGGAAGTCAGTGACTCCTGTGTCGTGTTCACAGGCTCCTGTTGCCGTAGTTTGGTAAGTCCAGAGAGAAGATGAATCTGAAAAAGGAACTGAGAAAAGCAGAATTCGTCCCATTAGCCTTGCCCGAATGCCACCACCTTTTCTTCCCCAGCAAGGATCGGAAATGCCTTTCTTTCATCCACTAAGAAAAGAGAGAATAAGGATTGCATCAAACAATCAGGGAGAAATGGTCACTGATCAAAAAAACCAGAAGGAAGGAAGTGAACATCTTGTTGCCTACGTTCCAGAATTTCCACTTTGCCCCGTCAGTGCGAGGTGGGCTGCAAGGGAGGAAACCGTCTTCCACGACTAGGTTAGCTCTTCTCCTGGGGGCGGGGGCTCCGTGGTCGCCGTGGTGGCTGTGGTCACTGCATTCACCGTGGTCCCTGGCCCAGGACTCCCAGCAGTGGTTCAGGCTTCTCAGCCCGACCGCTGAGTCCTTCCTGCCGTCAGCCAAGTACAGACACAGGCGACTCAGTGCGGGCATGATGGGGCGTTTCGGGGAGAAGAAATTCAACTCTTCAGATGAGCAAGAAAGAAGTCTTTCTAAAATATTTCCAACTTTGATCCACTTATATTTTAATGCATTTGGAATAACTAAAGCAGGGGGCCTCACTGGCTGAGGTGTCCTGAGACCTTCAAAGACACTTGCTTGTTTCTCTTGCTTCTGATAACCGTGTCATCAGAGTTGCAAATGAAGAGAGAAGTCCGGACAAAATGGTTGCATGCAGAGCACTTTGCAAGGCTCAAATCAAGTGTTTTTTCACAGTTCACAAGAAAGAAGGAGACAAACCCACCAGCCCTGAGTAGTAGGAATGCATTTGCACACAACCGAGGCCGCTCCCCAACACACCCAGGGGAGACTGGTGAAATTATAATTTTATTACCCAGAACAAGGGTTGCACGGTGGTTTGAGAGAGACTGTCATTAACTCTGTCTTCTCAATTTTTCACACAAGGGAAGGAGAAACTGAGAAATGTTAGTTTGGCCCCTTCACACTTAGGGTAAGGTCCTTGTTCTTGATGATTAAGCACTGTAATTACAGACTTCCCCCACACCTGTTCCAATATGCGGAGACTCAAGACATCACATCATTACCTCTCTCTCCAGGTTGCTGTACGAGAACACTTGTCACGTCCTATTTCACCAACCTGAAATTTTTAAAAATGAAGCCAGAAAAAAATTAATATTAAATTAAAGAACTCCTGGCATGCATTCTGCTTTATTGCAGGAACGTCCTACTTCTTCGTCTGGGGATCCTGAGCTGAGAGTGGGGACTCATCCTGCAGGAAGGCACGCCTCCCCCAGCCTGGCCCTCCCAGCTGGCTCCCACACCTTCGGTTGTAGGGTTCAACTCTACCTCCACGGCAGAGACCAAGGAGCCATCACAGAGGGGACACAGGAGATGGGCTTCCCCTCACGTCCCCTGGCTTAACTGTCCCCTCCCGTCACACAAGTGAACACAGCATGCACACGCACACACCCTACCTCACACCTGGGTGCAGGGGCTGCATCTAGAACTAGCCCTCCCCTGGCCTGCGAGGGTCCCCCCTTTCCTTGTGTGTCTCTGCTCATGATACCTGCTGAAGGATCACAAAGGCAGTGAGGACACAGAGGCTCAGTGATGTTCTTCCCCCCCAAACCTGTCCATCTTGTCCCCAGTCCCAAGGAAACTCCTTCCTCCTAAGACGGAAGCCCCAGCTCATTTCCTGCCCCTGGGATAATCACTAAGAATATCCACTGCATTGACTCCATGGTTAGGAGGCGCCCCAAACACTTGCTTACCTCTTTCTGTACTCTCTGCTACGGGAGTGACCATGGTTTGCCCATAGCCATGCACTGACCCCCTGTGCTGCATGCCCAGTCCCTGCAGACCCCAGCTTATGCTGATATCCACCCAACAGGGGCCAGGTCTGACCACCACTCACCGTGTCCTACAGCACCTGGCCTGGCTCGGGTCTTTGAGTGGGTCCAGATATGTAAGACCAGTCTTCCCCTGTGGCTCTGAACAATTTGAGAATAAAAAGGGCCAGGAGAGACCCAGATATCACTTGCACTGTTGATATAGGCCAGGATTGGGTTAGCGGCTTGATGTGAGAGCCACAGGACCAGCTGAGCTCCAGGTTAAGAGACAGACAGATGCTTCCCCAACGCTGACTCCTATTGGAAGAGGAATATTGTAAGACTCAACATGATCTGGTGACATATTATAACGTTGGCTCACCATGTTCACATAACCTAATGTTATTAGTTATTTTTTGCTATGGGAAGAAACATGTTTATTACAGGAAAAAGTAGTTCAAAATAACTGAACTATTTTTTAACTAATTTCCTATACTTACTTTTGTCTCTCTTCCAGCATTGTATAGGGGTATGTTGGTCATGATTTGGTTTATAATTCGATCTGGGAGTTTCATAATATATATTTTTAAAAAAAGATCCTGACAGAAGTGAAGGAGAAATGGAGACCACCTAGAGAGATAAGATACTGTATGTGTCAACCTGTAAAATCTTGGGTTTCTCTCCCTGTACAGGGGAAAACAGTGTCTTCCTTCAACTGGATGAAAGAAAATGGCTTTAGGTTCGGTGTCAGCAATTGTCTCAAAGTCTAAGTTTAGAAAGAAGGAGGCATGGATGTTGGGCAGCAGGTGGATTTTTATCATTTTGGAGGGGTCCTCCTAAGATAGCTGGGAAGCGAGGACCTGCCCGGGAGAGGATGCTCCCTCGTCCTGGGGGTAGAGCATGGGGCAGGCATTCTTCTGACCAGACATCTTTCCTGTACTTTGAATCTGAAGGATTCAGTTACAGTGAAGGCAGAGGGACATTTAAAGATTACCTGCCATGCTTTCCGTGGAGTTGAGATCCATGGTGGTAAGCGGCCAGGGGCAACATCCTGACATGGTGGTAGCAGATCAGACCCTAACCAACCTGCTGGTAAATTCCTTTCCTGCTTACAGCATCAGAGCTGGGTTTGGTTTTCTGCAACCAAAGACATAAGCAAGAAATTCCACCTGAGCTTCCAGGATGGGACAGGGTTTGTGTAAAAAGTGAACAACCAGGGAACCGGCTAACGCATGCGACAGGGCTAATTATCTACTCAAAAGCCATTATGCAGTTTTGAAATCAGTAACAGGGTTGCAAGGTTTTGTATTAAATAACTCGATTCTGGTATCAAACATGCTTTATTTGTCTTTATCACTTTAGAGTTTCTAAGGGGAAGAAAATATCTAAATAAATCTTGCTTTGGTAATATGTATCAGTAAGAAGAGAAAAATCATATTTTCTATGAAAAATTATATTACTAATATTTACATATATTGTTTTGACGTTGTAACTTATTATTCTTAAGTCAGGTAAATTTTTTGAGAATAAAACACATTTATATTATTTTCAATAATGGCAGTAAGAATACTGGAAGTCAGTTATATTTTCTGTGTACATGAAAATAAGAGACTATAACTGAAAATCTTGTTAAAAGCGTAACTTATTTTTCCATGGAGTTACTGAATAGCATCTTAAACTCTGTAGGAATGCTCAGAAAACAACCTTGTTAGAAAAAGCCTATTTATGTTTTACTACTTCTCGATTTTAAATTATTCATTCTTGCAAAGCATACTTCTACCGCAGTTCATTAATTTTGGGAATCTATAGGTTTGTAGAATTCGATTTCTTTAATCATGCATGTAAAATTAATTATTAGAAGGTTTTTGTTTTGCTGATTTCAGCAAGTGCGTGGAAGCACACAGATAGCCTTCAGCAAAATATGTAACGTTTAGCAGAAAAAGGAAATATGATTCTTGCTTTTTTCTTAAAATGAATTTTCTGTTTCAATAACTTGTATTCAAATCATTAGGGCAAACATATCACTCTATTTTCTTGTGTTCATATTCTCAGCAGAAAATTGGAAAGAACAGCACTTGCACCCATCCTAAAATATTTAACCTTACCATGCGTCATGTCGGTAAGCTTCCTAATCACGTGGGCCTGTTTTCCACGTAAAGGCATATTAATTAAAGGGAATTTTAAGTAAGTCAAGCGCTTGTATCAATGATATTTTCACCATTAAACACATAGTTTTAAAAAATCTAATGTGAAAATGATCACAGGAAGCATTGTAACCCAGAGAAATAAAATTTTATTTGGATTCAAATATAGTAATAACTTCCTCACCTTAAATGCGAATGACACAAAATTCTGGTAAGTAGGATTTGAAAATGTTGGCTCCATTTTGTTCTATTTTTTAGGACAGAGACAACTATGACTGTGGAATGCAGATGTTATAAAGAGGGAATGTGAAGGAAACAGCGCCAGAGGGGTTCCTATCAAGGTCTTGTAGGACGCAGCATAAACCAGGGGTTGTGTGGAGGATGATGAGTAGATCAGGGTGAGACTCAGTTCTGAGGCTCAAGGCCCCAACATGCTGCCTCCCGCAGCAACACCGATGGGTGGACATGACCAGCCCTCCAATCTCCTGACCCAAGGCTCAGAATGCCCTGTGCTCTCGCCTTCCCATTCAAGCAAGATGATATACAAATACACTAATGGTGTGTGTTGGTTTCTGTAACCAGATAGCTGTGTGTACCCTTATGCTTTCTTTTTGTAAAACTTTTATAAAAATACTGTAGAGAGCATTCTTATTTCATGATTCCCCTTTTTCATTACAAGAATAAGAGCATTGATCACAGCTGGGGAAACAGAAATTCAAGAAAGATGGGGGAAATTCCATGGCCCCCTTCATTGCCTTTCACTGGTTTTGTAAAGCCACTTGGGACTTCGGCCTTTCCCATAGCCACCCGCAGGGGGCAGGTGCACGGCGCAGGTGCATGGGGCAGGTGCACAGCGCAGGTACTCGGGGTAGATGTGGCTCCCTCCCCCCTCCATCCCCAGGCTGCTTCTGTTGTCTCTGCTCACCTGCAGCAGGAACCCCTCTGAGTGCATCACGACCTGATTTTCTGAAAATGATGAGACAGGAGAACTCTCACACTTTTTCTCTATTTCCTTTTTTTTGGGGGGGGTGGTACGGAGGGGGCAGTTTTCAGATAAAAGGAAAAAATTAAAAACTGGGGTGCCTGGGTGGCTCAGTCGTTAAGCATCTGCCTTCAGCTCAGGTCATGATCCCGGGGTCCTGGGATTGAGCCCCATGTCAGTCTCCCTGCTCAGCCGGAAGCCTGCTTCTCCCTCTCCCACAACCCCTGCTTGAGTTCCTGCTCTTGCTATCTTTCTCTGTCAAATAAATAAATAAAATCTTTTAAAAATTTTTGAAAAATTAAAAACTTATTTGAAGTTGGGTTGGGGGAATTTTTGTTAGAATCCTATTGATTCTGAACATAACATAAAGAAGGATTGAGTGGACGGGCTTAGAGCATTGAGCAAGAACCTGTCCTAAATTATTTATGAAGCTAAATGTCTCTGGATCTTACACATGTAGCCACACAGCCTAACAAAAATAACTTGGAATAATACAAACTGTATTTTTGATCCAACAGAACTCTGAATGACAAACAGTTTCTTAACCAGATGTCCTCTGAGCCTGTGTATTTATTGGGAAATTAAATTCTTTCTTAAATATTCTAATTACATACTGAAATTCTCTCTTCAGTTTCCTTTTAATTTCCCTGTCTAATGACTCAAATAGTTGAATATTCTTTCTATTATGTTCTTTGCTTTCTTTTCACTTTCAGACATTTGCTTTTGTCTCGAGTATGGCAAGTGTTTTTAAAATTAAATTCCAGGGGGCGGAGCAAGATGGCGGAGGAGTAGGAGACCTGGCTTTCGTCTCCTCTCGGGAATTCAGCTGGATAGGGATCAAACCATTCTGAACACCTACAAACTCAACAGGAGATCAAAGAAAAGAAGAGCAACAACTCTCTGAACAGAAAAGCGGCCACTTTCTGGAAGGTAGGACGTGCGGAGAAGTGAATCCGAGGCGATATTCGGGAGGATAGACGGCGGGGGAGGGGCCTCCGTCGGCCGCTTCTGGCAAGTGATAGAGCCACGGAGCACAAAATCGGAAATTTTAGAGTCTGCTCCGCTGAGGGACGTCACTCTGGTGGCGAAGTGGGGGGTGGAACCCTCGCGGGACAGTGTGGTCTCAGGACCCTCGGGGTCACAGAAAGACCGGGGGTGCCTGAGTGCGGCAGAGCTCCCAGGTATCGGAGCAGGGAAGCCGGCTGGAGAGACGGAGCCCAGGCGCGGGCTCTCAGCTCGGGGTTGCTATAAACCGTGATCCGCGGCACAGTCGGGCCACAGCTCCTCCAGCAGGGACCCAACAAGCGGCAGATCCGGGGAGACTCACCTTCTTCCCCCGGGAGGAGAGGTGCGGGAGCGCACCGCGGGGATCTGCTGGGTTTGGAGACTCCACCCGGGGTCGGGTGCCAGATAGAAAGGCGCGGTCACAGGCCGGGTGAGCGCGGACTGCGGCCGGAGACCGGGGAGACAGGAGTGACTGACGGCTTTTCTCTGGGGGCTCGCTGAGGAGCGGGACCCCGAGTTCTCGGCTCCGCCGGGGCGGAGACTGGGAGGCCGCCATTTTCACTCTCCGCCTCCAAAGCTGTACGGAGAGCTTGCAGGGAACAAAAGCTCCAGAGAGCAAACCCGAGCAGATTACTTAGCCCGGACCGGCAAGGGCGGGGCAATTTTGCCTCCGGCAAAGACATTTGGGAACCACGGCAACAGGCCCCTCCCCCAGAAGATCAGCAAGAACAGCCAGCCAAGACCAAGTTTACCGATCAATGAGAACGGCAGAACTCCAGCGCTAGGGGAACACTGCACATAGAATTCATGGCTTTTTTACCATGATTCTTTAGTCTTTCAAAGTTAATTATTTTTTTTAACTGTCTTTTTTTCTTTTTTCCTTTTTTCTTTTTTTTTGAATTTTTCTTTTTCCCTTTTTCAACCAACATCTTATCAATCCCTTTTTTAAAAAAAAACATTTTTATTTTTCATTTTTAAAGTCATATTCTATCCCTTCATAGTAGTTACCCGTATTTTTGGCATATATATATAAGTTGTTCTCTCCTTAAAATCTTGAGATAGTTTCTTCTAACAGATCAAAATATACTCTAAATCTCTAGTGTATGGTTTTTTTCTACTCCCCTGCCTGATCACATTCTCTCCCTTTTTTCTTTCTTTCTTTTTTTTTTTTTTTTAATCCTCTTCTTTCTTTTTTCAAACAACTTATCAAATCCTTTTTTAAAATTTTTTATAATTTCCATCTTTACAGTCATATTCCATCCCTTCATCATATCAACCCTTATTTTTGTACATATATAAGTTTTTCTTTCTTTAAAATTTTGGGAGGGACTTTCTTTTAACAGACCAAAATACACCCAAAATCTAGTGTGTGGCACTGATCTATAATCCAGCCTGATCATATTTGATCACATTCTGTTTTTGTTTTGTTTTGTTTTGTTCTGCTTTTGTTTGTTTTTATCTTTATCTTTATCTTTTTTCTTTTTTTCTTTCCTTTTCTTTTTTCTCTCTTTCCCTTTCTTTTCCCACTGCTTCAGGTCTTTTCTGATTTGTTTAGAGTATATTTTCTGGGGACGTTGTTACCCTGCTAGCATTTTGTTCTCTCATTAATCTATTCTCCTCTGCACAAAATGACAAGACGGAAAAAATCACCTCAACAAAAAGAACAAGAGGTAGTACCGACTGCCAGGGACCTACTCAATACGGACATTAGTACGATGTCAGATCTAGAGTTCAGAATCATCACTTTAAAGATACTAGCTGGGCTTGAAAAAAACATGGAAGTTATTAGAGAAACCCTTTCTGGAGAAGTAAAAGAACTAAAATCGAACCAAGTAGAAATCAAAAAGGCTATTAATGAGGTGCAATCAAATATGGGGGCGCTAACTGCTAGGATAAATGAGGCAGAAGAAAGAATCAGCGAGATAGAAGACCAAATGATGGAAAATAAAGAAGCTGAGAAAAAGAGAGATAAACAACTACTGGATCACGAGGGCAGAATTCGAGAGATAAACGATACCATAAGATGAAACAACATTAGAATAATTGGGATCCCAGAAGAAGAAGAAAGAGAGAGAGGTGCAGAAGGTATAATGGAGCAAATTATAGCAGAGAACTTCCCTAATTTGGGGAAGGAAACAGGCATCAAAATCCAGGAAGCACAGAGAACCCCTCTCAAAATCAATAAAAATAGGTCAACACCCCGACATCTAATAGTAAAACTTACGAGTCTCAGAGACAAAGAGAAAATCCTGAAAGCAGCTCGGGAGAAGAGATATGTAACCTACAATGGTAGAAACATTAGATTGGCAACAGACTTATCCACAGAGACCTGGCAGGCCAGAAAGGACTGGCATGCTATATTCAGGGCACTAAATGAGAAAAATATGCAGCCAAGAATACTATATCCAGCTAGGCTGTCATTGAAAATTGAAGGAGAGATAAAAAGCTTCCAGGACAAACAAAAACTAAAGGAATTTGCAAACACGAAACCAGCCCTACAACAAATATTGAAAGGGGTCCTCTAAGCAAAGAGAGAGCCTAAAAGCAACATAGACCAGAAAGGAACACAAACAATATACAGTAACAGTCACTTTACAGGCAATACAATGGCACTGAACTCCTATCTTTCAATAGTTACCCTGAATGTAAATGGGCTAAATGCCCCAATCAAAAGACACAGGCTATCAGATTGGATTAAAAAACAAGACCCATCGATATGCTGTCTGCAAGAGACTCATTTTAGACCCAAAGACACCCCCAGATTGAAAGTGAGGGGGTGGAAAACCATTTACCATGCTAATGGACACCAAAAGAAAGCTGGGGTGGCAATCCTTATATCAGACAAATTAGATTTTAAACCAAAGACTGTAATAAGAGATGAGGAAGGACACTATATCATACTTAAAGGGTCTATCCAACAAGAAGATCTAACAATTGTAAATATCTATGCCCCTAACATGGGAGCAGCCAATTATATAAGGCAATTAATAACAAAAGCAAAGAAACACATCGACAACAATACAATAATAGTGGGGGACTTTAACACCCCCCTCACTGAAATGGACAGATCGTCTAAGCAAAAGATCAACAAGGAAATAAAGACTTTAAATGACACACTGGACCAAATGGACTTCACAGACATATTCAGAACACTCCATCCCAAAGCAACGGAATACACATTCTTCTCTAGTGCCCATGGAACATTCTCCAGAATAGATCACATCCTAGGTCATAAATCAGGTCTCAACCGGTACCAGAAGATTGGGATCATCCCCTGCCTATTTTCAGACCACAATGCTTTGAAACTAGAACTCAATCACAAGAGGAAAGTCAGAAAGAACTCAAATACATGGAGGCTAAAGAGCATCCTACTGAAGAATGAATGGGTCAACCAGGAAATTAAAGAAGAATTAAAAAAATTCATGGAAACCAATGAAAATGAAAACACAACTATTCAAAATCTTTGGGATACAGCAAAGGCAGTCCTAAGAGGAAAGTATATAGCAATACAAGCCTTTCTCAAGAAACAAGAAAGGTCTCAAGTACACAACCTAACCCTACACCTAAAGGAGCTGGAGAAAGAACAGCAAATAAAGCCTAAACCCAGCAGGAGAAGAGAAATAATAAAGATCAGAGCAGAAATCAATGAAATAGAAACCAAAAGAACAGTAGAACAGATCAACGAAACTAGGAGCTGGTTCTTTGAAAGAATTAACAAGATTGATAAGCCCCTGGCCAGACTTATCAAAAAGAAAAGAGAAATGACCCAAATCAACAAAATCATGAATGAAAGAGGAGAAATCACAACCAACACCAAAGAAATACAAACAATTATAAGAACATATTATGAGCAACTCTATGCCAACAAATTAGATAACCTGGAAGTAATGGATGCATTCCTAGAGATGTATCAACTACCAAAACTGAACCAGGAAGAAATAGAACACCTGAACAGACCTATAACCACTAAGGAAATAGAAGCAGTCATCAAAAATCTCCCAAAACACAAAAGCCCAGGGCCAGATGGCTTCCCAGGGGAATTCTACCAAACATTTCAAGAAGAATTAATACCTATCCTTCTGAAACTGTTCCAAAAAATAGAAATGGAAGGAAAACTTCCAAACTCATTTTATGAGGCCAGCATTACCTTGATCCCAAAACCAGACAAAGACCCCATTAAAAAGGAGAATTACAGACCAATATCCCTGATGAACATGGATGCAAAAATTCTCACCAAAATACTAGCCAATAGGATCCAACAGTACATTAAAAGGATTATTCACCACGACCAAGTCGGATTTATCCCTGGGCTGCAAGGTTGGTTCAACATCCGCAAATCAATCAACGTGATACAATACATTAACAAAAGAAAAAACAAGAATCACATGATCCTCTCAATAGATGCAGAAAAAGCATTTGACAAAGTACAGCATCCTTTCTTGATCAAAACTCTTCAGAGTATAGGGATAGAGGGTACATACCTCAATATCATAAAAGCCATCTATGAAAAACCTACAGCGAATATCATTCTCAATGGGGAAAAACTGAGAGCTTTCCCCCTAAGGTCAGGAACGCGGCAGGGATGTCCACTATCACCACTGCTATTCAACATAGTATTGGAAGTCCTAGCCACAGCAATCAGACAACAAAAAGAAATAAAAGGCATCCAAATTGGCAAAGAAGAAGTCAAACTCTCACTCTTTGCAGATGATATGATACTTTATGTGGAAAATCCCAAAGACTCCACCCCAAAACTGCTAGAACTCATACAGGAATTCAGTCAAGTGGCAGGATATAAAATCAATGCACAGAAGTCAGTGGCATTCCTATACACCAACAACAAGTCAGAAGAAAGAGAAATTAAGGAGTTGATCCCATTTACAATTGCACCCAAAACCATAAGATACCTAGGAATAAATCTAACCAAAGAGGCAAAGGATCTGTACTCAGAAAACTATAAAATACTCATGAAAGAAATTGAGGAAGACACAAAGAAATGGAAAAACGTTCCATGCTCATGGATTGGAAGAACAAATATTGTGAAGATGTCAATCCTACCTAGAGCAATCTACACATTCAATGCAATCCCCATCAAAATACCATCCACTTTCTTCAAAGAAATGGAACAAATAATCCTAAAATTTGTATGGAACCAGAAAAGACCCCGCATAGCCAGAGGAATGTTGAAAAAGAAAAGCAAAGCCGGCGGCATCACAATTCCAGACTTCCAGCTCTACTACAAAGCTGTCATCATCAAGACAGTATGGTACTGGCACAAAAACAGACACATAGATCAATGGAACAGAATAGAGAGCCCAGAAATGGACCCTCAACTCTATGGTCAACTAATCTTCGACAAAGCAGGAAAGAATGTCCAATGGAAAAAAGACAGTCTCTTCAACAAATGGTGTTGGGAAAATTGGACAGCCACATGCAGAAGAATGAAACTGGACCATTTCCTTACACCACACACAAAAATAGACTCCAAATGGTTGAAAGACCTCAATGTGAGACAGGAGTCCATCAAAATCCTAAAGGAGAACACAGGCAGCAACCTCTTCGACCTCAGCCGCAGCAACTTCTTCCTAGAAACATCGCCAAAGGCAAGGGAAGCAAGGGCAAAAATGAACTATTGGGACTTCATCAAGATAAAAAGCTTTTGCAAAGCAAAGGAAACAGTCAACAAAACCAAAAGACAACTGACAGAATGGGAGAAGATATTTGCAAATGACATATCAGATAAAGGGCTAGTATCCAAAATCTATAAAGAACTCATCAAACTCAACACCAAAAGAACAAAGAATCCAATCAAGAAATGGGCAGAAGACATGAACAGACATTTCTCCAAAGAAGACATCCAAATGGCCAATAGACACATGAAAAAGTGTTCAATATCGCTCGGCATCAGGGAAATCCAAATCAAAACCTCAATGAGATACCACCTCACACCAGTCAGAATGGCTAAAATTAACAAGTCAGGAAATGACAGATGTTGGCGGGGATGCGGAGAAAGGGGAACCCTCCTACACTGTTGGTGGGAATGCAAGCTGGTGCAGCCACTCTGGAAAACAGTATGGAGGTTCCTCAAAAAGTTGAAAATAGAGCTACCATATGATCCAGCAATTGCACTACTGGGTATTTACCCCAAAGATACAAAAGTAGGGACCCGAAAGGCTACGTGCACCCCGATGTTTATAGCAGCAATGTCCACAATAGCCAAACTGTGGAAAGAGCCAAGATGTCCATCAACAGATGAATGGATAAAGAAGATGTGGTATATATATGCAATGGAATATTATGCAGCCATCAAAAGGAATAAGATCTTGCCATTTGCAACGACGTGGATGGAACTGGAGGGTATTATGCTGAGCGAAATAAGTCAAACAGAGAAAGACATGTATCATATGACCTCACTGATATGAGGAATTCTTAATCTCAGGAAACAAACTGAGGGTTGCTGGAGTGGGGGGTGGGGTGGGAGGGATGGGGTGACTGGGTGATGGACACTGGGGAGGGTATGTGTTCTGGTAAGCGCTGTGAATTGTGCAGGACTGTTGAATCTCAGATCTGTACCTCTGAAACAAATAATGCAATATATGTTAAGAAAGAAAAAAAGAAGAAGAAGAATGTAGCAGGAGGGGAAGAATGAAGGGGGGGAAATCGGAGGGGGAGAAGAACCATTAGAGACGATGGACTCTGAAAAACAAACTGGGGGTTCTAGAGGGGAGGGGGTTGGGAGGATGGGTTAGCCTGGTGATGGGTATTGAGGAGGGCACGTTCTGCATGGAGCACTGGGTGTTATGCACAAACAATGAATCATGGAACACTATATCTAAAACTAATGATGTAATGTATGGGGATTAACATAACAATAAAAAAATTAAAAAAAAAATTAAATTCCAGACACTTTCTACAAAAAAAAAAAAAAAAAAGTACAGTTAATCTGACACCCTGAATTATGTTTTCTTCCTCCTGCTAGGATTTTGTTTTGCTTCTGGCAAGCAGCTAAGGTAGATGCAGATCACCTTAAACCAGGCTGGGATTGCACTGATTCAAACATGGCTTTTAATTTCAGGAAGCCTGGTCTATTTCCTGTTATCTATTTCCTGTTAGCTGGCACAGTGGTGAAAACCCCAGGGTGTTGGCCAGAACCTTCCCCTTTCCTGAACTGCAGTTTTCACCTCCTAGCCCCAGAGGGTCACCCGAATTCTGCTCAGCCTCTCAGTCACTCAAGCTTTGTCACTGGGCCTCTTTCTTGTTGAGATTCTCTACTGCTCCTCCTTTCAAATTAAGAGAATCTCGGGGCAAAAATATGGCCTCATATGTCAGCCTGGCTGCATACTCCTTCCTTTGGGGGACCCTGACCCATTCTCGTGTTTGATAGCTCTGATGCTTTCTGTTATGGGCTAAATCATGGCCCCAAAATTCAAATACTGAAGCCCCAATGTGACTGTATCTGGAGACGGGTTCGTTAGGAAGTAACTAAGGTTAAATAAGATTAAAAGAGTGGGGCCCTGATCTACTAGGTCTGTGATCTTGTAAGAAGAAGAAGAGAGAGGTCTCTCTCACTCTCTGCCATGTGAGGACAGAAAGCAGCCGTCTACAATCCAGAAGACCATCCTCAAGAACCTGGCCATGTTGCCGCCCCGGTCTCAAACTTCCAGCCTCCAGGGCTGTGAGAAAAGACATTCCTGTTGTGTGTCAGGGCAACCCAAGCTGACCAATACCCCTTCAGGTAGGTGTCTCAGCACCTGTTCCTTCTTCCTAGCCTTTCTCATTGTTGGTGGGAGGGCTGGCCCCTTAGAAACGTGTCTGCTGTAAGAAATAGGTTTCCAGGGCTGGAAATGATCCCACCATGGGAGCCCCCATCCTGAGTCTTTACAAAGGACAGAGTTAAGTTTCTCAGGGCAGGTGTTTAATAACCTCTGAGAAGCAAGGAAGGAGTCATCATAAAGTCATAAAATACAGAACATTTGAACGGAGCACACACAAAACTATATTTAATGTTTGGCATATTTTTCCACCAGAAAATGGAATGGATAGCACCCTTTTTCAACCATGGTGTGACAGGAACTGAGAAGGGTCTGAGAGCTTACTCTGATTGCAAGGTAACAAATTAGCCTGCTCTAGTTTCATAGATGCTGGAGAAGATGAGTCAGAGATAAAAGACGATTTATCATTCAGAGCAGTAGCAGGTGACAGGGTGTTAATGCTATTTGCCTAAGCTCCAGCTCCCACAAACACACATGGTGAGGACTGTTCTTCTCCGCATGGGTACACACAGTGTTCTGTGTGACAGTAGAGGGGCCCTGAGCCTCGGGACCCCACGAGTCTTCTAAAAGGAGCAATAAGCTTGGCCGCCCCTGGCCCCAGACGGAGATGTTTTTCAGCTGGACAGTACGCAAGCTCCCCTCTGCTCCAGAGGCGGATGCAACCTCTGTCTTTTAAGGCTATTGACTCTACGACCATCCTTGAAAAGACAGTCTGGACCAAAGGGAAGTCAGTGCCTTTGCTTAGAAGATGTTCAGAAACACAGGAGACCCATGGAGAACAGCCTTTCAACATGGAGGAGGAAAATTTTAACCCTGACCAGCCCACTCAATACAAATTTACTGAGTTATGCATACAGCTGTGTATCAAGCCTATAGTGTGAGTAAGATGGATATAGTCCAATGCCAGGAACCTTGGAGACCAGAGAAGGTAAATTGAAGTTAATTGAAATGTGCCCATGATGACTCATTCACTATGTTCACAATGCTTTTCTATTTGGTCTTATGTTTTGTTGGTGTATGGAGGTAAAGAAAAATTTATTTCTAAAAAACATCATGAGTTTACTAATAACTTCTATTCAACCCTGTTTGTTGAATAATCTGTGAAATTCCTCAAGAGAGAATTCTCCTACCACGCGTATTCCAGGAGCATAACCTTCCATATTTTGAAGGGAGTACACTACTGGAATTTTATTTCATACTGGTCTTTGGCCATAGAGCTCTAATTTGTAATCTAGATAAATGAAATCTGTGTCTACATTATTATTACATCAAATATTTTGTCATTTACCTAAGTGCTTGATTATATAATCCCACTGAAATAAGTCAAATAGATTTTTTAAAAAGACCTAATGTTTATAGAACAGTTTTTATTTAATCTTTGTAACAAAGCTTCGAGGGATGAATTATTTTCATTTCCATCTTACAGGTACCCACATGGAAAGTAAGAGCAACTATACAACTAACTCTAGATCATAAATGTTAATAAGTGACTGATGAAAAATGACTTTCTCTTCACGTGTTTGTAATGCCATCATACTATTACACTGATAATATTTTATTTTCTAAATTAGGTGCAGGTTTCTTAACTACTTAGGTACATAAAAATAGGGGGAAAGACTTCCATACACGTTGTATATTTAAACAACTCTGAAGCTCAATATGATTTTGTTTCCTATAAACACAGATTAAGAAACACTGACTAGGGGCGCCTGGTGGCTCAGTTGGTTAAGTGTCTGCCTTCGGCTCAGGTCATGATCTTGGGGTCCTGGGATCAAGCCCCGTGTCGGACTCCCTGCTCAGCGGGTAGTCTGCTTCTCCCTCTTCCTCTGCTCTTCCCTGCTGTTCATGCTCACTGTCCCTCTCTCTCTCAAATAAATAAAGTCTTAAAAAGAAGAAAAGAAAGAATCACTGACTAGTGACATTTCTACTCACACCCAAGAACCTAGCTGGACAAATAAACAAGCTTTAGGTTTTACCAATCTTAAACAATTTAGGTGAACAAGAAACTTTTTTTCAATGAAGAAACAAAATACCAGATTAATAAAAACAGAGCTAGTACATATAACTACATTTGAATTCTCTCTGAATTACTTCACATAATTTTGTGACATGAAATGTATGTAATGTCACCATCCTCCAATGGGGGGGAAAAGTACCTACCATTTAGCCAAGAAGCAAATTTGAGATATAAAAGACATAAACCCAGTTTTAAACATTTTCTTCTTGGTGTGGCTATCTTAAAGCAACCTAAGTGTCCACTGATAGAGGAATGGATAGGATAGATGTTGTGTGTACACACACACACACACACACAAATATTATGTAGCTGTAAAAAAGGATGAGATCTTGCCATTTTGACAACATGGATCAACCTAGAGGGTATTATGCTAAAACAAATAAGTCAGATTGACAAAGATAAATAACATATGATTTTACTCATATGTGGAATCTATAAAACGAAACAAATGAATAAGAAAACAAAAAGCACAATCAGACCTATGAACACAGAGAACACACTGATGGTTGCCAGAGGGAAGGGGAGTAGGATGGGCAAAATGGGGGAGGGGAGTGGAAGGTATAGGTTTCCAGTTATCCAATGAATAAGTCCCAGGAATAAAAGGCAAAGCACAGGGAACACAGTCAATGATATTATAATAGCATTGTATGGTGACCGATGGTGAGCATAGCATAGCGTATAAAGAAGTTGGATCATGGTGTTGTACACCTGAAACTAACGTAACGTTGTGTGTCATCTTATTCAAATTTTAAATTTTTTAAAAAAATAAAAATAAATAGGGGCACCTGGGTGACTCAGTCAGTGAAGCGTCTGCCTTCAGCTCAGGTCAGGATCTTGGGGATCCTGGGAGTGAGCTCCCGCATCGGGCTCCCTGCTCAGTGGGGAGCCTGTTTCTCCCTCTGCTTCTCCCCCTGCTTGTGCTCTCTCTTTCTGACAAATAAATAAATAAAAATCTTTTTTTAAAAATAAATAAATAATAAAAATAAATAAAACAAAGTTTTCTTCTATGGGAAGTGCCATAACCAAGTGCATGGCTACCAGCTCACTGTTCATTTCAGAGCCCCAGGTGATGTTCACCCCAACTCCTTATCTTTCAACGCTACTCTGAGTTTACAAATTGATTTTTCGTATGTAGCACACAGAGTCCTGGCAGGAAATGATGGCACATTCAAGCTGAATAAAGGATGGTTGATAAAGTGAATATTTGCCAATAATGGTTGAGTTTTGGAAAGTGATGAGGCAACGTTGGTGCAGTAAACCAGAGCTGGTCACAATGGGAGGCTGTTACGGCCCCTAACCTGTGGGAGTAGGAGAGTGGTTACCAGAGCCTGGGGACGGGTTAGTTCCCTATGCTATTTCCACTCTCTTAATATAATAAATAGAGGGGCACCTGGGTGGCTCAGTCAGTTAAGCCTCCCTCAGTCCCTGCCCCTCCTCCTTCCCTGCTCACGTGCTTGCTTTCTCTCTCTCAATTAAATAAATAAATAATAAGCAGCATTGGAAGAACATTCCTTGGGATGAGTTGCTTTGCACATTTCTGAATAGTTTCCTCAGGAACATTCTTAGTTGTGTAATTACACACTCAAACCTCACTGACATCTAAACAAAAGCCACCTCCTGGTGGCACGTTTGGGGCATTTCTGCCATCACCCTAAAGATTATGGCTCATTGGGTCCCATTTGGCACTCTTCTACCACGGACCCTCCAGGACTCTGATCACTGAGTTCCCTCAAAGGCCACGTCCCCTGTATCTACCTCATGAAGTGGAGGAAGTGCACCAAGGGGGGCGGGAAGCCACCTGCTCACAGGGCTGTCGCATACAGGACAGCTCCACTGGAGAGTCACCCACACGTTGTGAGGGACGGTGCTAAACCAGTGTGCCCTGAGGTCACTGAGATTTCAAGTTAATTTATCCCTATAACATTATCCAGCCTATGTTTACATAAACAGCATGTGAATACACGCATAAAAATTTATCAATAGTAATGGTAAAATCACAGGTTTTTACATTTTTCTTCCCTATTTTTTATGTGTTTGAGGTTTAAAACAATTAACATACCTGGTATTATATGGATACATGATTTATGTATATATGCATATTTTTGAATGAACTTCATTGTTGAATTTGTGACAAAAGGGCCCTTGGGAAGGCCCCTGTGGGCAGATCCCAACAGATACATGAAAAGCACCCAAATGCTCTAATGAAATGATAAATGATGTGCTTATAAAGAGGAGACATCTAGATACAGCTAAAGCAAAGACAAGGATTTTCTTAGTAGCATGCTATTTTACTTTGAAAGGAATTTTCTGGGAAACACAAAAATGATTCAACTTCCCCATTCCATCCTACCTGTAACAAATTTGGGACATTCAGATTTTGACTGGTGGTTCAAAGATTCAGAAGCTCAATTTTTAATTTCATTACCAAATGGAAGGTGAGATCCTTGAAAATTTTAAAATATTCAGCATATTCTCCAGGAACAGCCTTGAGGAAGGCTATACAACATAAATGCAAGTGATATCTTCAAATTGTGTCACATGTTCTTGACATGAAATCACTCCATTAATACACATGGGATGATAGGTATGCGATGTTGTATTTGATCTGGAACCGCCTTTATCATAGGTGAACTGCTCACACGCACACTCTGAGTCAGCATCTTATTGGTGGTGAAACTCGTGACGCTCTTCTTCCTCACACAGTAATTAACCTTGTAAGAGTTTTCCATGAGTCTCTGCCTCAGGGAGGAAGGTGAACTGGGTAGGCTCCCTTTCAAAGTTTCCCTTTGAAAGAGAACTACTACTCTTCATAGCAATAATGCTGATCCCTTGATATCATGGTGGTAAGGAGATCCTGTACTGGTTACCACACTGACAGGTAAGAGATGTGTCTAAGATCACATCATGAAGGCTTATATGAGACAATTATACTGGAAGAAAGTACAGTTTTTACATTGGGGAAACAAAACACTTGTTTGGAATTAAAGGCATAGTATTCATTTAGTAACACAAAGCACATGGATTTCACACCTATCAGAATGGCCAAAATCCAAACACTGACAATACCAGATGCTGGCAAAGATGGGGAGCGACTCACTGCTGGTGGGCCTGCAGAATGGAGCAGGCACTTTGGAAGACAGCTTAGCAGTTTCTTACAAAACTAAACATACTCTCACCATATGATGTAATAGTTGTGATCCTTGGTATTTACCCAAAGGAGTTGAAAACTTATGTCCACCAAAAACCTGGTCACAAATATTCATAGCAGCTTTATTTATAATTGCCAAAATTTGGAAGCAACCAAGATGTCCTTCAGCAGGTGATGGATAAATTAACTGTGGTCCATCCAGACAACACAAGAATATGGATTCTCCCTGGAGTCTCCAGAAGGTGCACGGTCCTGCCAACACCTTGCTTTTAGCCCACTGAGACCCATGTTGGACATCAGCCTCCAGAACTGTAAGATAATACATCTGCATTGTTTTAGACCACCAAGTCTGCAGGAATTTGCTGAAGCAGCCACAAGAAACTCATACCGTATCCCAAAAGAGGGAATGAGTTGGACTGTCCTGCAGGTGACATTGGAGTATCAGGGGGAAAAACATGAATTATTTAATAAATGGGTTTGCTAGAACAGGGTAGCCACATAAAATAAATGCACACATGAAGTTGGATCCCAAACCTACTTCTTACATCAAAACCAATTCCTGTTGCATTAGAAGTATTTTTTAAATTAAGTCATACAATTATTAGAAGAAAAGCATAAGATACATACTTTAAACCCCTGTGGTACTAATTTGAAATTTAAGAGATCCATAGCCATTAACTCATGATTTCCTCTTTCAGAAATTTGTTCTATTGATTTATGTTGTATGTGCAAAATTGTATCTGTTTTGGCTTCATCTCTGCAAGCTTTTTGTTTGTTTGTTTTTTTGTAAGAGCAAAAGATTGCATGTTATCTAAATGTGTATCTACAAATTACTGGTTAAATAAGACATGGTAGTAACTTCATACAATAAGAAGATGATAGCTGTTTATGTACTCATAAAAATGATTTCTAAGACATCTGCTGAAACCTGAAATGCACATGTGTGTATGTATTCAGACAACACAGACCCATGTGAACACAGACCACACTAAATACTTATGTTGGTCACCCCCAGAGTGAAAATCAAGGAGCAGAAAAAAGGGGAGTTATTTTTATTTTTTTGTATGTTTGAGTTTGTTCCATGCACACTTACTGACTTTTTAAAAACATTAACTTATTTGAAAAAGAAAAGGAGAAGCTAAAGCAAAGAAAAACCACTCTTGAGAGCAAATTAATCACATCCACGGATTGGAATTTAGACCATGAGCCACCAATGTACAAACTTGAATTTGTTCTAAACCAACATTTGAACAATAAGCAACAATTCGTTGCCTACCTGATAGTGTTATTTCCTGATCAAATAGCAAATAATGTGCACTTACAGAAAGCACCTGGAAAAGTGTTTGTGCAGAAGATGACCGTGTCTCACTTATGATGCAGACAGAGTCCCCAGGCCAGCTCCCCACTTTACGGTTTCCCCAAGACACACACACGACACATGGGCCTTTCTGTTTTCAGAGTTTGGGTACTATTTAATGTGGAGACAGAGATACAGCGGGAAACTGGAAAACACGGAGAAGTTACAAAGCTATGTCATCTTTAATGTGGACCACCCGGGAGTGTGGTTGTTGGTAGAAGATCATCTTGCTGAGCAGTTGGCCAGAAGTCTGCAGGGCTCCTGCTCTCACTCCTGAGACCGAGACTTTTATTCAAACATACAAAGAAGCAATCCACAAACATCTGTTGAGTGAGTGAGCAATAAATGCACGGATTCTACAGCCTTCTCTGGCCTTTGGTGGACCTTGAGAACCATCTGATTCAGGAGTCCAGGCGTCCAATCAATTTGGCTAAAGAGGCAGCCGTGGAGAAAGACAGGGATAGATCCTAGCCCACCTACATGCGCCCTGAGCTTGCGCCCCTCTGCATCTGGGAACTTCCAAACTGGGTGGTCCAAGGCTCTGAGCCTGGCAGGAGAATGCTCCCTGGGGGGCACTGAAGAGACATAAACAGAGCAATTGCTTTGTAGATCTGAGATTTTAGCCAAAGCTTGTAGTAAGGCAGAATAAATAATAATAATACAAAGATTTGGTGATTTTCCCGAAAGACTATTGACGCAAATCCCCTATTTCTTGACCCTTGAGCCCTGGAGTGAACCCTGCCATGCATGCCCAATGGAAAATGGAAAGAAGACCCGCGTGGAGTCAGTGTGAAGAATGAACTGGAATGTGGGTCAGCCATCTGCTCAGATCTCCAGGATCCGGCTCCTGAGAGCGGCTGAACTCTTAGAAACTAAGAGTTTTAGAATTCGATAATCTCCTTTCTTCCTCCCGCTTGGGAGTTCACTTACCTTATGTGTGATTGTGTCCTAATTTCTGCCATTCTAAACCCACCCCACCTTCCTACTCCCCAATATATTCTATTATACTTTCTCCATAATGATTCAAATTTCAAAATATCCCCTAAATCAGATCATTCTTCTAGGAAAAATGTTGAAAATCTATACCATCACCCTCATCTCTGATAAGACCAGTGCATGCCTTAAATTGGGGCTTGGTAAACTAACACCGTGGGCCAAGCCCACCTGCCTGACCATTTGGATGAAGTTTGCTGGGGCACGTCCACACTTGTCCGTTTAGGTTTGTGGCTGCTTTCACACCCCAAGGGGAGGCCCGAGTGGTGGGGACAGAGACCATCAGATGGCCCGCCAAGCCTGAGATACTTACTATCTGGCCCTGTAGCAAAACGTTTGCCAGCCCTTGTTTTAAAGACTCACAGCTTATGTCTTATTTTATTGGTCTGGGAATAATGTCATGAGTTTAAATCAGTTTCAATTGCTTGAGAACCGACAAACTATATTCTGAAAGCTGGAGTCAGTGATCACCTAAGGACACTAGCTGACCTCCGGAGGGGCAGCCACAGCTTCATGACCCCAGCTGCGTGAGTAAATGTCGTCTGTCTGGGCCCCAGTCTCCCAGCCTGTGACACGGGCTTCAGGGTCACTTGAGAATTTTACATAATAATGTATACAGATAGGGAGCCCAGCATTTGGCACATATTGAAGGTTTAAAATGATAATTTTTTAATTTCTCATGATAGACACACACACGTACATATGCACACATCACTCACTGAGATGGAAAGTGAATATCCTCCCTAACATAATTATGACGTTACCAACACAAATTTACACTCGTAATTGGTAAGAGTATTGGAATAAGTCTGTCCTGGCTTCTTGTCGAGATTTTGCCCATGATCTAAGTAAGTTTCTGTCCAAGAGAAATGAAGAAGACAGAAAGAAATGCCATGTTAGCATTCTGGGTATTCCACTGGAGGGCTGGAAAAACAGAAAATATTGCTGTGTACTATTACTTCACACTAGCTGCTAAAAGCCACAGTTAAGATTTTAAAAATAGCAAATTCTGTAGAAAGTCTCATTATATTAGGGTAACATGGCATTCTCCACCTCCTGGGCAGACAATGGGATATTAATCTTCACAGCAAATGATATGGTAAGTGAATTGGAGAAGAGGGGGAAGAACAGACAGGATCTGCATGTTGTTAAAGTCCTACCATGAAATAGACACTGGAAATTTACATTCCGAGACACAAGGAGAGAAAAAAAGACAAAGAATGTTTAAAAAACACTTTCGGTAATGTTTAAAATGTACCTCGTTTTGGGATTCATTGATTTTTATTCTTTAAAACAAGGCTTTTTTATTTTCAAATATGACATGTGCATTATTCAGCCAACTAAAGAACAGTATAATTTGTTGCCAACTCTATCATCAATTCTGTTTTAATCTTCCCTGGGTACTGGAGTAAAACATGCTGAGCAGTAGATTTCCTTTGCTGTGGCAGGAGAAATTTACTAAGCAATATTGCTCCTTTTCCTGGAGGTTTTCAGATCTGCCTTTTCCTCTGGAGCTCACCCTTCTGTGGCTGTGGGATGCAGCCGGGTGTCTGGGAACTGCGGCATGTCACAGTGTGTGCTCCATTGATTAACCATGAAAACAGTAATGGAACTGCCATTGATCCCTGAAATGGCTCCTCCAAAATCCTTTAGGACGTCCACAGGGTCACTACTCATGTTCCGTTGTGAGGATAAGCTTCAAGCTATCTGACTGCTTGCTAACCGCCACCTGCAATAAACTGCTTACCTTTCCATTACCAGCTTAACAATTGCCTGCCAGAGTGGAGTGTATGAAAAATAGATTTAAAAAAAGCTCCCAAACTTTGCAATGGCAAAAGGAGTCATTTGCACGAACGAGTTTGAGAATTTTCAGTCTAGAAAATAACTCTCATGCTCACCGGGAAGTATAATGTGACTCAGTCTCTCATTTTGAATTTCCAGAATTTAACAGTAAAAAACTGACTGCCTGGGTATGCCACTTTTAACTTTTCAAGGCACTTTCACATTTCCTCTACTTGCTTATTTCTCAGGGTTTTTATATAGGGACAACTTCTAAAAATAAGGAAACTAGAAGAACCATGAAAGACAATGGACTCTGAAAAACAAACTGAGGGTTCTAGAGGGGAGGGGGTTGGGAGGATGGGTTAGCCTGGTGATGGGTATTGAGGAGGGCATGTTCTGCATGGAGCACTGGGTGTTATGCACAAACAATGAATCATGGAACACTATATCTAAAACTGATGACGTAATGTATGGGGATTAACATAACAATAAAAAATTTTAAAAAATAAAAATAAGGAAACTATGTGAAACTATGTCTAAGAAATATTAAATGGCTATGTAAGAATCACTAAAGGCAGAAATCTAGGTCAGATTTGCCATCTACCCACCCACTCACCCATCCATCCAACCAACCCTCCATCTATCCATCCATCCATCTATCCATCTATCCACCAATCTATTCATCCATCCACCCACCTGCCATCCACTCACCCATCCATCTACCCATCCATCTATCCATCCATCTATCCATCCATCCATCCACCCATCTACCATCCATCCATCCATCCATCCATCCACCCACCCACCCATCTACCATCTACCCTTCTAACCCAGCAAGTTTCTTCACTGAGACACTGACAAGTACAATGATGTATATAAATTTTCTTTTCCTATTATTTCAACCAAATTCATGGTAGTTTAGCAACAACAACAAAACCTATGCATGATCCAGGGAAATCCAGGAAAAGTGCCTTATCAATACAGAGAATGTATATGTATCACCATGTCTCTCCACCACCAGCCTGAACTATTTTGTGTGAGCATCAAGAGCAAGCAAGTTTATTTCTTTTGAAAGTAAAGAATGTTTAGAGTCACTTAAGTTAGAAGTGTTATGATTGCTGTGAAAAATGTGCAGAAAATGATATACCTAGTCTTTGGTGAATGGTTCTATTCCAATGCACAATTTTTTTATTGTTGTTAAGAACACATAACATGAAATCATGCTCTTAGCAAATTAATAAACCTTTAAGTGGACAATATTTATTTAGCAATACTATATTACATAACAATTACATGTATATATTGTTATATCGAACAATATAGTATTGTTAACTATAGCACAATATTGTACAGCTGTTCTCTAGAACTAACTCATCTTGCTTAATTGAAACTTTATGCCAATTGAACAACATCTCCCCTTTTCCCCCAACCCCTGCCCCTGGAAACTGCCATTCTACTCTCTGCTTCCATTAGTGTAACTATTTTAGATATCTCATACAAGTGGAATCACACAGTATTTTTCTGTGACCAGCGTATTTCATTCAGCATAACATGTACCAGGTTTATCCATGTTGTTGCATGTGGCAGGCTCTCCTTCTCTTTTAAAGTTGAATAATATCACATGGTGTGTGTGTGTGTGTGTGTGTGTGTGTGTGTACATCCCCACGTTTTCTTCATCCATCTATCCATCCATGGACATTTAGGTTTTTCCATATCTCAACTATTATGAATAACGCTGCAGTGCAGTCCCAATAACATGGGAGTGCAGATATCTCTTCAAGATCCTGATTTCAATTCTTTGGGACATACACCCAGGAGTGCAATTGCTGCATCACAAGGTAGTTTTATTTTTAATTTTTTAACTAAAATCTCATGCTGTTTTCCATAGCAGCAGGACGATGTTATACACTCACCGATAGTGTGCAAGGATTCTGACTTCTTTACATCATTGGCAACACGTATCCGTTTTTTAATACTAGCCATTCTAACAGGTGTGGGGTGATATGTCACTGTGGCTTTGACTTGCATTTCCCCAATGATCAGTGATGCAAACACTGTTCCATGTACTTGTGGCCATGTGGATGTCTTCCTTGGAGAAATGTCTATTCAAATGCCAGCACAAAGACATATAGACCAACAGAACAGAAGAGAGAGCCCATTAACAAACCCACACATATGTAGTCAGTTGATTTTTCATTAAGAATACACAATACAGGGGCACCTGGGTGGCTCAGTCAGTTAAGCGTCTGGCTCTTGGTTTTGGCTCCGGTCATGATCTCAAGGTGCTGGGATTGAGCCCCGAGTCAGGCTCCACGCTCAGTGAGGAGTCTGCGTGAGGATTCTCTCCCTCTTCCTCTGCCCCTCCTCCTGCTCTCTCTCTCTCTCTCTCTAAAATAAATAAATCAATCTTTAAAAAAAAAAAGGAAAGGAATACACAATACAAAGAGCCAAGAATACACAATGGAGAAAGGATAGTCACCTCAGCAAATGGCAGTTGGGAACATACCCGCATGCAAAAGAATGAAATTGGACCCTTAATTTAAACCACACACAAAAATCAACTCAAAATGGATGAAAGACTAAAACATACATCCCGAAACTGTAGAACTCCTCAAGGAAAACATATGAATCTTTTTTTTAAAGATTTTTATTTATTTATTTGACAGAGAGAGACACAGCGAAAGAGGGAACACAAGCGGGGGGAGTGGGGGAGGGAGAAGCAGGCTCCCCGCGCAGCAGGGAGCCCGATGTGGGGCTCGATCCCAGGACTCTGAGATCATGACCTGAGCCGAAGGCAAGATGCTTAATGACTGAGCCACCCAGGCACCCCTGGAAAAAGCTTCTTTTTCTTGGTCCACTGGTCTTGGCAATGAGTTCATGGATGAGAGCAAAAGCACACATATTTTGAAAATAACACTGGGATACTTCACCTGCAGAGGGAAAGCAACTAGGGACACGTGGGGAGCAGGGAGACCCCTAGGAGGGTCATGTGGCCAGTTAGGAGAGGCTCAGTGGTGGCATCAGATCAGCAACAGAAAGATGGAAAGAACTTAGCAAATTGATCTTCACATTGGAGGCAGAATCCAACAAAACCCCAAAACCACAATCTGAGTGGGGATCCCTGCTGCTTCTGTGACTAACACAACATGATAGAATCCCGAAGTCTGTCCCTTAGTTTCCATAAGCTTCAGGGTCATTACCTGTAAAACAAGAACAACAGATCATAAGTACTTTTTCAGACTGATGTAAGGATTAGAAATGACGTGTGTACAGCACATCTTAGGATTGCAGCTGTCAGGTAATATCAGTTTATCCACTCCGTCGTTCATTCCTCCATCCATTGACTGGGGTGAGAGTTAAGATGTAAGATCTTTTTCATCTTTCCTTTGGGCATTGAGGTTGGTTCCCACCCCTGATCCCAGAGGAAGTTCATGAGTAGGTGCTATCAGGCATTTCAGTTTGCGGTAATAGGAGGGAGGGAAAATGAGCCCTTTAAGGGAGCTTCCTGGAAAGGACAGAATAGACTGCAATGTCAGAGACTTGGATGAAGCCGGGGGCCATGGTGGGCTGTCATGTGTGGGACAGGAGAGAAAGCTGGGCATGAGCCAGGGGTCAGACTGTCAGCCATGCCGTATGGGTGGGGAAAACCCAGAGAAGCCTGGCAAGTGGAGCTCTAGAGTTGTTTTCTCCTGTCTGTCCTTAGGGTGTGCTTGGAGCCAGTGACTGGCCTACTGGTCAGTTCAGCCCAGAGCAGCTGCATCAGGCCATGGTCATGTCTCTTTTGCACACCTGAAATGTTCTGAAACTCACTTCTAACATACATGCAGATGGAATTCTGTTCGGTTGTTCCTTTACTGCTTACCACATGTGTTTGAAATTTAGGTATTCAAGCTGTTGTGGCTAGGTTAGGGTGGCTGCTTAAAAATTAATTCTGTGCAAAACGAATATTAATTCTGTGCAAAAAAATTAATTCTGTGCAAAAAAAATTAATTTTGTGCAGGTGCAAGGCAGACCCTCAGTCTCCACCATGTCTCCTGCCACAGTCTAGAGACCCCACACATCTAGAGACCCCACAGGTGTGGTCTTGACCATCTACTCTTTAACAACATTAGTGGAGGCTGAGCAGTTTTTTTCACAGTGTGATATCGATCCCTCTGTTTGTCAAATAAAAAGAACACCAGACTGGGATTAGGATGCATGTTTGTCTGAGTCACAGTTCTGCAGATGATCAATTGTACTTTTAAAAAAAAGCTATTAGATGGTGACCTTTTCCAATAAAATTATTAACATGATCTTCTTCCAGAAAAAAAAAATCATGTCATGTTGACTCGTATCGTGATGTTTAAAAACAGAAAAATCATCACATGGGGGGGCAGTAATACCTAGTAGCCATGGGTTCAAATCATGTATGTTGAATACATTAATGATTTGATAAACATGGATCTGATGGATTAGGTGACCCCCCCATGGTCCATTTTACAATCACATTTACAATTAAGAAGTAGTTGTGCATGAAGTTTTGTGTTTTATGGTCAAGGATTATTTATTTTGAAAAGCAATTCCTAGAAAAAAAAAAAAAATTCTGTGCATTCTGTCCTCAATCTAGCAAGTGTAGCAACTAGCTAAAAGTTGACATTTCTCTCTCTTCTCTCAGCATTTCAGCTGCTAAAATAGAACTTCATACAACATGAACATGATTATACCCTCACTTTTTTTTTGTAAGGACATAATTCTACCTGTATTTTTAAAAATATGTTTAAAAGTTTATAGAATAATATTAAACCCCAGTGTTAACTATTTTATTTATTTATTTATTTATTTATTTATTTATTTATTCCAAATGTTAACTATTAAATGATTAGTTTATGCAGTATTTTGAAGGTATCCAAGATGGTGCCACCTGAGGGAGCATCAGAAGGGAACATCCCAACCTCTGGTCCCTGAGCCACAGTCTCCCAGTTTACGTGGACTAGGCATACACAGTCAGCTCCCCTGTTCTTTATTTCTGAAAATATAAGATGCATTTTGATCATTTAATTTAAATCAATAATTAGTAAATGTGTTTTGTGTAGAAATGATTATACCTGAAGACATGCTTGGAATGAAACGACTAAGATGTGAGCTTGGCACCTCCTACCGGTAGATGGATGCTCCATCACTGAAATCAACATATTTCTTCAAATATCAGTGTTAGGAAGGCTTACACAAATCAGTCAGGGACTCAGTATGGGAATAGATGTGATATACATAGATTGGGTGTGTATATGCATATATATATATTCACATAAATACATTTGCACACACACATATTCATGTGGGATTATATGTCATTTACACACACATATACACTGGTGTGGGAATGTGTCATATATAGACACACACATACACACACACACACGTGTACTAGTAATGGAATATATACATGTATGCGTGCACGGGGTGTGTATAAACCATTTCACAAATAAGTCTTCCCCTGGATCCTAAAGCAAACCGAACTGTGCTGATCATGCAGAAGCAGGACAGGACACCTTGTCTCGGGTTTGCCTGCTCCTAAACGGTCTCTAAGACAAAGAATCTAAGAGACTGCCCTTCCTTAGCGCTTTTCCAATGGAGCTGAAAGGTCAATCGACAGCCTTGCAAGAGACCTTCCACTCTAGTGAGGCCTCTGCCTTGATTCAGACACCAAATAAGCCTGAGATCATCATCTGTTCTTCCTGAGTGCCTCCCGACCCCGCACCTGAGCAGGCTGCCTGCTGACCAGAACTCAGGCTCATGGCCACCCCACTGGGGTCTCCTCCTCCCAGGGGCCTGGGGCGTCACTGGGCCTGGCCTGGATGGGACCTCTGCTGGACATCACTGTGGACCTCAGGAAAGAGGGCCCAAGTAATGGAGAGGTCCTTGCCTTAAAGACACAGTAAGCAGGTGGGAAAATTACCCCCGAGAGTTACATATAGAAACTACAGAGAAGAATAAAGTGTGCACAAACCAAAGCTGGAAATATATGTGCTCAGAGGTAGAAGCAAGCAAAATTGTTCTAGGCTAGCAGGGAGAGCGTCCTCAAAGAGCGTGGAATTTTTTCCTAGCAAATAATGTTGACCATCCTGCTTAGCTACTTCTAATGGTAATGAGAAAAACAAAAATAAAAAAAAATTATTTCAAAATTCCTTCCATAATCCTCTGCTTAAAAGAATTTCTCCCTGATAATACTTGAAACATATATTTTCAAAATAAAAATGACAGAGATTAAACCTACTATGTGTATTTTATGGTAAGATTTATTTATTTAAAGTAATAATTCCTATAAAAAACAAATTAAGTCAACAGATTGATAGAAAGAAAGCTTAAAGATGTGATTTTCCAAATACTATTCAGAATATAATTTCAATTTTTATTGAACTTTGAAGACATTTAGTACCCTCACTATTAAAGTGCTTTTCCTAATGACATCAGTTTTAAATACTTTGTGGTAATGATTTATATAACTCGAAGTGGTTATATTCCATACTTCATTACTTCCCCCAAATGATCATTGATTTGATAATTACTTGATATTTTAAAGCCTGAAGACATAATGTCCTTGAAAATGTTTTAAATGTCTTATTCTAAGCAAAAATAAATTACGTGAACTTAGACATGATTTATTTTTTCAACAAAGATAAAGATCATTTTATTTTATCTTAATTAAGACTGTTTAGCAATATATCTTATCAAAGAAATCAACATATGGCTTGTTAACAGACCATAAAGTGAGGCATTTCTCTCCATAGCATGCGAACATTATTGTGCTTTATTAGAACGACCCAGGATTCTCCATGGAAACATGTCACTGACTCCCCTCCAGCTTCTGTCCTGGCTCTCTGATGTGTGACTTTCGTCTCTACAAAGTGAGCTGACATTTAAATGTGAGAAGTTTGATTAATTTTGATCATTCAATTAGTCTGGGGCTTTGTCACTTGTTTATATTTAAGTCTTGTCCCTTAACATTAGCAGGCTGAAGATTTTAATCAAGCGAGAGTTTATTGCATGCAGTGCACATTTCTACATACACCCAACAGTCTAAGATAGCCCCTGTGAGGCGTCCACATAAAGGAGCCCGCTATCTTCAGTCCAGCACGAACCCCCACAAAGAGCACGAGGACCTGTACCTCAGAATATCTACTTCAAAACCAGGATCTTACTTTTCCTCCTTTCTGCCTTTCTTCTTGTGCCTGCTGATTGTGCTTATCCTCTCGGTGTGCATTTCCAGATCTTGTATTTATGAGTTAGTTTTGAAAAGGAGAAAAAAAAAACACATATGAGTAAATATCCATTCACAGGCATTACCTGAGTATTTGCCAAATGAATGTAGGAAGGAAGCTTGGATCTCTGGTATCCGATCTGCCATCTCTACATGCAAAATAACTCGTAAATAATTTTACCAGGCACAAAACACAAAACTAAGGCTTTCCTTCCAGGGCCTTAAAATTGCTACTTAGAAACCATCCATCAAGTTGTCTTCCAAAAGGACAAAAACAACTATTGACCTACTGTATGCATATACCCATTTGCTTAAAAAAATCAAATTACGTATGGTTTATAGATAAGTTTATTAACACAAAGTAGAGAAAGTAAGTTTTACTTAAATGTATTTTTTGTTTCCTTGAAGAATCTTTTACTCCCAATGTCTGACTACGTTCCCCAAATGATTGGGAATATGACATCAGCCTAGTGCAAATTTCTAAGAAACACATACAAAGGGTTTTGTAATGTCAACAGAATGCAATTCCAACACATGAGATGGAATTTGCAATCTTTGGGCTCATTTCTTTTCAGTCACAGAAATGGTTAAGAGAGCAAGTACCAGCTTCTAGGATGGGTGAGGGGCAGGGCTGCAGGTCAAGGAATGACCCGGGAGCATTACTAGAGAATAGATGATGGAGAGACACTACTTCTCTGGGCGACCTGTGTCTGCCTCAAAATTCCCAGCAAGACTGTGGTGGTCAGGGCCCTTGCTGGGTGCTGGGAGAGCTGCATGAACCGGCCCACGCCTGCCGATAACACCCTCTCTCCCCCAGGGATCTCTTTCAAGCCCATGGCTTTAACTACGTCAATGTACTTGGGCACCCTTTAATCGGAATTAGGTTTGGCCTTCAGTAAGAGTAACCTCAAAAATGGGAGCAAAAAAGGATAGAAGTTTCTCACTCACACACACATTCCAGAGAGTGCACCCAAGAAGGGATGGAAGCAACGGAATCAGATGTAGGATTTCCATGGAGCCCAGTATCCATCCCTGTACCGCAGAGCAGAGCGAGCTGCTGAGCAGGTTCCTGATAAATTGTATGTTTAGTGAATGAATTAGTTCACCAGGATTTGGGGGTCAGACACAAGGGTTCTAGATTTGAATCCTACTTTGCCCTCTTACTAATCGTGTGACACTGAGCATGGTCCTTGATTCTCTGTGGGTCGACTGCTTTTTCTGTAAAATGTTCTCTTGGGGAGACGAAATGAAATCAGGTGTGCACAGTGGCCAGGAATGTGGCTGGTCTCCTGACCTCCGGGTCTCTTCCTTTCCCTTCCTCACATTCAAATTCACCTTTACTCCTTTTCACTGTTTTCAACCCCAACTCCTGAGACCAGGTGCAGGCTGGTGACATTTTAAAATGTGACATCACTGTATTTCAGTAAATACTAGTAGATAAACATGGTCTCTCAACTCCAGAAATACAAGGAGGCTGAGAAGAAGATAACAGGGCGAGAACCACCCTGAATTCCAGGCTGAATCCCTGATTCCTCGTAAATTCAGGTCAAGGTCTGTCTTCATGATCTGCCTCATGGTGATGTCCTGACCATCTTACTGATACCAAGACCTACAAGAGAAACTAATCGGGATGTGCTGTTTTACACAGAGTCATTAGAAAATATTTATATTAATTCTTAATTTTTCCTCCCATCCCTTAATGCATTTTTTTCTCTGAGGACACATCCTGCTCAGAAGGTATAAATATTCTGCTTCTGACAGGAATTAAGATTGTGCCACACGATAAATGAAAATGATGACATTTGGATTAATTACTCTACACAGGAACACTAACATGTTTCTTCCCATTCTGAGGGATAGATTTATAAGTCTGTTCAAAATTGTTCATATTGTTTTTCAATGCAATAGGACGTGCAATAAAAGTGCTTCTTCACTATTTTTTTAAAAATTAAATCCATAATTTCTTAGAGATCTTGTCATGAATATAACTTAAAAGTTCATTGCAATAAGAAAAAAACACAGGATTTTGGGGTGAGGAAAATCTTATGAAATATGGGAGTATGAGAGTTATCATGTGACTTTAATAAAGCATTTGATTCTTTGTGCCTTCAACTGGAATTAATGATAATATATGCACCAATTATTAGTTTTTGTGCTTTCCACTGTACAGTGTCCTTTCTCATCGTTTCTCAAGGGGATGTACCGCGATACCATTAGTCACGCACATGCGGTGCACATGTACGAACGCGAAGAGACACACACAACTCATGCAAAAAATGCGTGACCACACATATCTACTTTCTGCCTATCGTCATTCCTTCCTCACTTATGGGACATTTTACACATTTTTCACTTAATATATAATGCTGGGTAGCATGAATTAGTGTCCCACGTGTCTACTATTCTTCTAATTCCACCAACAATCGGCTTCTTTCGTTAGAGCCGACTTCTTCTTGCTTGCAGTAGCTTTATTTAGTTTAGTCTTTCTTTGTTTTTAACAAGGCTTACCCTGTAAGTGGAAAGGATTAAGCCCGAAAGGTGGAACCAGAAACAGTAGGCTGCAGAGAACATCCTTCTCTGTAGAAGTCAGAGCGTCCTAGACAATGTCACCCGCCCTCTCTGTGTGCGGGGTAGGCGCTATTCCTAACGGTCGTCAGCTGCTCTGGTTCTGAGACTTCCGACAGCGTGCAGGTCAACCACGGAAAGAGGCCAGGATGATCCATGTGTGACCGATTAGAAGTGGGGCATCAGGAAAAGCTCATGTTTGGTTTGATATGGATAAGAAAGTGCCCACAGAGGGCGCCTGGGTGGCTCAGTTGGTTAAGCGACTGCCTTCAGCTCAGGTCATGATCCTGGAGTCCCGGGATCGAGTCCCACATCAGGCTCCCTGCTCGGCGGGGAGTCTGCTTCTCCCTTTGACCCTCCCCTCCTCATGCTCTCTCTCTCTCATTCTCTCTCTCTCAAATAAATAAATAAAATCTTTAAAAAAAAAAAAAAAAAAAAGAAAGTGCCCACAGAAATGTTTACGGACATGTGCACATGCACGGGTTGGTATCGACACATCTCTTGCTCTTTCAGCTGAGAGGACCTGAGATAAACGACACCCCAGCAGCAACAAGCCCACCTGGCACCCAGATCTCAGTTTCCATAAAAGAGAAGGAAACAGGGCTCCCTGGAGAAATGGCTGGTTTCAGGACTGGGCAGGAAGTATGCAGGACGAAACTGGAGCACCAGCGGAGAAATGACAAAGCGGTAAACTGAGACACTTCCTAGTGGCCAAAGCTGGGACACTTTGAGCCACAAAATAAAGAAAGAAGTGATAGTGGGTTACAACCCAGAGTACAGGATAAATATCCACGAGTGCATGCTGATATAAATAAAGGATATCAAAAACAAAAACGAGGAAGTCTGAGAAAATGTCACAGCCGAGAGGAGTCTGAGGCGCTGCGGTGACTAAGTGTATCGTGGCATCCTGGATAGGGTCCTGGACGTTAGATAAAAACTGAGGAATTCTGAGTAAACAATAAACTTCCGTTAATAATATATCAGCCACTGTTAATTTTAACAATTTTACTATAGTAAGGTAAGGTGTTGTTAATAGGAGACGCTGTTTAGGGTATAAGGGAATTCTCTATACCATCTTCACAGATTTTCTTTACATCATAAACTGTTCTAAACATAACATTTATTTTTTTAAAAAGGAAGAAAAAAAGACAGATTAGCATAAAAAGTATATGTAAGCCCCCAGACTATAGCTTGGCTCAGACTATGAACTCGTAAAGTTCTCCCACTGCTTCCCCTTCTCCCGACACCACTAATTCATCTTATTTATTATAAGACCGAGAAGGCACATTGGCCATGGGTTTCAGAAGCACCAAAGACACGGGTTTACCCAGTATTCCCACCATGGGAGGCTCCTCAAGGCAATCCGCAGAGATGGCCCCGCAGATGCCCCTGTCAGCCTACACAGCGCAATGGTGTGTGTAAACTGGATGAGAGAGAATCTCTTCATTCGACCACAAGGACTTCGATTACCTACACTGGGCGGTTCCCATTCCCCAGGGGCAACGGAAGGTGACCGTTCTTTTCCACCTTGGCCCCAACTCTGGCTTCCAGCACAGAGTCAAAATAACAGAAGCTCGAGGGCGGTGACTTCACCACATGACAAGTGCTGGACGCGAATGCGCTGCTCTGGGGGCATCATCTTTCCTACGGGGATCCTCCTTCCTGGAACTGGGTGCTGCATGTCAGGTCCTGGCCCTTCCAGGGCAGAAAGTGTAGAGGGAGCTGGGGGGCCTTCACAGTCCAAGAAGAGTCCTTCAGGCTCCTCTTGAAATGCAGTGAACTGGAGGTGAGGGCCAAACGTATGCACCATTTTGTGCTCCCTTGCTGGAGGTTGCCGGAGGCGTATGTGGAGAGGTGTGTACATGTGTGTGCTTGTGTGTGTCAGGGTCTGCATGCACACGTGTGTATGGGTGTAGGCTTTGGTCTGTCACATATATGGGTACATTGTGCATGCACGTGAGTGTGTGAAATGTGCGTATGTATGCATCTGCGTGAGTGCTCTGCATGTATGTACAAGCGTGTATGTGTGTCTGCCAGTTTGTGTGTATGCACATGTGTACGCACATTAATATGTGTGCATTGTGCATTTTGCGTGTGTGCATTGGTGTGAGTGTATGTATGCATTGTGCATTCGTGTGCATGTGTGTGTACACACCTTGGGGGGCAGGTATCTTGTGTGTGCATACGTGTGTACATGTGCACACGCTTCACTGTATGTGTGTGCACACTGTGTGTAGGTGTGCACATTGTGTTGCGTGTGTACATTGTGTGTGTGTGTTTACTGCTCATGTATGTGCTTATGTGTGCATTATTTGATATGTGTATGCCTGTGTGCACATGTGTGTTGCATGCATGTGGACATCTTGTGTGTAGGGAGCTGTACATGCGTGCACGTGTGTGCATGAGTGTCAGAGCCTCCGGAGAGGAGAACGTGGAGACGGTTAGGTGCCCTGTTTGTGTGCACTTGGCAGTTCTGGCTGGCCCCTCTCTGTATCCTTTTCCACTCACACAGTAGGACCAGCAATTTCAGTCATGACTTGGTGGGGAGAAGAGATAGAGAGACAGGAAAGAAACCCAAATTGTTGAACGATTTCCTCAAAGTGACAGACTTAGCAGCAATTTAAATTTTCTCTGTTTTTCTGAATATCCCTCAATTAACATGAATTGTTTTATAATCAAAACAAAACAAGACCCATTACCAAGCAAAGCCAGTCGCAGTTTGACGGGAAGTCAGTGAGTGCTGAAGGTCCTGCCGGGTGGCCCCATGCGTGCGCGCAGCAGCTTCCGTGGGCAGGCTCTGGATTTTACCCCGCCGGTCACCTTTCTGACCAAGTTTGAAGGACTATTAAGATCAAGAAAAACAGCTGAATGCAACTTATTCTCTTTTATTCAAAATGATCTATTCTTTTCTCTGTTTTAAATGATCAGCTCCTTCATTTAAATGACTTGCTGGAAACATGTCTCCTAATGAAAACCCCATTATGCTTTTTCATAACTTCTGACTTGAGTGAGTTCAGCACTGGGCACAGAACGATATTAATTTAAAAAGAAAAAAAAGATACGATGTAATGAGCTGTGAAAAGACTGTACGTCTGGAAAGAATAACACTGAAAGACACTTAATATAGGGCCAATTATTTGACTGGCACTTAGATCTTGCCGTTTGTAATAACTTCAACAGAAGAAAATTTCAAGATAGAGATTTTCTCTACAACATGTACAGAAGATATAAGGATACCGGATAATGATCTTCGAACTGGGACATCTCCGAACACACATATAATCTGTAGTGTCTTTACACAAGTTAGGGTCTCCCTGAGTGTCATGTGCTTCATCTGGAAAGGGGTATGTGTGTGCGTGTGGGGGATCAATGGCATTTATGGATCAGGGCCTTACAAACACTAAATGAGCCAATACATGTAAAGTGCTTAAAAGAGTACCTTCTCCAATAAATATTAATGACTGTTATCCTTAATGGCATTAGTATTATTGTTAGGGTATTGGATACTAGGAAAATATTGTCAATATATTCCAATGCAGAATGATTTATTCCAAATAAATCAGGAAATGCATTATAATGTTACCCATGGTATATTTATAATACCTATAAAATAATCTTATTTGAAAGGATATACAAAAATACTATTTAGAGAACTCTACACATGTCGAAGAGACTGTCTCTTCTTTTCTTTTCTTTTTTTTTTTTTTTTTAAAGTAGGCTCCAGGCCCAGTGTGGAGCCAAGAATGCCTCTTCTTCAAGGCAATCCTGAGGATATAATAAAGATCATAGCAAAGAGGTGGCAAGTGGCATTCGAAGGTACTGTGATGATGAAATTGAAATTTGTTTTCTGAAAGAATCTGAAAAAGAAAGGGTCATATCCTGCATTTCAATGAAACCAAGATGCATTGTTATTGACAGAAAAAAATAGTGCCAACACAGCATGAAATGGCCAGGCGGGGGCGCTTCCCAGCCGGGAGCCAGGTGGATGCGCCCATCATAATGATGGCCAGGTGGGGTGCCTGATACTCAGCCACACAGCTGGGTAATTGCATGTGGCATTTCCAGGGCCAACATGGATGGGCAGCCAACAAAGGACCACTCCATTTGTACCAACAAAAAAAAACCCAAGGTGGACAAAGAGCAGATTAAAAGTGGTCCCCCAATAAAGTTCCCCTCCTTGCCCAGTTTCCTGGCCTGAGCCAGTTTTGAAACCTGGAACCCACCAGCAGGGGAAGAGTTGGACCCGTGGGGAAAATCTCATATGATTGACAGAGACGGCAGATCCCACTACAAACTCAGAGAGCTGGTAACCGGACTGCTGCCCTACACCGGAGACCACATTCTCCCTAGAGCTGATTTCCCTGGTTCCTGTGCTGTGGCCGGTGGCCGCTGCTTTGGCCAGGATATCATTCCGCTACGGGGACTGGGAACAGTTACGTGGCAGGTGAAGCAGCGTACGTGTAGCATTTTGTCTCATGGGGATGGAGCATCCTAGCCCTCTGGCATAACGTCGTCCGAAGAGACTGGGCCATCTGAATGCCCTTCCGCACGTCACACCAAGCCGCAGTGGACGACCTCGTTCACGTGGAGGAAGATGCCTGAGAAGCAGCTAACACCTCAGAGTCGTGGGCTTTGGGGGCGGTAGGAGCTGCTGGGGCTGCCACATCGCTGAGCCATGTGCAGCTCTGGTGGTCAGGGGCCTGTGGGGCTGCCCAGTTTAAATAAAGGGTAAATCCCTGCGTTGCAAAGAAGGGGGCACGGTGCCTGGAAGGAGGTCCGGAAGCAGCATCTTCCACACCTGGGAACCTCACTCAAATTCATACACTGGCTGACTCAAAAAGCTATTGTCCCCTTTGAGTGAGGCTCAGAGCAGGGAAGGACGCTGCAGCAGAACCCACCTGTTGGTCCACATGACCCAGAGACTCTGCGCTGTCCAGATGGTGGGCAGCAGGGAAGGATGTCCTGTGAGGTTTATGGCAGAGCCCACTGTCAGGTCTTAAAGCAAATCCCTCGGGTTCTGGAGCAAAGCTGTGCCAGGTGGAGCAGAGTCTTACACTTTCATAACAACTCATGGACCTGGTAGAGATGGGAGCCCACGGTGACCTGCCCCAGAACTTCTCACCTCCAGCTGGGCTCAGTCAACCCGCCAAGTGACAAGCGTGGGTGTGCTCAGCACACGCACCCAAGTAAGACAGAAGCGGTATGTCTGGACTTAGCAAGCCGCCATAAGCAAAGTGCATATTCGGGTCGTCCAGACCCCATGCTCTTCACCAGTGTCATCCCAAGGCATTTCTCCCTCCACTCACGCCTGGTCCTGCACACCTGCCTGGGAGGAATCCCTGACAGCAGGTAGAGGTGAAAATCTGCAATGTGGCTCATGGATGTTTAACACACCTCCCCTGCCCCTGCCCTTTTCTCTAAAATTGATCCTTGGCATATCCCAATTTATATTCAGCATTGTGTTCTTTGGAACCCCTCCTATCTATCCCATTTCACTAAGGTGTTCAAAAGCCAAACGTTATGAATGATAAGCATACAATAAGGCATTGAAATAAGATCATGCAGAAAATAGAAGGAATTGTGGCTTGCTTTTTCATAAAGCAAATCTATCTCTAAAATCTCCAAAGGGGTGCTAAGAGAATTATCACCCATACCTAAAAACCTTCTTATAAAAGCTATTAATCAATACTGACTGCTGTCAAGATGACAAGGGCCAAGGGAAAGCTTTGCGTTAAAGAACTCTTAATTTAGACACCACCCTCTCTTTAAAACGATCTTCAGTTGACCTCAAACACTATAGTAGCTAAAAAAAAAAAAAAAAATCAAACATGAAAGGCAAATTCAGAATAACCTAGGGGATATTTTAAATATGAAAAAATCCCGGCTGTCTTGACAGCTTTTCTTTTTAAAATGTCAGCAGCAAACATCACTGTTCAGAAGACCGATTTCTAGTTATCTTTCAGGATGGGGAAAAAAGATGGTCACAAATTAAACCGAGGACAAAAGAGAAAAGAGAGATCCTCAAATTTCTTTGCATCAGCATGAGTCGGGGAAAAAATCTCTCCACGTTGTCAAAAGAAGAACTGGAGACAAAATGTCTGTGAACTGTAGCCAAGGTGAGCACACATTTTTCAGACTTTTTTCAAGCAACTTCCACGGAGAGATAAAAGGTGTGGTAACTCTTCATAGAGGAGTATGGATGATTTATCTACTCAATTATGCTTCATGTCAAGAGGCACCAAAGCAGAAGATGGGTCTCAAAGAATGACCACGTCCAGCACTGCAGTTCAGAGCTGAGCACCGCATGGTCCAACATCGCTCCAAGTAAGATGCTCACTTCTCCGTGCTATGATTAGTGCTTTGGACGTTTTGACCATGACGAGTCAAGTGGCAAAATTACTAGCTACCGCTTACAATATTAGCTCACGCTCAGACGCATGTAAAGATGGGCTGCTGGGAAGGAGGTACTCTCTGACCCCTGAGCAGAGCTCCCTCTGCTCATCCCCTCCACCGACCTCGCCTCCCCGCCCCCCAATCCCCCTGCAGTGAGGTCTGCTAGCGAAACCCAGCAGGTGAACAGGGAATGGCTTGACAGACATCCCAGTCTCCCCACACCACAGTCCAGACCCATGCCTCCACAAAAATGAAAATTAATTCCTGATTTTATAACAAGTGTGTCCTAGAGACTAGTCCTAGAAAATGGTTTGGTTTTTCCAGATCATGATCTTGTTGACCTTCAGAGGAGCAAGAAAAATCTTACAGTTGCTTACAAGAGCATCTTCACCCAGTTTCCATCTGGTTTCAGGGAGGCAGTCTCCATCCCCTCCTGCCACGCTGATACTTGAAATGCTACTATTTCAGATCTTTTTAGTCCTTGTTAAATAAAGGGGTAATAATTTAAGAATGATTAGAGACTTGACCTGGCTCTACGTTAATCGATCAAATTATTTTCTGATAGAATGAGAGGGCCCAAGACCATAAGTAAACGGGGACCCTGATGGGATGCCCAAAGGAAGACGGGGATCTAGGGAGCAGAGATTCAAGGCATTTTGCATGCTTTACCGTTTTTTTTTTTTTTTAACTGGCTCTGTAAGGGAACTTGGCACTACCTGGGCCTAAATTATTTTTAAATGACCAAAGACAAAAACCAAAAAAAACCAAAACCCCCATTTCTTAAAGAAATCTCTCAATTTCTGGGAGTAATATAAATAGGGTTGGTTTGGATATTTTAAATCAATAGAAGACTCAAAATTTTTTATTTTCATCACTAGTTCATCCAATTTTCACCTTTAAGGAGAGTGGCCAATAGGCGTTGCATCTTCTCATGTATATCTTTCCATCTGTCCTTTCTGCCTTTTAAGAAGCCGGCTGTGATCTTTCTTCTCCAAGTTACTCAATCCTGTGTGGGTCTCTCGGAGTGCTTTCAGACCACTGCAATGACATATGTGGTTCTATTTGCTCTTTTAAAAAAGAGAAAGCTGCCCGGAAGAAGAATTGGCACGTTTCCAGGGTAGTTAGGACATCTTGAGTCTTTCGTGGCCTTGCTGATGAGAAAGTCGTTCCTGTCTGCAAGGAGTGGGATTCCTGTCAAAACTGCAAAGAGCAGACAGAACAAGGGATAAGTCAGCAAAAGAAAAAGCATAAACCATGAAAGCTGCACTTGAACATTTTTAAAAAAATAATTTAACTAAATTGGGGTGTTATATGCACAATCGACACACTCAAAATTTAGCATTTCCGGGATGCCAGGGCGGCTGAGTCTCCCTGTGAAATGAAATGTCTGCCTTCGGCTCAGGTCATGATCTTGGGGTCCTGGGATCGAGCCCCGCATCGGGATCCCCGCTCGGCGGGGAACCTGCTTCTCCCTCTGCCCCTGCTGCTCCCCCTGCTTCTGCTCTCTCTCTCTGTCAAATAAATAAATAAAATCTTTTAAAAAATCAGCATTTCCCCTGTTCCATGAACAGTTTGGGACCCGCTACAGACTTACCTGCTTCTGACAGAGGCCGGGGGAATCTGCCGTCTGAACAACCCCCGTTAGAGAGCATGCAAGGCTCCAACTCCAGAAACTCAGTTTCAGCCCCACAAAGATGTCATTGCCAGCCTAACAGGGTATGATTAATCCCCTCACGCTCTCCCTGTCTACACAGTACAATGTAACTACGGGCATCACCTCCTCACTTCCCCAGGTGAGTAATTATTGTAATTAACAGTTAGGGAAGTTACCAGAACAGACCTATGCTGTGTTACAAAAAGAAAAGTTGCTGTTTTGCTTGTACATTAGTTTCGTGTGTGTGTGTGTGCACGCACATGTGTCCGTGCTTGTGTGGTGTGGGACACACGTATGTTGCCACCTACCAAAGGAACCAATCTTGGTTGCTTTCTTTCGAATCTGAGCTCCGGAGGGTCTTGCGTATTCAGAGAGGGCTGCATCTGTTTGAATCTCCGTCGGATAAACAAATATTTAAATGTAAGCAATATTGGAGAGATTGCTTTAGGCGCTGAAGCATAGCGTGGCATTTAGAAGAAAACACAAGCGGGTTGGCGGCTGCATGGCTGACGGCAGACTGGGGCAGCAGGCTCGCTGCGCGAGGCACACGCATCCTCGGGTTTCCACGGACTGGCTCGTTTTCTTGCAGAATTCACTTGCAAAATAATTCAGGGAAGGTGATTGCACGAGTACACACCAGAGCCCAGTTCCTGATGATCCCACAGTCACATATTCTTTCCATTTGCAGACCGTCCCATTGGCTCTCCTGGGAGCAGCTTCCTTCCCTATCTGTTTCCTCCGTAACATGGGTTTATTTTCTATTTAAAGTAGATGTTGTCTGACTACCCTCTTTTCACATTAATACCTCTGATTTCATTTATTTTTCAGACTCAATGACACACAGATGAGATAGATAGTTGGTAAATAGGATGACAGAATTCTTCTTTTTAAAGTTTTCACAAAAATTTAAGGAGGATAAGTGGAAAAAATCGTGTGTTTTCATTCAGAAAATCAGTTTGTCCTACGACAATAAGGTTGAAATGTCTTATTTAAAATAGTCTTAAGGGTTTTCAGTGACGTCAAGGGCTATATGAGCTGAGAAAAAAAGAGAAGTGAAATGCATAGAGCATCTACAATATTCTGGCTTACTGGTTCACACCACATCATAAAGAAATTATTCCACCCATAGGTCCCTGAATCCAATGGCATCCCACATTCCATTTGAACAAATAGCCCTAATGTCCTTCCTGTCTCCAGGACAGTAGACAACCTCTGATCCGCATACCCCATGCAAAAGAAGGAGCATCTCTGTGTCTCTTTCTCTTGCTCTCTTTGCCCTCCCCATCCCTGAACTCTGCACCCACAATGTGAACCATCCTTGGTTAGCCTTGCAGGTGATGACAGCCCACAGACAGCCAACCCTATACACCTCTGGGACAGTGGGACATTCCACCTCTGATTCCTGTGCAGGACCACCTACAAAATTATCAGAGCCTAGTGAAAAATAAAAACTTGAAGCTTCCAGTTAAACGGGATAAAGAACTTTAAGACGGTGACAACAGAGAGACCAAGATGTCACAGGCAGACTCTCTGAACACGCTCAGGACCCGAGCCCATGAAGCCAGCCCCCTGCATGGGTGAGCCTAGCCAATGTGGGCAGACCTGGCTCTCATGAGGATAGCCCAGTGGACTGGTAGGTCTCACTCATGAATACAAATAAATGGCTGTTGTTTCCCCCGAAGGGTTGCTTACTTGCTTGCTTGCTTGCTTGCTTGCTTTATTATTGTAAAACATCCATAACATAAAATGTGCCATTTTAATCATCTGTAAGTGTAGAGTTCTGCAGCATTGAGTATATTTGCAGTGTTGTGCAACCTTCTCCACCATCCAGTTTCAGAGCTTTGCTCATTATCCCAAATTGAAACTGGATTCATTAGACAAGTTCCACCATTTCTTTTTGAGTCCCCACCTTTTAATTCGTTTGGGTGTATGCGCTGAAACAGAACTGCTGGATCACATGGTAAGTCCATGCTGACTCTTTTGAGGAACTGCCATCCCGTTTCCCACAGCGGCTGCCTCATTTTACATTCCCACTGGCAACACCCAAGAGCTCCAGGTTCTCCACATCCTCACCGACACTTGCTACTTTGTGTTTTATTTTAAGAGTAGCCAACCTGGTGGGCATGAAAGGATCCCTCATGGTGCTGATGCTAGTGTAAATGGAATTATTTTCTAAGTTTCCTTTTCAAATGGTTCTTTGTTAGTGAACAGAAGTGCAACCGGCACCTGTGTGTTGATTCTGTGTCCTGCAACTTTCCTGAATTCATTGATTAGTTCTAATAGCTTTTTTAAATCTTTATGGTTTTCTACAGATAAGATAATATCATCTGTGAAAAGAAATAATTTTACTTATTCTTTTCCAAGTTGGATGCTTTTTATTTCTTTTTCTTGCCTAATTGCTCTGGCTAGGATTCTAGTTCTATGTTCAATTGAAAAAGTGAAAACAGGCATCCTTCTCTTGTGTCTGACTGAGAGGAAAAGCTTTCTGTCTTTCACCATTGAATATGCTGGTACTGTGGGGTTTTCCCTAGATGGTCTTTATTATGTTGAGATAGTTTCCCTATATTCCTAGTTTGGGGTGTGTGTGTGTGTGTGTGTGTGTTCCTCATTCTGCTCATGTGGTGTACTGCACTGATTTATGTTGATAGATTTCACCATCCTTGTATTCCAGGAATGAATCCCATTTAGCCATGGTGCATAATCCTTTTAATACACTGTTGAAATCAATGTGTTAGTGTTTCGTTGGGAATTAAGTCTATATTAATACAGATTTATAATTATTTTTAGGCATTTTTATTTTAAATCCTTTAGAAAATAAAAAGTGGTGTTATAAACCAATTCACAATAATATTTCTTTTTAAAAAATATTTTTCCATGTATTTACCCTTACCGGAGAACTTTATATTTTCACATGGTTTGAGTTTCTGTCTGTTGTCCTTTTATTTCAACTTAAAGATTCTCTTACACTTCTTTTAAGTCAGGTTTAGTGCTAGTGAACTCCCCTAGCCATTGTTTGTCTGGCAGTGTCTTAGTTTGTCCCTCTTTTTTGAAGGACGGTTTTTGGTTTTGCCAAATATAGGATGCTTGATTATGCGTGTTTTTTTTTTCGGTGTTTTAAATATACCATCTTACTGCCTTCTGGCTTCTAAGGTTTCTGCTAAAATATCTGTGATGAATTGCTTTTCTCTTGCTCTTTTCAAGATTTCCCCTTTGCCTTTGTCTTTTGACAGTGTGATTATATGTCTCACTGGGTTCCTTTCGGTTTATCTTACTTGGAGTTTGTAGAACTTCTTAGATTTGTGTGCCTTCCTCAAATTTGGGGAGTTTTCAGCTATTATTTCTTAAAATCATCTCTCTGCACCTTTCTCTGTCTCTTCTCCTGAGAGTCCCATAGTTCATGTATTTGTTCACTTGATGATGTTCCTCAAGTTCCATCCCTTAGGTTTTGTTCACTCTTCTTCATTCTTTTTTTTCTTTTTGTTCCTCGGATTTGAACATTTCAAATAACCTGTCCTTAAGTTTACTGGTTCATTCTTCTACCTGTTCAATTCTACAGTTGAACCCCTTCAGTGAATTTCCAATTCAGTTATTGTATTTTAGAGCTACAGAATGTCTGGGTTTTTTTTAATAATTTCTATCTATTTGTTATTATTCTCATTTTGTTTATATATAATCTTTGTGATTTCTTTTAGTTCTTTAAACATACTTCAGTCCATTGTTTTGAAATCTTTGTGTAGTAAGTTCAGAGTTTTTGTTTCTTTAGAGTTGGTTTTCCTGGGATTCCTGGGTGGCTCAGTCAGTTAAGCATCTGCCTTTGGCTCAGGTCATGATCCCGGGGTCCTGGGATCAAGTCCAGCACCAGGCTCCCTGTCAGCGGGGAGCCTGCCTCTCCCTCTGCCCCTCCTCCTGCTTGTGCTTGCTCTCTATTTCTCTCTCTCTCTCTCTGACAAATAGATAAATAAAATCTTTTTAAAAAATAGAGTTGGTTTTCCTTTCACATTCACCAGACAGATATTCCTGACCTACAAGGAACAAATGGGGAGGTGGGTCGAGTAAAGCTCATGGGTTAAGCTGAAAGATATGGAAAAAACTATCAGGAGAGGGGAAAAAGTATCCCCCAACATTTCCTTGGTTTGTTCACTTATCCAATAAGTGAGACAGTGAAAGAATGTGGATGGAACAAATCATTTTGGTTTTAGCTACCTGGGACAAAGTTGATCTGAAGCCCATGAGGTGTGATATTAAAATATGTGAGAAATGTCCTATGAAGAGGTTAATTATGGTGCTAGGTTAACCATACCTGAAGAATGCACACATGCATCGATAGTGGGCTCCGTCTAATGACACAGTGTCCTCACTCTTTATAAGCAAGCATTTTCAATTTTGTACTCCTGTGGCCTCACTGTCCCCAACTCTAGAATTTGAAGGCCTGGGAAAACTCATTCCTAGGGCAGTTCTGCTTTCTCTGCAATTAACTAATCCAGTCTCAACTGGGGGCCACATGCTGGGGAGTGACTCTTGAGCACCGGAATCGAACCCTAGACTTTCCACACATCCTTCCTCAGTTCTGAATTCAGAATGGAATGTGAGGCAGTCCGTCTGATGCTGAGTGGTTAGACCTGACTTTAACCAGGCAAGGTAGACTTACTAACACTGAGAGTGATCAGGAAATTGCAATTATCTTGCAATTTAAAACAAACAAGTATTGTTTCATCTTTGAAATCTAAAAGCCCTATTGTTGGAAAGACTTTTCTTCCCTGTAGTCAAATCTTTGCCTCAGTAACCCCTCTCAGGAAAAGATGAGCCTGTGTAATATGAGACCAATACTCCAACCCCTCCTTCCCCATTTTGGCTGAAGGCTACCATGAATCATTCAGACATATATGGTGAAAGTTGCCATAAACTACAATATTGTCCAAGGCAAAAATTCTTTTTTTTTTTTTTTTTAAAGATTTTATTTATTTATCTGACAGAGAGAGAGAGAGACAGGAGAGAGGGAACACAAGTAGGGGGAGTGGGAGAGGGAGAAGCAGGCTTCCCGCTGAGCAGGGAGCCCGATGCGGGGCTCGATCCCAGGACCCTGGGATCATGACCTGAGCCGAAGGCAGCCGCTTAACCGACTGAGCCACCCAGGCGCCCCCAAGGCAAAAATTCTTATCGACCAACATCTATGGTCCAACATCACTACTGTGAATCAGCTACTATGTACAGTGTTGGTCACTGTAAACTACAAGGTAAAAATGCCCTGTTCTCAGCAAAGCTACAATCCAGATTTTTAAAAAGATTTATTTATTTATTTTTTTTTTTTTTAAAGATTTTATTTATTTATTTGACAGAGAGAGACACAGCGAGAGAGGGAATACAAGCAGGGGGGGTGGGAGAGGGAGAAGCAGGCTTCCCACCGAGCAGGGAGCCTGATGCGGGGCTCGATCCCAGGACCTGGAATCATGACCTGAGCCGAAGGCAGACGCTTAACGACTGAGCCACCCAGGCGCCCCTTATTTATTTATTTTTAGAGAGAGAGAGCACACGGTGGGGAGGGGCAGAGAGAGAGGGAGAGAGAGAATGTCAAGCAGACTCCCCGCTGAGTGCGGAGCCCAACTCAGGGCTCAATCCCACGACCCTGAGATCATGACCTGAGCTGAAACCAAGAGTTTATGTTCAACCGACTGAGCCACCCAGGTGCCCCCAGATTTTAATTTGCTTCCCAAACTTCTATTTCTCTGTGTTTCTCGGTGTTCTCAGTCAATGCATATGGAAGAAAATACCTGAAATGAGGAAAGGGAGTCCTTTCCTACACAAAGGGCATCACTTACCCTGGAAATGCCCAGGAGCAGGGGAGAACACAGCCTACTTAGTGACCAGGAAGAAGACCAGTACAAGTACAAGCATTCGGAGTTCAGAAAACGGATGGAGGGCTTGTCTTCCATTCAGACACACATCTACCTGGCAGGACAGACAAATCCTTTCCTCTGTTGTGTGGAGTTCCCAATATATTTGTGGCACTCAATAATCATTATCCTCTCAATAACTAGCTTGGAGAGGCAATCTCGAAATAATCGGTTCCTGGACTGCTATTGCAATTTCAAGAGCAATAGAGAGCTACATTGAGTGGTATTTCTGAGTTGACAAAGGAAAAATTTAATTGAAACTATAAGTGACCTTCAAATGTCAGAAGTAAATAAAATGATAACAACAGTATTTTTGACAGCTATCACCAACTAATGAGAATGCCGTAAAAACTCATGATCAGGGAGCATCGGCATATCCAATATGTACCCGACTCATCACCATAAATTTTGTCAGGTAAGTGCTCAACCTGATAATAATCTAACATCAGTGCACGGAATTAGCTTCAGCTACGTGGATAGGAAGACAGGAAGGGAAAGGATCATCTCCATAACAATGACAACCTCCTGTGCTGACAAATAGCTGAGAGATTGGGAACTATTTGCATAAAAGGAAAAGCAAAAATTGTCAAGGAAGATGATGACAGAGTCTCCCATCACTTACATTCTATGACCTTCCTTGTTCTTTAATTTGGGGTGTTTTCTTCTGATGTGCTTGTATGATTTCACACACACACACACACACACACGTCTGTGGACAAAAGAAAAATACAATTCCTACAGCTTCTCCCTTTAAAGGAGAGAAGATATATTTGTCCCAGTACCACATGAGCTTAGCTCCTTTGAAAGGTGCTGGCATCTGGAGATGCAGAATTTTTAACCTTCAAGCTGATTCAGCTGGTCAGTGACTGGCTTTGCTGAGGTGTCACAGAGAGATTCAATGGGGTCAAGGGCTGTTAATTGATTTTGCTGCTTTGTTGAATACAGCAAACCCTTCTTGCTCACATATTTTTTTTCAATTTCAAATATTCTCTGTGCATAATTCCAAAGCAATGCATAAGTAACACTAAAAACAAAATGGTAACACAGACACACTGCCCATAGTTGCACCCATCTTACAAATATTTTATAAGAATGAATGAAATGTTTAGAGAAGGTATTTAAAATGTATTTTCTATTATGAGGGAAAAACTTATAGTTCCTAAATAGTCCCTAAAACCATTGCAATTAAATATAGTATACTATATTTTTAAATTATTTTTATAGTATACTATATTTTAAAATTATTTTTAATAATAGTATACTATATTTTTTAAATTATTTCTAATAATTTATTAATTATAAATTGTTTTTAATTATTAAATTATTTTTAATAATATCAAATTATTTTTAAAAATAATAAATTATTTTTAATAATAATTAAATTATTATTGATATTTTAAAACTGATACATCTAAGAACTTTGTATCAGTACAAATAATGTACATTATAGTAATCTATAGAGGTAATATTTAGCCTTAGGCCACGGACTAAATCCAACCGGCTGCCTGTTTTTGTAAAGCATGCAAGCTAAAAATGTTTTTTTTTACAATTTTAGATAGTTCTATATGTTCTACATAGCACCCTATTTTTGCCCCTTGGCCCATAAAGCCTAAAATATTTACCATGCCCCTCTTTACTGAATAATATTGCTGACACCTCCCTGATTAAGAAAAAAGAATTACATACAAACAAGAAACCAAGTCCTACATACAAGTGCCCTTACATGTCTAGAAATAAGTGTGTCTAGTATGTGGGCTGATGGTTCCTAACGTCTGTGTGTATCCATCTCTTAGAAAGTGGACAGCTTAGTCCAGTCCTGCTCAAGAGGTGTGAAAGGTGCTTGCAGATGCATAAATGTCAACTTTTGATGGAAAAGTTTATTAACAGTAGGAATATGAATTTAACCTGTGACAGACACAATAAACAGGCACTTGGAGAGAGTTGTATTGGCCTTTTCCTCGGCACACAAAGACCTTCCTTCTGTCTGCCTTCTGTCCTGAAGGAATTTTGTCATTTTACACTGCCCCAGAACAAAAAGGACTGTGGCATGCAATTTCCTTCATGTGCTTTGGCCTTTTTCTTATGATTTCGACCAATACAGAATTTTTTCCCTACGATGTAAAGATGGACTGAGTGCTGTCCTAACATGCCAGGAAATCTCCATCCCTGCATTTACCCCCATCGATTTGTAATCATTTTCATATGCTCGATAGGCCATGAGATTCTCGAAGGAAGGGGCCATGGCTTAAAATAGCCCATCACTTTCGTGCCTGTGTCTTGTCACCGCTCAGTATACATTAATTGCAATTGCAATCGTCACTATCACTGGTATCATTTTTGTTTGTTTTCCACCATAGCACAATACGTGCTATAATCAAGATTAGCTGTTCTAAACACCTTTGGCCTTTCAAGGATAGAATTATTTACAAGTGAACACTCGTTTGAGCTTGCTTTAAAACAAAAGAAAGGGGTAAGTTTCTTCTGTACGTGTCTGTCTCCAAGGCAAAAAATATCGAAGCTCAAAAGTTTACTAAGAAGTGGCTGCAGACAAAAGACCTTGCTACGAGTCCAGTTTGATCAGAGCTGACATTCGCCGGAGGCCAAAACCAAGGTGTGACTGAAGACTAATACACATTTGGCCTGGTGTTTCTGTAAGCAATATCCAGTCAGGAGTCAGGCCCTGTGAAAATCATTAAAAAAAGGCTTGGCTAAAAATACTTCCAGATAGTTGCTTTCAGGCACTAAGGAGGCAAAAGGGCAACGGTAAAAAAAAAAAAAAAAAAACAACAAACCAAACAAAACATAGACTCGATTTCTATCTCCTAAAACAAAGCAGTGCACGTAGATTCTACTGATTCTAAGATAGTAGATATGACTGAATTCATTTTGCAATTTATTTTTGGGTAATATCTAGTAAAATAAGTGGTAACCCCAGATGTATGCTAAATTTAGAAAGAAGGGACAATAATCTTTTATCGGGATTATTGAAGGTAAGCCCAGTAAATTTTTAAAATTAAAAACGTAAAGATGAACAAGCCGCTCCAACCAGGTGCTAAATTCACCTGGAAGAAGATACTGAGTGAGTATAAAACTGGAAGGCAGGGAGAAGTTAAGTAGTAACTGATGTTTTATATCTTCCTTGCACAAATGAGTGCTTTGCTCTAACTCCGAGGAAATCAGAGACTCAGACAATTGGTTTAACCACACCAATTAGACGCAGGAGTCTGGGCAAACGTTCCTTCTGGCTCTACATCACGTCACGCGTTCCCGGGTAGAGGCTTCATCTGGACTCGTCCATCTGTGAGGCCACGGATGGACGTGCTGCTTGACGTGTAGCCTGATAGAGACTCCCACTCGCTCCTTCAGCCTCTGACCTCCATTTGTCCTGGGTCCAGCGTCGATGCAAAGCGTCTGCGTATCCACGTGAGCCACAGACACTGGCACGTGAGAGGCAGAGGGCGGGAAAAGGAATGTGTTATGGGAGCAACAGATGTGCCAGGCGGCTCTTAGATCTTACCTCTCCACATGCTCATCGATGGGGCCACGGTTTATACACTGCAGCAGGTGCATACATGGCGACATTAGGGAGCGCTGAGCAGGATCCCTCTGCCACGTCAGGAAACAGTGTGGTTGGCTCCACACCCCCTGCTATGGACGGATGTCTGTGCCCCCCAAATTCATAATGTTCAAACTAAACCCCCAAGGTGGTGGTGTCAGGAGGCGGGGCCTCTGGAAGGTGGTGAGGTCATGAGGGTGGAGCCCCCAGGACGGGATTAGTGTCCTCATAAAAGAGCCCCCAGGGAGCCCCCTCGCCCCTTCCCCACGTGAGGACACAGGCAGAAGACGCCGTCTGTGGACCAGGAAGCAGGTTCTCATGAGACGCAGAATCTGCCGCCACCTGGATCTGGGACTCCCCACCTCTAGAAGAAATCAGTGCCGACGGTTTATAGGCCCCCAGACTGTGGCATTCTGTTATAGCGGCCTGACCAGACTAACACTCATGTCCTGTTAGGTGAGAAAAGCCAACACAAAGGAATGTACACTGGGGTCCCATCTATAAAAAGGGGACAAGGACCACAACTCATCCACGCTGTTGGACATCAGGTAAGTGATGCCTTGCCCTTGGTGCGGATGCACCTGGAAAGGGATACAGGAACACTCCGAATTTGCTAATAATGATCTCTTTCCGCTCTCGGGGCTGGTGATGCAGGTGTTCAGTTTGTGAATGGTCATGAAGTTAAAAACTCAACTGGAGAATTCTCACAGTTATTCTCCATGATAACTGATAGTATCTTCATGATGATCTGTCTGATAATTTTATTGCTGCTCAAAAGCACCCATCTGATGAAGCCATCCACCCCCACTCCCGATCCTGGAGCTGCCCTGTCATCTGTGGGAGACAATGCTCCTCTGTGCTCGGTCACGTGGATGCTTGGCCACTGGGCCCGGAGTGGGAGCCGCATGCGGCCTGCCGTGTGGAAGGCGCCGATTGATTGCATGGCTCTGCCTGGCCCCTTCCCCGCCTCCTTCCCGGCCTCAGCTCGGCTGCCCCGTCAGCCTGAGTCCCAGGGCAAGGAGATGCACTGAGAGCTGGGAACACACCCGCTCTTCGTCCCAAACCACAATATCAGCAGCACCACGTCAGCCTCAGCAGAGCCAGAGCCCAGCCGGGGCCCTCATGTAAAATGAGAAGTAAATACACGTACTGGACAGTGCAAGAGCTAGGTGCTGTCTGATACCGAGGTAAGCTGACCGGCATGCAAATTGGAACTGGAAACAGGATACAACAAATGTTTAGCAAATGCTGAGATTGGCTTGGGGGCTGGGCAAAGGTGGCAAAGGAATCATTGTTGGGACCAGGGGATGGTGGAAAATCCAGTAACCCTACCACATGGGACAGCCGGGAAGGTAGATCACACACCCACATGACTCGTGGCTGTGGTTGAAGAAGCAGGATGGTAGTAGCATGACTGGTTGATATTCGCTACAGCGGTGAAGGCACTACAGAGAAATGAGCTTGGGAAAGAGTAAGCCTGTTTACAAGATCAGACGAAAGGGAAAGAGATGAGATTGGGTAGAAATTGTGAGAATTTCAGGATTGGAAAATGGAACTATTTCTCAGTTCTGAACAGAAAAATAAAATAAATAAAATAAAATAAAATAAAATAAAAAATAGGGGCACCTGGGTGGCTCAGTCAGTTGAATGTCTGGCTCTTGATTTTAGCTCAGGTCATGATCCTCAGGGTCCTGAGATCAGCCCCACATTGGGTTCCCTGCTCAGCGGGGGTCTGTTTCTCCCTCTGCCTCTGCCCCTCCCCCTGCTCCTGCTCTCTCGCTTTCTCTAAAATAAATAAATAAAACTCTTTAAAATAAATAAATAAATAAATAAATAAATAAAATAGATAAAGTGTTTAAGCTGGAAGTCTGATTAAGATTCAAGTCTCCCCCAGAGAAGAACCACGTTGCTGAGCCCCGGGGACTAAACAAATGGCTTTTGTTTTAAGGTTTTTGTGCAGAAAATCTAACTCCGTCATCACGTGACGTCGCTGCCCCCGTGTTGCCGGTCTTCCACGGTGACTGGTTTCCGAGGACGGGAAGTGGCGCGTGAGGCTGCATTCGGGTGTGTCCTGCACGGGAACTGTGTCACCAGCCTGAGTCCAGACGGAAGACTAACCCCTGTCCTCATGCAATGCGCCATACTGTTGTGAGCCTTTGAAATTTGGGGTATTTGTTACATCAGCAAAGTTGATGGATAATTAATTTTCAGGTGAGCAGTATTACCCATTTTATAAGATAAAGAAATAGAAGCTCAGAGACGTTAAGTCACTAACCACAGATGATACAGCGAATGAGCGGGAGAGACTGAATTCACGGCCAGCCCCTTCTCACTCTACCGCACACAGTTCTGCACCCACACCTGAATGGGTAACTTCCCAAAAACAGCACTGAAACGTGTTACATGGATACACAAACGGGTAACTTTTTTAAAATGCCTTCTCATAGTTTATGCCCGGATCTCACTCAATTGTGAGCTGAAATCGAAGAACCGGCCAATTTTCTAAAAAGCTGTGAACCGATTACAGCTCTCAGTAAAAGTGAGGTAATAAAGAATCCTTACATTGGAAGATCTTGTTTTTCAACCTGGTGGCTCGATTTAGATGGTTAGTAGACAGTGCGTACTTGCCATTCCCAGCAGTCCTGCTGTTCAGTCTATAGCTCCGTCAGTGAGGGAGAATCGCCTTCTCTAACCGTGTCGCTGCCGGGAGTCACCCATGGCGGCGCATCTAAGACAGATTGAGAGAAAACCCGCACACCATCGGGGCATTTAGACAGCTCACTGCATTAGGTCCGAGTTTCTTTGCTGCTCAAATGTTCTCTTAATACTTGTCTGTAAGGTGGAATATTTATTACCTTTTATTATGTTATTTTGTTTTATGAGCTCATGCTTTGTTGGCTAAGAGATGGAAAATAGTCAATGGAGAACAGCTTGATTTGACTCCGCATGTATCTGTGAGCGGCTCAGCTCTTCCACGCAGCACTGTATGAGATGCAGATGCACTGAAAACTCATGTTCTTGCTCTCAAAAATGCGATGGGGAGGCAGAGTTAGGGCTGTAACAGACACCTTCGATCGGACGTGGCACGGGCTGTGTTGTGTGATTGCGCACACCGCTGTTTACCGTCAGCAGAATTACACCTGCTTCAAATGGTGGATGAGGGCTCTTTTTTTTTTTTTAAGATTTTGTCTGTTTAGTTGAGAGAGAGCGTGTGCGCACGAGCAGCGGGTGCACAAGCAGGGGGAGCTGCAGAGGGAGAGGGAGAAGCAGACTCCCCACTGAGCAGGGAGCCCGATGCGGGACTCGATTCCAGGACCCTGAGATCATGACCTGAGCTGAAGGCGGACGCTTCACCAACTGAGCCCCCAGGCGGCCCGCGGATGGGGGTTCTAAGTGAGTGACAGGTCAGGTGAAAACTTAGATGAAATGGGCATGGGGTACAGCAGATTAAACTATTAGACTTTTTTCCCCCACTTACTGGCCCGGAGGATTACGGCCTGTCCTGTTGTACTGTTATTCTCAGGGCTTAGTATCACCCCAGCCATGGCTGGTAAGAAATTCCAGTAATAGGGTGCTTAAAAAAATTGCAAAGTAATTGTTAATAAATTAGCTCATTTGCTCCTTAAAACAGGCCTATGGAATAGAAACAGGTATTATTATTATTATTATTGTGGTGATCCTATTATTCTTTCAGATGAGATCAGGGGTTGCACAATTCACCCACCATGTGGCAGAGCTGAAATGCAACACCAGGCCTTCTGCCCCCGGATCCTATACTTATTCAGCCTCACCGCATCAGGACCAAGTACGTGAGACCTGACTGAGTGTGTATAGCATCCAAGAAAATCTCCAGAAATTGATTTTCTGACCCCCTACTTCATTCAATGAGGATTACTTATTGAGGTTCTGCTCGACGCCAGTAACTGGTGTCTGCCTTAAAGACATAGTAACGACAAAACCTCCTCCTTCGTAGAGCTTCATTCTACGGGAAGCAACAATCCAGTAAGACAGGTAAGTAAAACACGTGCCACGTTAAATAGGATTCAGGCTGAAGGAAACATGCTGGAAAGAGCAAATAGTGTGCAGATGGAGTTTTGTAGCTTCCCTCGACCACGCAGTATGTGCTGTGAGCGTATTATGCAGACAACATATTCACATATTTACCTATTTCATACACTCCAGTAGCGTAGGGGTTCTGACAAGTAGGGTTTTAGCTCAGGGCACTTGACTGTACGTTACATATGCAGGACTTTCTAGTCAACATAAATCAGCATCTTAGACAAACCTGAACTTCTTTCTTAAGATTTTTCCATCCTGGAAGAAGAGTTGCATGTAAATTTTAGTTTATTTTTTGATGTAACCAGGGCTATGACTCAATTAAGATATGCCCATCATGAAAATACTCATCAGCGTGAAGTGCTGATTTCCTAGAACACCCTCGGCAATCAGGCCAACCACATCATTGACATGTTTCTGTTTCCACTTGAATAGGCTAAAAAGGGAATCCTACAGGATGTAGACAAAGTCAGGCAATTAAAACTCTTATGGAAAGTTAAATTATCCAGAAGCAACCAAGCATCCCTACAGTAAAGAATAGCAGATCAATCATCCATAAAGCACAGCAAATAGGTATGGCCTCAGAAAGAAAAAGGCAGTGGGGGTAAAGAACGTCAGTCAGGTCAACCTTATCTCTCCTGTTCTTCTCAGGTAGGTGTTTGTGGAGCTCAACTTGTATAGAATGCTGAGTGTTTTCAAGAGACAAAGCTGTGTGTTTACTTTGCAGAGAATACCAGTCCTGAACCTTGACTACGCAGGAGAGTAATCTGGGCAGATTTAAAAACGGCCAGGCAGCCAGATTCGACCTCGTAGACTCTGGCCGAGAATCGGCATGAGCTGCTATCTTACCGGGAGAGTCTCGTTTTCATCCAGGGTGGGGCAACACTGAGTTGGGCTCCCAGGACTAAGTGTTACGTTCCATGGCACGTAAAGTGGCCACAAAGCAGGCAAGTAGTGCTGATTTCTTGATTGTGTTCTTGCTCAGATGCCCCCGGAGGCATGAGCTGTGAGGCTGGAAATTCCTGAGAGTGGCTACCACAGAGGATCTCTCGTGATGTCCGTTACCCCAGAGGCAGAGTGAAATCCTGTCTATGCTCATAAAAGGTGGATCTGGGCTAATGTTCATGGAAGGTACATGTTCTGCATGTACCTTATATTCTAAAACAGATTTGATTTCAAATATTAGGCTCCATTAGCCCCTTAAACTACCCATTTTTCTGTATTTAATATTTACCTTTATGATTGTTTCAGGGCACAAAATAAACACAAGAATCCTGTTTGGGCTGGACCCTGTGTTTCAAGTTTTCGTTTGGACAGCATGATCTCAGTACCTAGACACCTTTGTGAGGAGCAATGGGCAGAGAAGAAATTTTGGACAGTGCTGAGGGTGCAAGCTGAGGGGCAATGAAAACTCTCTTCAGTTGCCCAAAGCTGTCCTCCTTCTGTGTCACTGTCCAGGGAGGTGAGGATGAACCATCACCCACTGAAAATGTGCAAAATGAAGCCAGCCCAGCTCACAGAGACAGCTGTGGTTGTTAGTCATTTAAAGTAGAGAAATCTGATTGGAGAACTCGTTCTGAAAACCCGAGAGCCTCCTGTCGGGAGAAAGCGGGCATCTGGCTCCAGAACCCTCTGTGCTAAGGGGCTAGATGGTCCTGCTTTGATCCTCAAGTCCAGCTTATAGGCTGGATGCTGCAAAGAAGAGGGACAGTGGTCAGCATCGCCTAAAAGTGATTCTTAAAATAAACTATAAATGTTTCTCTGCTTCTGTCTTTTCTTCTCCCACTCAGTAGCACCGCTCCTGCAGCCCCCGGTTAGAGCAGGTGCACGTGCTGCCATCCGACAGATGAAGAGAGCACGGCCAACGCTTGCAGGCAGCACCGGGTTAATGATGGGCATGGGGCTCTAGGACGGTGTTAGACAAATGGCAAAACATTCGCTGGAGCGGGTCAGCCCCCAGAACAGAAACGCTCTAGGAAAGAATGATGGGACATCTGGAAATCATGTTAAATGTAGGACTGGTTGTCGACAGCTCTGGAGATGTTTAACCTAGAGAAGAGGTCTGATGCAAGACACCTGCCTTCACATATATCTGAAAGTGTGCGGGATAGAAGAAGGATCCGGTACCCTCTAAGCAGTGCCAGAAGATACCAGGACCAATATTAACAAGTGGGAACCACAAAGAATTATCGTTAGACCCACAAAAATGCAAATCCTGGTGACACCACCAGCTCTGAAATGACGTTCATGGAGAAGCAAGGGGATTTCCCAACAGCAATAGCCAAGGTGGTGCCCTTGCAGGGGACGGACAGGTAGGACCTAATCCATACCCAGGTCCTTCCAGCTGCAAGGGCTCAATTGCATTTTATCATCAACCTCAGCAGGATCTCACGGACAGCGCGCCCATCTTCTGAGCGACTTAGCCTTTCCGCTCGTTTACTGCAACACTTTCCGGAACCGAGGAAGCTCCTTCCCCAGCCTGGCTTCAGGAGAGCAGCAATGACTACATTTGATGCCAGCAAGACTTCTTCCTCCTCGTGTGTTACTCACATCACAAATGAGGCTGGATTTGCATTTCACACAGCATCCTATGATGTCAGCCTCCCGACACGCGGCACGCCGGCACCGCCATGAATTGCATTATCTCTAATGGTTCATCGGGTCTGAAATTTCGTATTTGATCTTGTTTTATTATCTTTTCCAGCTATATTCTATACCTAATTTTTCCCTGAAATGAGCATTATTGATTTACTTATTAAATATTGTCTGCCTACTGTGAATTTTTCACATAAGCAGTATGATGAATCCTTTTTAGAAAATAATGATCATCCGCAGCACAATGCCTGAAATGCCAGACTCTCAAGGAGATCTGGTTGGACTTGAGCTACATATGGAGTATAAAAACCATCCTGGCCTCTCCCGGATAAAAGCTTACACACTGATTCTATCTCCTTGAGAAAAAGAGTAATCAATAAGTGATTATATTCCCAAAGTAAATTACGTTTCAGGTTTTGTTCTGTCCAGAGCAGTTAAGGAGTGATGGGCACCGCAGGTTAAATCTAAGGGCAGAAGAGGGACTGGCTAAGGTGTCTGTGGCCAAGGGGGATTCAGGATACCCGTGACAGCGAAGAGCAGGATTAGCATGTCTTCACGAGTCAGATGTCCCTTCCTGAACTATGCCTCTAGCTAAAGCTCACCCTCTGTGGAACAGAAGATGAAGACCATCCCAGCGCTCTACCTTCTCATGTGGAAAGTGTCCCTCCCGGTCTGGACAATCCCAGGGTCTCAGCATGTCCCCCAGACCTCCAGGCTCTCGTCTGAAGGACCCTCCCCAGGATGCACCAGCCTCCACCCTCCTCCTCAGCTGCTGGTGCCGCCGGGTAGCCGCCCTGCACCGTGCACCTCCTTCAACACCGTGGCTCAGACTGTCACCACCGGCTTTTCCTCATGAGTCACAGACAGCTCGGTGGGTGGCGGGACCTAGATGTCACGGGCTGCCTTGACCTCTGACCTCTTCCAGAAGTTAGAAAAATCAAGTGTCCTGGTTCATTTTAGAAAGGTAATAGAACCTGGCATTAATGCCTGGGGGAAGGGAATAAAGAACAAAACTCCACATTTTTTGTTTCTGATCTCACAGGCGGCTGCACGCCCCCAGAGGGGACGCTGAGAAGCCAGGGGCTGTGGAGGACCCACGGCCTCTACTTCTGGCCCCGATTGCTAGTTCACGCTGTGGAGATTTGTATCTGCAGCAGCGTGTGTGCTTGTGTGTGTGTGTCCTCCAATGAGAAGCCCAACCGAGATGCTACAAGTCCATTAAAAAGAACAACAAGCAAGTGGAGAGGAAGCAACTCAGACTGGGAAGGATTATTTGCAGCAAATCCATACAGAAAGCACTAATACCCAGAATATTTAAGAAGCTCCCACAAAACAAAAGGAAAAGGAACAAAAAAAGAAAAGTAGTGAAAGGCTATAAAGAGATGATCAGAAGGAGAAATACAAGTGGCCAATAAGCATATGAAAGCTGGACAATGTCGTCAATACAAAGGAGAATGCAAAACATAAAAACCTCAGGATCTCTGGCTTATCATATTATCGGAAATTCTAAACACTCCCTGGAAAACCAGGGAGAAAATATCTAACAAGTTTTTGTGAAAGACAATTTAGCAATATTCATGAACATTTTGTCATTACATATTTTTACCACACAATTCTCTGTCAGTTGGATTTATCTAGTGGAAACGTGCCTCTGTTCAAAAATGTGTTCGTTGCAGCATTCTTATTATAACCAAAAAATTAGAGACCACACAATGTCCACCGGAGCTAGATGAAATGGCCCAAACCTCAGGTCCAAGTGCATTTACCTACTAGGATGTGAATATCGTATAGGAACAGAACCGAATAAATCCATAGCAACACAGGAAGGGGAGGAGGGCATAAGCAGAATAGGAACTGGCAGATTCCTGAACCATGGAAGCCAGATGAGGTGAGCCAGCACAGAGGGGGCCGTGCCTTGTCCTTGAAAAGGCAACAGGGAAGGGATTCCTGCCTCAGTGGCCAGTTGCTTGCCCTGGATAGACGGAGCTGGATGGCTCTTCCCGATTCAGAGGGAAATCGAGAATCAGGGCTGAAATGCAGGGACATGGTCAGGTCTGATGCCAGGAGCTCAGGGATTTTCTCTGTCTCTGTTTTCTCAGTGATTACCAGCCAGCAGTGGGGCTCCAGCTGAGGGCTGGGGGTCTGGAAAGCCGGGGAGTGAATGGGGTCGGGAAATGGGGGGGGCACAGTCACTTGAAGCAGACACGCATGATTTTAAGGAAGCCTGTTAGCATGGTGCGTGTCCCCCAGGCTCGTCAGTGGCAGGGTGAGCCATCCTGTGCAAAGGTGTGATTTTGGTGTCTGCCAGGCAAAGGAGGAAGGAAAATGTGAGTACTGTGAGAGATGGGGAAAAGGTGACAGAGCCAGTAGGTTTTAAAAGTCAGCATCTAAGGAAAGCAGGCAAGGAAGCAGAAAGGCAGTGGTCAGAGAGGAGGGCTTGCTGCTGAGTCTCAGAAGGCTTTCTGTCACTGGCCATGACGACTGAGGACAGAGGAGAGAGGCTGAGGAATGGTGGGGGGGGGCAGGTCCTGAGAAGTCACCTCCAGGACCTGGGCCAGGCGTGGTGCTGAGGGCAGTGACCGTGAGCCAGGAGGGCAGGGGAGCAAGGACTGAGGTCACAGGAGTTAGCGGAGGCTTCTGGGGAGGGAGGTGGCATGGAAGTGACCAGGAGAGAGAGAAATGCAAGGAAGTGACCAGTAATCCCCCCACCCTGGGGTCCAATAGGAGGAGCTGTGGGAGACAGAAAATCTCTTGGGGGGATGTGAGAGACGTGTCTGGGGGAATCCAAGTTTCAAACTGCTCCCCGGACAGGTGCTGCTGGCTTTGGGGGAAGCACAATTTGTACACAGTCCCACGTAAAGTGCTGGTAACACACCCAGCCCCGTCTGTGATGTTCTAGTAACATTATGCACACACTGGACAAACAAAACTTCACCCATACACTCCTGAATGTCTCCAGGGCTGCAGCATGAAGGGAAAGGCAGCTTTCAGGAAGTGATGGAGGACATGCACAATGCTGCAATGTTGCCAGAGGGGGCTTGAGCCCCAGAGGAGCCACGGGGTGGGCGAGAGGGTGGTGCTGTGTCTTCCTGACTGGGCTGAGGGCACCCAGAGAGGTGGCACCCTTCTCCTGGATGCATCTGTGGGGGAATTTCTGGGAGAGTTGGGCATCTGCGTCTGTGGACTGAGCAGAGGAGATGGCCCGCCCCAGTAGGGGCTCCCCCACTCCACTGAGGCCCTGAGTAGGACAAAAAGGTGAAGGAAGGGAGGAGTCAGCCTCTCTGCCTCAGCTGGAACTTCCCTCTTCTCCTGACCCAAAGCCTCAGCCCCCAGTTTTCAGAACTTTGGAATCAGAATGGATCACATTACTGACTTTCCTGGGTCTCCAGTGTGTAGATGACAGACCATGAGACTTCTCCTCCTCCAGAACCACAGGCACCGGTTCCTATAATAAATCTCCCACCTGTCCATCCATGTATCCATCTGTCTATCCACCCATCCACCCATCCATCTATGTATCCATCCATCTATGTATCCATCCACCCATCCAGCTATGTATCCATCCATCCATCCATCCATCCATCCATCATCTGTCCATCCATCCATCCATCCATCCATCCATCATCTGTCCATCCATCCATCCATCCATCCACCCATCCATCCATGGATCCATCCATCCATTTATCCATCCATCCAACTACCCATCCATCCTTCTGTCCATCCATTCATCTGTCCTTTCATCCATCCATCCATCCACCCATCCATCCATCTATCCATCCATCCATGTATCATATCCATCCATTTATCCATCCATCCATCCTTCCATCCATCCATCCATCCATCCATCCATCCATCCATCCATCTATCCACCTATCCATCCATCTGCCCATCCATCTATCTATCCACCCATCTATATATCTATCCTATTGGTCTTGTTTTTCTGGAGAACCCTGACTAACACAGAGATTTAAGGGGTAACTGGGAGTCTTGAGCTCACTGTGGGACAGAAGACATGATGAAATTGGCCTCGATGGCATCGAGGTGAGTGGTAGATGTGGCTGAGTGAACCCAGGTGAGCCTGAGTGCAGAACATCCACAGAGGAGGGTGGCCCAGTATGGGTGTGTGAGCACAGTGAGGAGGGCACGTGTGCAGGGCTTCAGCAGACCCTGTTCCTGCCGCCTGGAATCCCAGCCTCACTACCAGGTTTGTCTGTCTGGGGTGGCCTATTATCATTCTCCTATTCACACCACCCAAGAACATCCTTACTCTTCCCTCTGCCTGTAGAGCTTTTCTCCCCCAAGAGCACTGCTCACTGATCTTGGAAATATCACAGAGGTGGTGCGGCCCCTCCTTCCCTCATTCTTGGGGCTGATGAAACTTCATACCCATCCCTATTAGCACTCTGAATGGCAATTTTGTAGTTATCTCTTTTCTTTATTATACTGATAGACTTTGAAGACAGGAGACATGTTAGGCATCTCCATACCTTAACTGAGTACCCAGCATATGGCAGACATTCAGTAAAGGATGGGTGCATGATGAGAAGGAAGAAAAGGATCCAATATCCATAGCCCCTGGATGAGGATGGGGAGAGAGGGAGAGAGAGAAAGGAGAGAGGGATGAGAAGGGGAGGAAAAGAAGCAAGGGAGGAGGAAAAAAAGAGAGAGAGGAAGGCAGGAAGGAAGGAAGGAAGGGAGGAAGGAAGGAAAGAAGGAAGGAGGGAGGGAGGGAAGGAAGGAAGGAAGGAAGGGAGGGAGGAAGGGAAGGAGGAAGGGAAGAATTCCATCCATTGGGCCATTCCTAAATGACATAATAAGCAAAACAGGCACAGTATCTGCCTCCTTGGGATACTTTTTGCGGCAGCCTCCTGCCCCCATATCCCTATTATGGTTCAGAATGTGCCAGGTTATGTTCTAGAAACAAATTAAACCTGGGATCTGCAAGATTTGCATGAAGGATTATTTCCTATTTGCAGTCTTGGAGGGGAGTGGTGGGGAGGGCTCTGCTCCACGCTGTCCCTGGGGCCCCAGGCTGATGGAGGTTGCAATTGCTGGTGGCCCCATAGGGGTGGGGAGAGAGCCAAGGGTCCCACGGAAGCTTCCATACCTTTCTGCCCACTGGACAGAATTAGTGGCAGGGTCCCGCCGGACTGCAGGATGACTGTTGGGAAGAATTGGGCATTCAGGGAGCACTAATGTCTCCCGTTCCTGACACCTGCTCAACCCACCACAGCTGGGGAATGAAGTATTAACGGAATGGAGTGTTAGGGGGAACCACAGCCCCTCCTAGGATTGGTTTCCATGTGAAGAGTGGGCTTTTGATGAAGAAAAGGCATAAAAAATAAAGCTCCAGAAAGCAAGATGCCTCCATGCAGAAATGTGACCAGACGTGGGGTTGTCAATCCGGCCATGCAGATGGCACTGGGTGCACGCGAGAAAATCCGCATGGCAGCAACAGAGGGGCTGGCAAGAAGCACGAGTCGAGGTATGGTGCAAATGGGAAGCAGAAGCCCCACTTCATGCTGCCCTATGTGTGAGGACTGCATCCTTTCATGAACAGTAACCAATTAATTTACCCGGCACCTTCGTAAGCTATCAATTATTAAGAGCTAAGCAATTAGTGTGCAGGAGAACGAAGGCATCCAGCCAAAGCCCAGGCAGCGTGAAATTAGGGACCACACAGAAGAGGCATGCAGATCCTAATCCTTTCCAGAGGGTTCTGCCGAAAGCATCCGATTATCAAAGACCCAAAGGAGACACTGCTAATCTCCTAGTCATTCTGCTCCAGGAAAGCCCATTTAAGGTTAGGGATCATAAGAGAGGAAAGACCTCATTTAAGAACAGAATGGAGAGTATCGTGTGCTTTTCCTGCACCTTCCTCCTGAGCCTGACTGAGCATCTCTACTGCTCTGTGCTGAGATCCCACCCACTCCACCCCCAGGAGGAGGGTGATCCCCCGGGGTGGGCGGCCACAGGGAACCACAGTCAAGGGAAACCTCAGCCTCCACACCCGCCCCCTCTTAAACCATCTCCCTCCTCCTGCCCTCTGTTCTGTCATGCTGTGCGGTGGTCTGAGGCTTCCTGACCCTTCCTGGTAACACTCCACACTCCACATAGTTCCCTCAGTGAGGAATGCAAAATTCCAGACAGACAGACACACCCATCAAGGGTAGTTAAGGGTCACAGGACACAGTGGAAGGTGCACACACACACACACACACTCACACTCACAAGGGTATCATTTATGCCCACGATGAGGACTGACTAGCAGACAAGAATTTATTTTTATGCCACAAGGAAGGGGAGCCATGGAAGGTGTCAGGTCAGGAAGTGAGATGGGTGGGTTTACATTCCCAGGGTCACATTCTGAAGGCAGGGGCGTGTAGGACTGAGGAGGTACCCAGAGAGAGGCTGCAGAAGCAGGTGCATCTGAGGGGGCAGGCTGGGGTGACAGCCTCCGGTGTGTGTGCCCCACGAGCATGCAGGGGCCTGCAAGGGAAAGCCCGGGAGATTTCCTGGACCAGGGGACACAGAGAGGGATGACAAGAGAAAGCCGGCTAGGGTCAGTTCCCACATCCTCTGCCTAACCTCCACCCATCAGACCTCATTCCCCTCTCTGTCCACTCTGTGTGCCCCTTCATCCCCTGTCCCTGGGAAGCTGTTCGGGGTCCCTCTCACGTTCCCAGGGGGCTGTGGTCCCACCCTCTCGCTCCTCCTACGAGGGGCCATACACAGGCTCAACAGCGCTTGGCAAGAAACCAGCAAAGGAAGTTTGTGGGACAGGCTGCATCCCAGGCGGTCATGGGCAGTCCTGGCTGGGTACCAGCTCCAGACCTTGACAGCCTTGGTGGGAACACCAGCGTGCACCTGTTAGTCATGGGAAACCATCAGGAAATGACCCCAGTGTATTGTTCATACACTCGGTTACACAGTATCTATTACGTAGGTCATTTGTAACCATTAGTAACTTCCGTTCTCCACGCGATCTGCCGCCCTGCAGAATAGTTCTGGTTCCAAGGTTGCAGGAAGCACATGTGGTGACTGACGCGTGGGCTCAGAGTTGGGTGGATAAGGTAGAACGTTGCAGACGGACCCATCTTCCTCACCCCGCTCATTTCACCGTGCAGAAACGCACGTCTGCAGCTCCATTCTGTGCTTACAAGAGTGGCAAAGCGGTATTCTGAAAATCCCACACACCAAAACCCTGCCGGCTAGTTTTAGATGGACGCGTGACCTAAATAGTTGCCTCAAATCTTCTTGAATGTCTCCATGGCATTTTTTCCAGAGACAGATCACGAACGTCATTATTGCTATGGGTCATTTTGAAAACAATCATTTAATGAAAGACCCAGGGGATTCTTGCCAGCTCACAGCACCCCCACCCCCCGCAAAAAAATCCATGAAGTGAGGTTGATGTGGAACGGGGGCCACGTTATATATAATCAAAGGAACCGCGGAGGGTGTGTCGAAGCTGTCAATAAAATGGAATTTGTTACCACCTTAGCCGCAGTTCCGACGGCCAGGAACCTGCCTCCGGCAGAAAGCAGGGCTGGCTCACCCGATCCATCTCCATACAAAGAGGAAGACACAAGGACATTTTTCTTCCTCCATACAATGTGTGGCAGTCCACATGGCTGACCCGGAGTCACAGTGAGTAATTTTAAAAAGGCTTATCATTATCCTGACAAAATGCTATGGAGGTGCGCGTGATCCATTTGCTAATGGTGTCGTCAGGGAGGAGGGGGAGTGGGGGTGGCGGGCGCGTCCCTGTGATGTTCATTACTGCACACACATGCGGGACACGCGGCTGGCGGGCTGTGCGGCCGGGGAGCCTGTCTCTGCCCCCGCGGCTGGTCCCATCGGCAGCCCCCAGACATGCTTCCATCCTTCACTGTTGTTGCCTTTCCTTGCCCGGCCTGCATGTGAAATGCAGAATGGTGCTCTTCCGCCCTTGTGTTTTCTTTCCTTTTATTTTTTTTTTTCTTCGTTGTCCTTTCTCCTGTGTGTTTTCACAAATGCCCTCAGAGAAACCCCTGGACACATTCGTCCCAGGAGGGCTCCTTCTGGTAGAGCGTTTCCCTTCCTGTAGGATAACCTCAAATGCCTTGCACATGGCCCCATTCTAGGACAACTGGGTGCCTGGAAAATCACTGTTTTAACAGATCTTCGGGGTTCCAGGGTGCTCTCCACAAGGACAATGATAACCTCCTTGTAATGCCATCTGAGAGCTACAAATAATGTATGTGAAACACCTAACACAGTCCCTTAGTGCAGGTAAGTACTCAGTACCCGGGAGTTCTTTTTAGCAAGGATCACCTGAATGTATCGGATTGTGTGAAAACGTGTTAATTCAAATGCTGCATTTGTAAAATCATCAAGTCACCTCCAACATGTAAGATAATAAATTGAACTAGAGGATCTGTTTAGAAACCCAACTCTACATTGCAAAACAGAATGATTGGTTGTGGAATCATGCACTGAATGGAGTAAAACAACAATGCGCTTCCCAGTATTTTCAATAAGCTAGACAGTGCACCAGTCAGCCAAGGTAGCAAAGCTTACCCAGGAGACAGGTGGTTTGGATTCCCATCCTCTGATTCACTTGGGGAAAACAATTTCTCATTGATAATATATCACAATAGCAGCCACCCCTTGTAGGATTGTTTCAAGGATTAAACGGCTCCGTATGATCAATATGTGTCCAGTGCGGAGCCTGGCACTCCAAATGTGTATTTGTATTTTCCATTTTATTTCTGCTCAAAAGAAGCCTCAAGCCATGATGGCCCCCTAGCCAGGAAGTGCTGAGGTTCTGTAAAGAGCTCACCATCCCTCTCTATTTGCACAAGTTCTCCTATTTCACGTGGGAACCAAGCACAAATGGCAGTATGCTTACTTAACTTTAAACCTGGCTCTCTCATCTTCCTTTCTAGAATAATATAGCAACCGAAGCAGGCAAACTAAATGAGAGAAAATCTTAAGATTCCACACAGATCTAAAGTTCATAAATTGGTCAGAGACTCTACATCTCTGTTTTATATGGTACTCAAGAAGCGAGCAGGTTAATCACCTACAGGTTCACTCATGTACAGTTGTCCTGGTTTTGGTCTGCCCAAAGATGCTTGACCAAGAGAGTGCGTGGCTGCAAAATTCCTCACTGGAGCTCATTAAGGCAGGTGCAGATCTGCTGATGTCTGGGGGAGGAGGTGCCCAGGGGGACGGGGACATCCAGGTAAACCTCGTGTGAGGGAGGGAAGCCGGTGAGACTATAACCAACGTACTCAGTTGTGTAGTTAAATCGCTGAGTGGGATTTGGGGTTTGTAACAAGAGTAATAATTGTAATAAGTTAGGCAAAGATATTTGGATACAAGACTATGTTGAAAGAGAGACCCTGGAATTTAAGAGGAAAAGAAGAGAAGATGGAAGGAAGGGAGAGGAGATAAATTAATTCAGCAAAACTGAGGAGAGGGAGGATTGGTGCTGAACCTGAACCCTCCAGATAACCTCTTTATTTCTGTGAATGTCCACAAAATAATTATAAAAATGCATGATGTGAAACAGTGGGGATAAATATTAGACAACACAAACTTACCTATTCGATCTACTCTAGCCTGTACTTAGAGACCCCTGTGGTTGCTAGGGGCCAAAGTTCCAAAATTACTTTGTGAATGAGGTAAGACATTCAAAAGCCATCAAAGAATATAAAGATATTTGTCTCACAAAAAATGATTAAAGAAAATGAAACACACTGGAAAAAATACTTGGAATCCATACAATGGACAGAGGATTAAACACGGTCTTCTACAAGCTAATAAATATGAGCAAATAACACAACAGGAAAGATATGATATTAACAATTTCCAGAAGAGAAAAATAAATGACTTATAAGTACAGGAGGGGTACGGTGATAACTCACTACTTACCAAATGAATTAAAAGTAAAGTTAATAATTCAATGTGGTTGTTCACTGAAGAAGGTCATAGAAGTTTCTTAAAAGTCGTGACATCAGTAAAGAGGAGACTGTGGTCAAAATGGTTCTCTCATACTTGACACGGTGAGGGTAAGGATCACTACAAACTTTTAGGAAAGTAATCTTGAGATAATTACTAAATTAAAAGTGCACTGATGCCTTGACCCAACAATCTTGATTTTGGTAAGCTCTTTTGGAAAAAAAAAAAAGGAAAAAAAACCCTGCAGGTACAAGAATATATGTATGCATAATCTACTATTACCCGTAATGGCAAGCAGAACAAATCCAAGGCAGAAATATCTGTCAATGTGGAAATGGTAAAGTAAATTGAAACTCCTATACCTGGAGAATGTTAGACAGCTATTTCTAAACTGAGTTATCTATTATTGACCTGGAGGGAGATGGATGGATGGATGGATGGATGGACGGATGGACGGATGGATGCATATTATACTTCAGTGAGAAAAGCAAGTGTGAATTAATGTGAGTGCCCACATTTTTGCAAAATAAGCTATAATATAACCTATATCTGTGTGCGTGTGTGTGTGTTTGAGACACTACGGAGAAAGTGTTGACCGGATATAAACCAGGCAGGTAAACTTGGTTACATCACAAAAGTAGAACAATGACAAAAATTGCTGATTATAATTGCTGATTATAAAAGATTTTAATAATCTTTTGTTTCTCCCCGAGTTAACATGAGTCTATTATTTTAACAAGTTAAAATAATTAGCATAATAAATATATGTAAGTCTTTATTTATATAGTTATATATATATAACTATATATTACATTTATAAATATATGTAACTCTAAAAGACTTACATATATTTATTATGCTAGTTATTTTAACCTTCCTTCACAGAATTCTGTATGGTAAATTCTAAACTTCCAGTAACGATTTGATCCAGGGAAAGGTCTGGCCGCACCGTTCAGTCCTACCTAAAACACTGAAGTGAGTAAGAGCCAGAGGAAATCAGATTAGAAAATGCTCAGAATCCCCCTCGTGGTGCACAGGAAGACAAGTATCAGAGACATAAACCAATTTGCCTAGAATTACATAGGTAAATCCATCTTCTTTCTGGTGAAGCAGGAACAAAGACTAAAAACGGAATTCTAGCCAGGACTGCTGCAAGGGAGGCCCGAGGCAGCCCAGTCCTTATCCCCCCAGGGGAAACCCCTCACCCATGTGACTGGCACAGCACCGAGATGCACCAGCACCTTCTGTGGAATCCAAGTATCCCAGAGACTAACATGTAAGTCAGCGTCCATCATTAACACCTTAACGTGATCAATACTTCGTGGGAGGCTTCCTTCTGTAAGAACAGCCCTTCCATGAAAAGCCAGTGAAGGGATAGATGCCTTGGGGGGGGGGCGGGGGCTGAGAGGACCGGAAGAGAAAGGATTTGGTTGAGGACCATCTGGAGACATACAGATTGATCTCCAGAAGGGAAAAAGTGGGGAACGCTGTTCTATTTTGCTCGGACCTGTTTACGTCCTGCAGATCTTCCATGCAAACTCTCCGCCCCTGCCAGACCCGTCTCGAGGCCATCAGGAAAAGAGCTTCGAGCTTCACCCCCAACTCGATCTCTCCTTTGCAGAGCTCCACCTCTGAGGTGGGATGGCCCTGCAGTCACAGTGCTGTGCTATCTCTGTCCCTGGACCTCTCTGATCCCCTGCTTCTGCGTCTGTGCCAGGAGAAACAGTCATAGAAACTAGCTCTGAGGCTGATTGTCAGGAAGAAATAGGAAGATCATATAGAGTGCTGGCCCCAGGGCCTGCTACCCCTGCACATCCGTGTGCACAACCAATATTAGCGGGCGGGTGTTGCTGTTTCTAGAGCTGGGGAATGGTTCGTCCGCCTTGGTAGTTCCCAGCTAATCTTTGACCCTGTCCACATCCAGCTCCTTCCTCGGCCACACCTCTACCCCACGTTCGATATCAGACCGACCCCACTCTCTAGACTGCCGATCAGTGTTCCTGGCACAAACTGATACACCGCTTCCCACTGGAAATGTAAATACTGTGTGCACGCGAGTGTGTATGTGTGTTCATGTGTGCTCGTGCACGTGCACGTGCACGTATGTATGCGCATGTGCTCGTGTGTGCATGTGTGCACATGTGCACGTAGGCATGCGTGTGTGCTCATTTGTGTGTGCGCACGTGTGCTGGTGTTTGTGTGTGTTTGCGTGTGCACATGCGTGTGCATGTATGTGCATGTGTGCATGCACACATGTGTGCTTTGCGTGCATACGTGTGCATATGTGTGTGCATGTGCATGCATGTTTGTATGTGTGCGCACACACAGGTGGATCACAAACTCCGGGAAAGCGTGCATCTTGGTTCACACTCCCGTCGTGCCCCTCACCTCACCCTTACACTTCCTGCAGGCACCCACTGAATACCTGCGGGAGGAACCCATCTGTCACTGTCATTCTGACGCGTTATCCTTCCTTCACACGGTTTATGCTTCCTGTAAAGACTGAGCCTGTGTCTTTGCAAGAGACACAAGAGAGTCCAGATGTAATTTTTTCCAAATAGGATCAATTGTCACTATATTTGTACTTCAAAGTTAAACTATTATTTTCCCTGTTAGGGCTTTTGTACAGAAGTATTGTTGAGACACCACACAGCAGAGGCCAGGCTTCAGGTAAGACCTGGACACAGGCTCTGTGTAGCCAGCTCCCATATTTTACAAAATAAAGCCAGTGCTTTTCATTTTTATAGGGAAAACCTAAATGTCGGGCTCCCTGTTAAAAGTCCTATCTGACTGCAGAGAGCCCCTGTCCCCTCAGGGCTGAAGTCTGAGGGCTTGATTAGCGGCTCAGATCAGCTGAGCCCACCCCCGTGTACCTGCACCCCCTCCCCCACTCCACCCCACGCGCTATCTGCACAAACACTAGTTTCTGGCCTGATTTCTCCTCCTGTTTCCGTCAGGGCTTCTGCAGGCACCTGGCGGGGGCCGGGGGGGACCCCCCCCCAGCACGGATGATTCTCAGCAGTTAAATATGCCTCCATGTGAGCGCAAACAGCTTCCAGACATGCCTTGGACACATACCATAGTTCTTGAAAAAAGTTACATTGAATCGTTTCCTAATATTTTAAACTTCATCTTCTGAATGTGAATAGTTAGCCTAAAAGTTCGTCATTAGCCCGCTGTACACTTAAGTGGCTACTTCATAAAATGGGACAAGGGCCTCAAAGATCCTGGCAGGGTTACGATTGCGATTTAGCGGGAACTCCCAGCCTCCCGTAATTTCTGTGATATTTCCAAAGGACGCTCATGCCGTAAAAGGCATTACATGGCAATGCGATTCGCAATTTAAGACTTCAGGCAAAACAAGAATTCTGTCAGCAAGATCTATGCACCTTCTTCGGAACCATATTCTCTCAACTTCCAGAAGGAATGAATGCACAAGTCTTAGAAGCTTCTGACTTATAATAATCAACCAGCACATTGCCAGGATGTTGATTCAATTTTTCCTTACATTTCTATGTTTTTTTTTTAAAACCTAAGAAATGAAAACCGCATGGCTAACTGTTTTCTGTGACAACAAAGCCCCATTATTCTGAGAGTGTGTGTTCCCATACATAAGACCAGGAAAAAAGAGAATATTTAGGAGCTTGTTTTAAAGAAAGAAGCAACTGCAAGTAACAAGTAGTATTTGGCAGTTTATGTTCTGTTAGGGAAATAGATCACAAGTTAAAAAATCATGACCATAATTGATAATCTTACTTCTGAACTCACCAGTCTCCCAAGGATGCTTGTGAGACCAACAAAGGGAATGTTTGTGACGGATAATCATTATGCAGGCACCCAATCATTACAGAGAAATATTTCTAAAAAATGGATGGAAAGGGGGCTTAACACATTGCTTCTGGCAACAGTAGTTATTAGGGGCTAGGTAGAAGAAAAAGTATATTGTAATGTACCAAAAGCTTTCAGCATACAAAAGAATGACAGGAATTTTTTCTTAGTTATTGATCCAAATATATCTTAATTTTAAAAATTACTCTTATAAATATCATTCTGTTATTTCTACAAAGGATATTCCTTTAAACTGGCTACAACTCAAATGTCAGCTAATAGATATAAATAAGGAATGATTGTTAGAGAATATATACATTCAGTTCATGTATAGATGATCACCTAATGTTCTAATAAATTATTTATGGTCATTACCAATTGTCAACAACAGGAAACATGCCTGAATGGTACAAATATACCGATTCACAGATAACTCCACTTTCTTGGCTGAAGTCCATTTTTTGAAGCATTTCCAAGGTATGTGCTTTGTTTGGTTTTGTTTTTCAGGGAAGAGTAACAAGGAAGGTGCCCGTGCAACTTCATTATCTACAAAGGAAAGAATTTCATTCTGTCCATTGACAGCGTTGCTTTACTCTGTCCCTAAGGACGGTCACTGCTCTTGGGTTTAAAGGACATTACAAAATAAAATGCAATGTTTTCAAAATTGTGGTGACACAAAAGCTAAGGTGATTTTTATAAAATCATGTCCTAAACCAACACTTCATAAAACATGAACAACTCTAATGATTTGGTGAAGAAATATTTCTTCAAAGAAGCTAGAATCATGCATTTGACTTCCTGGCCATCAGAATTGGGATGGGAAGCTTATTTAGGATGAACCTGGAGGATCCAGAGAAAGGAGCATTGAGCGTGGACCCCCATTACTACCCTCGGAGACTCAAAGTCTCTCTCAGGTTCTGAGAGAAGGGGGTCAGCAAATGGTCCAATCAAAGTTGCTAGAACAAGTGTTTCTAAGGAGCAGTAAGTCACTCACTGGGCTCGCTAAGGGTGAGCCAGACTCACATCTCCACCCAGATAAAGGGTGAAGCCACTTTTGTGGACACAGTGGCTTAAGGGAGAGCCCCTAAATGAAGCCACAACTTTCCATGAGAAAAACGTTCCGGGTGGATTCTAGGGTTTGAATAAACATCAGGTTGAACATGGAGTTCCCGACAATATTCATGGCCATGGAGAACTTCACCAGACAGGAGAAAAAACTTTTTTGTTAAATACATGTTTATAAATGCATGCTCATTTTGCAAAACCTGAAATAAATATATCTATGCATATGTTGTGTATGTGTGTGTTGGGGGGAGAGTATGAAAATAAATTGGTCCTATATCCCCACAACCCAGAAATAACTAGTGTTATCTTTCTGGACAGTTTCCCTCCTATTAAAAATATTATGAATAAGGCTCTTGTTCATGAAGCATTGTATCTTTTCCTGATAATACTATATTGGGATCATTACCCCACGCAGTTTGAAATTCTTCCAAATAACCATTGAAATTACATAATATAGATTCACCACCTTTCACTATCCCATCTTTTGTCAGATAGATTTTCCGTGTTTTACTGAAATGAATGATTTCACAATGAACATCGTGGGACACAGTTCCTATGCTAAATTTGAAAATATGTCCTTTTATTGAATACTGTAAAATTCTTGAGTCAAACCATGTCCCTAATGCTGAGGTAGGAAGCAAAAGGCGCAGCGCCCGTTGTCCCCAGAGGCAGCGTGCCTGCCACCTCCATCAGCAGTGAGTGCTCCTCCTGAAAGAGAGACCACTGTCTCTGAGTAGGACAAACATCGCCAACTGGTTGTCACTTTACAAAATGTGGCCTTTGTGGAATTTCGGGGTTGATAAGTTCCTATGCATAGAGCCATGGGGGTGAGCAAAGTGAAACGCACCCACAGATGAACGAGCGATTGGTACTGCTCAGGGAAGCCGCCTGTCCCTGTCCCCAACCATCCGTCTAGCGCCGACAAGCCCGGTTCCCACAACCCACCGGCACCAGACACACCGACATGCCGCCTGGGCCATCCCTTGAGAAAGAAACACAAGGCCATGTCATCAACATGCAGAAGGATGCTACTTCTTAGGGTTTCCCTCATTTCTGGGGATAAAGTAATAGCTCAATGATCACAAACGCCACGTGGATGGGGAAGCCGGGTGACAGGCTCCCAGGAGGGACACTCGGTGGGCAGGGGGCAGGGGAGGGCCCGGCCGGGGCCTGAGGAGCTGCCGCTGTGGTCTCCGCCGCGGGCTTCCCAGTGCTGCTCGCGGACACACGCGGGGGCACACACAGCCGGCCAGCCCGCGTCAGCGGCACCTTTGGCTCAAGTGCTTCCAAGCATCTTGATACGTGGTTTAAAGTCCCAGTTCTCAGAAGGGAGTGAGCAGTCCAGTCCTGCTTTCTTTGACGGCCCCGGGAGGGGTCAGGACACGGGATCTGGCCACACGGCCGCCCCTCCCAGAGAGGCCTGGGTGGGGACCGTGTATCCGCCGTGTGTTTACGGAAAGGGGTCCCGGTGTCCATAGATGTGGCCAGAAAGCATGCGTCTGCGGCTTTTTGTGGACATCATATATAAACTGGAGTACGACAGAGGGACAGCTTTGCCACATAATCTGGGCATGGGAAATTGCTTTTCCAGAAATCTACACAGTCAACCTCTGAATCGTAAAGTGAAGGAACACTAAAAACTAAGAGGTATTTAAGTTAAATGTTAATTAAAATTCTGGGAGCTTGGCCTCTTTAATAGTCTGGCTTCTAAACACCTCCTCTCTAAAATAACCAGAACTGATTATTCGACCAATAAATGCTGTGAGTAATTTTAAATATTTCTTAGCCATAGATTCAATTAATAAGTATGAAATGCTGATGATAAATAACAGGAAAGATTTTCCTAAATCTTTCCTACATTTTTGGAGGATATTTGACGTGAAGGATTGTCATTATGAAGAATAAAGCTGGCCTAAATTGTGAGGAAAACATTGGCATGTATTATCTACAATTTTGAGAAGAGAAGGAGAATACTAGCAACTTACGTTTTCCTTGGGAAAATGTCTCTGAGGATTTTGAGGAAACACTCTTATAAGGGTGGGATTTATCTTTCAGATTGTAAATTGAATAGTTTCCCATCAAAAGGCATTTTCTGAGGTTTAATGAAGGGCTAACGTGTGGTTGGTGGACCCAGGGAAGTTCCCGAGACCTTGAACCAAATTTCAAAGCCTGATAAGTTTAAGAGACAAAACTTCTCACCATTAAGGTCCCATAACTCCTTCCATCGAAACTGTGCCCAACGTCACCAAATTTTTAAAGTTTTAGCTCATGATGGATGATAGGACCAGGGCCCTCCACTCAGATCTCTAACTATTTAAACAGTGCTTTATAAAATATGCTACAGATTTTGATTTCTCAATAGTATGTAAATGGTTATCTGTGCCAGGAATAACCGGTTGAGCCTAATTAACGATTTGATCTAAAAGTCGTCTGTGTTCACTCCCAACAGCCTGCATGCAAGTGTGCTCACCACGTATTTGCTATATACACGCACGGGGTACAATCAGGCTTGGAAACACGCTCCATGCCCTTATACATTATGTGGAGTGGAGTAATTTAAAATACATAACTCACTATAAAATTCTGCCTATCTTGTGTCTTGTGTGTAATTATTTATTGGTCAGGAAATAAGTGTCTGACGCAGAGCAGGCTGTCAGGTAAGTGTTGGTGGACCCCAAGAGCGAGCACAGATGTCTTTATTAATTCTGTTGGTTTTCAAGTCCACAGAAAGGAGCCCACAGCATTTTGGTCCCCCCAAGTCAGAAGCATCTGGAGACAGGGCTGTCCTCCAATGACAGACACCGAACAACCGTGAGACAGGGGTAGCCCGTGGGGCGGGGACAGCAGTCCTGTCCATGCCCCTGACTCTGGACCCAAGCAGTAAGATCCATTTATCAAAAAAACACATGGGATGTCCTGTTTTCAACAGTTCTCACTGGGACACCACATTTCCTGTGTCCTTACTAGAAAACAAACAACAAAGAGATTGTGGATTCAATAAACACGCTAGTAAACTGAATGCACGTGTTTTCATATTAACTACAGACTTTGTCTCACAGGCTCTTTACAAAATAACATAGTCTGAAGTTTTCTGCTTTTAATTTTTCTAAAAGGACCCAAGCCAGGAAATCCAAAATGCATCACTCATGTTACAACTTGTCAATATGCTCAGTAATCCATCGATTGTATCAGGAAGGAGTAGAGACTTACGCCTCCCTTGTTCTTCTGACAGCCACTGTAGAAACAAGCACAAAATCTTTGACATGCTCATCACGTCACTTAGAAGACGTTTCCTCTAAGAGTGACCGCTTGTTCCTGACGTGCCCGCGTGCATGCATGGACGTTACTTCCCTCTGCTCAGACAATAACATAGCATGGATCTGCCTGGTGATTTTCCATAGATGGTTACTGGAAATTGTGAAGCTGTTACAAGCCCATTGATGATTTAATAAACCTCCTAAGGCTGAGGATTGAACTGCCTCGACCGTCTTCATTCTTGACATGAAAAATGTTGCCTTCAATCATGGGTGACCTGGCTCCTTTCTCTATCTTGTTTTCATTTCCCTTCTCCCACTCTTAAGAAACTTCTCCTGGAGTTAATTATAATAGAGAGGTCAGCTCTAAAGGGCAAATACCACGAATGCCCACAGCATGATGGAACAAATGGAAAACGTACCATGTTTCGGGTGATTATCTTTTGAAGACAAAATATTAATTTATGTAACAGCACATGCTTTTTGTGACACTTGTCTGTGATGATGACGTTGTGGCCAAGGACAATGACCAACATCCATGGAACGCATGCTGTTCCACGCCTTGTTCTTGGGGCTTTGCGTGAACTGGTCCCTTGGCCCCCAGACCTACCTGCAGAGGTGGGTAATGGGAGCTCCCCCATGTTACACTTGAAGTGAAGTAACCAAGGCATATTTGATCTCCCCGATCTTTTGTTTCATATCCAGGCCTAGGGCTTCTGAACATCAGCGGGGAAAAGAAGGTTGGATTTTTGGGAGACTGGTGAACGTTCCACTCCCAGGCGTCAAGTCAAGTGTAGGACTCTGCTTCCATCTCAGACTCTGGGTCCGGGGACGGGGGGTGTGGTAGGGGACACAGAGATGCTCACAGGTGTTGTGAAAACTGCTACTTTCCATTTTTGGTCTGCTTAGGAGACCACTACAAATATTGTCCTAGGCAAATACTATTCTCACTTAATTTAGATGATGGATCTCCTAGGATATTGGTGATCTTTCTCTCTCTCTCTTTTTGTAATTTCCTCTCAATTTAATTATATTGTCTCCTTTTAATTTTTCTTTCCTACAGTTTACTGTTTACTTTCTACTCTCTTTGAAAGTCAGTGATCTGGGACTAGTCTCTAAAAACCAAGCCCGAATTTGGTGTGTGAGTGCCCACAGCCCTCTCCAGCCCCACCCTCATCCCTTCCTGCATGAGCCCACCACTCTGGTGCAGGGACCCCCCATGACTAGGACTTGCAGTTCCTCTAAGAGGACCCTTGCTCTCTCTTACCTCCATGTCTTTGAATAGAATTTTCCCTGCACTTGGAACACTCACTGGCCCTCCTTGTCTGGATCCTGCCTTCATTTGCCAACATTTCGATGAACTATCTCCTCCTCTGCAGAGTCTTTCCTGACTGAGCAAGGTGGCCATATTCTAGGACTATAGAAAAAAGTGTTTATATCTATTCTGATGGTTTTCCCCCCTGGACAGAAGCTTCCTTGGGAGCAAGATCACTTCCTTTATCCTCAGCACAGAGGTAGAAAAACTCAGTAACTCAGTAAGTAGAAAAACTCTGTTGGATTCAGTGAAATGCCAACTCAAAGAGAAGAAAGCCTCTTAATACTCAGAAATCTCTTAAATAGCAGGTAAAATGCCATGTTGCCATGGCCTGGGAACCCAAGAATTATGGACAGAATTATCAGTCTCCCATCTAAAATCAAAGCCCGAAGTAATGCTGAATTGTCAGAACTAAGCTATCAGCACATACCCTCAAGGGGAGCTCAAGAAAGATCCAGAAACAAGATCATTTCCTCATGCCTCCTGTTTAACACAAAGACATTGAAGAATGAAAGCCATATTGTACAATGCGCGTGTGTTTGAACCTTGGTAAACCCTTCCAGTCTGAGAATTAACAACAAAGTATCTGGAGAAACACCCATACAAATTCCCAACTGCAACTCCATCATAATTTAATATTAAAACATAATTTTTACGATCATGTGTATTTTGCATATTATTATATATTCCCCTAAGGCTTCTAAGAAGGAAATCCAACATAAAAACTCATGCTCTGCTCTGTTTCTGAAATAAATCATCCACATCCATATGTATGTCTCCATCAGGACATCATTCTCAGGATCCTCCTATTGCACAATACTCTCCAATTGACTTCACTTATCAGGAAAACTATGGAGAATTTGACAAGAATCCATTTCATTTCCAAAAATGTCATAAGTGGCCAAATCCAAATCCTATCTTCTAAGGGACTAAATCACTAACTATTTTAATGGCTAAGCATCCTTTCCTCTCCTCTGCCACAGTAGGGAAGCAAAATGCAAAGTCTCCATTGTGAAGACATTCCTTTGTGATTTCAGCAACATTTTATTTTAAAAGATGTGCTATTAAAAATCAAAGCCTCCTGTTCAGAGATGTTTGGAGGTGATAGGAAGAGCCAAGAATGTCAGAGCAGATCTTCAAGAAGGCTCTCCTATGAGGAATAGTGTAGGAGACACCTGATTTGAGTGTAAAGAGATAAAAGGATTTGGCCATGGAAAATTCACCTGATCTCAAAATTTTTGAGCTATTAATTCACAGTTGACATCAGAGAGCAGTTGAATTAGTGCTTAGTGTTCCATAAAAAAATGAGTGACTTTATGGGAGAAGGGGTCTTTTGGAGCTCAAAAACGTTTTCCACATCAGATCACAGTTTCAGAAAATAGCAGTATATTTTTCATGAGAAAGCATTCTCTATTCAATCTTTGGGGAAATAATTTCACCCTTTCATTAAGGCCAAACTTTTCAGGGACTTTAATATATTACTATGTATCACAAACCTACAAAACTGAGACACAATGCATTTTTTTCCAGTTGTTACTGATCAGCTAATGAAGGTAAAGGGCAACCCAGTTAAGCAACATTTGGGGGTTCGATGAGGAAGAGGCCTAATTCTCAAAAACATAAGAAGAAATCAACTGTAGGAAATTTCACAATGATAGATTAGGAAATAATAAAAAAAAATTTTTAAATGTTCTTCATGCTGCGTTTTTGTAACTCTCCCGGGCGTGATATTTTTGTAAGCCAAATCAATTTATTTCCAGGTGGATAGGGATGTTCTCGAAGCCCCAGATTGAAAACCATCCTTATAAAATGTAGATGAGCAAAACTCAGAGATAGCCTGTATTTCATTCTTTGCTTCATTTGTAGAAAGATATAAATCAAAGTAAGAAAAAGAAAGGGAGCCAACCACCCACAGTCACACATTCTGCACAGAAATCCCTGACCTACGAGCACATTCAGCAGATTGGTTAAGTGACATGACCTTACAGCTTGAATCTGTGGGATCGCTGTGTCTGTTGTCACCTTGTTTTCTTGTCAGAATGAATTAGGAAATAATGTAGAGAACTTGTTAAGTCTTTAAGGAATTTTTTTTGCAACCACTTGCTACTAAGGGAAAATAAGGAATGTGGTATAAATATTCACAGCTGCTTCTGTGAGCAAGTATTGGTGCGAGCCAAAGAACAATGTTCCCCCAACTATAGATTTTTCCACAGTAAGTCACTTTTATTGTACCAATTCAAGGCACTGCAGCTATACACTGATATTCTTTAATTTAGTCTGCTAGGACTGCTGTGAAGTTGTTAATCTTCACTTAACCTATTGGTGAAATGAGCAAAGTGTAAATTCAATTCAATTCGATTCAATTAATATTTATTGAGAACCCATAGGGTGCACAGCACTGCACAAAGAACTGTAAGGTCAGGCAATGAATCGGACATGGGCTTTTTGGCAAGCATTATATCTTTCATCTCTAGAGAGCATTTACTCTAGCTTAGAACAATATGAACAATCAAAATTAGGGTCATGTCAGAAAAGAACTCCACTGCTTAAAACCAGGATAGGTTGACCTGGAGTCATTTACATAGAACGGGAACCAGGGCAGGGGAGCTGTCTCTGTCCAACAATGCCAGCGACAAGGAGGTGCATGATCAGCGGAAGGCTGAGGACAGGAGTGGGAAGGATGTTCAGAGGGCTTCCTAACTGACATGAAATCAGACAATTCCTTTGAACCTTGAAGGTCTTTGGTCTTCAAAGGCACCTGCTAAGTACATGCAGTCAGAGGAGTCTTGGAAAACAGTAGCTGCAGACTCTCCCCATGTCTCCCATAAAATGAGAGAACTAAAATATCCAACCTCACATACATGGACAACAGCTACAACAAAACTGTCAACTCTTCCACTCAAACCCCTACGTATACGCAGATGGGGAAAGCATTGACAGAAAACCTGAATGGTTTAGTGGCTGTGTAGGGAAAGCAGAGGGAAGACATGAGGCATCAGATGGAGCTCATGGTCCCCAAATTTCCAACCCCAGAAGCCTTGGAGAACCAGTCTGGGAACCGGAGCTGGAAATGGGGGCAGTTTTCAAACTCCTGTTGCAGCTGTGTCCATAATACCTGAGTAGGTCTGAAGAGGCTAGAGCAGTCTGGGTCTAGGAGTCCTAAAAATTTGATATCCTCGTTTTGGTTCCAATGTAGTAAGAGCTTAGAAATTATCAAGATGGGGTGCCTGCCTGGCTTAGTTGGTAGAGCATGTGACTCTTGATCTCAGGGTTGTGAGTTTGAGCCCCACATTGGGTATAGAGATTACTTAAAAATAAAATCTTAAGGAAAAAGAAGTTATCATGGTAGTCCTTATAAGAAAAGCTGGACAAATTAAAAGTCAAGGACTTTTTATGGACCCATCAGAGATTTTAGGTCCCAGAAATCTAGATAGACAGGCACATTAAGAGAGATACAGTCTTTTTTTTTTTTTTTTAAGATTTTATTTATTTATTTGACAGAGAGAGAGATCACAAGTAGGCAGACAGGCAGGCAGAGGGAGAGGGAGAAGCAGGCTCCCTGCTGAGCACAGAGCCCGATGTGGGGCTCGATCCCAGGACCCTGGGATCATGACCTGAGCTGAAGGCAGATGCTTAACCATCTGAGCTACCCAGGCGCCCCGAGAGATACAGTCTTTTTTAAGGCTGAATAACATTCCACTGTGTGTATATGTGTGTGTTTACACCACCTTTTCTTTGTCCATTCAACTGTTGGCAAACATGTAGGTTGTTTCCCATCTTGGCTGTTGTGAATAATGCTACAAGAAATATGGCAATGCAGATATCTCTTGGAGATCTGGATTCCATTTCCTTTGGATATACACCCAGAAGTGTGACTGGAGGGTATTACACTAATTGAAGTAAGGCAGACACAGAAAGACAAATGCTGTATGATCTCACTCATGTGTGGCATCTAAAAAAGCCAAACTCATGGAAGGGGAGAGTAAGACAGTGTATGCCAAGGGGCTGGTGGAGAAGGGATAAGGAACAGGAGAAGTTGATCAAAAGGTACAAAATTTCAGCTGTAAGATGAGTAAGTTCTGGGGATCTAACATACAGCATGATGACCATAATTAATATTACTGAATTTCATACTTTGGATTTGCTAGGAGGCGTCTTAGGTGTTCTCACCACACACACTAAAGGTGACTGTGTAAGGTGATGGATGTGTTAATTAGCTTGATTATGGTGATAATTTCACAAGGTAAATGCATACCAAAACAACAAGTTATATACCTTAAATACATACAATTTTTATTTGCCAATTCGCATTCAGATATAACAAAGCATTCAGATATGACACAGAGGTTGAAATTATCTGACAGGGAATTAGAAAAGGCAATGGAAGCAAAGGTAAGGAAGCTCCAAAAAAGAATCCCAAGAAAATGCTACAAATGATTTCTCAAAATTAACTGATCAAACTCCCCTCCAGGACAAAGCCTCACACTAAGAACAAAATGTTGGGGAAAGAACTCATATTGAGTATCACATCAATAGAGACCTTAGTCCAAAAACATCCAGATCAAAATTAGGACACAGAAAGAGAGTCCAGAGAGTGTGCAAAGCCAGCCACCGTAGGTTTTGAAATTGCATGAATACACAGAAAAGGAAACTCTAGAGCCATGAAATTAGAAAAGATGTCCTGACACTTGAATCCTTATAAAAGTTCAGGAAAAAATCTTTCACATAAAATAAACAGAAACAATTGAGCACCAGTCTCATGTAACGTTCTTAAAAGAAGAAAGTAAGAACTTAATAAATGCCCTACTGTCAATAAAAGCACACCAGGAAGGCATGCCTACAAAGCAAAATTTACAAAAACATTAAGAAAAGAGTACAGGACAGAAAAAATATCATAAATCAGAATCAGAAAAATTCAGGAGTAAGATTTATAGGACCAGGAAAGAATTAGAAAGATAAGAGGAAAGGATTTCAGAAAAGGTGACTAAACTGAAAGAAACAAAAGAGCAAATACAACAGATAATGTCTTCAGATAATGAGGAGGGTAAAAACAAGAAGAAAAGATTGTAAATAGAAAAGAATTAAACAAAGAGATAAAAGAAGTTCAAGAGCCACAGCACATTTAACAAATAGACAAAGAGGATTTAATATATCTACAAAAGGAATCCCCAAAGCAGAAACAAAATAAAATCAAGGAATAGCACAAATACGAAAACCTTAATTCAATTGCTCTTTCCTAAAATAATGATAAAAAATGAAGCTAAGTGTTGATGAAGCACACTGAATCCTGAGATAATTGGCTCAGAATCACCAACACCAAAACGTACTCTAGTAGAATGACTGAAACTTAAAACAAAACAAAACAAACAGTCCTTTGGAAATTTATGCAAAAAGACCAAGTAACTCAAAATGAAGAGAAAACCTGATTATTGCCAGACTTGTCATAGCATCATTTTAAACTAGAGAAAGATGAAGTCATGTTTTTTTTTAAATATTCAGGAAAGAAAATGTAAACCAAGGAGTTTTATATCCAGCCAAACTATTCCCAAGATAAAGTTCACAGAACAACTGTTAGCAATATGCAGGAACTCAGAGAATACTGTTCTTTTGAATTATACTTCTGAAGAATACGACAGAAATAGGCTTCAAATAACCAAAATGACCACAGCAGCAGTAGGGTAAGGACTAGAGGTCAGCAATGATGCAGACTTATGAACACAAGGCTCCCCGACAGCTGCAAGAGAGAGCACATTGTTTCTCATAGCTAGATGATACGATGATGTTGAAACTGGAGAAACTGAATTTGGGGAAAGCATATGTAACAAACATTTAACTCTTTTAGGAGCATGTTGTTGATGAAAAACAGAAAAGGGTCAGAAGGTGTTTGTGGAATTCACAAGTGAATTCAATTACATTGGCTATTTCATAGGTGACTTGTCTAGCATTCCACAAGGAGCTAATTCTGTCCCTTCCTGTTGCCCCATCTTCATCTTGACCATCTTCCTTAATCATACCCCACCAGGCTTCTCTGCTCCTCAAAATTCATCAGTGTCCCCTTGCAGCCCAAAGAATGAGGCCCATCGTCCTGGCTCTCACCTGCTTTTCTAAACATATCTCTGGCAGTTGCACCAATTTTTCCTTGTTTTGTCTTCGTTTACAACTCCTTCCTTCTTCCATCCTTGCTTCTGCCTATGAAGTCCTTCTGCCTAACTGCAACTTATCTGAATCCTGTTCATGGCTCAGGGCCCAGTTCCATGTCACCCTCCTGATATGCTTGCTTCCTTCCCCACCCACCAACTAGATACTTTTTCTCTTATGCCTTCCTCCCTGATTGTAAATTCCCTGGGGGTGATCTTGATGCTATTCTTCACTAAGTGTCGGATATCTTGATCATTCCCTTGCACACACTAGTCTTTTAGTTACATGCTGTATTATAATAATTCCCCCAAAATGGCAGAATCAAAATTATACTGGATCCTAATTTTTATTTGGTCATAAGCCCATATAAATTTTATAAAAGTTATAACCCTTATCCTCAGGAAAAGTAAAATGCACACACACACACACACACACACAGGCCCACAGGGTACTTTCCATACAGTTACAAGATGGCCACATTACACTTGTCCTTAAATCTATGAGGTATTACCTTTTGGGTAGATCCAGTTTCCCTCCAAGGAGTAGGCATGGTGCCGCCATCCATCTGGAGCAGACCCTAGTCTGCCATCAGAGATGCTGGCGCCTGCCCCCGACAGCACTGGGGACGTGATCTCTCCTACTTTGTGGAGCCACCGCCTGACACCCACATGTGATGTTTCAGTGCTGGTTGAGCAGAAAACTCTGCACTAATTTCTCATCTCTATCCCTCTCTCTCACATCATCAATCTCCCAATCACAGCTACCAAAAGGAGGACGGAAGAGATAGCTGCTGAAATATGAGAATGCATTGGGTTTCTCCAGATAGGTGGCATTTTTTTCGACTTCCATTATTTTCCCATTTTCTCTCATTTTTTAAAAAATCAATACTTTTATTTTAGCAACCCAGACAATCCTAGTATATGTTGCTTGAACGCAGGAGTGGTGTGGCATAATTCCTGGGCGTGGTGTCAGAAAGATCAACTCTAGTCCTTGCTTTTGTGTTTTGCACCTGCTGGATGAGCTGAGCAGTGCATGGAGGCTTCTGAGATGCAGCTTCTTCATTTGTGAAAATCAACAGTCTATTCTATGTCAAAACTTTGGAGAATGAAATGAAACTGTATAAGGGAATGTTTTATGTTAAGAATGACACAAAATGCAAATGCTAACGCCAGAGCCCTTAATACAGAAAGTAAACTGGGTATATAAACTGGGTGTAAAGACCAGCAGGTCAGCAAGCACTCATGTGGACGGTTGTGGAAGCTGATGAGACAGGAGAGGTCCGTTTTAGGACATACGATCCCTGATTTGTGCAAGGACATCACCATTCATTCAGGGAGATTACCTGAGCACCCATGACGCGCCTGGTGACATTGTTGGCTCTGGATGCCCTGCAGGGAGTAATCACGTGAGGTCCTGCCATCACAGGGCTTATGTTCTACTTGGAGTAGACAAGAAACAAAAGAGTCTAGAGAGTTATCTAGATCATTTAGATACTGCAGGTGCTCTAAGGAAAATAGAGAGGTGTCTGCCCAGGGTGGAAAGGAGCTTGTTCCTTCTGGTGGGACACCAGGAAAGGCTCCTCTGGGTGACCCTGGGGGCTTGAAGCCACCAGGCAGGACAGGAGTTTCCAGAAGAAAGGAAGACAGAGTGAGTGGCAAAGGATTGATGTGGGAGTGAGGCCGGCAGCAAGACCAGACAGAACCTGTGGCTCAAGCAAAAGGAGCCAAAGCTGATGATTCAGGGAGACAGGCCCCCTGTGAGGATTGTAGATTCTATACTATAGCGAGGATGGAGAATGTAAATCCTACAGAATGTTCTATTCCACAGACAAGCAGGAAAAAATTCTCAAAGAATGTAATTTTACTGCTTGGTTATTGTTCAATGGGCTAGTTAATAACCTTTATGTCATCTGAAGGAAAATTCCCCATTGAAGTCAGTCTTCAATTAAAAATTAAATATATCCTTGTTTGATTATTAAATATATGCTTATTTTATTATTAAATATATATAACTTAAAAATATAAATATATAAAAATACATATATAACTTTGTGTATAATTATATCATTTTCATTAATGTAGTTTTTTGAAGATTTTATATCATTTATTTATTTGAGAGAGAGAGAGAAGGAGAGAGACTGGGGAGAGAAGCAGAGGGAGAGGGAGAAGCAGACTCCCCACTGAGCAGGGAGCCCAGTGCAGACCTCGATCCCAGGACCCTGAGATTATGACCTGAGCCAAAGGCAGTCGCTTAACCGACTGAGCCACCCAGGCGCCCTAATTAATGTAATCTTTAATTAAAAACACATTTGCTCATTAATAAACACATGTATCTCAAGTGACAAAGGTCTAGAAATCACATTCATTATGTCATTCATGCAGGGAGAGAAATCTCAATGGCTGCTTTAAAACGTTCACTGGTTGACCAGTGGTGAGTCGAGCAGTTACGTCACCACAGAATGCTTATGCCCAATGGGAAATGTGCTCACTTTTGTCCTTTCACTTCTCTCTCTTTTCTCTTCCATCCCATGCACCTGACAGATACCCCAACCATAAAAACGTGTGTGTGTGTGTGTGAGTGTGTATCTGCTCTTATAAGGACACCAGTCCTAAGGACTAGGGCCCCACCCTTCCAGCCTAACTTTGAGGTAATGATCTCGCTACAGATTTTAAACACTTACACCCTGAGGTCCTGGGGATGGGGCGCAACATTTGAATTTTGAGGAGATGCAGTTCAACCTGTAACATAGACATATGTATTTGGCAGGATTATTTAAAGGGGGAAAAGAAAGAAGACAGAATGGTACATACTGAATCCCAGGTGATCACCCCCGTGGGGAGCCCTGGAGTGAAGAGGTAGGTGGGAGCCACAGCAGGGTCTTGTACCTCTCTAGTGTTTCCTTCGTGTGGTGTGGTCCAGAGGTTTATGACCGTGCTGTTTGACCACACACACACACACACACACACACGTGCACACACACGTGCACACTGATATGCACGTATGCTTCTCTTTGTAACACAAGTTATAGAATCTTTAAAGATATGTTGCTTGAAAGACTATCAAGTGTCTGAATAGCCATTTTTTATGGGGAGCCGCTTCAATCCACATATGAGAGCCATTCCTTTACTACTAATAATGTAGGAATGTCCTGAAACGCTCAGGGTCCTTTCTGCCGCTGCCATAGTCCCCTGTTTAGTAATAAATAGAATTACATTCCATAGGCAGGTGTCAAGCTTGTGAAAGGCAATTAAATTATTTCATGGTTTTGGCATTTCGAAACAATCCATTTTGATGGAAGAAGGGAAATGGGAGGGAGAGAGGAGGGATAAACCCTGCAAGATGACGGGCTTCTCATGCGGGTAAGAGACTGCTGTTCCTGAGGCACACAGCCTGCTCATTTCACACCTAACGCTGGGCACACACCATCTCGCGAGAATTTGGAACGAATTTCGGTTTTTCATGAGATGATTGTTTCTAACAGGGTTGCTGAAAGCTTCCAGCTACCTGTCTTCCGGCCAAAGGTGAGAGTGTGGACATCTGCTCCGATCCCTGTTTGCAGCTTTGCTCCAGACGGTCCTCCTCTCTGTCTGTCTGTCTCTGTCTTTCTCTCTGCCTCCGTCCCTGAACACCCCCCACCCCGCCCTGCTCCAAGAAAGAAGCCCAGCATTTCCATCTCAGGTGTAAATGGTATCACTTGGAGAATGTTTCACAGTTTTACTGCAAACTTGATCTGATGCTTTGTCTCCATGAAGCAAAAGCATGCTGTGCAATTTTCTGAAATGTTAGACTTTTTTAAAAACCAGGTTGTTTTCCAACATGTAGAGAAAAAACACTGTTGATATATAATTACTTGTCGATCTTTAAGTTTTTCTCCCATGATATATATACTTTTAAATTTAGGGAAGCTGCAAACAGTTAAAAGTGAAAATTTAATTGTGAGATGTGATAGATAAAAAACATCATTGGTCAGTTGGTGTGACTAATCCTTCACACTGACTATAAGTAGCTTATGTTACTACTCTTATTCTACCAAGGGGTGTCATGATTTCAACAATTATATTACTAGTTTTTAAAGTTCAGTGACACAGTCGTAGAGTAGAGTTGTCTCCTACAGACCGATGTTCTTCCCTCATGTATACTATTATGTAACTTGCCAAGCGGGCTACTCCCAAGGACAGCTCACGACTTGGCCTCTTTTTCTTTTTTTTTTTTAAGAACTGGAAAGGGAGATCTTTTTATTTTTAAGACTTTATTTTTTATTTTTTAAAAGATTTTATTTATTTATTTGAGAGAGTGTACGAGTGGGGAGGAGAGAGAGAAGCAGGATCCCCACGGAACATGGAGCCCGATGCAGGACTTGATCCCAGGACCCCGAAATCATCACCTGAGCCGAAGGTAGACGCTTAACCGACTGAGCCATCCAGGTGCCCTGAAGACTTTATTTTTCAGTTTTAGGTTCATAAAAATGATAGGAAGGTACAGACATTCCCCATATTCCCCTGGACCCCACAGGTACACAGCCTCCCCCATTGTCAATACCCTCACTGGCTGGTACATTTGTTACTGTCATCAACCTACACTGACCCCGAGTCCAGGGTTTGCACTAGGGTCACACTTGATGCTCTACATTCTGTGGGTTTGGACAGATGCATAATGACATGTGTCTGCCATGTGGTGTCCCACGGAGTACCTTCGCTGCCCTAAAAACCCCTGTGCTCCATCATCCATCCCTCCCTTCCCCAACCCTTCTCTTTTCCTGTCTCCATAGTTTTGCCTTTTCCATCATGTCATAGAGTTGGGAATCACATAGTTCGTAGACTTTTCAGATTGGCCTCTTTCGCTTAGCAATATGGATTTCAAGTTCTTACAGGTCTCTTCATGGCTTGATGGCTCATTTCTTTTTATCACTGAATAATATTCCACTGTCTAGATGGGCCATTATTTATTTATCCATTACCATCTGAAGGACATCTCGGTTGCTTCCAAGTTTTGATGATTATGAATAAAGCTGCTGTAAACATCCGTGGGCAGGCTTTTGTGTGGACATAAGTTTTCATCTCCTTTGAGTAAATACCAAGGAGTTCAGTTGCTGGATAGTGTGGTAAATGGCACCTTGCTTCATCAGAACAAGAGAAGGCAGACAAAGTGTGGAGTATGACAGACGCCAATCTCAAATGTCACGTCCAGTCACTCTGGCCATTATCCACTCATTAGGATCAAATCAGTTGGTTCACCTCACACTCAAGGGATGACATAGGGAGCAAATTCCAGAAAGCAGGATCATTGGAGCCTTTAGAAGCAGCCTGAAACAATAAACAAAAAGGAACAAATAAATTGCAAAAAATAATCTTTGAAACTCTATGATTGAATCGCTTATGATGTCTTTTATGATTTTCTTTTCAATGTCCATTATATTTGGGGGTTTTTTTTAGAATTAAATTTTAACAGGCATTAGGCATCTAAGCACTTGGACTTTTCTTGCTGACAACAAATAAGGAACCAATCATTCTTATAGATAGATAAAGGTTACAAATGTAATTTTTATTTTTATTTTTTTTGTATATCCAGGTAATTCTTATTTCAGAGCCAAAAGCAACTTCAAGTGATGTTACTTTCTTTCCTTTAGTCTAAAGAAAAGTATATCCTGGGACACCTGGGTGGCTCAGTTGGTTAAGCGACTGTCTTCGGCTCAGGTCATGATCCTGGACTCCTGGAATCGAGTCCCTCATCGGGCTCCCTGCTCAGCAGGGAGTCGGCTTCTCCCTCTGACCCTCCCCCTTCTCATGTGCTCTCTCTCTCTCTCTCATTCTCTCTCTCTCGAATAAATAAATAAAATATTTTTTAAAAATAAAGTATATCCTATTTATATCTGCAATTATTTTTGAATTGCCAATTTCTTAAACTTTTAACTTTATTTTTTTTTTTAAAGATTTTTTTATTTATTTGAGAGAGCGAATGAGAGAAAGAGAGAGCACATGAGAAGGGGGAGGGTCAGAGGGAGAAGCAGACTCCCCGCTGAGCAGGGAGCCCGATGCGGGACTCGATCCCGGGACTCCAGGATCATGACCTGAGCCGAAGGCAGTCACTCAACCAACTGAGCCACCCAGGCGCCCCAAACTTTTAACTTTATTTTAAGGAATTTAAAAGCTTTATAAAAATGATTAACTGATTAAGATACAACTTTTTTCTCTTTATTCAACCCCTAAAATAGGAATACAAAATTTTATTGTTCCATTAATCTACTACAATTGTTTCAAGTCCACATCTTAATTAAGTTTATTTTTAAAAAAATCAAAACTTACTTCTTTACTTGAGGTTCATAAATCATGGTGATTTTTAAAATGCAATGAACAGGGGCGCCTGGGTGGCTCAGTTGGTTAAGCGACTGCCTTCGGCTCAGGTCATGATCCTGGAGTCCCTGGATCGAGTCCCGCATCGGGCTCCCTGCTCGGCAGGGAGTCTGCTTCGTCCTCTGACCCTATCCCCTCTCATGTGTTCTCTCTCTCTCATTCTCTCTCTCTCAAATAAATAAATAAAATCTTTAAAAAAAAAAATGCAATGAACAGGGGCACCTGGGTGGCTCAGATGGTTAAGCGTCTGCCTTTGGCTAAGGTCTTTATCCCAGTGTCCTGGGATGGAGCCCCGAATTGGGCTCCTGGCTCAGCGGGAGGCCTGCTTCTCCCTCTCCCTCTGCCTCTCTCCCTGCTCATGCTCTCTCTCTCTCTGTATCTCTGTGTCTCAAATGAATAAATAAAATCTTTTAAAAAATAAATAAATAAGATAAAATGCAATGAACATGTGATGATAAAACAGCAAATAATATTTCAGTGATTGTTCTAAGTATATCAAGCTATGAAGTTATCATGTAAAAGCTTCTAAGTGTTCCAAAATAAGATGCTAGGGGATGATAATGATGGCAATTTTAGTCCATGTACTGATTTGGAATGTATTGCACGAATTAATTGTGGAATATAAGCAAGCTTACCTCGTTTGTCCCTATGAAACAATACATGGATAAAGTGTATCCATTACCAAATTTGAAGAATTTGGCTTTAGAAATAATTCTATTCCTATATTCTCGGTATACAAATGGTATACTTTAATTCTTCAAGAGGAACAGTGGAAAAAGAAATAGATATTTTGTTGTCTGTGTATACCCTGTCTCTCTCTCTAAATGTGTCATCTAGATTGCTAAAAGAAATATTTCACAAAGCTCTCAAACCAAACAAAAACAGACAAGGCAGCAAAAAGGAAAAGATGAAAATCCAAAGTGGAAAGTAGCAAATAGAACATGTGACAAAGAAAACAGAAGAAGTAAGAGGGAAAGAAAGGAAAGGAAATCAGAAGAAAGGAAAGAAACCAAGGAGGATGAGTACACAGAAAATATGTTACACGTCGAAGGTGGAGAACTGAATTTTAACTTCTGAAAAAGTAGCTCATTTGTAGAGACAGAGAGTCGCTCAGGCTGGTTTAGGGGCAGGGCAAGAATGTGGGCATTCTTCCAGGATGTGGGCAGGGGAAGAATGTTCTCTTTAGGGTTGGATGGAAATGCAGCTGGAATCCTCCAGGTGTTGGAATCTTTCTTTCTACCGGTCATTCCGTTGTTCTGAGGCCCTTCAAAAAGACACCTGCCCACCCATGCTCTAGCAACAGGACCATTCCTTCCATTTCCGGGCATGAAAAGACACTTGAAGCCAGGTCTGTGATTCCAGTCCTGCAGAGTGAGGGCGACAAGCCTCTTGCCACTGAGCAGTGACTTCATGGTGACAGGGCATTGGGTGACAGTTCCATGGCTGAGCTGCCGTGATGGGGCGTGATGCCCTCTCCCCGGCAATCATCACAGACAGATACATTCTCTTAAAGCCTTAGGAGTCCTTCTGCACATTATGGTGTTGAGGTTATCACAGCCAAGAAATAAAATCAGTGACAGAAGCAGCAATCTGAATTGGGATTGTTCTTAGTAACACTGTTACTTTCCCCCCAGTATGCAAATACCTTTATGGAGACTTGTTTTCTGAATTTAAAGAATTATACCATCAATTCCCTTATCAAAAAAATGAAGTCATAAAATACAAAATAAATTCACTTGTTATTGTGCCACAGAAGGATAACTTAATTTTGACATTTTGCTGTCCAAATCATTCATTTTTATTCTTTGCTTAGACTGGATGGATGATTTTACAAAATTAAAATTGTGTCATTTTTATAAAGCTAATTCTCTCAGCTAACATATCATGAACATAGTAGATCATGAGGCCTCTCCAAAGAATTTTATACTTTCTGATGATTTTATCATTGTTGAGAAATTTGGATTACACCTGCTGTCCTGTCAGTAAGCAGCGCTGCACAAAATGGCATTTCCTAGCCTTAAGTTTACAAGATTATGGACCTAATAGTCCCAATTCCCAGAGGTACCTTCAGCTGCTGTTTCTGTAACACAGGAGGAGAGAGAAATTTGGCTACAATAGATTAAACAAAGGTTCTATTTATTAACCCGTATTTAATCATCACAGTCAAGCAAACAACTTTAATCAAAAAAAAATGAAGCTGAAGCTCAATATTTAAACTGTGCATAAAAATATGGCATTTAATCTAATCGAGTTGGCCAACAGCGAGCATGCACGTTTCGTGTTTGCTCTTCAAATCTGGAACTCATTCCTTCTGTCACTCTAATTCCTGAACCCCATTTGGAAATGGTTTGCATTATATGCTCTCTCTGTTCTTTCTGTGTTTGCTCACCACACAGAATGTGTTTGAAGACTGGGTCTTCCCCAATGTGACATTGTTAACAATCACAGGAGTCCGACAGTTACAGCGGCACTGAAATAGGGGAGTGTTTCTTAAACGTAACATAAAAGTGCACACACGTGGAAATAAGGCTGATTCGTTCTCTGCTGCTTCAGGCTTTTAATTATTGAGGTTAAAAAAAAAGTATGTATTTTTACGAGGCTGATGGTACATCTAGACGATCGTATTGATAAGGGGTTATGTTGTCGTCTAAGTCCTCCTGCCCAAAGCAAGTGTCTCCAGATAGAGGAAATGTGTGGGGACAGAAAGAAGAGAGATGAAAACGGCAGGGTCCCACAGCAGTTTTCAGGACAAACAGAGCAAAACAGGCAGTGTGGCCCTCGGGATTTTTCTCTTTAGTTTTCCCATCACATTATTAGTAATTTGTGAGTAAATCCCATAAAACAAGAACCGCCTGGAGACTCTCTCACCCAAGCTCAGGATGGTTCCTGGCAAGTTAAGGGCAGGAGTGGGGTGGACACTTCCGTGTGAGCAGGGACCTCTGGACAGTGCTGTACTTTTTCCTCCAGGATGAGGTACAGATTCTAGTCTATCCCCGTCCAGAAACACTTAACCGAGGCTTATGGGATGATTGATTCTCTTTTCATTTTTAAGTTTACTTTTCTTGGGGCGCTTGGGTGGCTCAGTCTGTTGAGCATCCGACTCTTGATTTCGGCTCAGGGTCGTGAGATTGAGCCCCACATCGGGCTCTGTGCTCAGCGTGGAGTCTGCTCGAGATTCTCCCTGTCCCTCTGCCCTTCCCCCTCTCTAAGATAAATAAATAAGTAAATCTAAATAAGTAAATAAATAAATTTACTTTTCTTTCCATTTTCCCATTGAACAGACAGTGAGCTCCTGATCTGAGCCTGGTGCTGTTCTAGGCTCCAGAATGCAGCGGTCAGCAAACGGAAACCCAAAAAGACGTACCCTAAGGGAGCTTTGATCTTAGCATGAAAGACCAAAGGATAAAACTTCTGGTACATAAGGAGGTGATCATTGCTACAAGAAAAATACTGTGCGGAAAGGAGACTCAGAGCCTCTCAGCCCACCTGCCAGGGAAAGCGAGCTGAGACAGGTCGCCGGAGAGCAGAATCTGAGGACCGGAGAGAATCTGGAAAGAGCCTTTCAGCAGCGGCTGTGGGAGCTCCAGGGAAGCCTGGCTGGGCTGCAAGCAGGGCGGCCAGAAGCTGGCCAGGAGCCCCGGGAGGCCCCGTTCCGGGTGACATGGGGACCCTGGGGGATTGGGCACAGGAGCTGATGTGTGGACAGCACCGCGATTCAGGTGAGACAGGAGGGTGGTTCTGACAAGAGCCAGAACACGCCATGGATGAGGTGAGAGGAGCCTGGGCCCTGGTGTCTGTTCAAGGTACAACCAGGAAGACTTCTTGGTGAGCTCAGGGGAGTCGAACACGGCACTGCACATCTCAGCTAGAGAAACGGGAAGACAGGCTCTCCTAACAACCAAGCAAAGGAAGCCTGAAATCTGAGCAAGGGAGGGAGGTCAGAAAGTCCGTGTAGGAAATGTTGGGTTTGAGAGGTGTACTCCTCGTCCAAGGGAGGCTTCAGGCAGGTGTGGGAATGGATGATTCTAGAGATGGGGAGAGGGTGGGCGAGATAGACCTGAGACAGAGCAGGGCGTGTCTACACACGGGGACTTGACCCTGGAGCCTGCAGGGAATGCCTGTGGGAGAGAGCATCCAAGAGCAAAGCTCCGGGCTGAACCCTGCAAAGCCAGCGTGTAGTGGCAGGGAGGCACGGGGCCTGGGAGAGAGAAACTGCAAAAGCCTGGTTCCCTGGAGCCAGGCGAAGGAAGGAGGGAGCAGCCAACAGCTCGGATGCAAACGGCACCCAACACCCAGAGCCTGGGGATGGAGACTGAGATGTGGCGTGTGTAGATCTCGGGCGCACTGGGCCCGTCGCAGTGACCGGGTAGGCAAAGCTTGTCTAAAAGAACTAAGATAAAACAAGGAGAGGCAGTACTCCTTTAAAAAATTATTTTTACTTATAATTGTGGTTTTTAATAAATCACCCAACCTCAAATTTATCACCGTAACCATGCTTTAAGTGTGTGTTCCGTAGTGGTAAGAATACTCATGTTGTTGTGCAACAGATCTCCAGAAACTCTTCATCTTGCAAAACTAAAGCTCCGTCCCTATGAAGCCACGACTCCCCATTTCTCCCGCCCCCAGCCCCCGGACTCGGTGTTCTGTGTGCTGTTTCTGGGAAGGATGAGCATGTCTTTACCGTGCTTCTGCTGAGAGGGGTGGGCCCCAGCGTTTGCATTTCCAGCCCGGCGTGTTCCCAGGTAGTGCCGCCAGGGTTGATCCGGCCAGACGGCCGCTGACCCACGGCAAAGGCTCTCCACCTCCGCTCAACACTGGGGTTTTCGAGGTCCTTTTGCAAATATTCTGAGCGCTGGAACCCACATCCAAGCGGTCTGATTTAACGGTCTTGGGGCATGGCTTGAACACTGGTCATTTTTAAAGCTCCCAGGTATTTCGAGTTTGCAGCCAAGTTGAAAAACAGAAATCTTTACCAAAAGAAAGAGGAGGGCTTGGGTGCAGAGCTTGGGAGCTGGGCAGCAGGAGGAGGTGGGACCTTAGAGAAATTCTCTTGATTCCTTCAATAATCCAAGCAGAAAGGGAAGCCAGAGGAGCAGAGAGGGAGGGAGAAGGTGAGCTTTCCAAAGTACTGAGAAGAGGTGAAAAGTCTTTGAGGGTCCTGAAAGCAAGAGTAACCTGGAGAAATGTCCGTTGCAGGGTTTGTAGTTACGACTCTAAGGCATTCAGGGTGTGTGCGTGTTTTTCTCATTCCACCCTGCGCCGTGCAAGGGCAGGCATGGAGTAGGCTGGCTTTATTTGACTTCAGTTGTGGTTTTGCAAGATGTCACGTATTGTGCAGAATGGGAGAAGGGCAAGGGGATGGCTGTAATAGATTAACCACGGAAAGGGAAGAACATAGTAGAATCAATAGTTTTAGTTCCCAAGGAGGCAGAGGGTGGTGCCGTGGGAGAGGGTGGTGGTCAGAAATGTTGGAACTTGAGATGCTGGTGGGAGCGGTCGTCGGTGAGGCAAGGCTGGGGCCCGACCATGCATGCAGCGTCCTAGGAGGAACGCCGGAGTCTGTGTTGGGCACCAAGGAAAGGCACACTGTTTGTGGAGGAGGAGATGTGGGAGATGCACGGCCAGGCCCTGCGAGGTGCAGAGAGCACACAGGGCGTTAGGGACTGGGGTGGGAGGGACGGCTCATCCAGAGCCGTGAGGGTTTAGATCACGGAGCTGGTGGGTGATGTGGAGTCCGGTCTTCCAGAGGATGACACAAACAGCAGTAAAAGGACATCATGAACCGTCGTATTGATCTCACAAGGGACGGTGATGATCCAGGGGTTGGGGGGAGTGAGACACAGGTGCTTATGTCCCCTTTTCCCCTCTGTTAACAAAGGCCTGGGGGGGCTCTGTATGAGCCACAGTCTCTTGGCCCTTCCAGGAAAGAAGCCTTACTCAAAGCCCTTACTCCACATACAGGCTCTGCATGCGTGTTGTGCAGAATTTAAAGAAGATACTGTGCTTAAAAAAAATACCCAATCCCCTGCCTCAAGATCCTTGCATCTACTAACATAAATAGGGCAATTTCACAAATGCTTCTACACAAGACAATTATTACATATTCCTTACAAGAGGTTAACATACAGTATTAGGAAGTTTCAAAATGACGAAAGCACAGTCATTAGCAAGAAGTCAGAAGCACTCGTGAGAAAAGTGGCATGGGAGCTCCAGCTTAGAAGATGCTTTGGATTTGGACAGACAGGGACGGGAAGCTGGTAGGCAGGGAAGGAACAAATTCTCGGAGACCCGCCGTGATGTTTGTCTAGATGCCCCACCCTGCAGGCTGCACCCTGGTGTCGGCATCTTCAGGGACGCCAACTGGCACGCGGGCTCATGTCATCTTTGTCCACCATCCCTGGCGCATTAACTTGGTTTTTGCATCACTGACCCTTCGTGTTCTCAAGATGACTGCCCTACCCCAGGCGCCGTGTCCACTGAGCAGCTGGGGGAAAAGGAGGGCAGCAGGGATGGGATCGTCACAGAGATGTAACTTTTCAGCAAGGAAAGCAAAGAGCATCCCCACGCTCCCCACCAGGCTCCCGTCATCGGCCACGACTGCGTGCGGTAGGTAGTCCTTGATGCGAGGGGGCCGTTCAACTGGTCACGTGGCCTCCAAGGTGTAGGAAAGCCAAGGAAGGAGGGATGGGAAGGGGTGTGGTGTGAGCCAAGCAGGGTGTCTGGCTCCACCCCAACCTGAGGAGTTGAGACCCCGAGGTCACTCGGCGGACAGCGGCACAGTGTCAGCACGAGTGAGCTTGTGTTTTGGAAACACGCAGCTAGCAACAGGAGTGGGGGAGGTTGGGGTGCGATGGATGGGAGGCTGGGAGATCAGCTGGGCTTGTCGTGTGGACCAGGTAAGAAACGGCGGGGCTCGGGGTTAGCGGCTAGACAGGGGAGCCAGAGAAGTATCTGGATTCAGGATGGAAAACGCCTTACCCACCAGATGTTTGCAAGCTGTGCCAGAGCTCAGCTAGAAGGACTAAAACAGGAGCATCCAGGCCAGTGGACGCCCAGCATCAGCTTTTCCTGGGCCATGCCAGGAACCTTGTGAGTCTTCATTAAAAATACTGCCCACCGAATAAGTTAACGTTGGACCTGGCCATCAGCACTTTATAGCTAATTCCCTCCTTGACCACAACACAGAACTGTCCTTTTCATTTTAAAAATCAAAAAGAGAAAGCTCAGGGAGACGGGTCAAGCGAAGGAGGCAACGGTGCAGCCAGGTCAGGAACCCAGGTGTCTGGGACGCCGGCCCGAGGGCTTCAGATGGCTTCCTGGGGGACACACGTATGGACACGCCCACGGGGCATCCCTGCGGTTGGATGCAGGAGAACAGTAACCCGAGCTCAAGGACCAGGGCAGTGGTCCACGGTCACGGGGTAGGTAACAGCCCCGGGGCCAGGGGTTTCAGTGACGATCGCTGCCTGGCTTATTTCTCACAGGTGAAAATCTAAGCCCTTAGGTGTGCTTGTGAAGCTATAAGCTTGGTATTCTTCTTCAGGACGAGTTCCCCAAACCCAGACTGCCCCCATCGGAGAGAAATGTCCAGGCTCAGAGCAAACAGCCCCTGGGGCCTTTCTCAGCATCCCGCAGGCATGCCTCCTGCATGGTCCAGGCCCCCCCATCCCGCACTCCTGACAGAGGATCTGGGATGTGCTCCCTATTTCCCTGCCCTTATGGGGACCCGACCTTCTCTCCCCTCTGAGCTGGGGGAGCACTGCACAAACAGGGTCACATCTGCATCTTTCCCTATCCCTTCTCTGTTGTCATTATTTGCCACAACCTTCTTTCTCATTACTATATGTTCTGGATGAAGAGACATTAAGTGGGGTCCCCAATGTTCCTACAGCACCATGGTCGCCCTCAGGAAGGCACCCCCAACACAACGCTCCGTCCCGGACGGGGCCGCTCGGCATCCCCCCGCCCTTGCTGGCCACCGCCGCTGTGAGGGAGGCTGCTGATAATTGCACAGTAAATCCTATATGAACACTTGGAAGCTATGTCTTCCTGGAAATTACATGGTAAATAATGACATTTGTAGGGAACAAATAATTCAACTATTGGTTACCATGTCAAATGCAATTTTAAGATCTGATGAGGCAGATCTTGTTTCAGAGATGAAAACAGAAGAGGTAAACCGGATAATTGCCAAGTGATTAAACAGGAGGTGCTATGCGTGTATGATTAATGCAAATGTGCAGATAGGCCCAGAGGAGGGTGGGCCGGGGACTGAGCCCAGCGTCCCCACGGCGGCACGTACCTGGTGGCCCTGGGGGCGGGTGCCCACTCGCGGACAGCACAGGTCCATGCCTCTCTCTTCTGCCCAAGAATACGTCTTGTTTACCGTTTCACCCTCTCTGCTTCTTAAAATCCCTGTGAATCCTCTTTCCCACTATTCTATGGTCCTATTATTCTTTCTCTCTGCTCCTTCTGGGGGGTCTTCTGGCTGAGAGCTCCTACCTTGTCATATATTAGAGAAAAAGGAATATTTTCCTGCTGTAGTCCTGTTGTGAACGCCCTTTGGGACCTGCCCACTCATCAGCTTTCCTGACGGTTCTCTTGTGTCGGCAAACGGGCTGTGAGATGGCTTCCAGAGTCCAAAAACAACTTTTGCAGACTTTTGGTTACGACGGCCCCAATTCTCTGGGTTCTCTGCCACCTGTGGCCACTGCCCCCGCCCCCAGTCTCCTCTGGGTTGTGGTGGGAATGGCACAGGTGCAAGCAGGTGCCATCTCCTGGTTTTGGCGTCTGTCCCCAGCATCCTGCATGGGCAGCATGTATCCCAAGACCACTCAGACTGGGTCCTCACTCCAGGGAGCACGACGTCAACCACAGAGGCCTGTAAGAAGCAAACAGGAGGGAGAACTAATGGGGAACTGGATCCCTCAGGACAGAGTGACATTAATTCACCGTCCAGAGAAGCCATGGGAAGCCTCAGGACACGACTGTCTGCTCACTGTAAAATACGGCCCCCGATCCCAGAAAACGGAGCTACAGGGCCGTGGGACACAGAGGACAGCAGTGTGTACTTGATAGGTTGTGAGCGGAAGTTGAGATGAGGAGTGTGGGTATGGCGGAGCGGGCCGGGCTCTCGAGGAAGGCATCCTAGCGACGGGGGCGATGGGGGGAGGAAAGGGGGCCTTCTGAGGGTTTGTGAGACACAGGCCTTTGCAGCCCATTACACGTGCTATTTCATTCTGCCCTAATAGTGACCTTGAGAGAGAAGAAGGACGTCTTTCCTGAGGCTGGGGGGACATGGGGGGGCTAGCCAAGGCAGGGAAAGCGTCCATGTTGGGGTTAACTTTGTGTCGACTTGACTGGTCTGTCAGTGTACGCATATTTGGTCAAACAGTCCTCCGGGTGTGTCGACAAGGGCACTATGGGTGAAATCAACATTTGCATTGGTGGATTCGGTGAAACAGATGCCCCCCACCCAGTGTGGGTGGGCCTCACCCGAGCAGTTGAAGGAGTGAATAGAACAAAAGGCCGACACTCCCTCAAGTTAAGAGAGAACTCTGCTGTCTGAAGGCCTTTGATCGGGGATGGTGGCTTTTTGCTTGCCTTTGATCTCAAGCTGCAACACTCACTCCTCTTGGGTCTTGAGCTTGCCCGCCTCTGGGGCGAGGGATGCCTCCTGCTCTCCTGTGTCGAGCTCACAGACTCACCCTGCCGATGTTGAGACTTGTCAGCCTCCATCAGCACATGAACCGATTCCTGGTAAGAAACCTCTCTCTTTCTCTCTCTGGTAGATGTACGTAACAGTATAGCTAACGGGACCAGTATGTGCTCTGTGGGCTCTCTGTCTCCGGGAACGCTGACTGATCTGATAGGTCACTGTGGACAAGTCCCTTCGTCTTTATTTGTCTCTGTCTAGAATATGGACTATATTACATTATTATGATTTTTTAAAAGATTTGTTTATTTATTCATTTAGAGAGTGGGGGGGGAGGGACAGAGGAAGAGAGAGAGAATCCCAAGCAGACTCCCCTGCTGAGCACGGAGCCGGCGCAGGGCTCGATCTCACGCCCCTGAGATCATGACCTGAGCCGAAACCAAGAGTCAGATGCTCAGCCAACCGAGCCCCCCAGCGCCCCTATGATGTTATATTGCATGATATTGTGGTATTGCATCAGTATAAAATATGGACTATACTGCATTACCTACCCGAAGCTGGAGCTTAGAGGAGACAATGCCGTAACCTGCTAAGGTCCATGGTTCTATGAAACACAGAGCAACCTCACTTTTCTGTGGTGTCCAGCTCCGTGTTTGGATAGAGGGTGAGGTCCAGACCCAGGACAGGGAGGCAGCGGGGTGTCGGGTCACAGAGACCCTTCTGGACGGCGTTGAAGCTTGACCCACTGTTGGAACGCTGAGAAATGTGCTGCTGTGGGTCATCCGAGGATGGAATGAATGATGGGCTGCCTGCTGACGTGGGAGGGGCACGGCATCTGAGAGCCACTGAGTGCTTTCTGAGCCACCGGAGCATGGCCTGAGAGCTGAGAAGGAGCCGTCCCTGATGGGTCATTAGCAACACCCTGACTCTTTCCCGGACAATAATATTGACTTCCCATTAGATAAACATGAATCTTCTAAACATGGGGTGAGCACGCGGCAGCCGGCCCCCTCCCACTCTGTGCAGGTAAAAGGCAATGGGACACAGTCCATAGATTTGATTTTCCCTGTAATTACCTCTCCTGGTGAAGTGAGCTCAAGCAGCAAGCGAGGCTGCTCTTCAGTGCGGAGCTCATGGAGCAAACGAGGTCACCGCCTTTGCAGGACCAGTTTCTGTTTTGAACAAAACCCATTATTAACAAATCAGAGCCATTAGAGGAATCTCTTTATGCCTTTCCTTTATTGAAAAGAAAATCAAAGTGGTAGAGAGGCGGGTCAATTGTGAGAACATTAAAGTGAATCCCCGTAATGAGCTAAAGCAGTGTTGAGTCAGGGTGAAGGGCACGCATGAAAACAACAGAGACCTTCGCCCTGGGAGCCTCTGTGGCCATGACCGTGGGAGAGAGAAGGAAATCGGGGACACACAAGGGTTTCACCTTTTACCTGTACTCTTCCCTCCTGATACCTAGCCATTTTATCAAACCACCTTTCACAGCTAATGTACCAAAATAAATCAGAAGTAACTAACAATAGCTGGTCCGGTCTTTCCCACGTGTGCATCTCTGAACCACACAAATCAATCACAAACGCTAAGGTGAGTGTTGTGGGACAGTTCTTTTTAGAGAAGCATTGACTTCAGATAGAGAGGTTTCTGTGAGTATTTAAAATGAGCCAGTTGATAGGAACTTGGCTTATATACAATTTATCAAGGTCTCCAAGAGTAAAATCAACTTCTCTTATAATGAGCAATCTTAAAAGTAACAGCGGATCCCCAAAATGCTAATAGTAATAATAATGAACATCCTCCTAAGAACCAATGACTGGATGTTAGCAGAGGTTAGGATACTTCCTGAAGACAAACCTCCTAATGAAGTCACTAACTAATAATCAAATCTATCCACCTTGTTCTCCCTTCTTGGTATGTAAAATCCTACAGACCGGGGGAGAAAATGCCCAAGTGAATGTCCATTACAGCACTTGGCGCGTCGGGAATCTTCCTGCACCACCCGTGGTTGCTATGCAACACACGGAGGTTAAGAGGGGCGACCTGCCACGTGGAGGGGTCGCTCTCCCAACAGAGAAGAGACTGCGTGGGCTGGAGAGATTTTCTTTTTTGGAGAATACGTTCCTCTGAATTCCATTTTGAAGGGTCTTCAGATACAATCATTTAACGCTGCCCTTTGCCATATTAATTAATTTAATCACAATTTAAATGAAAAATTAATTTAAAATTAGTTGTAACTTGTCTGTGAGCATGTTCCTGAGAAGATTTTAAGGATTTATGAGGACAGTACGTGTGCATGTACTCCACGTACGTGCGTGTGCACCTGTGTGCATCATACAGATGCGTTTGTATGGAATACCCCCCACGCACACTTCCGTGTCAGAGCATTAGCCACGAACACGCGGGAAGCCACAGACGGCCTGAGTAGAACAAAACGGCAGAGGAAGGGCAGGTTTGTGCTCTGTCTGAGCTAGGACGTTCATCTTCTCCTGCCCTGGGACACCCACGCCCCTGGTCCTCGGGACTTCAGACAGGGACTGGGACTTCCACCACGGGCCCCCCAGCCCTCACGCCTTCGGGTTTGGGCCAGAACCACACGACCGGCTTCCCAGAGTCTTCCACTCGCAGACAGAAACAAGTGGCGTGTTTCAGCCTCCGTGATGGCACGAGCCACCCCTCATAAAAATCTCTTTCCACCCATCTCTCTATATATCTTATTGGTGCTGTTTCTCCAGAGAACCCCAGCTGGTACAGATTTTGCTCATATAATTTTATTTTAATACATGAGGTATGCAGATGATAATGCTGAATTTCTCTCCAAAACGGAAAAAAAAAAACAGGATCATGTTGGCTATTAAATACAGGTTTGGCTGAGAACCCATGAAGGAAATGTGAGGTAACAACTAGCAGGTAATTGGAGGTAGACAGAAGGTCAAACATGATAAGGAGCATCATAAGCACTGTCCCAAATAGCGGGGCTAGCGGGGGACTGTGTGGATGCTGACTGCAGCCTGTGAGCCATGACACAGGGCGTCCGGGGGAAACAGGTGTGCATATCCAAGGGGGACGCCAGGGATGCACCCCGTGAGTCAGGGGGCAGAGGCTGGTCGGGGTTGTGATCACAGCAGTGTCTAGAAAACAACAGCGGTTTAGGGAATCTCCGAGGCGGCAACAACCTGAATAACATTTGTTCATGTGGCAGGTAGACCAACGACCTCCCTCCATGTCCTAAGCTCCAGAACCTGGGAATACATTAGGGTCCATGGTGATGAGGAATGAACACTCAGATGGAATCAAGGCTGCTAATCCACTAAATTTAATATAAACGTGCCGGATTATCCAGGAGCACCAGTGTCGTCACAAGGGTCCTTAAAACTGGATGGGGGCAGAGAGGAAGTGTGAGTTCTGCATCTGTGGTTGCTGGTCTCGAAGACAGAGGAAGGGACCATGAGCCTCTCGAAGCTGGAAGGGCCAGGAAACAGACTCTCTTGAGGTCATCCAGAAGGAACCTGCCCTACAGGCACCTCGATTTTAATCCAGTGAGACTCCTGTTGGACTCCTGACCCACAGAACTGTAAGATAATACAATCATCTGTTTTAAGACACTAGGTCTATGGTCATTTGGTTACAGCAGCAAACCAAATACAGTTCACTGAGTTTCCAGAAACACACTTCCAGAGGGTGTAGAAATCAGCATGTGGACTCCTCCCCGCATGGGTCTGACAGGAAAGACAAGTGAACTTGGAAATTTAAAGCCTGTAAAACAAAAGTTCCAGATGACACACTTACAATTTCAAATGTTTATGAGGTGTCTTTGGTGTCAAACTACCTTTGGGACCACCCCCACCATCACGGTGAACTACGGTCACCTTGGCGTTGAAGCCACCAGACCCTGGGAAGTCACTGAAACTGACGTTATTGCTCCTCAACACAGACACACTGGATGGGTTTTTGGCAAAGTGGAGCAGAGCCCTGCCCCAACCAAATGTGAGTCTTGTCCCTCTCCCCACAGCGCCCTTCCTTTTCTGTGCCACAGTCGCGGCAGGGGAGCTCCCAGTGGAGTGCAGGGATGCTGAAGCTGTCAAGATCACGGCCTCTGAATAACCCCGGGCTCCCCTCTCCTTCCCTCACTTCAATCCCAGCTCCTCAGTTCTTCCCTACATCCTCATCCTCCGCCTCTCTTTCCTCCCTGTCCTGCCCCAGCGCGAGACTTCTACAATAGTTTGTGGAACACCTCGACGGCTGGAGCCAATTTTTGCGTGCCAAGCATCTGTGCTTTTTTACGATTCAGCATCCAACGAACAGTGCAGCTTAGAAAGAAAGCCCCGCTTGACCAATATTGCTCAAAGTAAAGGTACTTAAAAATATTATATAAAGACCTATCTTTGCTCTCCTAAACTCATGGTGGTTAAAACATTCTGATAAGCAGAGAAAAGTAAGCAATGGCGATAAGAGAGCCTTCGGTGCATCCAGACACTTAGGACCTGTGGGCACTGTTTGCAGGAGTGAGGGACAAAACGTAAAAATCATAGAGTTCTCTTCTCTATTGTCTCTCTTTCCTGCGGCGTTTTTTTCTCGGTTTAATTCAATTTTTGTCTTTCATGTTTGCAAACTCTCTTTTCATGTCTGGTTATCATCGCAGTCAGCTCACTACCAAGGGTTAAGTCCTAAATGTTGACTGAAGTTCTGAGTATGTGGATGCTGGTTGTTGATTTCTGGGATTCGCAGTGAGGTTGATGCATGTGAACGGACTCGGAGCTACCTCACAGGTAGCTCCTGGAGTTTCCCTGGTGCTTCCCAGTCCCTCTAGACTCTAGTCCAGAGATGAATCTCTGCAATCTCCTGCTCCAGGAATATTTGATTGGCTACTGAGGTTCCAGAATCAGGATAGGGAGGGGTACGTGCGTACCCATCACGTACGCACCTGTCTGTGGTCACTCAGCACACACCTCCCCGGACGACTGGAGGTGCGTTGGTGAAGTGCTTCTGTTCGCTCTGACATTCCCGCCCCATAGTTTGTGGGTACAGGGACCTCCCCTCCATCGGGTCCCCACTAAATCTCATGGCTTGCACTGTTTGTCTTTATGCATTTGAGCTTTTCTTGTTCTTTATTATCACCTTAGCGGGTACCCCAGGAAAGAGGGGGAAATATGATCCCATGTGGAAATCATGAGTTCCAAAGGCTGTTACTCACCTTGGAAAAATAGGGCTATCGTTTGGGGGGAGGACTTTAAATTCACATCTTCCACACTTAATAAGGTGACTCTAAGATTAGCAACCCCAGATTTAGTGAGCTAGTCATATAAAGTCAGACCACATTATTGTTTATTTTCCTAGAAATATAGCAAGAAGCTAGAAAGGGTCTTAAATACCACCAATTTGCCCTTTTTATTTCATAAGAGAAAAAATGAGAGTCCGAGACGTTAAATGCCAACTTTAATCAAACAGCTGTTTATTTGGCAGCCTTCAGCCTTGAAGACGTCGCTCTTCCACCAAGAATCCAGTGTGCTGTCCCTCACATCTTTAATTACTATGAGCTTCAATCATATTTTTTCCAAGACTTCACTTAAAAAATCTAAGCCCGTTACCCAAGTGGCAATGATTAGAATAAGGGAGATATTTTTCAATTTTCAAATAAAAGTGACAGCGATAACATAAGACTTGATTCAACCTATTTATTTTATCTGAAAGACCAGTATTTCGAAGTATAGTTATTAGTTGCACAAAACACACTAGGTCCCTTAAAGTCATGAGAAGTATGACTACAGGATAAAGTATGTGGAGTCCATGTAGCTCTTCTTGAACTGATAATTAAACATGGACCTGGGCATTTTAAAGAATTCTTGGATGAGCCCTCACAGACGGCTTCACGGCAAGCATGTTCACGTTTGCGTTTGTGTCTTCGGCTAACCAGCTCTTCAGACAGCATCAGCACACAGGAAAAACACTGACCCGTAATGAGGAAGTCCATTTTCACAACCCAAATAGCAGGAAAATGGTCAGCCTCGTTTCAGTGCCATTATAGACTTCAAGGAAGTTGTTTCAAGATAGAGGGTTGGCTCCTAGGTAAAGATGTGAAATTAAGACTAATATGTGGATGGCGGGAGGTGCTCGCCAGCAGAGTGCAGTGACCCTGCGTTCCCATGGAGACTGGGTCCTCGGGATCACCCCAAATCCCCATCCAGCCTGTGCCCAATGACCAACTGCGATCTATGTCCTCTGTGGGCTTCCCTCAGTTCACCCTCTCTGAAATGTCATTGCCACACAGGATTCGATCATCAACCCTCCCCTTGTTACAGCCACCACCCACAAAGTGAGGACAGGACAATGGACATCGTCAGCATCCATCAGTAGTGCTTAGCATGGGATAACCAGACGGGGATGACAGGGGTCTCTGTAGAGATACTGTGAAAGACAAACCAAAATAAAATGGGGAAGTGGAAAATAAGGTAGGCGATGAGTCCCCAAGGAAAAGCAAACAAACCTAAATAATGCAGGTCCATTGTCTCAAATACAGTAGAGAGAGGTCGTAAGCATGGCTGGGGGACTGGCTATAAAGACAAAATCAGTATGTGAATAACCGTGCCAATGTAGGACCCAGGGCGCACTGTGCACCTGTCCCCGGGTCACTGTGCTGGGCGCACTGGGGGGTCGAGGGCTGTCCGGAAGACAGGATGAGGGAAGGAAGGGTCCACAGCCCCCAGAGAGAGCTGCATGCATGATCAGGACTAACATCTTCATTCCAGAACCATTTTCATTTTGATTCACTTTAAGAAATCCAAGTGGATTCATCTACAGAGGAAGAATCTGGGACCAGGTCTCCTCAGCCATAAAATGAGAGGGTTGAGAACATGTTGCAGACAAATCGCTTTACTAATTACAAACATACATTTCTGGGTATGGTCTTCACTTTGAGAAGGAAAACGGAGGATAAGAAAGAAAAACCGGACAGAGGGCTAGAGATGAAAAGCTCTGTGCCTCTGTCATCTGACTATGAAATTAATTTGGAGATCATGTCATAAAAGGAGGTCACCTTGCCCCGCACGGAAAAAAAAGGGAAGAACCGTATCACGTATTCTCTCTTCTTAGCCTGCAGGAGAGAAGGGACTTACCGCAGGTGGGAACCCAATTACCAGCAGCTGTTAGGCGCACAACGGCCGCGCTCACCTGTCTGTCAGGCGCTGAGGAGGATTTATTAGCCCAAGTGGTGAGCGGAAGTTAACTCAACTGTCAAAAATGACCAATTTTCAGGACTGAACTTAGTTCAGAGCAATTTCCACTCTCTGTTTCTACATATCAAATATATATGAAGTAGAATGTTACAAGAAATGTTCACCCTCTCATTACTTGTCACAGAAATCATGTAGGCTTGCATCGGAAGTGAAGGAGGCGGTATTGGATTATGGTGATAAGAAAGAGGGCGGAATCGGATGTGTCCGGCATGCCGGGGCCCCGTGCCACAGCCCCGGGGCGGTTCGGGCGTCTGTGGGTGACAGCGGAGCGGGGCGTGCTCTGGACGGCCCGTGTGGGGTCCGCAGGGACACAGCAGCTGGCCCTCGCCGTGACCCACTCAGCCCTGGCTATTCGCCACAAAACATTTAAAGTGCTTCGCAAAAGAAACAATAAAAGGGAGAGGGAGGGAAGTGGTGGGGACAGGGAGGGAAAGGAGATTTGTCTGTAACATGTCTTGTTTTATAATTTTAAGGATGGAAACGTGTAAAAATGTTGCATAATATTTAAAATCAAATGAAATCAAATTGGGGGAGAACATACCCAAGCAATATCTTTAAAAACGAAACACAAACTGAAGCCCATGAGCCAATGCATTCCAAGCGAGGGGCTTCACCACAAGAGGTTTCCGTCCACTGCCATCGACCGCTGTCCCCAGCATGAGAAAAGCACAAAAGAACCGCAAAGACATTGTGAAGTGCTTTCAGGACCTGGTTAGTGGCGTTATCCTGAGACTGCTCCGAGCGCCGTTGGAAAACTCTTAGGAGAAACAAATGAGTGATTCTGTTCGTGCCTTTATGAGGAAAGACTCGTGTTCACAGGGAATAGAAGTTACGATGGGAGGAAGGCACAGAAAATAGGTACAAGCCTTTTCATGTTTGGTTTGAACTGGTTGCATCTCCATGAGCTTGGACGGAGCCCACATTCCCTGCTCTGACGGCGGGGGGTGACGGCTCCAGCTCGAGCATCCCTGCTGCCCGGGTGGCGGAGGGTGCACGCGCGCTCTCCTCCACCCCACGGTGAAGGGACTGGAGCGCAGCGCGTTGGTGAAGCGGGTGGTGGCAGGTCTGGGACGAGCAGAGGCCAGTGCACTTTCTCACGTGGAAAGCTAGAGCTTGTAGAGGACAAACAGGCTGTGATCTCACTTACGTGTGCATCTGAAAGGTCTATGCTCGCAGATCAGAGAGCAGCTGGTGGGGGGGGGGGTTGCCAGAGGCGGGGGCGGGGTGGGCGACATGGTGAAGGGGGTTGGAGGACTAACCTCCAGGTTTAAGACAAGTGAGTCCTGGGATGGCACGTCCAGCACGGTGACTGTATTTAATAAGACTGTATGGGGAATTTGAAAGTTGCTAAGAGAATGGGTCTTAAGAATTCTCATCATAAGAAAAAGCAAACCGTGTAACTGTGTGAGGTAGTGGATGTTAACTAGACTCAGCGTGATGACCATCCATGGTGTATGCACGTGTCCAGTACTTGAGCTGCATGCTTTAAATTAATATAATTTTAGGACACCTGGGTGGCTCAGTCGTTAAGTTTCTGCCTTCTGCTCAGGTCATGATCCCAGAGTCCTGGGATCGAGCCCCCCATTGGGCTCCCTGCTCTGCAGGAAGCCTGCTTCTCCCTCTCCCACTCACCCTGCTTGTGTTCTCTCTCTCGCTATGTCTCTCTCTGTCAAATAAATAAATAAAGTCTTTAAAAAATAAATTAATATCATTTTATATGTCAATTATATCTCAATAAAACGGGGGGGGGGAGGGAGGGAAGCAAGAACTTTACCAAAGATCGCCCAGGCCTTATCAAAAGGGCAGAAATCAGCTGGGAGGGGTCCCGACTGGGCAAAGATGGAGAAGTTCACCCTTCAAGAACACAGGGACCACAGTAACCAAAACACTCCCAACGTATTCAATGCCTTGAGTTCATAATCCTACAAAACATAGAAACCAGCAAACAACAGCAGAGGCCGGTCTTGGAGGTCGCTCAGGCAGCACACATTACCGTAACGATGGGAAGATGCCTCTGTGAACAGACTACAGGGCCACCTCCTCGAACTCGAAGTGCTGGCCCCAAATGCAGCTCTCACCCCTGGGGGGCGGGAGGGAGGGGTGGCGGAGGTCCTGGGCCCCAGCCGCTGCTCTCCGATATCCGTCACCCTGTCCCAGGACCCAGAGCAACAGCCCATTCCTGGGAGACGCGTCCGTGGCCAGCCCCGGCTCCAGGCCCTCAGCATCCTGGTGGCCCGACCGTCCTCAGCACCTCCCCAGTGCTGCTCTTCACGCCGAGCTCTCCCCATCTTTCATTCATAGGCATGTGTCCCAATTGATCTCCTGCACATCCAGTTCAGTCTCGGAGCCTGCTCCTCTCGAAAGATCACAGCTAATAAATGTGGAAGAAGTATCAGTCTAGGAAATCCATTTTTCAAACTCTTAATTAGGTAATGGCTATGGCAATGTTTATCAGTGCAGACTAACTGATACCAGGTCAAAGTTCGATGGGCAACGTGACACCCAGTGGCCCTTCATCGATGGCAGCATCACCAGAGGTATATAACAAGCAAGCAACACGAAAGCACGTACAGGGCATGGCTTGTGAGATGATGGTCTCACCATATTTGGAGGGAAATGCAACTCGCACCCCGGACCTTGGGACGGGTTACAGTGAGCGCAGATCCAGATGGTCAGCGCCAAAACTTTGCAAGCAGTGAGCTCCCGCTGTAGTCCCACAGCAGATGAGGGTCTGTAAGAAAAGGGGATTTTGCTGTGATGGAGACGCAAATCGACTTGCTACCCATTTGGACCCTGAGGGGAGCTCGACATGGGACCATGTCTGGGGGAAGGGTTGCCAAGGGCCCATCACTTCCTCTCAGCCAAAGCAGTGGGTGATTTCTCCTTTTCTCTCTTTTAATAAAGGCAGTAAACAGAAAACCCCAACACACAGGCAAAGAACAATAAATATGGTGCTGAAGACTAGGGACAGCAGAGCCATGAAAACAACCTGCCATAGGAACCAGAGAAAAAACTACTTAGCTTGATGAATGCATATTGGAAATCGTGTGTGTGTGTGTGTGTGTGTGTGTGTGTGTGTGTGTGTGTGTGAAAAATCCCAGAAGGTTACTTAGAGAAAATCAAGTTTTGTTCTGTTGTTTTGTTTTTTTATGAAAGGAGTAAAATCAGACCAATGTAAACTTCCTTTGCAACAGTAAATACACGAAAGCAACAAAGTGGTGTAAATGCACATCAGAGGGACCAGTTTGAGACCGGGGCATTTTATAATCGAATCTACCTGTGTTCTTAAATGAAAGAAACAGAATCTGACTCCCCAACGTGGAAAATCTCAGGAAATACTCCATCTGCGTATCCATCGTGACAATATATTCCAGCCACCCAAAGAATGAGTACGAATTTGCGGCTGGAGACGACATGGGTGGTGTTGGTGGGCGATGGTGGGGTGCCAGTGTGGGTTCATCGACCGTAACAAACACACCACCAGGTGGGGATGCTGACAGTGGGGACACTGTGCATACTGGGTGGGGGCAGGGAGTACTGGGGAATCTCTGTACCTTCCCTTCTATTTCGTTATGAACCTAAAACTACTCTGAAGAAAATAGTCATAAAAAAAGCTTGGGGTCATAGCAGGAGAATCCCAGTGAGAGCTAAGGAGCGTGGTGTTCTCAGGGGGACTCAGGAGCGCTGTGAGGCCTCCAGCAAGTTCTGGGCTGTGTCCCACCCATGCCCTGACTGCTCCCCAGGGGAGAGAAGCAGCAGTGACCACCATCCCTCCAAAGGGCACCTTAGGGACACAGAGCCAACCTCTCTGCAAAGCCCCCACGCAGAGCAAGCGCCTTGTTTTTCTTAGGATTAAAACTAACCGGGTTCTCTATCGTGAAAGAACTCTTTCACATTAGAATAAAATGAAACTTTCCTCTTTCCATCAAGACAGCCTTCCGTTTCCCACGTAAATGCAGCAGAAGAACATTTTTAAATTTGAGAATCTTAAACCTGCTCTTCTACTTTCACAGATAAAAATCCATTATTTCCCAATAACGCATTGGCTGGAGTGAAGTAAAACAAGATGTGATTGGAACTGAAAGCCATCCAGTTTTATTTTTCCCCGCTTCTCTGATTTAAAGTGAAGCCTGGCTGTGTACAGATGAGCTCAGAACAGAGGTTGGCAACAGTTGGAGCTCGGGGAACAGCTTTCTCTGGGGGGGGTACCACCTTTCAGCGGATGTCAGCAGTGCCCACAAAAGAGACAAGACGGAGCAGATCGATGCCACAGAAGTAGTTGTCACATAATGATTAGTGAGCGATCGTTCATAACCATCTCCTTCAGTAGACCCCATAGAGGAAAGCCTGATTATTTGAACAAATCATAGTGTTAATGACGGCTGGGCTGCATTTGCAAACTAATCTGTATTTTTACAGTATGTGACATCTGAAAGCTTGAGGTAATTTTCAGTCTCTTATTAGGTGTTTGAAATTCAGTTTGTAGCATTTGCTGCAAACATCAGCCTTTTCATTTAGCACCTATTCAGCCAAATGGGCTGGGGAAGCAATAGAATTACCAGAAAGCCTCAAGAGAATGTATCCATCAATTTCCATTAAAAGAGCAAGCTACGAATAATCCTATATGGTCAGTGTATAGCATCGCCTGGCAAGTCATCAGCAGGAAGCCCCCAGATGGATTTGTTTTGCAACCTCTAAATTGGTTTTGTGACTGATTGCTCCCGGAATCAGTTCACTGGGTCGCTCCACGAGAGCCTCGTTGAGCTACACGGGTCGTTCGAGGTGTGGAAGGCTTGACCAGGGTATGTAGCTCTCCTCGAGATATTGAGAGGATTTTGTCACAGGTACTGGTTTCCCTTTGGGGACACAGAAGAAATCAGGTTAAATTCATATCTCTGGAAAGGAAGGAGAACATCAGGACCATTGGAAATGTGCCTGCTCCAAGCAGGGCCTGAATGAAGGGATGGCAGTTGTAACATACCTCAGGCTACTAAAATCAGAACCCATCCTTACACCCCACGGACACCTGGGGAGAGGGAGAAACAGGGAAGGCTGATGCTTAAGAAAAATGGACACCTGTGGGATCTGGATTCTGTGGCAGGGCACCTGTGTTCACACACACACACAGGCATCATGCATGCGTGTGCACACATACACGCATGTGCACACATGCATGCACACACATCCACGCACACAGGCACACACACATGCACACACACACCTCACACACAGGCATCATGCATGCATGTGCACACGTACACGCATGTGCACACATGCATACGCACGCATCCGCGCACACAGGCACGCACACATGCACATACACACACCTCACACACAGGCATCATGCATGCATGCGCACACGTACACGCATGTGCACACATGCATAGGCACGCACACATGCACGCACACACATGTACACACACACCTCATCCGTCCTTCCTCTCTACTGCAGGCTCTCAGTACCTTCACACTGCCCTCCGCCCTTCCTTCTTGGGGCAGGAGCAAAGAAAAGGTTTTCCATTCCTTTGGGTTCTGCTCACTAATATCTAATCTGATAAATGAATCAAGGCTTACATTACTAGTAAATGGATTCTTTCCTCTTGAATAATATTTGCATCTTGATCTCTATCCACTATATACATTGTGGTGACACTGATGAAATTTTAGGCAGTCTGGTTGGAAAGGCATTTGGGCATAAATGAAAACATGGGAGCCTTGTTTATGAAGTCACACAAACAGATCCAAATTGGAACAAAATCTAAATCTATCTTGAAAAGTGTGGGCTTACAGGAAAAGATATCTAATTTTTAATGCAACCGAAGAGTTTTAGTTGTAAATTCTTAGCAATGTCCCATCCAGTCTAAAAATTAAGAATTGATACCAGCAATTAAAAAAAGGAAAAGTGGAATTTTGAGGAGTTTTTGGCATGGTGGTGGTGGTTGTGGTTAGTTTGCTGTGGATAGAGCTATAATGAGATACAAATACTTCCCCCGAGGCCGCCATACCCTCCACCCTTTGAGCTCTGATGTTCAACCACACAGAAGGAAAGAAGCAATCCATAGTCTTTAACACCACTTACTCCTTGGAAAGTCTGATCAAATTAGAACATATCTGGTTGAGAGGAACATGCTAGGCAGAGCTGGTGGCTTGGCTGCGCTCACCAGTGCGGGCAACTGCACGATCAATCCAAATAGCTAAGCAGAATTTATCTCCAAACCGTTCTGAAAACAATCACGTCCCTGCCTTCTTTCTCGGTGAATATGACGCATCCTTGTATTTACATTGTTTGGTTAGATGCCATCAGATCAAACTGATACAAATAAATTCCATTCGTTCCTTTTAGTGGAAGAACCATAGTTTTTCAGAAAATGAGATATTTTGTGTAAAAGAATATGCTACCTAACAATCCCCACGAGTTTTTTTTTTCTATGAATTTTCTTTACTGTATTTGTATTTTGTCACCTCTATTTTGTTCCCTCCCTCGGCATGAGTGTTAAACTTGTTTGTCGTATCTCTTCATTGTGTTGTCACTAACTCAAATTGGCTGAAAGTGGTCTGAAAACTTGAGACATATTTGGCAAGAGAGATGAGGCTGAGTGTAGAAGCGTTTTAGAGCAAACACTGAGAAGAGGTTATCCCCCAAAGAGAAGGGAGCGCAGGGACGTGGAGAGAAACAGCGAGAACAGCAGATGGTCAGGTTAGCAGAGCTGACGCCTTGCTACTGCATTTTGCACGGTGACATGGGGATCTAATCTCTGGTGCTCTCTTCGTGATCAATGCCATTTGCTACAGCAGAATCAATCCAGACAGAACCCTCATCAATCGTTACGGCGGCTGAAATGACCTAATCAATTGAACAACTGGATGTGGCCATTGCCTCTTTCTCTTTTAATATTTGTGTGCCACTTGAACCTACTTCAGACTTGTTGGAAATATCCCATAATTTCCAGAGACACATCATCGTACCAGGTGCTGGAGTGAGATGGAAGGAAGGAAGGAAGGAAGGAAGGAAGGAAGGAAGGAAGGAAGGAAGGAAGGAAAAAGGAAGGATGGAGGGAGGAAGGAAGGGAAGGTATTTAAAGCTGGCCAAATTCACGTAAGGTATTTCAAAAATGAGGATGGCCCCTGGCCCTAATGCATGTGCTCACGGGAGAAAGCAGAAAGCATGGGTGCTGTGTCCCTCCCTAAGGGGCCCATCAGATAGCCACCTACAAGGGGGAGACTTGTCTGTCACCTCCGCGCCTCAGCCGCTTGGCCCCACCGAGCGGGAGCTGAAGTCAGAGGAGCAGGGCTGGCAGAAGCTGCGGAGGGGTGAGCCTGCAACTGATCGAAACTGATGCCAAGCAGGTGTTTCTATGGTGATGGGCACAAGGTGGGGACTTCAGAATTATGGGAATGGAGTCCAGACAGCTGAGGGAAAGAGAGGATGAAGGAAGTGTACCGAGCATTCCAGTCTCTATAGCTGAAAGATATTGATTTCTATATCATATTAATCTTCACATTTTCCGAGAAGGGACTGAAATTAAGCCAAACTGAGTTATTCCTGTGAACCTTTTAATTTACCCTTCTAATGAAGAGGGAGAAAGATGGCTCTTCACATTAGACAGACAGTGGCTTGCAAATCGCAAACCTCCAGTGTTATTGATCCTCACGACAGCTCTCTGCTGAGGCTCACTTGCTGATAAACTTTATTGCCGAGTTTGGGCAAACAGTCATTCTTGTGTCCTTATTTATTTATTTATTATTTATTTATTTATTGTTTACTTCTAGCACTAAAAAATAGCCTTTGCTAGTAAGATTTTACTTGTTTCTTTTCGACTTTGCCTCTGGGATTGATGTGATAGGCAGGACAGAAAATTCAAGCAACACATTGATTAAACTTTTCATTCAAACAGGGATTCAGGACAAATAGTCTGAATTTATAAGTGTCCTTGTAACAATTATATTGGAGCTCAAAACACAGTTGAGCAAGATATTTGGAGAGCCACTTATACCAGTTACTCCTAGAAAAATAATTTTTAAAATAACTCTATGACATGTCATCCCTGGGGAAAGGAAAGCATACTAATATGTTTTAAATTATTTTTACAACATCCAGGCAGCCATGAAAATTCCAAAAAGACCAACACATATTTGTAAATCATTCCCAGTGTATGCATGATCTGGATTCCTTCCATCATATGGATTTTTCAAAGCACATTTTTATTCTTTCCAATTTCCACTGTAGCCTAGAATTTTCTAAGAAGGTGGGATACCATCTTTATTGTAGAAAAACTTACCCTCCAGTCTTTCTTTTACATCCGTAATAAGCACAAGAAGCAGAAAAAATGCCACAGATTACCCAAAAGGACAGGAGGAGTTTTCTCAGGGGTACTTTCTCCAGTCCCTGTCCTTACCCCCATGCGGTATTCTCTCCTGTCCCCGTCTTCCCTGGGGCCACGGGGCCCCTGACCCAGCAAGACAGTGGAACATGCACCGTGCTCCCCCCTGAGCCACAGTCCAGGCTGCAGGCTGCCCACAGGCCAGGGGAGTAGGGGCCAGCTCTTCAGAAGAGTCGGTATCCACCTGCATGTTCCTTCACGATGCATCTCACTACTTGGCAGCAATTACACACTTAACTCATGAAACTTTTAGGTGAACATTCACTTCTCTCCACTCCAAGTGTGTATTTTGCACTCTTGTCTCCCCCATTACCTACGACAGTGACTCACCCCCAAATGGGAAAGTGGCAAATATTGCTGAACGAGCAATGCTGTGGACTGAATATCTGTGTACCCCCAAAATTCAACTGTTGAATCCTGATCCCCTGTACGAGGTCTTAGGAGGTGGGGTCTGTGGGGGATGATGAGGCCATGAGGGGGAACCCTAGTGATGGGATCAGTGCCCTTATGAAAGAGACCCCAGGGAGTCCTGTTGCCCCTTCCCCACGAGAGGACACAGGAGAAAACATCATCTATGAACCAGGAAGCGGGGTCTCCCCAGATGGCAGATCTGTAGGTGCCTGGATCCTGGACATCCAGCCTCCAGAGCTGCGGGGAATAAATGTCGGTGGTTTATAAGCCACAAACTAGAAATTCCACTTCTAGGTATCTTTCTTCAAGAAAAAGCAAGAGATCTATAAGAAGTGAATCATGAGATTTTTGTTATAAGAACTGAAAACAACCTTATAAAATTACTTGTAAAAATTGTTCAACAATAGGAAAATGGGTTACATGGATGAGAGTTTCTCTGTGCACTGAAATATACATAGCATTCAAAAGGAAATTTTATAATCCTAATTAATGATGTGAGAAATACTCATTAAATATCTTAAGTCAAAATAGCAGTTTACAAATCAGAGATAATAACTTAAAGTTTTTCTTGGCTTCTTCTCCAGATATATTGTACATTTTAAAGACAGATTTTCATTCCTACCTTATCTCTGGATAGGTGTGGGTAGGAATTAATAATATTATTTTTATAATTGTATTTAAAATGAGAAGAACTGCTTGAAAATATAGAATAACTCTTCTGTGCTGTGGGTCAGTACACTTGGGGTGTGCAGGGAAGTCTGTGAAGGCATGGAAAGGGGAGACACGGAGGATACGCCCTTCTGTTCCCATCTGACTCCTAGATTTTAACATTCCAGGTTTGCTTTCTGGTCAGCTTCCTTCTCTCTCTCTACCCTGTCCCTAGGAGATTATCTGTGGCCATAACACTAGTTCTATGTGTAGATGGATGAATGCCAGTGGGCTTCAAGCTAAAAATCCAGCTCCTTACAATGGCCCGCAAGACCTTCTATGATCTACAACCTGCATGTCTTTCATGTTATCACCACACACACACGTGCACACACATACACACACACGCCCCAAATGCTCGAGCAGCGCTGATATGCTTTCAGTTCTCTTGATGAGACAATTTCACTCTGCATGCCGGGACATAAATCCTAGGAGACACACACAAAAATGCTCATAAATAGCATTGTTCAAAACAGACAAAAAACTGGAAGAAACAATACATATCCATTAATAGCAGAATGAGAAAATAAATTATAGTATAACCATGCAGTAGAATAGAGTAGACTAATGACAATACATGACCTGCGACCACATGCATGAATATGATGTATCTCTAAAACAAAACGTTGCATCAAAAAGGCAAGTCACAGAATATATGTAGTATATTCTATTTCCATAAAGCTCAAAAACAGGCAGTCTATGGCTTGAGGTATGTGAGTGTGTGTGCACACACACATGTTGAAAATTTGAAGAAATCAAGGGCATGATTAACACTAACGTCAGGAGACTTGTCACCTAACGGGCAGCGAGGCAGTGCCCCAGGCCAGCACGGCAGGACCTCTCAGCGACGGGCACTGTGTCAGCTCTCAAACTGGTGAATGATGCTGTGAGTATTTGCTTAACGACATTCTTTCACACATTCTTCTGTAGCTACAATATATTAAACAGCTTTTTAAATGCTCCCCCCACCAAAATGAAAATAAAAACTGGAGGAAGCAGGGAAGTATTTCAGAGAAGGAAGGAGCAAGTTGGAATGTCCCGATGGTGGAGGACTCTTGTCACAGACCGGGAGCTGCAAGAGGGCCGGTGGGCAGCTGTGGCCCAAAGACAAGTGGGCGCTCCGCCTAAAGTGAGAGCAGTGAACTCAAGAAACCTTTTAAAGTTAGAAATAATCGATTTTTTTTTATGTGCATGGTAAGGAAGATGGATATCTTCATCAAAAACGGACACCCAGATTTGTGGCATCAGAGACTGTGTGGAGGGAGAAATCACATAAAACGAAGCTGGTTGGAAGAGCAGGTAGAGAGCAGAGTGGGGACCCACAGTGAGGCTTTGGACAAGTTCATTGTAACATGCCCAGAGCCCAGCCCAGGCAGGCACCAGGTACGTGGGTTTGGATTGTAAAAAGCATTTGGGCTGACATATAAATCAGTTTGGAAGGGCTGATGAGTAGATATTTTGAATTAAATCATCAAAGGTAAATGTGTAAAGGTGACATACAAAAAGGGCTTAGAAATGAGCCTGGAGGATCTCCAATATGTATAGGTTGGATGGAGGATAATTTTGGATGAAAAGGAGGACAGTGGGTTAGGTACTATTCTACATTAATAAAGTTTTTAAAAGTTACTTAATAAAGTTTAAAAAAAGATTATTTCAGTGGACAGAAAAAGCATTTGATAAGACCCACTAGTCTTTCATAATGGAAATACTCAACAAACTAAGAACACAAAGAAACTCCCTCAACCTGAAAAAGACCATCGACAAAAATCCCACAGTCAACATCATGCTTAATAGTGAGAGGTTGAATGTTTTCCCCTTAAGATCGGTAACAAGACAAGAATGTCCTCAGACATCATTTCTGTTTAACATGGTATTAGGGGTTTAGACAGGGTGGAAACGAAAGAAAAGTGATCAATATTGGAAAGGAAGTAAAACTATCTCTATTGGCAGATGACATGATTTTCTTTGTAAAAATCCTATAAAATCCACACACATACACACACACACACCATTAAAGCTAATAAGTGAGTTCCTTAAGGTTGCAGGATTCAAGTTTGATATAAAAAATCAGTTGTATTCGTGTACACTGGCAATGGACAATATGAAAATAAAATTAAGGAAACATTACATTATTTACAATAGCACCAAAAAGAATAAAATATTTCAGAATAGATTTAACCAAAGAAGTACAACACTTACACACTGAGACCTACACAAATACTTTCCACAAAGCATTGTTGAAAGAAATTAAAGAAGACACAAGTAAATAGAAAAACAGTCTATGAATGAATTGGAAGACTTATTAAGATAATAATATACTTTAAATTGGTCTTCAGCCTCAGTGCAACACCTATCAAAATTCTTGTTGCCTGTTTTTGCAGAAATTGAAAAGCTGATCCTAAAATTATGATATTTCAAGGGACACAAAATAGCCAAAACAATCTTGAAAAAACAACAAAGGTGGAGGACTCATCCTTCCCAGTTCAAAACTTACTACAAAGCTACAGTGATCGAGAGTGTGGTATTGGTGTAAGATAGGCATACAGATCAATGGAAGACAATTATGAGTCCAGAAGTAAATCCTTATATCTATGGTGAATTCATTTTCAAAAAGGGTGCCCAGATCATTCATTGAGAAGAGAGTAGTCTTTTTAGGGAATGGTGCTGGAACAACTGGATATCCACATGCAGAAGAATTAATTTGGCTCCCTGCCTTTCACTATACACAAAAATAAACTCAAAATGGGTAATAGACCTAACTGTAAGTGCTCAAAGTACAAAACTCCTAGAAGAAAGCATCTCTGTGACCTCGAATGAAACAGTACTTTTTAGATATAACACAAAGACATCACAAAAGAATAGATACATAAATCAGAATTTATCAATATTAAACAGTTGTGCTTCAAAGGAAACCATCAACAAGTGAAAATACAAGCCACATGATAGGAGAAAATGTTGAAATCACATATCTGATATAAGACATATCCTGAATATGTAAAGAGCTCTTACAACTCAACAATAAAAAGATAAGCCAGTTAAAAAATGGGCAAAATATTTCAATGGGCATTTCCCCAAAGAAGATATACAAATGTCCAGTTCACATGAGAAGATGCTCACCATCATTAGTCATTAGAAGAATGCAAATAAAAGCTGCGGTGAATTCCCAAAGCACGACAGACAATCACATTGCTGGGGAAGATATGGAGAAATTAGAATCCTCATACATTGCTGGTGGGAATGTAAACAGTGTAACCACTTTGGAAAACAATTTAGCGTTTCCTCAAAAAGTTAAAGATAGTTACTATATGACCCAGCAATTGCAGTCCTAATTATGTATCCATAAGAACTGAAAAGATATGCCCACACAAAAACTCTAAGTGACTCTTCATAGCAGCATTATCGATAGTAGCCAAAAAGCACAAACAGCTCCAGTGTCCATCAAATGATAAATGGATCATCAAAACCCAGTGAGCATATATCCTGGAATATTCTTCAGCCACAGAAAGGAATACAGTACTGATACGTGTTACGTCATGGATGAACCTGAGTGAAAGAAACCGAAGGTACAAAGACCACATACTGCCTCATTGTACTCATGTGCAGTCCCCCCGACAGGCAAAGCCGGAGGCAGAACTCTGATGAGCAGCTACCAGAGGATGAGGGGACACAGCTGGGGAGTGATGGCTGGTGAGCACAGGTTTCTTTTTCTTGTGAGCATCCTTAAAACCACAGACCTGTGCATTTGTAAATGTTATCGTAGGTGTATTATAGCTTAATATGAAAATAGCAAATATGCAAAGAGGTGACCCCCACTCTAGAGTGTTGTTCAGAAAGTTCATTTGGAGTCATCCACATCATTCCCTACCCTATTCTAGCTGAACTGTCCAACCGCATCCCCTCGATCCAATTCAAAAACTCTCTGTTAATAGTCACCTTGGCTTCTAACAGGATTTCTCAACCTTAATCACGGTTTCTCTATTCTGAATACATCGAGACCCCACTATTCTCAGTGAGGCTGCATGGAGAAATCAGAGCAGGTTGTCACTGTGTGACCACATGAGTGCTTTCCTGACCCATCGGAATCCCCTTTGGAGAGAATGCAGGCCCCTCTCCAGGGAGTCCTTCCCGGCAGCCACGTCAGACCCAAGACTGACTTTCTGGTTGTCGGAGGAAGAGAAAGCATGGACTCAGATGCTTCCCTGTCTGCACCCTCACCCAATAGACCCGATTTTATTTGACAAGTAACTCTGAGTGTGCTGATTCCCTCATTCATATGGATGCATGTTCAAATGTTATGATCAGATGCTCAGTAGAAGTTCCAACCAGCTAGAGTGTGCAGACATCCCAAACTCCAGAGCATTCAGCCGAGGCCAGAGGAGGGCTCTACCAGCTCTGATATAAAGGCCACTCCAGACACACTTTAACAAGTGAAACAAAGCAAAACAAAATAGAAACCAGCCTGTAAAGAATCAAGGACCCTGGGGCACCTGGGTGGCTCCGTCAGTTAAACATCATGATCCCAGAGTCCCAGGATCGAGCCCTGCATCGGGTCCCTGCTCAGCAGGGAGCCTGCTTCTCCCTCTGCCACTCCCCCTGCTTGTGCTCTCTCTCGCTCCCTCTCTCTCTCTCTGACAAATAAATAAATAAAATCTTAAAAAAATACTTAAAAAAAAAAAAAAGAATCAAGGACCCATTCGTGAAGGAACTATTGTCAAAACAAAACTCTCTCAATGAAAGCACAGAAATCCAGTGTCTCAACAACGCAGTTCCCTAGGGCCGATTAAAAATATAGGCAGAATAAAAGTACACACTTCACAAAGAATGATGTTTCAACAGCGAATACATATATGCAAATGCTCAGTATTCTTGGTCATCAGGGAGATGAAAATTAAAGCTGCCCTGAGTTACCCCACACAGCACAGAACGGCTAAATTGAACAGTTGGACCACCTCACATATCGACAAGGGGCTGAAACTACCCAAAGTGTCCCACATTGCTGTTGGGGTATGAAATGCCACCCTGCCAAGGGTCTGGCAGTTTCTTACAAACTTAAACACGGAGGCACCCAATCAATGGAAAGTTCCACTATGGGGCATTTACCCAAGAGAAGCAAAAAATGTATATCCCTAAAGAAACCCGGGGAAGAATGTCCATGGCAGCTTTATTCTGAACAGCGAAGAACAGGGATGGCACACGTATCCATCAGAAGACACTGCATAAAGACATAGCGGCGTACTTATACAATTGAATGCTACTCTACAGTGTTTTCAAAAGAACAAAGTACTTCACTCAGTAACCCCAGAGAACCTCAAAAATGTGCTGAACCAGAGTAGTGAGATGCAGAAGAGTCCATATTTTCACGAGCTCCACGACAGGTCACATTAATGAGAGTATAGGGTCTGCTGCAGGTGGAAGGCAGACGGGCTATAAAGGGGCATGCAGAAACGTTCAGCATAGTGGAAGTATTCCATCTTTCAGTAAAGGATTTAGGGGTCTGGATTTGTTCCAGCTAATTGAACTGCAACGCTTAAGATTTCTCTGTATATAAATCGCACAATGAACAAAGAGAGTGACTATTTTTTGAAAAGCATTTATTCAATCCAAAAAAGGACAGAAAAGGAGAAAAAAACAAAAGAAGCACAGAAACGTCAGAACGAGATAAACATAAGACCTTTTAAACACATGCGAAATTTCACACACAGCGAGGGTGTCCAAGAACACAACTTGCATTCTCTAACTACAGTGCAATTAATTTAGGAATGAATCACAAAATATCTCAAACAAAAACATTTCAGAATTTTAAAATATTTTGTAAATATTTCATTTCTCAAAGAGGAAATCATAATGTCAATGTGAAATACTTGGGACTGCACTATAATTTTGAAAATGTCAAAAACTGTAGCATGCTGCTGAGGTACTACTTAGGGGCAATTTAGCCTTAAATGCTCACATAGGAAAGAAGACAGGCAGGAAATTGATGAGTTAAGCATTCAGCTTCAGAAGACAACCAAAGAACAGGAGAATAAACCCAGAGAAAACAGAGAATAGGAGATAACAAAGAAAAGGGCAGAAATCAATAAATAGATGGCAATACAAGGACACAATAGGAAGCTCATAAATGGATAGAAAATTGTTTGAAAGTATATATTCCAAACTATTAACAGAGGTTGCCTCTCTTTGGAGGGCAGAGTAAAACTGAGGTCAGCAAGTGGGGGTGGGATAGAAAAAGGAGAATTTTTATTTTATATTATATATCTAATTTGATGTAATTTACATCATATCACATAAATGGAACTCGCTTTTGCAGAGTAAAAACATATTACTTATTTTAATGTTAAAAACAAATATGAGGGGCACCTGGGTGGCTCAGTCCATTGAGCGTCCGACTCCGAATCTCAGCTCAGGTCTTAATCTCAGGGTTGTTAAAAAAAAAAAAAAAACCACAAAAACAAATATGAAAAGAGTAATACATTATCTATGCCCCCCCCCCTCCAAAATTAAGGAAGGTGGAAAGAGAGAAGAGAGAGGGAAAGATGTTAAGGATGCATAGTTATGCCTGCAGATAGTTTTGGTTGAAAGCACCCTTAGTCTCTGGTAGAAAGCAAATCTGAGCGAGTCAAGTCACAATCAAGCACTTAGAGTGGCTCATGCTATCTGCCTTTTTAAATCATGTTTCCCTAGCCGAAGGAATCTCGGATGGTAATACCACACACGAGGAACTAAGTGGAAACGACAGTTTCATTCACTCCCCAAATACTTACTGAGTAGCTACTATGTCCCAGGCGCCGTGCTGTCTTAGCTGCACAAAGAGGAGGAAACACCACAAAACAGACAAAAAGCAGACGTGGGAATAAAATCATGACAGATTCGATATGTTCTCTGGTGTGGCAGTTTGATGGGTGCAGGGAATACCTTCCTTGGGACAGAAAGTTGAAGATGACATTTTCAAGATAAAAGGGAAGGAGCCCTTGTAAGAACGAAGGCATTTAAGAAACAAAACAGGGGAACAAAGAGACAACAAAACAACAGAGGGAAACTCAGAGAACAAAGTGCTGGTTTGGAGGGGGGGAGCAGAGGCGGGTGCGGGACTGGGGGACGGGTTGAGTAGGTTAGGGGATGAAGAGCACGCTCAGGTGATGTGCACAGTCACGCACGGGGTTGTTGACTCTCTGTATTGTACACCTGAAACCCATCCAACACTGTATATTAACTATACTTCCACTTTAAAAAAAGGGGGGGGAGGCTAAACATAAAATAGAGAAAAGACACAAAGGTCCTGAGGCAAGAGAAATCTTAGCACCTCTAAGCCCCTGATGTGGCTGCCGCCTGACGTGTGGGGGAGAGGCAGGGGATCAGTCAGGGATGTATCCCGTGGGACATCACAGGGGCCCTGGGGCTACAAGATGCTGTTTGGATGTTATTTCATTTAGGGGACTTCCCTGGAGCTTCCCAATTCCCCTGTGCGATAAATTCTACCCACTTCATATATCAGGTTTTTTCCTAGTTCTGTGGTCATTTTGTAGCTGTAAATCTTATTGTGCTCTTCAGTCATTAGCTGCCCCCTTCCCAGACAAGGGGTGTGTCTGGAATGTCTCTGACATCCATCCCACCGTGCTGGAGGCATATCTGGTCTCTAATCTGTTGGGGAGAAGGGGCAGATTTCTGCTCCCGCCTCGGAAAGCCTCGCAGGGTGCTGTGTCATGTCCCCTCTGTTAGTGTGTCTGTGATTACTATTCGATAAGCCCCTGGATGTGTTCATAAAAGCAGCCCTCGGGTCTGTGCATCCCCGCTGGTTTATTGCTCTTGACATGGCATGTCCATTACAGTTAACAGCCCTGGACTTGCCGTCACATTTCATCCTTAGCTCACCTGGTTGGACCACACGGAGGGAGCCCACGGGCTGTGCAAGATTATTCCCAATTTAGAGACCTGCGCCAGAGTCACAGGAAGGATCGAGGAGTTGTATGTTCTTCAGCGTTGGGTTGAGCCCTTCCTGCTTTCCTGAGCAGCGCCGCACGATGGCAATCAGCACAGCCAGGGTGCGTGCCCACGGCGCTGTCCTCACCCCATGCCAGCACTCAAAATCACTTCCTCCCCTCCAGACCAACGAACCCACGTCCATTGACAGGCAGAGTATAGACATCCCCTTGTGTTTCTATCATAAATAGCACATCTAGTAAGAAAATCCTGTATTTGGTTGCATCTGCCTTTTGTTCAGGATTTTTTTTTTTTTTTTTTTTTTTTAGCTTACCATGTAGCCCATCAACTTACGGAGGAGACAATGATTTCTGACTAAGAAAAGCCAAGCTGGTAAGGACTTAAACCAGCCAAACCAAATTAACTCAGGGAAAAATTGCCCACACCCTTCATCTGCCTAAGATTTTGAGACCCAGATCATCCTGATGATCTTCACCTCATGTAAATCATAGTTGAGGAATGCTAAGGTGCTTTGCAAATCAGGCTTCTAGCAGCTCCAACCATCCTGAACATGGCCATCAGCTTGCAAGGAAATGAGGAGCTTCTTGGATGACCTGCTCTCCCCGCCCCCCCCCGCCTGCACAGTGCACCCTTCTGGGGAGAAGAACCTTGTACCCATTTGCGTCCTCATCAGTTAGAATTGCCCATTCGGGAAGCAGAAATTTGGCCACCAAGGCCACTAGGGCAGGGATAGGAATGAACATCTGGTGCCCGGCAGGTTATGGAAGAACAAAGACCAGAGGAGAGGCGGGAAAAGCAAAAGGCTTGGCATGGGATGAACGTTTCACAGTTAACCGTGGGCAATAATGTGCGCTGTTTATGACAACCCTCTCCCATCATGGAGAAGCCAAATCCTATGTAACTCTATCATTGTAAGAAGGAAGTGGTGTGCGCCTTTATACGTGGCGCAGTATGATTTAAAAAGCTAAATGCCACAAAAAATATAAAAGTCAGCCAAAATAACAAAAAGCTAAGAGAATGGTCCTCCAAACTCAAGGCAAGTCATGCGTCAGGGTAAGGTTTACAGTGTAGGGTGACCGACCGTCCCAGCTTGGCAGGGACAGAGCTGGTTCCCAGGATTCGGGGGCTTTCCGTTTCAAACCAGGGACAGGTAAAGGCAAGCTGAAGTGAGTGATCACCCTACTTACCGCCCCACTTACCCATCTCTGATCCAGAGCCCGGGTGTGGTCCCTGAGGGAAAACACCGCTCTGCTTCCAGAAAGTGGCTGCCGTGTGAGAACGTGATACACACGAGCTCTTCTCCGTCCTCGCCGACGCCTCACTGCAGGTGAAAGTGGGTGGGCAGGGGCATCCCCAAGGCAGGCGGGACTCTCAGGTGGAAAAGCGAACCAGTGGGACCCTTCCTCACCAGGACAACGTCAACTTCCTCTGTTCTCCACTCTTGCTTTCCCACCTAGGGATGTCTTGACATCCTTGCTCATCCCCTTATTTCAATCACTGATAAGTCATGGTGGGTTTTATGGGGACCCTTTATCAGACATCTTGAAACACAGGGAAATGAAGAATCTGATCAGCCTCCTGTGGGCTGACCCTCCATCGGGAGCTGCCTTCCCAGGGACTGTCTCATCTTCTGGGCTCTTTGCATTGACAAAACTACAATCACATCCATCCAGGGGGTACAGGATATTATTTAAGGAGACTGTCTCTCCCCCTGGCTCTGCTTAGGTCTCCATCAGTATTCTGTTATGGTCTCAAGAGAAATGCCCCAAGTGAGGACCATATTGGATGCTTTCTGTCCTAAAAATCCCCCAATGGCTCCACCAAAAAGAGCAAATCTCCCATGAAAGTCCACTGCATTGTGTTGCCAAATAATAGTCAACATTTACTTATAGGTTGTTTTTAAGTCTTTTCTAGATATTTAGCATACACACATTTCCATCCTACATGGTCAGAAAGTTACTTAGGAGCTGGAGTCCGGTCTTGCATTCCAGTCCAGGCCTTCATAAAAACCTAAAAAAAGACAAACTAAGTGAACAAACTAAGTGAACAAAGGGACAGGACTCCCAGGTGCTGACTTGGCCTTTGGAGCAACCCATTTGGACAAATATGTAACACTTTCCACTTTTATTCTAATATCATGCAGATATGAGAGGTTACAAAAATGTGAGGGGTTTAGTTAGTTTATCTGCTTTAATCTCCTCCAGAGAAAACATCTGTAAAAGTCTCTTAGATGGCTGATAACAGGGAGTAGAAACGATGCCACGATCAGAAAATGCTCAGAGGTCTATGAAGATAATCAAGTCTATAGCGAACTCATTAGGGAGACATTGAAAGATTGACCTTTTCCAACATCAAACAAAACTGAAATCCAACCTTAAATTTTAGGAAAGTTCCATTAATCATTGACATGCCATTTTAACAGTACTTACAAATTATTATATGTTCAAAGCTCTGTGTTCCTCGTGTGATCCAAGCTTTTCCCAACCTGGCATTGGTTACAGAAGTATTAAGAAAAAAGAAATGAGCTCTAGTTCCTCTGTAAAAACCTAATGAGAGCATCATCCCACGTAGGGTGGACCAGAGGGTAACGGCGGCGGCTGCTGGGCTGGCAGAATCTGGCCTGGGAAGGGGGAGATGAGACAGGGCCCTTGAGGACACCAGGAATTGGCGGCACAACCACGCAGGCCTGGAAACCAGCCGCCCGCTCTTTGATTCTGCTCCCGGGCCCGTGTCCTCATTGTTCTCCATTACAAATGAGCGGCCGTGACCACCCTTCCCCCTTCCTGCGCCTCCCCCCAGGAGCCCCTTCCCTGACCAGCACCACCCAAGGTCACAGAAGCACATTATTTCCCCGTGTGACTCCCTCACCTCTGGTTGCAACTCTTTCCGACACGGACACGGCATTTATATAAAAGGCTTTCCTGAGCTTTCCTCCGATCTAGGCTGCAGGCCGATTTGGCAACATTAATTCTCTCTCTCACCAATGGCCACATCAATTCAGTGCTTTATAAACTATTTCAGGGATCCGATTTATCAGGCCTGACAGTGCTGCACGCTGAAATACACAGCACAGCCTTAGCCTAGCGCACTCCGTGGCTCCTATTTATCATTATTTAATTCAAGGGCCTAAAATTCTCTGACATTATTAATAGTAAGATGAATCGCTGGAAAACTACAGAATCTGTGACCAACGAGGCTGAAATAATCCATTTTGGTGGCAATGTCTACGTGGAATTGCATTCCCCGATGGCGGGCCCCGCTCATTAGCAGGCACACGTCCGTGTGCTGGAGTGCCAAAGCATGAAGTCCCTCAAGAGGGAGATAATTTGATGGCAATTCCCTTCCAAGCCGCTCACACCAAAGCTCGAAGGGGGGGGGGGGGGCCGTGGAGAGAGGGGATGGTGTCAGCCCTAGCATTCTTCTACTTTGTCTGTCACTCGACTTGCAATGTACTAATTTGAGCCATTTTGCACTTGATTAACTTTAACTTGTCTGGCTTTGAACCTGGGTAGGAGCTGGACCTGGAAATCTACTGGTTAATTATGAGAACTGTATTACTTAGACACTCCACGTGGGCTCGGGTGCCCAGCTACTGCCTTCAGCCCTCATTTCCGCCATCCTCCTCCCCCTCTAATTCAGAGGAAAAGACATTTCCACCTCTAAATATAAATTTTCTTTTTGAAGGAAACCACTAAGAAACAAGTAAGAACACATTTGTTTGTCTTTTATTCTGATATCCAGGGGGAAACCGGGACTATTACCAGTGGATTATCTGTGGGACAAGGTTAATGGTCTTTAGCAAAGCTATGGAGCGAATATAACAATAGAAGGATCCCTCCAATAATGATGTGTTTCTTTTTTTAAGCCTAGCAGGATAATCTTCCTAAAAGAAAAGTCTTTTGAAGTGATTTTTAAATATTATAATTTTACAGTTGACCCAAGCACTATCAAGTAGGATTAAAATTAAATCTTCCCACCTTAAATATTTGACGGGAAAGAAAGTGCTTGACTTTTCCCAGCAAATGCTCCCAGAAATACCAGAGGGGTTATTTCCTATAATTAACTTCACTAACTGCACAAATGTAAGCCCATGTCCTCCGCTTTGATTCTCTGGAGCAAAGAAAGAAAATCTGGGCAATGTGCTGTACTTGGTAGAGTCCATTCATTTTCCCTCGGCAAATCCCTGGGTGCTGGGCAGTGTGCTAGGCAGTGTAACGAGGTCTAACTAGTCACTGTCACTACCAACATTTATTGGTGACCGCATGTGCCTGGCAAAGCCCTATGCGTTTTAGAATACTCTACATGCTCTGTCTTTGAGGAGTACGCAAACTGATGATAAAGTCAAGAGGATCAGTCTTACCTCTCCCAGATGGAATAAACCCGCACTTACCGTGCTGTCTCCGAGATCGTATTCTTCAAGTCTTGAAGTGTCCCAGGTGCTCATTTCTGTTTCTTCAATGTTCCTCTTAAGATTTCCAGGGCCAAGCTGAGGGGAAAATAGCATAGAATTGTTGAAAAATAAACTTCTGTGTACCTCCAAACACATAACTTCCTCTTCTCTAATACGAACCAAATTCCATATTGCCGGTAGATTTATATGGGAAGTGTGTCAGGGCCATGGAGAGAAAGATAAAATGAATCGGTTTATGTGTTTATGTGTATGGTCTCTGTTCCATCTCCCAGCCAAAGTGTGTACCTATTAGCTATTTTATTCGATGACAGGTGCCCTTCGTCCTGCTGATTAAGGAGGAACCATGGATTGCTTCATAAAGGATTGACCACACTGACTTCCAGTTTCTGGTCCAGCATGTAAGAAGCTTAGAAGTCATCACTCCATCCAACAAGATAAAAAAAAAAATGCTGAACAAACTGAAAATCACAACTTTTCTAAGACTTACCAAAGAACTGAGGTCACAGGGCACATCACTACCCCCAGCATTGGAGAGACAGACAGGTGGATACAGAGAATCACAACTTACCAGAGTGGAAATTCACAGGCAGAAACCGCAAGAACCCATACCCAGTTCCTTAGACCTAGTACATCATGTCCAGCTTTCAACAGAAAATTACAGGCTATCCCAAAAGACAAAACACACAAGCAGGCATGAACCAGACTCGGTTATGGCAGGGATCAGCAGAGGAGGGAATTTAAAACAACTCTGATTGATATGCTAAGGGCTATCATAAAAAAGGTGGACAGTATGCAAGAACAGAAGGGTAATGTACGCAGAGATGGAAATGCTAAGAAAGACTCAAAAGGAAATGTCAGATATCAAAAACAGGAGAACAGAAGTGAAGAATGTCTTTTATGGGCTTATCAAGGGACTGGATACAGCCAAGAAAAGGATTGATCACACCAAATTCCATGGACACTTTGTTCTCTGCTTTGCTCAGTGTTTCTGAGGTTATCCTGGTGACTTTTCCTCTCTGGACTGCAACGTCATGCACTGAAGACTGAGCTAATCATGAACACTCTCCCCATTACCATGCAGACTGTGCTCAAGCTGAGGGGGAGGCTCCTGGAAGTGGACGGTTACCATGGATCTCTCCTGTGTGTCTCCAGGAGACAGCAGGGATGCAGTGCCCTCCTGAGCTTGATAATTAAGTTCAGAAATGCCTTAACTATTTCTGGAGATTTGTAAGTATTTTGTTTTTTGTTTCTGTTTTGTCACTCAGTTCAATGCACACATCAGTATTAGGAATATTTTAATCAATCTGGTAAAGTTTTTAAATTCTATTTCAATTGTAAGTGACTCCAAGAAATACTTTCATAAACAGCAAAGATGAATCAACTAAGAACTAAGCACTTTCCCCTATACAAATTTCTGCATTTTATCTAATGGGGAAAAATTATTAATTTATTGGGGAAAATACGCTTTGTAGGATTTCATCACTGAATTGTACAGAATATACCCAAAGATATTCTATTCATTTTTTTTAATTACTGACATGAAAGCTGTTTGTCAGAAAATCTGTAATGCTGATCCCCCAATAATGTGAAGCATTCTCAGATTTTGATGATTAGCTCTCAATGTTAGGGAATTGTCACCCAATGCAAGAAGAGATATATTTTCTTGGTAGATTTGCATCTACACTCCCCATCCCATGCAAAAATCACAGTTTATCCAAAAGCAAATTCAGATATCTATATAAGAAACTTGCAACCTGTGTTAATAGACTATGGTTAGCAGCATCAGGGCTCAATGCATACTTTGTCTTTCTTTTCCTGTAGTCTCTTAGCTGATGTTCTTCACCCCACAGTTGGATGGAAAACACCAACCCTGGGCCCTGAGAATAACCAGCTTGAGCATGAATTAAAATGTGCATCTTGGTTGGATCCCACGTTAGTCAGTGTTCTCCAGAGAAACAGAACCAATGGGGTATACACAGATATGGAGAAAGAAATGTACTATAAGGGGTCGGCTTATGTGATTATGGAAGCTGAGAAGTCACATGATCTTGCACTTGCAAGCTGGACACCTAGGGAAGCTAGTGGTGAAATTCCAGTCCCAAGCCAAAGGCCCAAGAACCAGGAGCTCTGATGTTCAAGGGCAGAAGAAGATGGATGTCCTAGCTCAAGCAGAAAGAGAATCACCCTTCCTCAACCTTGTTGTTCTGTTCAGGCCCTGACTGAACGGGATAAAGTCAGCCACATTGTTGAGGGCAGATCTTCTGTACTCAGTCTGCTGACTCAAATGCTAACCTCCTTCAGAGACACCCCCACAGACACACCCAGAAATCACATTTCACCAGCTCTCTGGGCATCCATTAACTCAGCCAAGTTGACACATAAAAGTAGTCCTCACAGATCCTATAAGGCAGGATGATCACCAGAGTCTGCAAGAAAGCTCTGGGTGAAGTCAGAAGAACCATCAGGTGGGTCCCAGTAGTGTGAACCACACACTTCCTCTTCTGCCCCAACCAGCAGGCAGTCTCCACCAGCATGCTCCCTATCCTTTACCTGCATTCACCCCTCACTCCATTCTACGTCTAGTCTTTTGGTGATAGGTTGCCAAATCTCCCCACATCTTCACCCTTTCAGTGTCCTTGCCCTTTGCCATATAACTCTGTGGCACCCCCACCCCCATCTGGTCAGGGCATTGTATGGCATCTGTTGATGCGCCCTGGGACTGGCTATGGTAAGGTGTTAGCAGATGTGATGCAAACAGAGACCACAAAAAGCCCTTGTGCATTTCCACTTCTGCTCTGACATTGCCATCTGAACATGCCCTGGTCAGCCTGCGGGACAATGAGCCCTGAGTGGCCTCCACTGCCCTTTTAATAGTCAACCTACTGCCACATTGGCGAGGAAGCCCCACCGAGACCAAAAGAATCCCACAACCGCAAATAGCCACAATTTCTTAGACACACAAACTGGTAAGCTAAATCAAGTCCTCTCCTTTTAAGACACTAAGTTTGCCTTATCATATAACATTATCATGGCAATGAAGAATTGGGATTCTTGGTTTGGCTCTCTGACTCCACTCTCTGTTCAGACTTTTCCCAGTATGATATTCTCTCATGGTCGCTGTGGTGTATGTATCAGTCATATACTCAGTATGTAACAAACAGCCCCCAAACCTCAGTGGCTCAAAATAACAAACACTTGTTTCCTACCCACATAATTGAGGCCTGCCAGTTGCTCAGGCCTCTGTCCCAAGCTACAGATCTGTTGAAGCTTGGCTGACCCCATGCCTTCCCATTCTAGGAACCCTAATGAGGGAGCAGCCGCTCTCCAGAGACGATGTTCTCATGAGAGAGTGCAGGAGCATAAGAGGCTGGGCTGGACCTTACAATCACATTTAAAGCTCCTGCTCATCTGGGCACATCTGCTCACATTCTGCTCATCAAAACAGGTCACATAGCCAAGTCCACCATGGCACTGGGTAAGGATTCTCCTTCTAGAGGGAGTCATGGCAAGGATAGGGATGGATAATCCTATTAGAGAGGAGGGAATAAAAAATTGTGAGTAAGGGCGCTTGGGTGGCTCAGTTGGTTAAGCGACTGCCTTCGGCTCAGGTCATGATCCTGGAGTCCCAGGATCGAGTCCCGCAACGGGCTCCCTGCTCAGCAGGGAGTCTGCTTCTCCCTCTGACCCTCCCCCCCCTCATGTGCTCTCTCTCTCATTCTCTCTCTCAAATAAATAAATAAAATCTTAAAAAAAAAATTGTGAGTAATACTAATGTCTATCAGAATGTGATTTAACCGAGTCTGACATTACACCTCCCAGGCAGTAAGAAGGGTCTGATAAGCTTCCTCTGATAAGCTGAAGGCAGTTGTATTATTGTCCAACTTGAGCTGAAAGATAGCCAATGGTTCATAAATCATTACAGAGATAATAGGGGAAATTTGATCAATGTACCTGTCAGCCTCTCCATCACCCAAGACCCATGGAAAGCACCTGCTCAGGAAGCAGGCAGCTCACAGAGGGTTATGGAAGGGGAAACCCACCCTCTTCTCACAGAATGTGAATATCTATGACTATCACGGATCTGGTGATCATGTGTAATTCTCTTGAAAAAGGAACATGACTTAGAAATTTATACTCAAGATAACAAAAAAAAAAAAATTTTTTTTTCCTAGAAGGCGTTTGCTTTTAAACAAAAGGGGGAAAAAGTGAGGTAGAATTGCCCAGCAGCTGCATACCCCAAACCTGGTTGTCTACAGACCTTTCCACTCAGTTTATTGTGCCCAAGCCTCCTCCCTGCCAGCAGGGTCTCCATTCACATGGAGAAGACACCCCATCTTCTCCAGTTGGGCAATTATTTCATGGACTCTTTGGCTCTTCTGGATTCTTTGCTTCCTTAATGTTGGCGGGAGCCATGGGTGCGGGCTCACAGAGACGTCCCATCATGGCCCCCATGTTGGAATGAGCATCTCTATCCACTTCTCGCTTGGCACCGGCTAGTCAAAGTGCTTCTGTTGTCCAAAGTCCTAGAAATATAGCTCCTCTTGCCTGTGAGTCAAGGATGCTGGGAGACGCTGGCTCTGACGAGCTCTTAGGTGAGCATAGGGACCACCTGCACACAAGCGCCAGCCTCCCCCTCCCCCACCCCTGAGTAGAGGCAGCCACGACAGTGGGGGCGAGTAGAACGTCACAACTCTGCCTTTGTCCGTGGTCAAGGGGGGCCGGATGCTGAACCGGGAGACCATTTCCAAGAACATAGCTCATACTGAGAAGTGTTTCCCTATTCTGAGGAAATAGGGAATTTTATTCTATATTCTCCCATCCTTCTCCATTCCTCTGAACTTACTTATCACAATGTCCAGGATAATTTGACTTTTACACATCGAAGTTTGAAAACATACTGAATTGTCTTCAAAATCAAAGCAGTCATTTCACATATTATTGATAGTCACCCTGCTGTCCTCAAGTCACAAATTAAAAAAATATCTATTTGCAAAATAAAAATATATATGTGTGTTCATGTATGCCAGAATTCCTTTATTTATATACTCATGTAACAACCAGATTCCAGTTATTATTCCTTCATGGAATTAGGATGAAATCTTAACTGGTGATGTGAATGAGTAAAGATCCATCAGAAAATTCAAGGTATACTTAAAACAATGTATATTTAAGATTCCCAAGAGCACAAAAACAGTTCAAATAATTTAATTCATATATAGTTTTTTAAAAAATAATTGCCTTAATAGCTATGCATTGAAAGGTAGAAATAATAAAATCCATCCCAAAACAGGAAAGCACTTTCAATTCTCTCTAAACTCTCCTGTGATCTCAAATAGTTGAAGCAGTTGCCACGTCTCAAATTATTATTATATTATACACACGCACACGCAACTCGAGATACTTAGAAAACACCTGGATTCGTGGTGGGCTATTAACATTAGCACCCTCTCAGTCAAAAGGCATGAAACAGGGGCGCCTGGGTGGCTCAGTTGGTTAAGCGACTGCCTTCGGCTCAGGTCATGATCCTGGAGTCCCTGGATCGAGTCCCGCATCGGGCACCCTGCTCAGCAGGGAGTCTGCTTCTCCCTCTGACCCTCCCCCCTCTCATGTACTTGCTCTCTCTCATTCTCTCTCTCTCAAATAAATAAATAAAATCTTTAAAAAAAAAAAAAAGGCATGAAACAGAAAGCACGTCCAAATTGCTTTTTAAGTTGCTTCTAAATTGCTCAGAATAGATTTTCACTCAAACACAGACCTAGAAAAATAACCGAAAAATGCAAAAGCTTATATTATGCCTTCTAAATTTATAGTATTAGATCTTAACTTCCAAGTAAACATTTATTACATACATTTATTTTTATTTGAAACTTTTTATTTGAAAATACCCACATATTTATTAATAAAAGAAACTTAATACTTTAAAAGAAAAAGAGAATTCTTTCTTTTCATGTGTGTATATGTATACCCCCAATTTCCTCTTCTATTTTATAGTCAAGCCTTCATCATTCAGAGCCCAGTTATCCACGTGTTTCTCTTCAGACTCTCTCCTATTCTGCCACCATCTTGGTCATTTTGCTTCTCATTAGCAGTGTCCCCAGGGTAGAGCAAGGAGATACAACTCAAATCAACCAATTTGCTGCCCATTAGCTGCTCTGACAAAGGATCTGCTGGAAAGGGAAGGTTGTAACCACAATTTAGATGAGATCTAATTCCCGTCTGTAAATCCATGCTTTGCTTTCACCCGTGAGCACGGGAAAGCAAGAGTTGGCTCTAATAAATCTACAGTTTGTACCTTATTATTTTGGAATTTGTGGTAAGTCAACAGTATTCAACTGCAACTTGGTTTCCCATGATTAACGGAAGAGGTTTGCTAAACAAAAGAAAGTTATAAACAATTGTAAGAAGACTTTTTAAAGGTAATTAATTTTAAAACGTCAACAAATGTTGTATTGATAGTTTTGCCCACAACATGCTAAGACAATTAACACACTATTCCATTACATAAGGTGTACAGGGATTTATACCAGTTAACAGAAATCGCAGCCCCTTCCTTGAAATTCCGACAGCCAGAGTTTGAAAGCCAACATTTTTTCTTAAATTATTTGGTGGCAGCACCCAGCTTAACCTAAAATAAATAAATGATAAAACCTGCCCTGACGTGAGGTGATTTAAAGTCTTTATCTCTCCAGTTGTGTGAATATTCATACTTTTCACGGAGCAAATCTCAAGGTAAACCCGAATCTGGTTATTTGTAGCAGTTATGCTCGATGAAGTCGCCGTGGACCTTGAATTAGCAAACACTGAACCATGACTCCTGGACAAACACAGCCTCAGGTTCCTGCGACCCTCTGGCACAGCATTTTTGTCCACCAATCCATACCTAACCTTGTTTTCTGCGTGTTTCTGTTCAAAGACACCATACGGAATATACATTGTCAAGTCATTAACATCATACCCGTAGCCGACAGCACCGGGCTCCACGCCTGAGAGAAGCTGATCTGACACACGATTTCTCTGTGAGTCAGGTCCGAAGCCTTCCTGATTTTAGGAGCACCAACAGCTCTTCGCCACTGTGCTTGGGGACCATTTTAAACAACGAAATCTCCAGTGGAAGATGCAGGAATGTGAAAAACATGGCACTTAATACGCCACGGGAAGGACACTTGATTGCAGGGTGAGAGCTGTAATAGGAGGCAGAGCATCATCTTCTCTACCTCATCCGGGAACCTGATGTTCATTGACTCAACTGTCCTGCTGCTTGGCCCACGCCCAACCACGAAAGCACTGCAAGTATTAATTTGGGGTTACAAATAAATAAATGGTAGAAGTAGGCAAACTTGCAAACATGGAACCTGCAAGTAATGAGGATGTTGTGAACTGAACGTCTATGTCTTCCCTCAGATTCCTATGTTGAACACTGACCTCCACTAGGACGGGATTTGGAGGTGGAGCCTTTGGGAGGTAATTAGGATTCGCTGAGGTCTTGAGGGTGGTGCCACCATGATGGGATTAGCGCCCTGTGAGAGTCACGGGAGCGCCAGCTTCCCCTCTCCTCTGTCTGCCTTGTGAGGACACGAGAAGACAGTGGTCTGTGACCCAGAAGAAGGTCCTCACCGGAGCTCAAGCCTGCGGTCACCCTGGTCTCAGACGTCCATCCTCCAGAGCTGTCCCGGTCTGCCGTGCTTTGTTACAGAAGCCAGACTAAGGCAGATGGTCAACTGCATTGAGTCCTGGGTGCTGCCCCAGAAACTTGCAGTACCACTGATTCAACACAGGAACCACTTGCCTTGCTAACATCTGAACATCTTCTGATTCTAACACGTCCTCGGATCTCAGACTTGTGAGCCCTCTCTTCCCATGGTGGATGGTATTCTTGGAGCCGAAGTACAGCACAGACGCTGTGGTGTTCCTAACTTCACTGAGAACCACCCTCCCCCACCCCACTGTCCTCATTAACAGGATCGTGCGGCACTGCATCTCAGTTGATGTTTGTAGAAAGGAGGAACTCCAGTAAAACATGCCGCTCACAACACCAGAGACCATTCGGGGGGTGGAAGACGTCTGGGTGAGGATCAGGAGATGCTGGTTAGAGTCTGGCTCCACCACTGAAGAGTTTGGGGAGTTTTAGGCAACTTGCTTTTTCTCTCTGAACTCATTCTCACTGCATAGAAAAGAAAGGAGTTAAGAATATGTAGCCTGTCTTAGGAGCTCTTGAACTCCATGGTCAATGAAGACACTAAGTGAAAAGTAGCAGTAAGTACATTGAGTTCTTGGATTCTGAAGTTCTGAGGGGCACAGAGAGGAAGAGATGCCCAATGGGATGGAGCTAGAACCCACAGAAAGTATCCTTAATTCTGCAAATAAACCCCTGAGGTCACTTCTGGAAATTAGAAAATTAGAATTCTCTAGATTAGTAGCATTGGCTACAATACTTCAAAGGGCTTGTGAGTAGTTACTCATGTATTTTTTAATACATTTGCATGTATTTTAATGTTTTTAATGTATTAGTAATAAATATACATATATATGCATATCTCTATACGTATATATATATGTACACATACAAATATACATAGATACATACTAAATATATATACATATATATATGGGCTCCTTAGCAGTGATGCCAAGAAGTGTGACACTTTTTTGGAATTCCTCGTGTCGTTAGAAATACAATAAAGGCTTGAAAATAGGGTTTCCTTGAGTCAGTATTAATTCATGTACTCATATCCACAGCTGCTATCTGGTATTCCAGATTAGCTTGTAGGAGAAATACAGCTCATGGGTAATTCATTTTAAATTATGCTATTTCTTCCTCACCCATTTGTTTGACAACTGTCTTCTGCTGTTCTCAATAAGCTACCCCAGGGTCCAAATATGAGGCATCTCATATATAAGATGCTACAAGCGGTGTGCTCCTTCTGGTGGGGTTGCATTGTGAACAAGCATTGTGTAAACTCTAAAACACTTCAGAAACCAGTGTCCCCAGCTGCCTTAGGAGGGTACGCCCCTGACTTAATCCTAGCCCCAAGGAGATCCTAGTACCAGGAAAATGTCGGAGGCATTAAATGACTATGAAAATCAGAGCTGTGAGTTTTTCAGGAAGACCTGAGGTGCCGACCCGAGGGTAGGCAACGGGAACATCCTCCGGGTGTGGGCAGAAAGCCCGTGCATCATCTGTGGAGATTTCAAAGTCAGTAGTAAAGCTGAACACACGTCCGTGCATCTTATATGACCACCCTGCCTTGGCAATACTGTATAATGCCAGTAATTAAACACTCCTCCGTGGGAACAAAGTCATCTGGTGGCTTAGGTTCTAAAGAACACTGTGCTTGCTGTTGAGTGTTGATAACACATAGGTAAGCTTCGACTTGGCACATTTTATTGCTGATTCTTGGATTGGCACAATTAAATCAGCCCCATGCAGACTCCTCTTCCAACGCTGGATCCCGGACTCAGTCCCTAGGGCTCCAAACAGTTCCAGCTACTTCTGAGGCCAGATCCCACCTCCCACTCTCTGGTCCCACAAATTCCTGAGTTGAGAGAGTAGATTTGTAGGAAGGCTCTTAGCACAAGGATTGCAAAGAGCAAGGAAAGAAAGTGAATTAACTTAGCTCAGTCATTCTCTGAGAACACTTGGCGTATTTGCATTTAAACTGAAAACAGTGCAAATTTTATTTCAGACATGGAATATTTTGCTAAGCAAAGAAAATATATTTAAAATAGAAATTAATTGGTTATTTCAATTTGGCAATAATTAATTCAATTATTAATTCAATTTAAATTAACTGCTTCGTTTAGAACTAAAAAACAAATCAGGAATATCAAATCTTAAATCAGTGGTATGATTTAATTACCTAAACTTTGCCTTTAGCAATCTTTGTTTTTATTAAAAAGAACTTATAGACTCCTGGACAATAATATTTAGATAAAATATTGTTATATCACAATGTCATCAAAACACTAAAGTCCTAGCTTTAACAGTTACCGTTAGATTTTTAAAACATTTTTTGTACTGTGGTATTTCTTTTCTTCTTTATTTTTTATTAGCGTGACTTTATATACATATGTTTACATATATGGCTCAATAAAAGAAAACTTTCACTCTGTGATCTTTTTAGTTCATCATTATTATTTCATATTTCATTTCATGATTATTACAGAAAATAAGTTTATCACATAGAGGGTAAGATGTAAAAATGACCTGCTGCTTTTGTCAATAGGGTATCGGTCTGTAGAGAAAATGATACAGTGACTTCCAGAAATGCTGTCTAATTTGAGCTCAAATCTTAACTTTTGTTGGCTGATGTACACCTGCCAAGGACGGGATTCCAGGGATGTCTCAGCACCCCGTGCGGGAGGGGCGCCCTAGGGCAGCTCTGACCACCAGCGGCCCCGAGCGCTCGCTGGGACCAGAGTGGGGGGTCCATGAGGTTGTTTGTCAGAAAGTCGCTGTTTTGTTTCACTTGCACTTAGATTTTTATGCACCTCTCTTCCCCCATTGATTTCTCACAGGTTGTAGTCATGAAGTTATTCTGAACTCCTACAAAACTGAAGGCGATTGCAATTACTTTTACTCTCAAAGGTAAAATCTCTATGTGTGAGGCTGACCCGGGTAAATTGTTGTTTGTGTCAAAATCAAAAAACTTCATGTGGGGTCATGAGATGGAGCCCCACCTCAGCGTGGAGTCTGCTTAAGATTCTCTCTCTCTCTCTTTGCCTCTCCCCCCTTCCCCCCCAAAAAAGCGAAGCATTTCGCATCCGACATCCTCCCATCTTTTCATCCAGCCCATTTATCACTACACTGAGGACACGGAAACAGTCGGAAGAGAACATCCATATCCCACTGCCTCCCAGCCGGGTTCCCTGCCTTGGACCTTGATGTGCTGGCCCCGGGGGGCGGGAACGGTGGGACTGGAGGGACTGGAGGGAACAGACGGTCCTGCGGCCACAGGCGGCCCGACTGCCCCACACACGAAATCTCCTGCAGTTTGCCTGTCTGCCTCCAGGGCTGGATCTTCTCTTCCTCCTGGATTTCCCCCCACAACGTGCAAACAGGCTGCCATGTGGACCGTCTTTAAAGAAAACCCCTTCCTGGACCCCACACCCCCTCCCGTCTAGTGGCCGATCCCTGATTCCCTGTTTCCAAAAGATGTCTGGAGACTTCCTACACCCCCTGACTCCACTGCCCAGTGTCTCCTCTGTGGTCAGACTTTACCCCAAAGACCCGAGCAAACTCTCTCTAGGTCGTCAGTGACTCCCATGGTCATCTGTTCCAGTAAATTTCCCCAGATCACAGAGTTCCCAGGCCACCGTCAAGAATAAAGAGGCCCAGGCCAGCATAGGAAACTGCAGCTCAAATCTCCAGTCACTGGTCACCCAAGAAACCGACCTTGGAGAAGGCGCATGGTCTCCTCCTCACCCTGTGTGCCGCTCACTGGTCCAGGCCTCTTGGCAGGACAGCATGGGGGACCGGGAAAGGCAAGAACCAGGGCACCTGCAGGCATCCCCATGTGACTTCCTGGGGGTCCTACACCTAAGGTGGGGGCCCTCCAGGTCGGCCTTTCAGCTCCCTGGTCCGCACACGGCCCAGCTCCCCCTTGGCACAAGGCCCGCCCTCCGGGGTGAGTTCCACAGCTCACCACTTCCCCGAGCCGCTCCTTGACCCTCTATGCTCTTCGAAAGCAGCTGAAAGGTGTCACAGCTGAGCTCTCCTGTCTGGCTTCTCTCCCTCCTTCTTCTCTCCCTCTGCCTACGTGGTGCTGAGGGCAACTGGCTGCTTCCACCGAGGACGAGTGTCCAGGCTCCTCTTCCGGACCCTCCGTTCTCTGCGAGCGATGCATAAAGGCCCGTCCACGGGAGAAAAGAGGAGGCATCACGTGCAGCTGCATCAGCGTGACGAGACTCAGCGGTGTGCTCCGGGTGTCTACGCCCCTGTTAGACAGAGGCCGTCAGGGCACCCTTGATAGAAAGAGCCACCTGTGGTTACTCTCATCCCATACTCTGACCGAGCCTTTGTCCCTCTTCAGGCCCCACAGCCCCTGGTGGCTTCACATTGCAGAATCCAGTGGGGGAATTCTCCGCCTTCTTCCCCCTACACATGTGGATACCGCTCGAAGCCAACAACCACCGCCTCCCTGTTGGGCTTCCTCTTTGAGCTGCCGGGATGCAGCCACAAGCCCCACGTTCTCAGTACCTGTCCTCTCACAGAGGCTCTCCCCGATGGGCAGCTTCACAGGTGGGGGACATGTGCAGAGCCACCCTCCGTCCAATGGTCTGCTGTTGCCATCTCGAAGTTTTTAATAACTTAAGAATGAGGGAGCCCCGTTTTCATTTTGCACAGGGCCCCAGGAGTTATGCATGCAGGGGATTCTGTATTCTACCTGCGTGCCAGTCACCGGGAAGCTCCTACCCATACCCTGAGCTCCCACGAAAGTTCAGAGGCCGACAGGCTGCTGCCCGATTGACGTTTCCTTTTGCACGTTATGAGCAAGTGCGAGCATTGCATGAGCAAATGACCTCCTGAGCCACCTCCCCCCACCAACGGACTCTGCCCGCTTTATTCTCAACTCGGCACAGGGCGACTCCATCGTTCCCGATGCTCAGACCCAAACCCTGCGGTCACCACGGATGGCTTTTCTTCTTTTGCACAAACCACCCACTTGTCAGAGCCCTGCTGCCTCCGCCTGAACACACAACTGGCGTCCCACAGCGTCTGGCCACAGCCTCGGGGGTGAGGCCCCTCCCTGGGTCCCCTGCCTTCTCCCGTCCCTCTTGCAACGTATTTAACACAGAGAAGCTACAGTGTTGAATTACATGTGGCTACTCTCCTGCTTAAAATCTTCCAGTGGCGCACCAAATCTTTGCCCTGGTCCACACCTCATGGCTGTCCTCACCCCGCCCCCCGCCAGCATCAGCCCCCAGGACTCTCCTTTGTGCCCCAGGCACAACTCTCAGGTGCCTCATGTCCTCAGCTCAGCTCTGCTCAGACTTCTTCAAGGGGTGCGTATTTCCTTAGTGGATTCGAAATGTAGGTTGTGCGCAGTCATCGTCTTTAGGAATGAGAGGCCTAGGGGAAGCAAGACAAAAAGCTCTTCCCCACTGCAGAAAAGTGCCCTGTGTCTCAATGCCTCAATGCTATAATTATTATTATTTTTTTTTTGTCATGAGCACTGAACTTGCACAGAGAGCAGATTCAGCCCCTGAAACAATGGTGCAGCATCATCCTTGGGCTGTATTTCATGTCAAATGCTGGAGACACCCGCCAAGTGCAGGACCCTGGAGCCCAGCCAATCTGAATGAATCGAACTGATCCCAGGTGTGACAGATTCTGCTGAAGTCAGCCTCTGTTTAGGACAAATCAATTGAAAACACACACACACACACACTCCTTGGCATCATCAGGGACAAGAGTAAAGCAAAGTGGAGCATAGATCTGAAACCCTCACCTGACTCCATCCATGAGAGAAACTGTGAGCCCCACAGATCAGTTGGTTTAGAACCATTGACAATTTTGCTGGATGCTGGTATAACCCTGTCTCTAGAACACAAGCCTATTTAATTTGTTTTCTTCATTAAAGAAATTTGAAAAATATAAAAATTACCTAGGAGAAGTAACTAAAATGGCATACCCTTCCATCACTGAAGCATACTCTTAAATATTCCTTTCAAGCCTTAACCCAAGGCACGAATTTGGAGAGGGGGATTTTTTACATGGTTATGCCTATGAGCTTACTTCATATGTAATTTTGTTCCATTTTTACATAATATTATAGCATAAGCATTTTTCATGTTCCATGAAACATTTCATGCTTGGCAATAACAGGCACTTGGTATATAGTTGGGGCGTAAATTAATTTAATGGCTTCATTACATATCATCATGTTACTATGCATAATTTATTCTAATATGACCTGATATCTGGTTGGTTTAAAGACTTGCTTCCTTTTTCTTTGACTGTTTCCTCTGTATTTATGCTGATGTCTTTTAAAGCATAGTTCTAGAATGGAATCACTAAATCAAAGAGAATTAGGTAGATATAGATGAGTCCTTCTATATCTTCCTATATCTCTATCTCGTTCTTGATACACATGACAAGCAGTGAACACAAGTTGTAAATTCTAAGTACTAAGAAACAAACATAAACTTTCCAAGGTGTGGAGTTCACAAGAGAAAATCCTACAATACATGAATATGGCTAAGAGAGTAGATCTTAAATGTTCTCACTGAAGAAAGAAAGAAAGAAAGAAAGAAAGAAAGAAAGAAAGAAAGAAGGAAGAAAGAAAGAAAGAAGAAAGAAAGAAAGAAAGAAAGAAAGAAAGAAAGAAAGAAAGAAGAAAGAAAGAAAGAAAGAAAGAAAGAAAGAAAGAAAGAAAGAAAGAAAGAAAGAAAAAGAAAGAAAGAAAGAAAGAAAGAAAGAAAGAAGATAAAAGAAATGGTAACCATAAGACAAAATAAAGATGGCACAGTGGCAATCATTTTGCAGTTTATAAACATATCATATCAACATGTTGTACACCTTAAATTTACACAATGTTATGTGTCAATTATATATCGATAAAGCAGAGGGGGGCGGGGAGTCCCACAGCATTTTAGCCTCCATCAGATAACCCTTGACACTGTCTGGATTTTTGCAATAATACTTCCATCCCAACCAGAATCTTTTCCATTTCTTGCCAACACTACCGCCATATCTTTAGCTGTTCATCCACACAATGCTCTCACTGGCTGAGACACAGGACTTAGCCAGCACTGCCCTCAGTGGCCAGACACCACCTGGTTTGCTTCTCCTCTCCTCAAAATCACGATGCACTATCAGAATTATGCTATAGACAGGTTGATCTTTCAACAAGCCATGACTAAGCTAGGAGTACCTAGTGGGCGCATACTATTATCAAAGTTATGGGATATGCTCCCACCTGGAAGAAAAGCTAAAGAAATGACTCAGTCAATGGCCAATCAACCCCGTGGCATGTGTGCCCTGAACACTTAGCAAACGGAAGGCAGCCCAAACCCATATCAGTCCAGTCCAGTCCTTGACAAAAGTCTGGACACACTGCTCTCACTCCAGCTCATACACACAACACCCCTACACATGCATGTGCACACATATGGAATCCCTTCATCCTGCACCCCCTTTCTAAGAACTTCCCATCCTTTTAGATCCACTTGGAAGAACCCCGTTCCATGAGACTCGGCTTTCCTGCATGGTACACTGTGCTCTCCCTTCCTCTGAATTCACAAGGCATCTGTCTCTTCCATTTGCATGGTTGATAATACGTTGTGATTTGTTACCTAAACGGTGCCATATGTTGGGGCACTCCAGCAAGATCGTAATCTTCAGGAAGAGAAGACACAGCCTTGCACTTCTTTTGTATCTTCCTAACCCTGAGCCTTTAGCCCAGGGTCATAAACAATGAGTAATCTCCCCAAAAAGACAAATGACTATGGTCATGCATTTTTTCTGCTGTCAAAGACACAGTCTTGGTGGGAGGGAGCTCTTTTTCTCCCTTTTCCCAGAAGAAGACTGTGCAAAAGAATAACCCTCTGGATTCCCTGCACTTCTTCCCACCCAGATTATCTGACTGGCAGATTTGGAAGAAGCTCAGTAAACTCACCCCTGCTCCTCTTCTTGGCCTGTGGACACCAGCTGCCAGCAGGAAGCACATTTTCAACTCTGCCACTTTGTGCCATGATTCTTATTGGCAGATCTCACTGGACAATTGGTCCATGCCAATGGTTCTTTATGACTTTGTGGATAAGTCTTCTTAATTGGGAGGTGAAATACAAACTTGCCCACGTGTCCCTGCCTTCCCAGCCTCCCAGCAGGTGTTTGCTCTGTAGGGGAAAACGTGCAAAGTGGAAAGGTCAAGTGAACTGTCTGTAAGAGGGAAACTCTGGGACAGACCTCAGTGGAAGTCTATCCATATCCATACTCCCCTAAATGAGTAACTGTTTCCCCTTATTCTAGAGAAGAAATCCTAGAAACTTCTCCAAGAATAGGGCTGATTATTTTAAAGAAAGTCGTGCAGGAAATTTAAAACAATGATTACATTTAACACTGGAAATTGGCGGCTGTTGTGCACATTTAGATCTCATTGCATAAGAATGCTCCTGCATATTTTGTCTAAATAAAGCACACATCCCAACGAAGATGAGCACTTATGGTCTCTCATTTGAAGAAAAGGCTTTTCAACATGTTTCTAAATGCATAATTTTCTGGCTGGTAAATATTCTACATTTTTTTGTATGTCCCTAAAATGATTTACATAATCCACCTTTTAAAAATATTGTAAATATGCATTTACATGATAAAGTATGATTAGACTATAATGTCAACTCATACATTTCCATGAAGAATGTTTTCTTCTTTAAGAAAAAAAAAAGCTCAAGAAAAACAAAGGAAATTTACATAATTTTTACTTCCCATTTGTGCATTTTAACTTAATCAACATATTTATTCTGAGATATAATCAGCTGATGACACACTCAAAAAACACAATCATTTATGGAACAAAAAAAAAAAAAAATATATATATATATATATATATATATATAGTTGATTTTAATTCTTCAGTAATGTCCTCAATTTGATAATACCTGGGCCTCTTCCATGAGGAAACCACTCAAGCTTTTGTTAAAGAAGGTCATTCCAGAAGCTTTGATATAACATTGGATTTTTTAAAAAGTAATCTTTTTAAGTTAAAACCACTTAAGACTTACAGAAAAGTTGTAAAGGTTGAACATGGAGTTCCCATATGCCTCACATACAGTTTTCTCTATAATTAACATCTCACGTCAATATGGTAGCTTTGTTATAACTAACGAACCAAAATCGATAGATCATTTTAAAGAAATGTCCACAGTTTATTCAGATTCCCTTAGAGTATACCTAGTATTCTTGTTCTGTTGCAGGGTTTCCTGCAGCATGCCATATTATATGCAATTATTCATGTCTCCTTAGGCTCCTCTTGGCTGTGACACTTTTCAGATTTTCTTCCTCCGGACAGCCTTGACAGTTTTGAGGACTTGTCAGGTACTTTATACAATGTCTCACATTTGGGATTGGTCTGATGTTTTCATCAAGAGGAGACGGGGTGATGGATTTTGAGGGGGAGATGACAGAAGGAATCATCAGGTTTTTTATATCATGATGATTGACATTCATATCACTATTATTGATCTCATTATGAATCAAGTGATTAATAGTATCAAGTGTTACCGAGACACCTAGTAAGATAGGACTAGATGGACGACCAGGCGGCTTAGCCATGAGGAGGCTCTTGGTCGCCCCAATGAGGACGGGTTGTCAGAGTTGTGAGGATAGAAGTCATGGTGAAGAGGGGTGAGAGCACCCTGAAACAGAGATTGCAAATATTTCGGGAAGTTTGAGAAGAGAGAGTTTAAAAGTAGTGGAGAAGTAAACAGGGGTTAGTGTTTCTCTGCTGTTGCTTAAATTGCAATCAAAGCAAAGCATGTTTGTAGATGGAGAAAAAGGAGCCAAAGGCAGAGCAAAATGAGAGAGAGAGAGACAGAGACAGACAGAGAAGCAAGATGCCCCGAGGAAAAACCGATGGGTCAAGGTCAAAGACCAGAAGTATTTACCTTTATCAATAGAAATCTTCATTCTCTGACAGTGAAGTGAAGAAGGCAATGTCGACTGTCCCTATGGATACGTCTACAAATATCCTCCCAACTGACCGCCTTTTGCTCAAATGATCCAGACATGGGTTCTGGTGCTTTCAACCAGAGAACTTTTGATAAGTTAATTTCCACTCTTCCCGAGACCTTCACTTGTTGGAAATTACCACCTTGACCCAGATCAATTCACTTGTGTCCTTTGTCTCCACGGTCTGGTCATGCCCTAAAATCAGGGTGACCACATATCCCAGTGTACCTGCAATAGTCCCTGGAGACATCTGCTGTCCTGGCTTGTGGTTTCATTCTCAACAGCATCCTAGGTGTGGAGCCAGCTGCCTCCTTTCAGCAACTGGCTCTACCTGACTCAGCTCCCTGTTCCAGGTGAGGGCAGTGTGTCCTCTGTTCTGTACCATGTTCCAGGAGGCCTGCTAGCCTCTGGACACACAGAGGTGAGTAAGACACATATGTCCTGTACCCTCCAGGAGCTCACGGGCCAGTGGTGCTGTCAAGAGAAGGCTCGGGCACGGTGGATAATGCCCCAGAGCAAAGCATGGTGCCATGTGGACACAAAGAAGAGGCTAAAGCACGAGGCTCAACCCTTAGAGGAGGAAGCTCCTAGAGGGGGTCTGGTCACTCAAATAGCTCTGTGTCAGCAGCTGAGAGCCGTCACTGGACTCTGCGATGCTGAGGATGACCCTCATCCTTTAGTTCCCCTCTGCGCGATGAATTAGGTTCCTGACATCTCTTTCAGAAAGAGCTACAGATGACGTCCACTGCACTTCACTTGAAGGGAATCCTGGCTGGTGCTGGATGAGTTGAAAGAAAATGCAAGTCCATGTCACACAGAGGTGGGGAAGAGAGAGGTCCTTCTTAGACACTGCTGGTACCAAAGGAGCCCTAGCAAGGGGGCTGTATCCCCAGCTTCCTACCTGGCCGTTCCCTACAGGGTAAGGCCCACTGTCCCAAAAGAGAAAAAAAAAAATGACATAATTGTCAAACAACTACATGAATTGTAAGACCTAAGTCTCAGTTTCATTTGCTCTAAAACTATGAAAATTCCATACATTTTATCCAGAGAGAAATGTATAAAAAGCACTGTTAAGTGATCAGCAAGCTCCAGGGAAAGATGATTCACTCTCACATGGGTTATGCACCCCCTCCCACCATCTCATGCTCCCCACATGCTCTGCTTATGTTTCCGTTAGCCAAGCACCATCTTCCACTTTGAAAAAGATGGCTGTCTGGGCCGTAAATGACATTTTCTTCATTGTCTAAAAATGAGCTATTTACTCAATTCTTGTTCCTTGATTTTTAATCTAATATCCCATCGTTGGTTTGATTTTTTTGCAGGAATAATAGCTACTATTTATTGATCCCACATACTGTCGCAGATAAAATATATACATTATCATCAATCTTAAAATGGTCTTATTATCAACATTTTATGGGAAGGTTCACAGAGAATAAATGGGTTGCCCAAGGTTGCGGGGATGATAAGTAATGAAGCTGGGTTTACACCAGATCTGCCTCTCCAAAGTAATTGCTTCCCTACAAAATGCAGGTGACCTACTGAAACAAAAAGTGCAGAACTTAGCAACTGCGGTTCTTGCCAATAATTATGGGCCAGACAGATCAGAGGAGGAGCCACTCCTGCGAATGTTGCTTATTTCCAAAAGTCATTGGGATTTTCCAAGGATGTCATTTAAATTTACAGCACACCTGTACTCGTGACACAAGTGGAAATAAATCAAGATCAGTGGGTTATCGACAAGAAAAACTTGGCATTATATTTATGTGCTAATTTTTAAAAATAAATTATCAGAAATGTGGGGCTTAGGGCACACAGACAAAATATTGCTATAAGACAATCTCTTGATTTATCAAGAAAATTGGATTCCATTCCAGTCATCTAGATATTTAAGGTCAATGAGATAGATTTCATATTGTGTCCTGATCATTAATAAATCTTGGCATGTCCTGATAATATGATACTGCTTTGGACTTAATTAGATCCATGCACCTCCCCCTGTGACAAAGAATAAAAAGATAAGAATTCTCATGTACCTAAATTACGTGGTTTCATTATTTTAAACTATCAATATCCTGAACAGCCTACTGATTATTTTTCCAAATTTACTATCAGAAAAAAAGAGTTCTAAATAAAAACTCTCAAAGCAAAAAATTTAGCCTTCGTAAGTTGTCTAATTTTTAAAAGGATGTTGTTAGTTGCATAAAAGTGTATTCATTATGTATTCATTATAAAAATCTAAATAATATCAAAAATTCCAAGAAGAAAGCAGAAATCATCAGAAATATCACCACGCATCTCCCCCCATTGTCCCCAAACATAATGGCTTTTACGATTTTTGCTGGGTGTTCTGCTGATTAACTCTTTGGGATATATCTACATTTTAGGGACATGGCGATACTGTGCATGATGTCCTATCAAGCGCTTTATTTCACACACTTTGTGCTATGGACGCTTGTCTATGCACTGAGGAAAAGCCAACAACACTCTCAGGACAATCCTGCTGTGGGCTTAGATGTATCCTGTGTTTGCCTCAGAACAGACTTAGAATCCCCTTCTGTTCTTGTTTCCCTAAGATCCAGGCCTGCCCTCCAGCACAGGACCCGATCGGGTTGCTCAGCCTCCAGAAACAGACGCTGGTATGTCTGCAGCTTGACCAAATGCCAAGGTTTATGATCTGTGCACTCAAACCAGCATGGGAGGGCCATGCTCCCTGTGTCTGATGGAGAAAACGATCTTCAGCATGTCGTGGCTTCATATTTGTCGGAACTTGGTTGAGAAAAACAATATCCTGGGGGATTTCTTGAGGGATATAAAGTGCGCCAACTCTTACAGTTATTTTGGAGTTTGACCCTAGAGAACATGGGGCTGATCGCCCCACAGTGGCTGCCGGTGCTTTGCCTTTGGTGTGGTGCTGGGTGTCTACAAGGGAGGTCAGCGTGGGACCCCACCCTGCACGCCTCACGGTCACAGCGCCCGCAGAGGCCCGCTCACGGGCATCCCCACCTTCCATGGCATCCCACAGGAGAAATGTCTGTCTAGTCGTGTTTCCTCAGTGATCACTAACTACATTGTTGTTTTTGTCTCATGGGGTACCCAACGCGGATGACTACAGTTGACCCAGGGAGTATTCCTTTCACTACAGATAAAGAAAAGTCCGCTCAGATCAGCTCCCGCAGTGAGGGCGTTTCTCCGGGAGGCTGGGACAGAGCTGCGGAGGTGTGGGCAGGGCCTCCTGCTCCGAGTCCTCGGGCCAGTGTCAAAATGGCTGATGCGGTTCTGGAAACCGTGTGCAGACAACACAAAATCCAGGGGAAATGGCTTCTGTCTCTTCCAGAATTTCCAAGTTAGGGTCAAGGGAAGTCTTCCCAGAAGCCCACAGCAGGCCTTTGACCCCTCAGGTCTCCTTGTCCAGCCGCTGATGGGAACCTGGTATCACCATTGCTGGCTTAGAACAGCCAGGGGCAAGGTTTGCACTCCCTGAGTTACAGGCGAAAGACATCGGGCTCTGCACGGGGAGAAAAAAGGACACGGCGATGGGCAGGTAATTCCCACACCTGTGCCACTGATGTAATCTGGCAGGTGCGACGTCGTGAAGATGGGCCCCGCTCCTCACTCCAGCCGGCCACTCCCCACTTCTGTTCCTGCCATCCACATCTTGAGCAACCATTTTATTTTATGCATTCTCGTAGACCTCTGTACTAAATATGACTCACGTGTGTGTGTGTTATGCACGGGAGCCTGGGCGAACACTGTTCCAGCGTTCAGCTATACGGCAGCTTCACATACACAGCTTCATTTGATCCAAACAACAGCCCTGTGAGGTGAACGGGGTGTACTACTTTTAAAGTCAGGCGTGCAAAATCAACTCCATGAGGGAGAAGATAGTGTGACACGCGTATCAGCTGGTATGTTGTCAGCTTTGGATTTGAACCAAGATCTCTGGCCATGATTCCAGTGTTTCCCTACCACCCCTCCTCATACACATGACTACATGTCTTCAGGAAATCCTTCCCTTTCCAGGGAGATAGATATTCTAAAGATATGGAAGTCAGAAACACCAAGAATGTTCCTTAACATTAGGAAACAAACTCTTAAACATAGGAACATGAACCAAACATCTGACTTTGTGTCTTGGCCAGGATATGGAGAGGCATTGAAACCACAAAGTATTAAAAAAAAGGGGGGGGGTTTCATATATGCTTTGCTATGGAGTGAATGTTTGGGTCCCCCACTAAATTCATATGTTGAAGCACTAACACCCCAGTGTGATGAGGTTAGGAAGTGGGGCCCTTGGGAGGTGACTAGGTCATGAGGGTGGAGCCTGCATAATGGGATTAGCACCCTAATAAGAGACGAGAGAGAGAGCTTTCTTTCTTTTTTCCTCTCTCCCTCTGCCATGTGAGGATATAACAAGTTGGCAGCCATCCGTAGACAAGGAAGAGGACTCTCACCAGAACCTGACACCCTCATCTCAGACTTCAGCCTCTAGAATCATGAGAAACACATTTATGCGCTTTATGATCCACCCAGTCCATGGTGCTCTGTGTGGCAGCTCAAGTTGACTAAGACATACTTCGAACAGCTTGAAAATATTAATATTGGTGCTAACAGGGATAGCCCTGATGAAGGACATTCTAGGACATTCTGTCTTCCTGTGCCCCTCCTTTTCCACTCATCCTTTATACAACTGAGGGGAAAACTGACTTCCAACTGGGTGCCAATCCTCAACCCAGAAAATTCAATGAGGACAACTCTACAGTTTCAAACATTTCATGATCTCAGAAGTTACACTAAATTATCTAAAATATCCTCTTCACATGTACCAGAAAATCAGTGATATCTGAGCAAAGTTTCTCTGAACCCAAAGCCCTGGGAAAAAATTATAACTTTTGGTAACTATAACTTTGTGGAATCTTTTATCGGAAAAAAGTGAAATGATATATGTGACTATTTCAATATATTTTCCTATTGATTCCATCACAGAGGAAGAGAAAAGGTAGGCTTTTTAAAGAAAAGGACTCCTGGGTATAGATGAAGTCTATCAAATAATGAATTCCAGTCTGCGCATGTCCTTCCCACTTCCTGGTAGTATTAGTTAACGCTCTTCCCTATTATTGGAGACCAGCATTGAAGAGATCACATTAACGCAATCAACACAATTTCATCCATTCCATTTTTCTTACTTTCAGTACCTGCTGAAAAGCACTGAAAGCACTTTGAAAGATTGAGAAGCTCTTTGAAAACCCTTTCCAGGTACAAATAAGAAAAAAAGTTTTTCATTTATAATGCCTCCCCTTGCCTTGTAAATATGCTCTGCCAAGCAGGCGACATCTTCTCCTGCAACACCCCGCATAGATTTTGTTTCTCTTTTGGTACGGGGAAGGAACATAGGTGTAGCGATGACAAAGCCGCTGGCCCAGGTAAGAGGAGCACTTACCATAGAAAAGATAGGTCAGGGAACATAGCAGAGCAGGTAACTCATGGATTCCAGAGCCCCCCCCCCAACCCCGCCCGGGTTCAAGTCCTCCTCCAGCATGGGCAGCCAGCTGTATGATCATGGGCAGCTGCTTAACCATCCTGTGCCAAGTTCTGCTTGTGCAAAGCAGTGATAATAAAACATGAAGATGAATGCATTAATAATTGAAAGAGCTGAGGCCTATGCCTGGCATATAGTGTTCAATGTGCTTACGTAATAAGCCATCTGAATAGACCATCTGATTACGGACATAACCACTTCTTCTGACATCAGGAATGCAGGTGTTCCCTATCAATTCTATCAACCCCATCTTCCCAGGTGAGGCGACCTCTGACACCTTCATGGGTCAATGAGCCTTTGATGATCTCAACTCAATGTCCTCAAGAAAAGTAAAGCTCTCACGAGATCATGACACAATTAATCACACGGAGGAAAAAGGCCATTAAGAGAATTTTGAAGATGAACAATATGGATGTTTAAATTTTAATGAAATCACAAACCTGAAATAAATTCTGTTCTCTGCTCCATCCCTTTTGTTCTAGTAGTCTGGGGGAAAAAACAAAAGTAAGTAAAGTAAATAAAATGAAAGAAAGAAAGAGAGAGAGAAAGTTGATAATAAATCATTCCATTACATTGTAAAAGACTCACAGTTCAAAGAAAATTATTTCAGAAGAAAGAATGGAACATTTCCTTGGTCTGATAATTTATCGGTTAACATGTGGACCCACCTGATCTTCAAGCACAAGTGTTTCAGGTGGGGACTTCCATAAGATCCAGAGAATTTTGAAATTATTCAAAAAGTGACAGATCCATAGTGGGAAAATAAATAAATTATGTTCAATTGACAATCCCCTGGGACAACTAGGATGTTTGATAAAACATACCTGATTAATACTGAAAAAATCTAATTCTGAGTCCATTGAGATATTGCTAAGATGTAGCATAATACATTTTCATACAATTTCACAAAAACCAATGAAGACATAAAGAAGTTAACTTATTTTTAAGATTTTCCAGAAAAAAGATTCCATGATGTCACATAATATTTTGTTCTAGTACACAATTGCTTCCCCCCCGCTTTTTTTTTGAAGCCTGAGAAGCAAACAAACAACCACATACATGTAGGCATGGGATTGTTGTGTTGGCAGAAGAATACCATATATCTGCTAAGAAATAAAACTAATACCTCAGGGAATCTCCAGCCAACAGTCAGAAAAGATTTACGAATGTCCACAGAATTATGAAATACTCTATTAATTTGCCATCATTTGTGATTAATATGCATAGATAATCAATATGTACTGACTGGAGATTTATGTTCAGGAATACCAACATTAAAAGCAGAATGGAATTAAACAATAGGAATGGCTTCATTATTCACATCTCTGAAATACCCCAAGGCTTTCTCAGACATTTTGGGCCAAACTAAAACATTTCTCTTTCTTAGACTCAAGCACTAGAACACATATTCCCTGCACCAAGATTAATCCTTTCAAGGTATAAAAGGATTTTACTAAGTCATGCCCAGCTGGCTGATAACCTCAGCAGAGGTCCCAGATACGTGAATGGCACCAAAAAGGAAAAATAGAACATCGAATTGGGAAATATCTAGAGAAGTCAGTGTGGATGCGATATGGCCTCAGGTAGATATTATCAATATTAGAATTTTAGTAAACATGGCTTCATCTTAAATACAGTCATGCCAGATTGAGAGAAGCATAAGGACTAAAATAATCTTACTTGTGGAGTTGAACAACACACACATGAGATAAGCAATTGTCAAGGGTTTAAAGTTGACCTTGAAAAGAGAGATCTTCAGGAAATTATTACTGAATTGAATGAAATTAAATTCCATCACTTTGCAATTACGTCGTAAGGTCCCATAAGCCTGTTGGTAACTCTACCATTACTCTTGTAATGATGCTGTTTGTTTATGCATAAAAACCTTTCATACGGGTTAGGAAAGAGATCCTTTTCCCAGGCCAACCATGAAATCAAGAGCTCCTTTCCTGCCTTTATTGACTCATCTTTCTCCAAAATCAACTACATTTGCCTGTTTTTGCAAAAGACTTGACAAAACAAGCAGTTGTAGTAGAATTATTTCCTAACGAGGGACAAGCTCTTCGCCTGCGCTTTTATGTCCTGTACCAGGATTATGGGAGGCTCATAAATATGGATACTTCCTTCAGCAGCTTCTCTTTTCCTTCAAGCTTCAGAGTTCACTTTTTTAAAGTCATTTTTCTTTTGCAAGCTGTTACTAGTACTTCTCTCCGATTAGCATTAAATTTGGCATGCTTTAAAATTGGTGCATGTACATATCGATACACACATATGTACACATTTGCATCTCTGAGCAGGACAAATGGGGAGGAAACCACAGCCCATTGAGCAGACCATTCAAGTCATAAAGGGAAGCACTGAAGGGCTCTCTCTCTATCTGCAGCAGTTGGTGTAATTTGCTTCTGATGCGTTTACAAAACTGCAGGTTTGGCAAAATTCACTCATTAAGTTCCTTGTGAAATTGCCAAAAAAAAAAAAAAAAAGAAGTTGCTCAAGCCTTGAAAGTGATTACAATAGAGATATCTAAATGAAATAAAATCTTTATATCCCATTGCAACATGACTTTTAAATACCTAGTTTTGATGTATTCACAACCTTTAGCTTAATAGCTAACGTCTATTAAATGTCTGTTTATAAACTGCTTTTTTCCTATATGTGAATTCCTTCATTTGCTAAATAAAGAAATAAATGAGTGAGTACATTAATAAGAGAATGAATACAATATGTTGGATACAGAATAATATTCTCAAAGGACAGACCTGTCATATCTTCATATGGCTTTGGTACAGTTATTTCTTCACTGGAGGAATAAACCAAATCTACCCAACCCCTAATGTCACTCCAAGATAATCCAAGTACTTGTGGCCTTAAAATATCACATTTCTCAGTGAACTTTCAGTGGAGTCAGGTATTCAGATAAATCATTTTTTAAATGTTTCATTAAAGAAGTAATTCCATCTGCTTTAAAGTATGCTATTTGTAGCTATGGTTGTTTTTATTGCAAGAATCTGGGTTATTAAAATGGGAGAAAACACCACAGTTACTAGTAGATTACTGAATATTTCTTTTCAAATTAAAATATGCATTTTATTCATAGATTAATTCCATCAAAGATAGTTTGGGAACGTAGAAAAAGGCAAAGAAGATACTAGAATGTTTGAGTCAGATCTCCATGTTGCTCTTCAATTCAAGTTAGTTCTATATTGGGAAAAGTAAGCTGTCAGTGATAAAATCCACATATTTCCTAATGATATTTTAGTTTGAGTATGAAATATTAAATTTAATTAACCAGTTGAAGAATAAACATAAGGCCATAAAACTCAATTTTACACAATAGAATTATATGTTCAAATGATTAATTAAAAATTTATTATTAGTGCTACTACAGATGCTGGCCATTCTGTAACTTTGGATTCAAGTGACCAGAATATATAATGAATCAGGAACTCTGTTGAATCACTAGCTCTAGTTCAATAAACACTTGATGACTAAGTGGTTAAATTTCTCATGTAACAAATGGCCACCACTTAGTCCCCTGGGAACAGGTAAAGCAAATGGTTTCTGTAGCCTAATTCAAATTTAGAAGTTCGAAAAATGAAGAACAAAAAATAAGTAAGGAAGAAGACAAACCTAAAGCAAGCACAAAGAAGGAGATAATAAAAAAATAAGAACAGAAATCACTGAAACTGAAACAGAAAAACAATAAAGTCAACAATACCAAAAGCCGGTTCTTTGAAAAAATAAATAAAATCAGTAAAACTCTAGCAAGACAGGCAAAAAATCTCAAGAGAGAAGACACAAATTATTAATATCAGGAATAAAACATTGGACATCACAACAAATCCTGTAGCCATTGAAAGGATAATAAGAGAATATTACAAAAATGTTACACTCAAATTTGACAACTTACAAAAAAGGGACTAATTCCTCAAAAACCACAGACTACTGAAACTCAACCACAGTCAAATAGAAAAACAGCATCGTCCCATGGCATTTTTTTTTAAAGATTTTATTTATTTATTTGACAGAGAGAGAGACAGCGAGAGAGGGAACACAAGCAGGGGGAGTGGGAGAGGGAGAAGCAGGCTTCCCTCTGAGCAAGGAGCCAGATGTGGGACTCGATCCCAGGACCCTGGGATCATGACCTGAGCCAAAGGCAGACGCTTAACCATCTGAGCCACCCAGGGGCCTAGTCCCATGGCATTTAAAAAAATCAATTTGTGGGGACCTTCTGTGGCTCAGTCAGTCTGCTTTCAGCTCAGGTCATGATCCTGGGGTCCTGGGATCGAGACCTGCATCAGGGTCCCTGCTCAGCGGGGAGTCTGCTTCTCCTTCTCCTTCTGGTGCTCCCCTTGCTTGTGCTCTCTTTCTCTGTCAAATAAATAAATAAAATCTAAAAATAAATAAAAATAAAAATAAAAAAACAATTTGTAATTATAATACTCTCATCAAACCCTAGGCCCAAATGGCTTCACTGTAGCCCTCTACCAAACATTTAAATAAGAATTTATAGCAAACTTACTCAATCTTTTCCAGTAAATAAAGAGGAGTAAAGTCTTAACAGTCCACTGTGTTAGACCACTATTACCTTGATAGCAAAACCAAAGACAGTACAAAAGAAGAAAACTATAGACCAGTATCTCTCATGAAATATGATACAAAAGCTCTCCCCAAACTATTAGAAAATCAAATCCAACAATGTTTAAAAATAATATACACCATGCCCAAGTGGGATTTTTCCAGGTTTAGAAATCCATCAATATAATTCATCATATCAATAGCTTAGGAAAGAAAAACCATATAATCATATCAGTTGACGTACACAAAAATATTTGATAAAGTCTAACATCCATTCATGATGGAAACTCTCAGTAAATTAGGAACTGGGGGATGATTGCAGTTTGGTAGAAAGCAATTAAATCCACCTACAGCTAGTATTATACTTAATGAAATACTGCATATCAGTTCCTAATATCAGGTACAAGACATGAAGTCCACTTTCACCCTTCTTGATTCGACATAGTACTGAACATTTTGACCACTACCACAGAGCAAAAAAATAAAATAAAATAAAATGGATACATACAGGAAAAGAAGAAATAAAAGAGCTTCAATGTGCAAATGATATAATTGATGACTGATGAATCCAGAAATAGTCCTATGGAGACATAGTATATTTATGGGTATATTTTGCACAAAGGTGCAAAAACAATACAATGAAGGAAAGACAGCCTTTCAACAAATGGTGCTAGAGCAACTGGATGTCCATGAACAAAAAAAAAAAAAAAAGGATGTCCACTAAAGTCCCACACTTTGTACACTTAATTCAAAGTGGATCACAGACTTTAATGTAAGGTTAAAATAATAAAAATTTTAGGGAAAAAATAGGAAAAAATCTTTGGGACTTAGGAGTATGCACTGAGTTCTTAGACTTAATACCAAAAGTATCTCCATAAAAGGAAAAATTGTTAAATTAATTTCATCAAAATTAGGGGCTTTTGCTCTGCAGAAGACCCTATTAAGAGGATGAAAAGACAAGCTATAGACTGGGAGAAGATATTTCCAAACTACATATCTAAGAAGGATAAGTATTAAGAACTCTTGGAACTTGACAGTAAGAAACAAACAATCCAATTAGGAAATATGAAAATATATGAACAGCCATTTTACTAAAGAGGATATACAGATGGCAAATGAGTACAGAAAAGGATTCATTAGCCATTAAGAAAATGCATACTAAAACCACAAGGAGGTATCACTCCACTAGACACCAATCAGAAGGGCTTACAAAAACAGTGACAACATTGAATATTGGCAAGAGTGAAGAGACACGGACCACTGATACATTCCAGTAGGAACGGAAAATGGTATAGTCACTCTGGAAAATGGTTTGGCAGTTGCTCAATCAAACTATGCAAGTAACTAACATGTGACCCAGCAATTATATTTTGGGGACATTTATCCCGGAAAAATAAAAATATGTTTAAAAAAAACATACACAAATGTGTATGTAATCAGCTTCATTCATAATAGCCCCAAACTGGAAACAACCCAAATGTCTCTGAGTGAGTAAACAGTTAAACAAAAAGTGTTCACGTGTATCATGGAATACTCTTCAGCAATAAAAAGAAATGAACTGTTGATACACACAGCAACTTGAATAAATCTCCAGAAAATTATGCTGAGTGAAAAAAAGGCAATTCCAAAGGGCACACACTGTCTGATTCCATTTATATGTAACATTCTCAAAAAGAAACACAGATTAGCAGTTTCCAGGGGTTAAAGATGGGAAGGGCTCGGAGGGGAGAAACAGGTGTGTCTATAAAATCGCATCACAAGGCACCCTTGTGATGGAAATGGTCTGTATCTTGCCTGTGGTGGTGGATACACAGACCTACACACATGATAAAACTTCATGGGACTAAACATACACGTACATAAAGAGGACAGGTAAAAATGGGGAAAATCTGAACAAGATCAGTGTTTCGCATTAATGTCAGTATACTTGTTGTGATATTATTATTATGGTTTTGCTCGATGTTTTTGCTGAAGGAATCTGTGCAGTGGGTATACAAGATCCCTGTATTATGGATCACACATGCATGTGAATCTACGATTATCCCAAAATAAAAACTTAATTAAAAAACAGTTTTTAAGGGCGCCTGGGTGGCTCAGTTGGTTAAGCGACTGCCTTCGGCTCAGGTCATGATCCTGGAGTCCCGGGATCGAGTCCCACATTGGACTCCCTGCTCAGCAGGGAGTCTGCTTCTCCCTCTGACCCTCCCCCCTCTCATGCTCTCTCTCTCTGTCTCATTCTCTCTCTCAAACAAATAAATAAAATATTTTTTTAAAAAAAACAGTTTTTAAAATACATTTAGGTAGATTCAAAAACCTGAAATAGAAGCGAACGACAATTAAGAATGAATACATCAGATTCCTGGCAGCTATTTAAACCCCACCACCACGGGATGTAGTAGTGCCGTGATGCTCTCTCTCCGCCCCGTGCAGTTTCCGCTTGGCTACATGACAGCTTGGGTTGAGGATATGCTCGTGGTTTGCACAAATGACTATATTATGTCTCATTAAGGATCATAAATACCAATCAACCTAATCACAAAAGTGCTGTTTCAGTGTTCATATGGCTATTTAATCTGGATGATGGTGACAAAGATGAATAATTTTATTATGTTAATCATTGCATTTACTACTATGGAGAAGAGACATACATCCCCTGTGTTGTTTTGAATGAGTCATATCTGAGATTTCACTTCTTCTAAAAGTGGGGGGGGGGGGCAAAGGGGGGAGGGTGGAAGAAGGAAGGAAGGAAGGAAGTCCTTCAGAAGTGAAAGTGATATAAAGACTTTCCTTAACTGAACATGCTTTACAAGAAATGGTGAAAGCCTGAAATGAAAAAAGCTCTAATAAATGACATGAAAACATACAAAAATATACAACACACAGGTGAAAGTAAGTATATATTGAAATTGAGAATACTCTAATACTGTTAAATGGTGATGAATTAGCCACTTAATTCTAATATAAGGGTTAAAGGACAAGAACATTAAAAATAACTACAGCTACGATTGGGCGCCTGGGTGGCTCAGTCAGTTAAGCGTCTGTCTTCTGCTCAGGTCATGATCTCAGGGTCCTAGGATTGAGCCCTGCATTGGGCTCCCTGCTCAGTGGGGAGTCTGCTTCTCCCTCTCCCTCTGCCCCTCTCCCCTGCTCGTGCTCTCTCTCTCAAATAAATAAATAAAATCTTTTTAAAAAGATTTAAAAATAAATAACTATAGCTACAATCATTTTGTAATAAATGCACAATATAAAAAGAGGTGAATTGTGAATCCAGAGAAATGAGAGTTAGGTGACATGACAGAGGTGTTAGCTAAAGCTACAATGGTAACCATATTGCAATATACACATAGAGTAAATCAACATGTTGTACACCTTAAATGTACACCATGATGTCAATTACATCTCAATTTAAAAACAAACATAAAAGGTAGGGAATAAAAGATAGAGTTTTTGTATGAGCTTGAAGTTAAGTTCTTATCAAAGTAAAATATACTGTTGTATCTATAGGATGTTTTATGTAAGCCTCATAGTAACCACAAAGCAAAAAGTAGGTTCAGAAAAGATAAAGAGAAGGAAATTAAAGGGGCTCCTGGATGACATGAGTTGAGGACCTGACTCTTGATTTCGGCTTAGGTCATGGTCTTAGGGTGGTGAGATCGAGTCCTGTGTCAGGTCCCACACTGGGCGCAGAGTCTGCTTGAGATTCTCTCTCCCCCTTCCCTCTGCTCCTCCCACCCATTCCCTTTCTAAAAAGAAAGAAAGAAAGAAAGAAAGAAAGAAAGAAAGAAAGAAAGAAAGAAAGAAAGAAGAAACAGAAACAAAGAAAGAAAAGGAAATTAAAGTGCCTCACTTGGGAAAAGCATCAGTTCACAAAGGAAGATAGCAAGAGAGGAAAAAAAAAACCAAAGGAATTATAAAACAGAAAGAAAATAATTAGCAAGATTGTAATAGTCAGTCCTTACCTATAAATAATCACTTTAGAAATAAATGGATAAAATGACACAATCAAAAAGCCTAGAGAGGCATAAAAGGATCCAACTCGATACTGTGTACCTGAGACTCACTTCAGCCTCAAGGACACACATAGGCTCAAAGTAAAGGGACGGAAAAAGATATTCTACCTAAATGGCAACCAAAAGAGAGAAGCTATATATGTATATCAGACAATAGACTTTAAATTAAAACCTATAACAGGAGAACAAGAAAGTCATGACAGGCACACCTTGGAGCTATTGAGGGTTTGGTTCCAGACCACTGCAATAAGGTGAATACTGCAACAAAGAAGGTCAAATGAGGGTTTTGGTTTCCCAGTGCATAGAAAGGTTTTGTTTGCACTACACTGTAGTCTATTAAGTGTACAATAGCACTATGTCTTTAAAAACTATGTATATACCCCAATTTAAAAATACTTTATTGCTAAAAAATGTTAACCATCCTCTGAGCTTTCAACGAGTCATAATCACTGATCACAGATCACCAAAACAAATATAATAATAATGAAAAAGTTTGAGATATTTTGAGAATTACCAAAATGGGACCCAGAAGCATGAAGTGAGCCAGTACTGTTGGAAAAAAATGATGTTGGTAGACTTGCTCAGTGCAATTTATAAAAAAATGCAATATCTTTGGAGAGATGAACCATGAGAGACTATGGACTCTGAGAAACAAACTGAGGGTTCTAGAGGGGAGAGGGGTGGGGGGATGGGTTAGCCTGGTGATGGGTATTAAGGAGGGCATGTACTGCATGGAGCACTGAGTGTTATATGAAAACAATGGATCGTGGATCATCACATCAAAAACTAATGATGTACTGTATGGTGACTAACATAACATAATAAAATTTAAAAAAATAAATAAATAAAAATGCAGTATCTGCAAAGCACAATAAAGTGAAATGTAATAAAATGAGGTATGCCTGTATATAATAATAAAGGGTCAATTCATCAGGAGATTATAACACTTATAAATATGAATGTACCCAACATTTTGGAGCACTTGAATATATTAAGCAAGTACTATCATATCTTAAGGAGTAATAGACAACAGTACAGTAATAGTAGGAAGCTTCAAAACTCAACTCTCAATAATAGATAGATCATTCAGACAGAAAATTAGTAAGGAAACACTGGACTTGAACCATACTTTAGACCAAATGGACCTAACAGACATGTACAGAACATTCCAACCAACAGCAGTGGGATGCACATTCTTCTCAAGCACACATGCAACATTCTCCAGGATAGTTCCCATGTTAGGTTACAAAACAAGTCTCTGAAAATTTTACAAGATTGAAATGATACCAAGTATTTTTTTCCTGGCCACAATAGTATGACACTAGAAATTAGTAACAGGGGGAAAACTGGAAATTTACCAATATATGGATATTGAACAACACACTCCAAAATTACTAATAAGTCAAAGAGGAAATCAAAGGGGAAATAAAAAAAAATTTCTTGGGGGCACCTGGGTGGCTTATGTGGTTGAGCATCTGCCTTCGGCTCAGGTTGTGATCACAGGGTCCTGGGATCTGAGCCCTGCATTGGACTCCTTGCTCAGTGGGAAGTCTGCTTCACCCTCTCCCTCCCCCCACAGTGTGCTCTCTCTCTCTCTCTCTCTCGAATAAATAAATAAATCTTTTAAAAAATATATCTTGAAAAAAATGAAAATGAAAGCACAAAATAACAAAATTTAGGGGATGCCACAGAAGCATTGCTAAAAGAGGAGTTGATAGTGATAAATGGCTACTTTAAAAAAGAAAAAGATCTTAAATTAAAAATCTAATATCAGATGTCAAGGAACTAGAAAGAAAAAGAACAAACTAAGCCCAAAGCTAGCAGAAGGGAGGAGATAACAAAGATCAGAGCAGAAACATTTGGAACAAAGAAGAGAAAAATAGAAACGATCAACAGAACTAAGAATTGGTTCCTTGAAAAGATAAGTAAAATGGACAAACCTTTAGCTGGACTTACCAACAAAAGGAAGAGAGGGAGGACTTATACAAATTAAATTATTAATGAAAAAAGGGACATTACAACTGATACCACAAATACAAAGGACCCTAAAGGACAGCTCTGAACACTTACACACCAACACATTGGACAACCTAGAAGAAATGGATAAATTCCTAGAAACGCACAACCTCCCCAGACTGAACCCAGAAGAAACAGAAAATCTGAACAGACCAGTAATAAGTAAGGATATTGAGTCAGTCATCAAAAACTTCCCAAGGAACAAAAGGCCAGGACCAGACGGCTTCACGAATGAATTCTACCAAACATTTAAAGAAGAATTAACACCAATTTCTATGAAACTCTTCCCAAAAAATTGGAGAGGATGGAACACTTCCAAACTATTTTACGAGCCTAGTATTACCTTCATACCAAAGCTAGATAAGGATACTACAGGGAAAAAAACAACAACAACAACAACAACTACAGGAGAATATCCCTAGGTGCAAAAATCTTTAACAAAAGACTAGCAAACCAAATCCAACAGCACATTAAAATGATCACACAACATGATAGAGTGGAATTCATCCCTGGGCTGCAAGGATGGTTCAACATCTGCACATCAATAGATGTGGTCAACTCATCAAGAGAATGAAAGATGCAATACATATGATCATCTCAATAGACGCAGAAAAAGCATTTGACAAAATTCCACATCCTTTCCTGATGGGAAGAAAAAAAAACCCTCAACAAATCGGGTATAGAAAAAAACACACCTTACCATAGCAAGACCATGCTTTCGGGGGCATGACTTATCAAGAGTGGTCATCGTAATAACCTACCACAAAGTTTTGAGAAACTAATACAATAATATTACCTAATATTTATTGAATGATGTGTTAGAACTCTGCTAAGCTCTACATGTGATCTCATTTAAATATCAGAGCAGCCTATTGGGGAGCTCATTTGAAAGATAGTAAAATAAGATAAAAGATGCCCAATGTCTCAGGATACAGGACCAAACAATGGCAAAGCTGGGACTCAAATTCAGGTCCGTGTGACCCAGTCTATGTTTGTAACCACTGTGTTATACCCACTCCTTATGTATCATGCCTCTAAATGAGATTCTCAAAAATATTCTTGGGTTCTGAATCCTTTTATTGAAAGGATATTTACTGTCCAGAATTCAGATATGAGAAAAATATTTTTCTGTACTACATACTTCTGTAAGAAATACCAACAAAACCACTAATTATTTTCACGACTAGCTTTACCTGATCAATAGGTATTCAACAGAACCAAATTTTAGTGCCATCAAATGAATGGTAAGTGTCGAGTAAGAAAGCTGAGTTTGGACCCCAGTTCTTCCATGAAGCAGATGTGAGGATCCTGGAGTGTAGCCCATTTATCCTTTCTGTGCCTCCAATCTTTCACTTGTAAAATAGATACTATAACCTTGTTACAGTATCATCATAAGGAGTAAATGTGGTACTGGGGAAAAAAAAACCCACACTTTGTTAATTATAAAATGCTGCAAAAATACAACACATTAAATTAATAGAAAAGAATCTGGACTATATTTGTGTATAACTATACCTCTTTTGTTAAAATCTCTTTCAGGCTGCTGCAATGACCTGATAGAATTATAGATTAATTTGGCTGGAATGAGTTTTCTACCTCTTAGCTAGAATAATCTTAATAAATATTTAATGTGGCATCTTTATAATTCTTTTTTTTCTTAAATTCACCTTTATTCCCCTTGGATCTTTACACATTTTTCTCCTGGCAGCTCCTAGAGAGCTTACTGTTTCTTTCCTGGGTCAGCCCTGAAATGGGAGGGGGATGATGCCTCCGAATTCCCTTGCTCCAACCATCCTTCTCAACCAGATCCATTCGTATTTTGATCTACGTTCACATTTCCAATAGATTTCAGCTTGTCTCTCAGGCAGGTTTCCACCTCTGTTCCTTCACATCTCTTTCTATTTACCATTAAAACGCTATAAAGCAACATCAGATCCTGTCTTGGATACAGTAGCTTTCACACATCCCTGTCAGCGTCCTTCTGATGACAATGCATTTGTCTGCACCAGCGCTGGCGGCTTGAAGAGCTCTTGAAGAATTGCCTGACTCTTCCTGACAGCATCTCTCCTCCCGACAAAGAGCCCGTACTATTTTAGGGAGGCTGATCTTTCAGTAAATACTCAGTAACCATCCATTTGGCTTGATAAACCTTTATGGAGCGCTTACCATCGACGCGTCCCTGCATCAGAGAAAAAAGTCAGAATTCT